>NC_057798.1:639554019-640283470 GCF_018294505.1 Triticum aestivum | reverse complement strand
CGAAGCCAATCATCAGCGTCGAGAGGCTCGACGGAGTGGTGGAACGTGGGTGGATGTAACTTGATAAAATCACTGAGTGACACCACGTTAGTCCTCTGATGGTGTGTCATGTTCTGTTCAATACGCTCCAACAAACGGTTGGTCTCCCGCTTGTTTCTTTCGGCTTCCATCATAACCTCGGCTAGGGAAGGAGGATGAGGCAGATTTGCATTCCTGACTTCGCTGCCTTCGGCCTGGTCTTGGGGAGCAGGGTTAGTGCGCGTGTTGACCATCCTAGGTAAACAAGACAATGATTTAGTCAGGATGATAAAATTCCGACATAGGATACAGAATGTAAGGAATAACTCGGAATGCAAGATGATCATCCGTATGACATGGTAGATACAGAAACTGCTTCTTTATTCCATCGTCATACACACCATACAGGGTTTAGTACAAGACCAAACAAGGTACTATTACGGTGAAAAGAGGATTACATCTCATCGGAGGCATTCCAAGCTCCTATACATTATTTTTCTACACCTCCGGAAGGCGATACAAACTAGGTCATATCCCACGAGTCACGCAGGACGATAGACGACACAGCTAACACGAAGTAGTGATACTACCACTAACTCAGACCGATCCGTAGTAGTCCTCGTAGAAGTCACCTCCATAGCCTGGAAGCTCAACATGATCATCCGGAAACAGACGATCTCGCGGAGCTTGTGGACCATAGGGGCTAGGATGAGGTCTTGGACCAGCAGACGGTGGCCTGCGGGGACCGCGAGGTGGGGTGATGCCTCCTACATCATGCCAACCCATCACGTCTGGCAAAGCAGATCTCACAGGATAGAGATCGCGCATATCCGAATATCCAGCTTGCACCGCCGGTGCAAACCGAGTCAATGTGGCCCAGTGGTCAGCACGGGTATTGAAGAGCTCTAACCTCAAGGCCCGATTTTCACGGTCCTTATCCTCGAGCATCTCAGCAGTGGTGCGAGTCCGTGAATCCTCCTGGGTGGGGTCAGCATAGATAGCCTGGAGATACCCTTGTGCTCCCGGAAGTGATCCTGGCATATACCGGAAATCAGAGTCCCGAAATAGACTAGATCTGACTCGCATGATGGTCATCATAGAGTAGGCGGCGTCCTGCACAGCCATCTCAATAGTAACCCCGAGTCCATAGGAGCAGTGAAGGGGCTCGGTGGACCCAGGATAAGATGGAAATATCCTGACAGTGCAGAGATACTGGCTTTGATTAAAGTCTCGGAATTGCTCTTCGACCGTGTACTCAGGATACCAACGGTATCCAGCCTCAGTCATTACCCTGACCAACATGGCAGTATGGCCGGGTACATCTAGGCATCGAGTCAGGCGAACCACTTGATTAAGGTCGCGAGTGGCCATCTGAAAGCACAATCATAATGCAAAGGCATTAGAATTTCTAGCAAAATTTCGGCAGCATAACAGCTGTAAATGCTCAAGAAGGATTTTGAGACATTTGGCAAAGGATTTCATACGCACTCAACATCATCATATCAAAGTTCTGAGACCATCCTAGCAACATAATGTGGTAATAGAATTGAACTAGGCTTGTATCCATCAAACCTATAAGGTACTACTGATTAGTAACGCGTGATCCTGATGGAGAGAATAGATCCTAATTCCTTAACCCCCGGTGGAAGAATGGACTGACTCAGATCAGAATGTCTTAAGATAAAGGAGTAAAAAGAGCCTTACGTTCCAACCCACAAACAATTCCCCTACATATAACTAAAGAATTTCTAGACTCAACATCGACCAGTTTGGCTTGGAGAACCTACAGGCAGTCCGGCTCTGATGCCAACGCTGTCAGAAC
The DNA here is from genome assembly GCF_018294505.1 of Triticum aestivum. NCBI lineage: Eukaryota > Viridiplantae > Streptophyta > Magnoliopsida > Poales > Poaceae > Triticum > Triticum aestivum. The sequence goes on along the minus strand of NC_057798.1, from coordinate 640,281,630 downwards.
CCCGACTCGATGTCACATCGATCTAGCCGGTAACACCTCATATCACTTTGCGGCCTCACGCACGGTATCCCCACGGGTGTCGCCTTACCTTTGCCCGGGACCGTTTGCGCCTTTTGGCTCACGTATATGATAGTGTCGCTAGCATCCATATGATAAGGAGCCCGGGCTGACATGACTAGTCGTAAACCCAAAGTGGCACAGACTTACAGGGACAGGCATCCATGACCCAGCTTCGAACGTGTCGGTCATCAGCAAGTGGGTCCGGGCTGTAGCACTGGGCTAGCAGGACTCCGGTAAACCGGGCTGTAGCGGGCTAACAGGACTCCGGTACTCAAAGCGTGACATTTCCCCGAAGGGACAGACACAGGAACGAAGAAGGACACATGCCGGCCAGCCTAAGTGTTCCAGAGCAGTAGCAAGCTACCATGGCTCAGCGGTAACACTAGGAGACATTTCCCGGTAAGAGAGGCTACTAAAGATAAACAACTAGATAGTCAGATCCCACACATACCAAGCATTTCAATCATACACACAATATGCTCGATATGTGTAAATACAACGAAGCATCACAACATGACTCTATGACACAAGCACTTTATTTAAGGCTCAGGGAGCCATACATATCATACACAAAGGTACGGGTCTCACGACCCAACATACAAGTCATACAGTCATACAAACCAGCAGCGGAAGTACATTGTCTGGGTACAGACAACTAGTAAAATAAAAGAGGCTTGGAAGCCTAACTATACTACGTGGTCCATCACAAGCTCAGGGTCACCACCTGGGTCTTTAGCCTACTCGTTGATGTCAACGTCTACATAGAACCCATCAGAAGGGGTTGCAGCGTCTTCTGTAAAGAAATGTAAATTATAGCAACATGAGTACAAAGGTACTCAGCAAGACTTACATCAGATTCTACATACATGCATAGTATCAAGAATGGTTGGTGGAGTTATTGCAGCAAGCCAGCTTTGACTCTTGGCTAGACTATCCTACGATACTCCAACTTGAAATGTTTTGCGCACACGAGTCCACTACTCACCACTTCAATACACTACCGAGGATCCACCTCCGTCTTCCTACGGAAGAGCCATCCTCGGCACTCACACTTATCTTGAGGCTTTTAGTAGTTTCCATTTACTTGTCTATGAACTGTATAGGCAACCAAGTAGTCCTTTACCGCGGACGCGGCTATTCGAATAGATCATGATAACCCTGCAGGGGTGTACTTCTTCATACATGTTTCCACCACTTAGCGTCTGCACACGACATGTGCTCGGCAGACTTCAAGCGAAAGCCGACGTGGGTGTAGACCACGACCTACCTAAACACTTAAGCCTCTAGTCCAGGTTTATCGCCTATTCGGGTTCCATCCGCAGGGAGTCCGGCCGAGGTTTCCCATACGGCCCCGAACGATGTGAACAGGGTTCCCGAGATACCTAACGGGTATTCGGTACACCCGGCCACGTACCTACCGCATCACAGCCCACCCCTACGGTCAGCGCTGTCCACGGCCTCCAGTAGGCTACAAAAACCAGAAACTACTTGCAACTCCTGGACAGAGAGCTAGGGTGAATAAGAAGTCGAGCGGGGTCATATTTCAGGGCCCAATGCATGGTAGTAGCTGATTCTTAAATCACACATACAGATCTCAGTGCTTAAGGTCGGCTTCAATGAAACAACCCACCATGTACTCCTACATGGCCTCTCATCGATACCTTTACCAAATCGTGTTCACCACACCACTCTTATTACCGACATAATCATTTCACTCTAGCCCATCACCCAGATGAACCAGACCTGACACGACTCTAAGCATAGCAGGCATAGCAAGGTAGGAACAACACATACATATGGCTCAATCAACTCCTACACATGCTAGTGGGTTTCATCTAGTTACTGTGGCAATGACAGGTCATGCAGAGGAAGTGGGTTCAACTACCGTAGCACACAGCAGTTTGAAACGCGTTGTCTTAATGCAGTAAAAGAGAGCAGGAGCGAGAACATGGGATTGTATCGATATGATCAAATGGTTGGTTGCTTGCCTGATGGTTCGATGCACTGATACGGTTCTTCGTTAGGGTAATCACGATACTCCTCGGAGGCAGATCCTGCCGCAAAGAACACCGATACACAACCATCACCAAACAATGTGTAACAATATGATGTATGCATGAAACATAGCAATATGAGTGTGTTGGGCTAATGCAGCTAAGACCAGAAGGGTTTGAATCAATTTGAATCAAAGATTCAAATTTCAAACTCAAACATGGCCCTTTAAAGTGTTTTTCCTTGTTCTGCATTAACATCAAGTTAACTTGTTTAATCATGCATGAAAATAGTACAGATGGATAGATTGGATTTTTCTGATCATTTTTCATATATAATTTGTCTGATTTGGAGTTACAGAATAAAAGTTATGAATTTTTGAAGTTTAAATTATATTCTGGAATTTCCTATATTAGAATAATTCCAGAAAATCAATTATTGCGTCAGCCTGACGTCAGTGTGACGTCAGCAGGTCAACGGAACACGTCCGGGTCAAACCTGACAGTGGGTCCCGCATGTCAGGGTGATTAAATTAATTAAAGTTTAATTAAAACTAAACCTGTTTAATTAACAGGGCTGGGCCCCACCTGTCATTGACTCAGGGGAGTCAACCAGGGCCCACCCGTGGTCAAACCCGGGTCGGCTGCACCGGCGTTTAGCCGCCGGCGAGCCCGACGCGGCGGCGGAAGTGGTTTTGGCCGTTTCGGCCACCAAATGGGTCGCGGAGACCACCGGAGTGGAGCTGAGGACAAGCCGCAGCTCTTGGTGGAGTCCGTTGGAGTCGGGGTGGCCGGAGTTGGCGCCGGCGACGACTTTGGCGGACACCGGGGTTCGGCCGAAGATGAACTTGACGCTAGAGGGGTCGGTGAGGCTCGGGGAGTGGCTAGCTAGGTGCTAAGTGACACGGTGAGCATGAAGGACACCGTGGAGTGGTCGGAGGGTAACCGGGAGCACGTCGGCGACGAGCTCCACGGCGGTGGGTGCGGTTGAGCTCCGAGAGGTCGCTACACGGCTCGGGAGCAAGAACGGAAGGAAGGGGAAGATGGCTAAGCTCACAGTGAGTGCGATGAAGCCCTTGGTGTGGCCGGAGATGGACCGGAGCGACGACGGCGTTGAAGGGGATCTCCGGCGACGGCGGTTCGGGCAAGGTCGTTGCGGTGGACTCGGGCGTTGCGAGCGCTCGGGGCTCGGCTTGCTCGATGGAGTGGACAGCGGCGGAGCTCCTGGACACGATGAGAGGACGCACGGGCGGCGGGGAGCACGGCTACGACGAAGGCACGGCGATGGTGGCGTCGGTCATGGCGGGGGAGCGCGAGAGGGAGGAGCTGGAGAGGAGAGGGGGTTTCTAGGGGGTTCGGGGGAGCGAGGGAGGCCGGTCCACGACGTCACCAGGCGCGGGGAGCGGCGAGGCGGCGAGCAGGTGCGTGGCGCGCGCTGCGGTCGCCGTCGGGCACCTGCCTGCCTGCCTGGCCGGCAAGCAGCTCACTGGAGCGGCGCTGGGCTGGGCCGGCAGGTGGACCGGGAGCAGGCGCCAGGTAAGCTTTTTCCATTTCTTTCTGTTTTCTGTTTTTTTAATACTTCTGCAACTTTGTTGAATTAAATAAAATACTTAGGCTACTCCTAAAATCACCAAACTACTCCTGGTCCATAGTTGGATTATTTCCAACATGAAACATTTTAGTTTGGAGATATTTGAGCATTTAAATATTTTATATAATTTTAAATGCCCAAATTCAAATATTTATGATTTAATTCAAAAACCCTAAGCTGGCCTAGGAAAATGTGCACCACTTTTGGCAGAGGTTCTGAACCAAGACAAAAATGATGGGCATTTTAGAAGGGCATTTCAGGTTCATTGAAAAAGTTTTTAGTAAACCCTAATTGGATTCAGAGGGGACTGGGGGTTCTGTCATCCCCATTTCAGGTTTCTGATGAAAGAGTAAACATGATGCAACACTCTAATGCATGGCTAACTAGGATGTGACACCTCTTCGGCAGTAGCAAGGGCAAGGGCAAGGGCACCCCCGGCGCCTCGTCATCCCGTGCTCCCCCTCCCCCTCCACCGCCGGCGCGTTTCCGCCCTGAACGCCGGCGCCTGCACATCCCGGTGCACCAAGCGCGATGGCACTGGGAGTACAGGCAACCCCTCCCCTACCCCGACGTGACGCTGCTGCACCATTGACATTTGGATCCAAACCGGATCCCGGTGCTGGTGTTGGGGAACGTTGCAGAAAATTAAAAATTTTCCTACGGTTTCACCAAGATCCATCTATGAGTTCATCTAAGCAATGAGTCATGGGAGAGAGATTGCATCTACATACCACTTGTAGATCACGAGCGGAAGCGTTCAAGGGGATGGTGATGATGGAGTCGTACTCGCCGTGATTCAGATCACCGATGACCAAGTGCTGAACGGACAACACCTCCGCGTTCAACACACGTACGGGACAGACGACGTCTCCTCCGTCTTGATCCAGCAAGGAGGAAGGAGAGGTTGAGGAAGATAGCTCCAACGGCAGCACGACGGCATGGTGGTGTTGGTGCAGTAGTACTCCGACAGGGCTTCGCCAAGCACGTAACGGAGGAGGAGAGGTGTTGGGGAGCGGAGGGGCTGCGCCTTGGGTTGTGTACAGCAGCCCTCCCCTCACCCCTCTATTTATAGGGGAAGAGGCAAGGGGGGCCGGCCCCTCTAGATGGGATCTAGAGGGGGGGCGGCTGCCAGGGAGGGGGGACTTGCTCCCCAAGCAAAGGGGGCGCCCCCTCTAGGGTTCCCCCTCAAACCCTAGGCGCATGGGCCCAAGGTGGGGGGCACGCCCAGCCCTCCAGGGGCTGGTTCCCTGCCCCTTGCGGCCCATGTGGCCCTCCGAGAGGGGTGGCCCCTCCAAGTGGACCCCTGGAACCCCTCCGGTGGCCCCGGTACAATACCGATATGACCCCGAATTCTTCCGGTGTCCGTATGACAATTTCCCATATATAAATCTTCACCTCCGGACCATTCCGGAACTCCTCGTGACGTCCGGGATCTCATCCGGGACTCCGAACAACTTTCGGTAATCACATACAAGTCTTCCTAATAACCCTAGCATCACCGAACCTTAAGTGTGTAGACCCTACGGGTTCGGGAGACATGTAGACATGACCGAGACGACTCTCCGGTCAATAAACAACAGCGGGATCTGGATACCCATGTTGGCTCCCACATGCTCCTCGATGATGTCATCGGATGAACCACGATGTCGAGGATTCGATCAAACTCCGTATACAATTCCCTTTGTCAATCGGTACGTTACTTGCCCGAGACTCGATCGTCGGTATCCCAATACCTTGTTCAGTCTCGTTACCGGCAAGTCACTTTACTCGTACCGTAATGCATGATCCCGTCACCAACCACTTGGTCACTTTGAGCTCATTATGATGATGCATTACCGAGTGGGCCCAGAGATACCTCTTCGTCATACGGAGTGACAAATCTCGGTCTCGATCCGTGTCAACCCAAAAGACACTTTCGGAGATACCTGTACTGCACCTTTATAGTCACCCAGTTACGTTGTGACGTTTGGTACACCCAAAGCACTCTTACGGTATCCGGGAGTTACACGATCTCATGGTCTAAGGAAGAGATACTTGACATTGAAAAAGCTCTAGCAAAACGAACTACACGATCTTGTGCTATGCTTAGGATTGGGTCTTGTCCATCACATCATTCTCCTAATGATGTGATCCCGTTGTCAATGACATCCGATGTCCATAGTCAGGAAATCATGACTATATGTTGACCAACGTGCTAGTCAACTAGAGGCTCACTAGGGACATGTTATGGTCTATGTATTCACACGTGTATTACGATTTCCGGATAATACAGTTATAGCATGAATAAAAGACAATTATCATGAACAAGGAAATATAATAATAACCCTTTTATTATTGCCTCTAGGGCATATTTCCAATAGTCTCCCACTTGCACTAGAGTCAATAATCTAGTTACATTGTGATGAATCGAACACCCATAGAGTTCTGGTGTTGATCATGTTTTGCTCGCGAGAGAGGTTTAGTCAACGGATCTGCGACATTCAGATCCGTATGTACTTTGCAAATATCTATGTCTCCATCTTGAACATTTTCATGGATGGAGTTGAAATGACGCTTGATGTGCCTGGTCTTCTTGTGAAACCTGGGCTCCTTGGCAAGGGCAATAGCTCCAGTGTTGTCACAGAAGAGTTTGATCGGCCCCGACGCATTGGTATGACTCCTAGGTCGGTGATGAACTCCTTCACCCAAATAGCTTCATGCGCTGCCTCCGAGGCTGCCATGTACTCCGCTTCACATGTAGATCCTGCCACTACGCTCTGCTTGCAGCTGCACCAGCTTACTGCTCCACCATTCAACATATACATGTATCCGGTTTGTGACTTAGAGTCATCCAGATCTGTGTCGAAGCTAGCGTCGACGTAACCCTTTACGACGAGCTCTTCGTCACCTCCATAAACGAGAAACATGTCCTTTGTCCTTTTCAGGTACTTTAGGATATTCTTGACCGCTGTCCAGTGTTCCTTGCCGGGATTACTTTGGTACCTTCCTACCAAACTTACGGCAAGGTTTACATCAGGTCTGGTACACAGCATGGCATACATAATAGATCCTATGGCTGAAGCATAGGGGATGACACTCATCTCTTCTTTATCTTTTGCCGTGGTCGGGCATTGAGCCGAGCTCAATCTCACACCTCGCAATACAGGCAAGAACCCTTTCTTGGACTGATCCATTTTGAACTTCTTCAAAATCTTATCAAGGTATGTGCTTTGTGGAAGACCTATGAGGCGTCTCGATCTATCTCTATAGATCTTGATGCCTAATATATAAGCAGCTTCTCCAAGGTCCTTCATTGAAAAACACTTATTCAAGTAGGCCTTTATGCTGTCCAAAAGTTCTATATCATTTCCCATCAAGAGTATGTCATCTACATATAATATGAGAAATGCTACAGAGCTCCCACTCACTTTTTTGTAAACGCAGGCTTCTCCATAAGTCTGCATAAACCCAAACGCTTTGATCATCTCATCAAAGCGAATGTTCCAACTCCGAGATGCTTGCACCAGCCCATAAATGGATCGCTGGAGCTTGCATACTTTGTTAGCATTCTTAGGATCGACAAAACCTTCTGGCTGCATCATATACAGTTCTTCCTTAAGATGTCCGTTAAGGAATGCCGTTTTGACGTCCATCTGCCATATCTCATAATCATAGTATGCGGCAATTGCTAACATGATTCGGACGGACTTCAGCTTTGCTACGGGAGAGAATGTCTCATCGTAGTCAATCCCTTGAACTTGTCGATAACCCTTAGCGACAAGTCGAGCTTTATAGACGGTAATATTACCATCCGCGTCCGTCTTCTTCTTAAAGATCCATTTGTTTTCTATCGCTCGCCGATCATCGGGCAAGTCTGTCAAAGTCCATACTTTGTTTTCATACATGGATTCTGTCTCGGATTTCATGGCTTCAAGCCATTTGTTGGAATCTGGGTCCGCCATCGCTTCTTCATAGTTCGAAGGTTCACCGTTGTCTAACAACATGATTTCCAGGACAGGGTTGCCGTACCACTCTGGTGCGGAACGTGTCCTTGTGGACCTACAAAGTTTAGTAGCAACGTGATCCGAAGTACCTTGATCGTCATCATTATTTTCCTCTTCAGTTGGTGTAGGCATCACAGGAACATTTTCCTGAGCTGCACTACTTTCCCGTTCGGGAGGTAGTACTTAATCGAGTTCTACTTTCCTCCCACTTAATTCTTTTGAGAGAAACTCTTTTTCCAGAAAGCATCCGTTTTTGGCAACAAAGATCTTGCCCTTGGATCTTAAGTAGAAGGTATACCCAACGGTTTTCTTAGGGTATCCTATGAAGACGCATTTTTCCGACTTGGGTTCGAGCTTTTCAGGTTGAAGTTTCTTGACATAAGCATCGCATCCCCAAACTTTTAGAAATGACAGCTTAGGTGTCTTCCCAAACCATAATTCATACGGTGTCGTCTCAACGGATTTAGACGGTGCCCTATTTAAAGTGAATGTAGCTGTCTCTAGAGCGTATCCCCAAAATGATAACGGTAAATCAGTAAGAGATATCATAGATCGCACCATATCCAATAGAGTGTGATTACGACGTTCGGACACACTGTTACGCTGAGGTGTTCCAGGCGGCGTGAGTTGTGAAACGATTCCACATTTCCTTAAGTGTGTACCAAATTCGTGACTTAAGTATTCTCCTCCACGATCTGATCGTAGGAATTTTATCTTTCGGTCACGTTGATTCTCTACCTCATTCTGAAATTCCTTGAACTTTTCAAAGGTCTCAGACTTGTGTTTCATTAAGTAGACATACCCATATCTACTCAAGTCATCAGTGAGAGTGAGAACATAACGATATCCTCCGCGAGCCTCAACGCTCATTGGACCACACACATCGGTATGTATGATTTCCAATAAGTTGGTTGCTCGCTCCATTGTTCCAGAGAATGGAGTCTTGGTCATCTTGCCCATGAGGCATGGTTCGCATGTGTCAAATGATTCATAATCGAGAGACTCCAAAAGTCCATCAGCATGGAGCTTCTTCATGCGCTTGACACCAATGTGACCAAGGCGGCAGTGCCACAAGTATGTGGGACTATCGTTATCAACTTTACATCTTTTGGTATTCACGCTATCAATATGTGTAACATTACGCTCGAGATTCATTAAGAATAAACCATTGACCATAGGGGCATGACCATAAAATATATCTCTCATATAAATAGAACAACCATTATTCTCGGATTTAAATGAGTAGCCATCTCGTATCAAACGAGATCCAGATACAATGTTCATGCTCAAACTTGGCACCAAATAACAATTATTAAGGTTTATAACTAATCCAGTAGGTAAATGTAGAGGTAGCATGCCGACGGCGATCACATCGACCTTGGAACCATTCCCGACGCGCATCGTCACCTCGTCCTTCGCCAGTCTCTGCTTATTCCGCAGCTCCTGCTGTGAGTTACAAATATGAGCAACGGCACCGGTATCAAATACCCAGGAGTTACTACGAGTACTGGTAAGGTACACATCAATTACATGTATATCAAATATACCTTTGGTGTTGCCGGCCTTCTTATCCGCTAAGTATTTGGGGCAGTTCCGCTTCCAGTGACCCTTCCCCTTGCAATAAAAGCACTCAGTCTCAGGCTTGGGTCCATTCTTTGACTTCTTCCCGGTAACTGGCTTACCAGGCGCGGCAACATCCTTGCCGTCCTTCTTGAAGTTCTTCTTGCCCTTGCCCTTCTTGAACTTAGTGGTCTTATTGACCATCAACACTTGATGTTCTTTCTTGATCTCAACCTCTGCTGACTTCAGCATTGAAAATACTTCAGGAATGGTCTTCACCATCCCATGCATATTGTAGTTCATCACAAAGCTCTTGTAGCTTGGTGGGAGCGACTGAAGGATTCTGTGAATGACCGCCTCATCAGGGAGGTTAATATTCAGCTGGGTCATGCGGTTGTGCAACCCAGACATTTTGAGTATGTGCTCACTGACAGAACTATTTTCCTCCATCTTACAACTATAGAACTTGTCGGAGACGTCATATCTCTCGACCCGGGCGTGAGCTTGGAAAACTAGTTTCAGCCCCTCGAACATCTCATATGCTCCGTTGTTGCTCAAAACGCTTTTGGAGCCCCGGTTCTAAGCTGTAAAGCATGCCGCACTGAACGAGGGAGTAATCATCAGCATGAGTCTGCCAAGCATTCATAATGTCTTGGTTCTCTGGGACGGGAGCGTCACCTAGCGGTCCTTCTAGGACATATTGTTTCCTGGCAGCTATGAGGATGATCCTCAGGTTCCGGACCCAGTCCGTATAGTTGCTGCCATCATCTTTCAGCTTGGTTTTCTCTAGGAACGCGTTGAAGTTCATGTTGACATGAGCGTTGGCCATTTGATCTACAAGACATATTTGCAAAGGTTTTAGACTAAGTTCATGATAATTAAGTTTATCTAATCAAATTATTATAATGAACTCCCACTCAGATTAGACATCCCTCTAGTCATCTAAGTGTTACACGATCCGAGTCGACTAGGCCGTGTCCGATCATCACGTGAGACGGACTAGTCATCGTCGGTGAACATTCTCATGTTGATCGTATCTTCCATACGACTCGTGTTTGACCTTTCGGTCTCCGTGTTCCGAGGCCATGTCTGTACATGCTAGGCTCGTCAAGTTAACCCTAAGTGTTTTGCATGTGTAAAATTGTCTTACACCCGTTGTATGTGAACGTAAGGATCTATCACACCCGATCATCACGTGGTGCTTCGAAACGACGAACTTTAGCAACGGTGCACAGTTAGGGGAGAACACTTCTTGAAATTTTTGTAAGGGATCATCTTATTTACTACCGTCGTTCTAAGTAAACAAGATGCATAAACATAATAAACATCACATGCAATTATATAGCAGTGACATGATATGGCCAATATCATATAGCTCCATTGATCTCCATCTTCGGGGCTCCATGATCATCTTGTCACCGGCATGACACCATGATCTCCATCATCATGATCTCCATCATCGTGTCTTCATGAAGTTGTCACGCCAACGACTACTTCTACTTATATGGCTAACGCGTTTAGCAATAAAGTAAAGTAATTTACATGGCGTTCTTCAATGACACGCGGGTCATACAAAAAATAAAGACAACTCCTATGGCTCCTGCCGGTTGTCATACTCATCGACATGCAAGTCATGATTCCTATTACAAGAACATGATCTCATACATCACAATATGTCATTCATCATTCATCACAACTTCTGACCATATCACATCACATGACAAATGCTGCAAAAACAAGTTAGACGTCCTCTAATTGTTGTTGCATCTTTTACGTGGCTGCAATTGGGTTCTAGCAAGAACGCTTTCTTACCTACGAATAACCACAACATGATTTTGTCAACTTCTATTTACCCTTCATAAGGACCCTTTTCATTGAATCCGCTCCAACTAAACTGGGAGAGACAGACACCCGCCAGCCACTTATGCAACTAGTGCATGTCTGTCGGTGGAACCGGTCTCACGTAAGCGTACGTGTAAGGTTGGTCCGGGCCGCTTCATCCCACAATACCGCTGAAGCAAGATAAGACTAGTAGCGGCAAGCAAGTTGACAAGATCTACGCCCACAACAAAATTGTGCTCTACTCGTGCAATAGAGAACTACGCATAGACCTAGCTCATGATGCCACTGTTGGGGAACGTTGCAGAAAATTAAAAAATTTCCTACGGTTTCACCAAGATCCATCTATGAGTTCATCTAAGCAACGAGTCATGGGAGAGAGATTGCATCTACATACCACTTGTAGATCGCGAGCGGAAGCGTTCAAGGGGATGGTGATGATGGAGTCGTACTCGCCGTGATTCAGATCACCGATGACCAAGTGCTGAACGAACAACACCTCCACGTTCAACACACGTACGGGACGGACGACGTCTCCTCCGTCTTGATCCAGCAAGGAGGAAGGAGAGGTTGAGGAAGATAGCTCCAATGGCAGCACGACGGCGTGGTGGTGTTGGTGCAGCAGTACTCCGACAGGGTTTCGCCAAGCACGTAACGGAGGAGGAGAGGTGTTGGGGAGGGGAGGGGTTGCGCCTTGGGTTGTGTACAGCAGCCCTCCCCTCACCCCTCTATTTATAGGGGAAGGGGCAAGGGGGGCCGGCCCCTCTAGATGGGATCTAGAGGGGGGGCGGCGGCCAGGGAGGGGGGACTTGCCCCCCAAGCAAAGGGGGCGCCCCCTCTAGGGTTCCCCCCCAAACCCTAGGCGCATGGGCCCAAGGTGGGGGGCGCGCCCAGCCCTCCAGGGGCTGGTTCCCTGCCCCTTGCGGCCCATGTGGCCCTCCGAGAGGGGTGGCCCCTCCCGGTGGACCCCCGGAACCCCTCTGGTGGCCCCGGTACAATACCGATATGACCCCGAATTCTTTCGGTGTCCGTATGACAACTTCCCATATATAAATCTTCACCTCCGGACCATTCCGGAACTCCTCGTGACGTCCGGGATCTCATCCGGGACTCCGAACAACTTTCGGTAATCACATACAAGTCTTCCTAATAACCCTAGCGTCACCGAACCTTAAGTGTGTAGACCCTACGGGTTCGGGAGACATGTAGACATGACCGAGACGACTCTCCGGTCAATAACCAACAGCGGGATCTGGATACCCATGTTGGCTCCCACATGCTCCTCGATGATGTCATCGGATGAACCACGATGTCGAGGATTCGATCAAACCCCGTATACAATTCCCTTTGTCAATCGGTACGTTACTTGCCCGAGACTCGATCGTCGGTATCCCAATACCTTGTTCAGTCTCGTTACCGGCAAGTCACTTTACTCGTACCGTAATGCATGATCCCGTCACCAACCACTTGGTCACTTTGAGCTCATTATGATGATGCATTACCGAGTGGGCCCAGAGATACCTCTCCGTCATACGGAGTGACAAATCCCAGTCTCGATCCGTGTCAACCCAAAAGACACTTTCAGAGATACCTGTAGTGCACCTTTATAGTCACCCAGTTACGTTGTGACGTTTGGTACACCCAAAGCACTCTTACGGTATCCGGGAGTTACACGATCTCATGGTCTAAGGAAGAGATACTTGACATTGAAAAAGCTCTAGCAAAACGAACTACACGATCTTGTGCTATGCTTAGGATTGGGTCTTGTCCATCACATCATTCTCCTAATGATGTGATCCGTTGTCAATGACATCTGATGTCCATAGTCAGGAAACCATGACTATCTGTTGACCAACGAGCTAGTCAACTAGAGGCTCACTAGGGACATGTTATGGTCTATGTATTCACACGTGTATTACGATTTCCGGATAATACAGTTATAGCATGAATAAAAGACAATTATCATGAACAAGGAAATATAATAATAACCCTTTTATTATTGCCTCTAGGGCATATTTCCAACAGCTGGCGGTTCCACAGACCCAGCGGGCGCACGACGACGAGGTGCGTCGGCGCCACACCTTGCTCACGCCGGAGCAGCGTCGGCTGCCCGAGTACGTCGTCGACTCTCCCAACTGGAAGGCTTGGTTCGCCCTCGAACACGAGGAGCAACGGCGCTGGGGTGTCGACGTCGTCCCGCCGCCGTTCCCACCGCCGCCCTCGGAGGTAGAGCCGGAGGACATGGAGGCGGAGGCGGAGTACCAGGCCGCCCTTGAGGAGGCCCTGCATCACGCGCTGGAGGCTAGCCACATCGATGAGGACGCGCACTGGGATGGGCTGGAGCAAGCCCTTACCCTGTCGGCGGCGGGGGACTCCGTCCACACCCCGCTCTTCGTGCCGCCGCCTCCACCGTCGCCGCCCGTCCAACCCAAGCTGGAGCCGGAGCGTAAGCGCTCCCCGCCTCCACCCACTTGGCCGGAGGAGGCCTACTCGTGGACGGGCCAGTACCGCGAGTGGGTCAGCGCGCCTCCCGTCCACTTCGCCGCCACGCCAGAGGAGGAGGCGGCCCACCTCGAGCGGTGGAAGGAGCACTGGTTCCACTAGGAGCAGGCCAACGACGAGGAGCAGATGCGCTACGAGGCCATGCTCCAACGCGACGCGGAGGCGCTCCGGCTCGAGGAGGAGGAGGAGGAGGAGCGCGCGCGGCTTGCCGCAATGCCGCCGCCCCAGCAGACGCCGGAGGAGCCTGCCCTGGCAGCGTACCAGGCGGCGTTCGGGTGGGCTGGCCCTGCTCCGGTCTTCATCGACCTCACCGACGACGGCGACGTCGAGGGCAAGGGCAAGGGCAAGGGCAAGGGCAAGGCCGACGACGTCTAGGGCAGCGTGCGGGGCGGCAGCAGGCGGGCGCAGACTTTTTTTAATATTTTATTTAATGTTTATTAGATGTAGGTGGACTTTGGTCGGCGTTTGACCGGCCACTTTATGTTTATTTATGTTTATTTCGTGCAATCTGTTTTTTTTCACGCCGACACATTTGGGGCGGCTTCTCCGTTGGACGGTGAAGCCGACATATTGTAAAATGCGGACGCACACGTCCGTCTGACCGACCCAAACGGACAAAAAACGGACAAAGCGCGCGTCCGTTTGGGTCGCTCCGTTGAAGTTGCTCTTATGTGCTGACGTGCAATTGGCAGTTGCAGCCGTGACTCTTTTTCGCTGGAGGTGGAACCACTCCACTCTAGAGGTCGCTGTTGTCCCATCGCTGGACCTGGACGTTGGCCTGCAATCGCACCCTCGCAGCGTCTCTTTTTAAGCTTCAGAAAGCTCTCCCACAAATGAGGGCAAACGACCTCTGGATTAAAGATCTCATCTTATCCTACCTACTAATGCAATTGAATCGACAAAGTAGCCGTCGAGGCGCTCCTGGGATGCGTATCAAGCACCACACCAACCGAGCCATCAACTAGCTAGTAGGATAATCAGGATGGCCAGAGCAGGCAGAGTATCTACTACCCTCCATTTCATAACGTAATGCGTCCGCGTTTTTTCAGGCTTAAATTTGATCATAAATTTAACAATGTGAGCGGCAGGATCATACGGTCAAACTTAAATCTTGAAAATACGAACGCACTATATTATGAAATGGAGGGAGTAGTAGTATTTCAGAATGGCCGCACATGTGTCTTCCAGACACAGCCAACTTTGCTCCAGCGAAGCCCATCGCGTGTTAGCGAGATTATTAGTACGTATAATTTTATTTGTTACTATATGGATCTGGATCTTAAGAGTAGTGACACACACATGACACATCACATAGTGGTATGTCGACAAATCAAAAGATGCGAGAAGAAGACGTCGCACACGGCACGTACACATCTTTCTTTGCTTGTGTGTGTCTGCGCTCGGATAGCTCGGCCACGTACGTCCCCCCCGCCTCCGGAAAACTTGGCTACGTCTCCCTCCCCACCTCCCCGGAATAAATCCGTGACTCGCGACATGCCATGGCCCCGCACCGCAGGTCTCTCTCCCTTACCCTTCGCCTCTCGCTCTGTATCTCTCCTCTCCGACGGAAGCAGCCATCGCTGATCCTCCTGTGTGGCCGCCGAGATGATTGCGCGCGGCCTGCTCCGATCCAATGCCTCATCGCAGGTCACCACCCTCTCCCTCCTCCCCTCCCCTCCCCTCCCCTCCCCTTTCTTCCGCTCGCTAGGTACAACAACCGTCGAGCCGCGCATGCCTGCGCCTGTGTGGCGATGGTTGGGGTCGCCGCCGCCGTCATTTGGGCGTCACGCCGGCGGCGATCGTTTCGTGGGAGGGAGGGGCCCCGGCCGTCTCGGCGGGCGGAGCCGGAGGGCACGCCTGATTGGCACTTGGCAGCCTCTTATTCAAATTCGGGTGTGAAGATTCTATATAAAGGGGGATTTCATTTCATTCTATTTGTTCTCGATCCGCTCTCCGGTGATGGCTCGCGCGGTTCTGTGCCGGAATCTGCATCGCCTTTGGAATCTACCTTTATGCTTCTGATGAGTATTGTTGTTGTGCACGGTTTTACTGTGCCTGATTCCATTCTGTTATTACCTTTAACGCTCCTCCTTCCGTACGTTCCGTTAGCTTCTGTGCACCAGATGTACTGCATGAATAGTTGGAGAGTTGGGAATCACTCTGTTCTTTAGGCGGGGTCAAAACATTCCTCTATTTTATTTTATTTTCATGTAAAGGTTGTGATGGTTATGATCAATGTTAGACATCCAGATTGTGCGCAAAAAAAAGAAAAGTTAGACATCCAGATACTATTACTATGACATGATTGTTCCACTACTTCCGCAGCCGTTCGGACTTCACATCTTACCTGCCAAGTTTTGCCATTGCCAAAGACTCCAAGCTCATGTGTGATCATTTATTTCATCTTCCTTAATTTACACTTTCGCAGGCAAGCAAATTAGTGAAGTATTTAACCAGCGCCGGGAGCTTACAAGGGCATGCAGACAGCTTGTCAGATGCATCAGTCAGACATTTCAGTTCAGCATCGTCTCCTCAGACGAACTCAACTGAAGAAAATGGGTAAATGATCTTCTTTTATTATGATTGTATTTGTGGAATTATCACATAATTTTACTCTGTTATCCACTGGGGCGTATGCAAGTTTTGATTCTATATATTTACTAGCTACTGCTGACTTTGAAAGCATAACCTTTCCAGGTTTAAGGGGCATGGCATGTTGGCACCATTCACAGCTGGATGGCAGAGCAATGATGTGCATCCGCTGGTTATTGAGAGATCTGAGGTTGCGACTCTCTAATTCTAGCATTATACTATATATGTTTACTTTGCTTGCAATGTAACATTTGATTTTAGAAATGGAAGCTTAAGATGTTCATTACTGTATGCTATGGTTGTGAGCTATGTATCTATGTTTGCCTTATACAATGTTAACCTGAATATGCAGGGGTCTTATGTTTATGACATCAACGGGAATAAGTATCTAGATTCTCTAGCAGGACTCTGGTGTACAGCTTTAGGTATGTACAAGTACAATCTTTGGTGTGTGATTATGTACCACAGAATTGTCCATTCTTTTGGATAATACCCTGCATCACCATTTTATCTTTGTGCATTTAAGAGTAATGTATACAGTCTAATTTCATTCGTCTTCCATGAACTATTCATGGTTTCTTCAGGTGGTAGTGAGCCTCGATTAGTCAAAGCTGCAACTGACCAATTAAACAAGTTGCCCTTCTATCACTCCTTCTGGAACCGTACAACCAAACCAACATTGGTAAATTTCTGCGTCCCTTATTGACTATCAGTCTGTTAAAATCATTTTCGGACTTTGTGGATACTGATGATGGAGACGGCCTGTTGCTTTCAGGATCTTGCAGACGACCTTCTTAGCATGTTTACTGCAAGCAAAATGGGAAAGGCATTCTTCACAAATAGCGGTTCGGAAGCAAATGACTCACATGTATGATCGCTGGAACTACTGACCATTTCCTACTCTACTATATTGTAAAACAATACTATTTTTTTTGGAATAACGTGCAAACCCTCTGTTCATTAAGAAGGGTAGCAACCATGAATACAATATATGTTGCTCTTACCGTCATTTGGCATTCGCATCTACAGAGAATCACTAAAAACTGTTTTACATTTTGTCATGTATGAGAAAGTGACATGAGCTTTTATTTAAATAACAAACGCACATAGTTTTTTACCTTAAAGAAAACATCGCTAGGAACCTTTTCTCAGGGAAAAAGTTGGGGCACTGAAACACAAACAGTAGGGTGGATTGTGAGATTTACATGGTTCCTCCACGTGTCAAAAAAGAAAACCTTTTGGGTGTTCCATTTCTAGAAGGCTAGTAGGCAGTAGCTATTGTCCCTGGTTCACCATTTGCACTTTTTTCAGATGGCCATAGCCTTAGTTGTTTATTTCACTCAATATGTTTAGCTGATATATTTGCCATACTGAATGGCATAGTCATTTGGTGATAAGCACTAGTTATCTGTGCTGATGTGGAATTTGTTTTGTTCTCCCTCTTCTGGGTTCTCACAGCACTGCTGACACATTTACAATGTTTACACTTGTTCAGGTCAAACTAGTATGGTATTATAACAACGCATTGGGGAGGCCAAACAAGAAAAAGTTTATTGCACGATCAAAAGCGTAAGTAACATAGTTTCTCAATCTTTGATCTTCAAACTAAGAAATATAGGGTTTGCTTTATTCGTAAGTAATTTGCAGTGGCATCAATTTCCATCCTGGGTCATCACTTCAATATTCTTGGGGTCTCATTGTTATATTCTTTATGTAATACAGAGGTACTTTGAGTTCCGTTCTTACTACTGTTGTATTTATTGCAGATATCATGGATCAACATTAATATCAGCTAGTCTCACTGGGTGAGTATTGGCCTAAAAAATTGTGTTTTCCTTGTTATGTGGATATTTCTTTCCAGCAGTACCTACCACCTAGTACTTTGACGAATCTAGTAGTCCATTTCTTATTGATGCTTAATTAATTTGCTAATTGCTTCTGTATCTTTAGTCTTCCTGCCCTGCACCAGAAGTTCGATCTACCAGCACCTTTTGTTCTGCACACAGACTGCCCTCACTACTGGCGCTTCCATCTTCCCGGTACGCTTTATTTCAAAATTTCGTTTTAGGATCAATGCAGCATTTTTGTTACTAATGAAATTGTTTTTGTGTGTGACAGGTGAGACAGAAGAAGAATTTGCAACAAGACTTGCTAAAAATTTAGAGGATCTTATCCTCAAGGAAGGACCAGAAACAGTAAAGTTTTCTTGTCGCCAAACTTATATGTATGCAATAGGTCCCAAGCATACTACTTGACTCGTGTATTTTTCTCCTGTTAGATTGCTGCGTTCATTGCTGAGCCTGTCATGGGTGCTGGTGGTGTCATCCCTCCTCCAAAGACTTATTTTGATAAGGTGATTTTAAAACCCTTGAGCTACATCTTTTGATAGATTACGTAAGGGGAAGGAGACTCTTCAATTCATTTATTTGACCCCACTGTTAAATTCCAGTGAAGCTAAGGTTACACTTCACCGAGCTTTCTAAATGCTTGCTTCAGAATCCACAGAAATGTTGTTGCCCGATGAACCCTTAAAGCTAGTATATATATTAGGTTGTTTCTATATAGTGTACTTGAATTCTTCTTTTCCTTGTTTATCTTATCTCATTTTCCTGTCTGCCTACAGGTTCAAGCTGTGGTTAAGAAGTATGACATCCTTTTCATAGTAGATGAGGTACTTTAAAGTCACATGTGAAGTCAAACACAAAACAAAATACTAGATAGTACAAGAACACAGGAAACTTCTGTATGCAGTCGTTATTAACTGACGATGTGTTTCAGGTCATTACCGCATTTGGAAGGTTGGGAACCATGTTCGGATCTGATATGTATAACATCAAGCCAGATTTAGTCACCTTGGCCAAGGTGAATATCCTTTCACAACAGTATATCAGTAAATATTAATTATCCGATGTCAGCTGAGCCATGCCGATTTCATGAAAAAAGGCTCTTTCGTCTGCGTATGTGCCCATTGGAGCAACTCTTGTTAGCCCCGAAATAGCAGCTGTGGTTGATTCTCAGAGCAATAAGCTAGGTAAGTGAATGGCATTGCGCGAGCTTAATTTGTGATATCTGTATTGGCATGTCTCTAGCCTTTTTTCAAGGATATGTGAGCTTCACAAATATGATGTGCGCTGAGCTGCTGTCTTTTTCTTGCAGGTTCATTTGCTCATGGCTTTACATACTCTGGCCATCCAGTTGCTTGCGCTGTTGCCATTGAAGCGTTGAAAATCTATCGGTATACTGCTCTTCCCATAGCACACAGAGCCCCTACCTCTGCCACTATTTGCTTTCTTGTCCTTATGAATCTTTCGCAAACTATATGGTATCAGGGAAAGGAATATTCCTGATCATGTGAAGCAAATCGCTCCACGCTTCCAGGAGGGAACGAAGGCCTTTGCAGGAAGCCCAATTGTTGGGGAGGTACCCTGCTCTTATTTGTCTCAGCAGACTCTTCTCTTGTTCAAAAGCATAATCGACATGCTCCTGTATGCAGATCCGTGGTGTAGGATTGATACTCGGAACTGAGTTCGCCAATAATAAATCACGAGATGACCCATTCCCTGCTGAATGGGGTAAGTAACAAGTCATAGCTTGGAACCACTCTCACTGGAGCATTGTTATACCAGTAGAAGTTTATCATCCCAGAAATATAGAACTACTGGTCGTGTTCCAGGATATACTTACGTTTACTGAACCAGAAAGTATCCTTACAAACTGTTTCCCTGATGGCATATTCAGGTGTTGGTGCTATATTCGGACAGGAGTGCCAGAAGCGTGGCATGCTGGTTAGGGTTGCCGGCGACAGCATTATGATGTCACCGCCTTTGACAATGACCCCCGGCGAAGTTGATGAGGTAAGATCAGAAATAACAGTGGCACCATCATTCTTTACTTTTCTCCGGATACCACTGGACTCATCTCGCTCTGAAACTCTTATCAGCTGGTGAGCATATACGGAGAAGCTATGAAGGCAACGGAGGAGAGAGTGGCGGAGCTCAAATCGAAGAAAAACTAGACAAGATGCAGCACAACGATGATGGTAATGTCGGCCGATGGTCTCGGATGTGTACAGAATAACCCCTCGCTGTCAGGTGGTAATAACGCACCGGAACGGACACTGTTCTTGATGTGCGAGCAATGGTGATTGACGACTTGATTGCAGACAAGATAGATTTGGTACATTCTTACCTGTAAAGATAATCTGCCAAATAAAGCCGTTTATAAGCTTGCCCACTTTGATAATCTCTTGTACTGACACAATTTGAAACAATTTGAAAGAATTCCTTTGAGATCTATGCGTCCCCACTTCCATGAGACTGCAGGGGACGGACCGACCTATGTATGAATCGTTCAAAATTGCTGATGTTTCTCGGAAGAGAAGGAACGAAAGAAATCTGAAATGGTGCAATGTCTAAAAAAATCGCGCATGGCTGCCTGACGCGTTAGCGAGGGACGCAGCAGCCGGCGGCGGCTTCTAAGCGCAGACGAGCGAGACGTCGTCGACGACCGGCCCGCAGAGCGAGCCGCTGCCGTCGGACATGGTGTGGTAACCGGAGCTATACAGCACCACCCGCGTGCGGCTCCCCTCCGCCGTGAACGCCAGCTCGCCGCGCGCGTGCCCGCCCGTGCCCCGGGAATGGTACTCCACGGTGGCGGTCCCCTGCGCCCCCGTGGCCGCCGCCACCACGCGCATGGGCTGCAGCTCCGGCCCGCACGCCACGCACCCGTCCCCGGCGTCCCCGACGGAGAACTCCATCCGGCACGCGCTCCCCGGCACGGTGTCCACCTCCTGCACCAGCGCCGCCTCCACGCCGGCCACCAGCTCCACGGCGCGCGACCCGCCGGGCACCGCGTGGCGCGCCGCGTCGACGTACTTGGCCGCCTTGGAGTAGGACATGACCATCCACCCGGGCAGCGGCGACACGGCGTCCTCGTCCATGGGCGGCACCAGCACCCCGCACGTCGACCCCGGGACGACGTACGGCCCCTCCTCGAAGCCCCCATTCCTCAGCAGGTTGCCGCCGGCGGCCTGGGCGGCAGGGTGGAGGGTCTTGATGGCGACGGCGTCGACCAGGGGCCCGCAGGCGGGGTCTTCCGCGTCGCCGTCGTCGCCGTGGTGGATGACGAGCGTGACGACGCCGCGCTCGGCATGGAAGGCCCAGGCGTACGAGTCCCAGCCGCTGGCGCTGTACACGGTCTGGATGGGCAGCTCGCGGCCGGGCGCGTCGGCGGCGTCGACGGGGACGACGGAGAGGCGGAGGCGCTCGGACTGGCCGCAGGTGCGCGCGGCGCTGAAGGTGACGGAGTAGCAGGCGCCGCGGGTGAGGCTGAGCTGCTGCCGGACAGAGGCGCCGCTGCCGAGGCGCACGGCGTGCGCGCCCTCCGGCACCACCAGGACCATGCCGTCGCCCGGCCGGTCCGTCCCAGACTCGACGTACTCCACGGGGCCGGTGGCCTTCCAGTAGGGGATGGCGTGCGCGCCCGTCACCCTCGTGCCGTTCATCTGCGACCTGTTCGGCTGGTACTCGAAGTTGCCGTTCAGCAGCGGGCCTGCATGCATGCATGCATGCAGCGCGCGCAAATTAGTGATGCCATGCATGACGTGTCAGGCAGTGAATTATCAACCTAGAGGCGTTGACATTCTGCTTAATAATCTGAACCATATATGTACCCACTCGTACGCAGCACGTGAGTGTGCAGAGCCCTGATCTGATCTCTGGTTCTAACAGGTCAACGCCGGCAATTTTCAAGAAATGTTAGGAGTACTTTTCTACACTCCGTCGACTCATATATTAATCAATTTTGTGCACCCCGGTTTGATTCCTGTTGCACGATGTCGTGCAAATAGTTACAAGTCAACGCCAGCATGTTTCTAGAGAGTACTCCCTCAGTTCCAAATCAGATCAAGTTGTACTCTATTGTTGAACTTCTCCTTCAGTTCCAAATGAAAAATATGCTACTCCAACGCGAGTTCAAAACTGCGACACTTATTATGGATCGGAGGGAGTATTATATAGTACAACGGTATATTTTGTGTGGATATAATGAAACTAACTTGATGTTGTTGATATGCAAATATATTGTCCGCCTCTTTCTATCAGTTCAAACTTTTGGATGAATTAATTGGAGCATTAATTTAATATGATATCGATGCTAAAAGGTCTCGGGTTCAAAATTCTGCTAACACGGTATTAAAATGAAGACATGTGTGCCTACATCGATCCCACGTATGACTAAAAAAGGCCTAGATGCGCTTCTTTCCATCAGTTCGTTCTTTTGAAGTAACTGGTTGAAGCACAAATTCAATTCTTGACACATTTTTCTATACACTTTGTCAGAATTTAAAAAGGTTGACAGAAAACAAAGCTAGAGCTTGAAATTTGCTAACATTTTATTAGATTTAGTGAAGCTTGACATAGGAAAAATCACAATCGATCAAGATTGACGAGCGGGAGTGTTCATCGTATTCTTGGATATTAGGAAAGGTGGCGGCCATGATACAGGAAAGAAGGGAAAATGAGACCCCTTTGGATTTGGGCCGAACTGTGAATTTTGTATGTCAAAGGTTGCTGACTGCAGTTGTAGCATCCAATGGTTAGCATAGAATTGTAATTAAACTTAGACAATAGATTCTTAAAAAAAAACTGGGACAATAGACGGGTATTTCCTGTGCATCTTTGCAACACACGTAGCTAAAATGCATGCAAACATGACCAAAGACGTTCGAACCCTAACCAAGCGACGGTCGATCGCTAGACCGCAATCGCATTTAACGGATATAAGCAATCACGCATCGATGCAGGCATGATGTAAATAGTACAGTAGCTTTGATGACGCTCTCACCGTCTACGTCGGGGACAGCTCGGGCAGCCGCGAAGGCGAGCAATAGCACCGCGGCGCAGCGCGCGCCGCTGACCACCATCGGTCGATCTCCTGGCGATCGATCCGCTGATCGAAATACAAGGTGATGGCTCTGTCCTACGCACGCTCTACTGGTTGAACCGGTCAAGTGAAGTGAAGTGAAGGTGGTTGATTCGTTCCATTTATATAGGAAGATGACGGATCCGCGGTAGCAGGGTCCAAGGTGAGTTCGCGGAAGGCGCCGGCCGCGCCCGCGCGCTCGGTGGAACTCAACTGGCCGTCGTCAGTCCAGCAGGCAGCAGCCTGCCTGACTCCCCCTCGGCCCGTCGCCGCGTGCGTGCCGTCACGTGCTGTACTGCTGTGTGCACCTGCACGGCCGTTGCGATTCCCATGTATTTCGCTCGATCGCCCGCGGCTGAGGACCGAGGACGGCGGCACCGCGCTTTGACTCTCTGCCATGCCCACATGGCCGTGTTTCCTCTGTTCTTGCGGAGTATCCGGCGGCCCATCAATGGGATAGTACGCCGTGTGTTCCCCCCGCCACCGCGCCACTGCACTGAAACGCAAGCGTACGTACGCGAGGCGGGCAGCGCCGTCCGGCGTCCGGAGTCCACTGCGCCCATGGGTGGGAGGAGGTTTCGCCGTTAACAAATTTGGTATTTTTGATAAATCTGACCCTTTGCCGAAACTAATGCCATATCTGGCCCCTTGGCTAAACTATGTGCAAATCTGCACCCCCAGGTCGCCGCCAAAGAGGATGGAGCCGAACATGTGCAGGTCGGCACCAGCAGGATCAAGCGCCGAGCTCCTTGGAGCCGACCTCTCAGAGCATCTGACTGCAGAAATGTCTTGGCGCCGACTTGCACAAGTTCGGTGTCATCCTGCTTGGCGCCGACCTCAAGGGACCAGATTTGCAAATAGTTTTGTCAAAGGGCCAGACGTGGCGGGGCGACCGGGGGATCTCGTCGCCCCCTCCCAGCCCCCCTCCCCCTCCTCCCCTTCCGCCGCCGTCGGCCTGGGCCACCGGGCCTTGCCCGCGTGGTGCCGGCGGCGGCGGCCCCGGCCTTTCCCCCCCGCTTGGCGCCTCGGCTCGGGCGGACGGCGGCCGATGGGGGTGCTCCTCGGCGACATTGGATCCGGCGGCGGCGCAGTTCCTCGGCGGCGCAGTGCTGGGTGGTGTGCGGGCGGTGGCGCGGCCGCTTGGCGGCGGGGCGACGCGGTGGCTAGCGGCGGGCCTTCCTGGCCCAGATCCAGGCCCTTTTGGGCTCGATCTGGGTCTGGGCGGGCCTGGCCTGGTCTGCTTGCGGCGTCTCCGGCGGGTCGGGGGCGTGACTCGTGCGGGGGGTGGTGGCGACGGCGGCTCGCGTTCTGCAGCGCGGCGACGGGGGCTTCGCGAGCCCGTTTCGGGCTCGGCTGGGCCAAGGGTGGCCCGGTTTGCCCCTGTGCTGCGTCCGGCCGGATCCCGCCGGGGGCGGTGGAGGATGTCCCCTCCCGCGATGTTGCCGCTTCTGGTTCCCGGTTGCGTCGTCTTGTTTCCGTCGGTCCCGTTTCGTTTGCCATGGTGAGACGGCGATGGAGACTGCTCGACCGTGGAGGCGCAAGTTGGTGGGCGGTGTGTTTGGTGGCGCGGATGGATCGTCTGGGGTCGTGGTTGGTTGGTGGGCGGGAGAAATCCTTGTCGGCCGGGCCGGCACCGACGCGGTTACGCTCGTGGGCACCGCCGTGCCTTCCTGAAGGGCGTCGGGCATACCCCTTCCACCTCACCCCTCGCGTACCGGGGAAAACCCTAGGACATGTCCGGGCAACAGCGTCGTCATCGTCGCAATCCTTCTTGAGGGTGTTGTTTGGTATGCGGCGGTCCGGAATGCTAGGAGCGTGGTGGTATTTTCCGGTGGGCGCGGCGGTTGCGGGTCCTCATCGTTTTCGTTGATCCGCCGGTGTTGGCATTATTTTCTCTTCAGTTCCTTTTTTTGTTTCTTTTGGGCTTGCTTGTGCTGTGGCCCCAGCATTTGTATCATGTGGTCATTGCTTTATAATATAAAGCGGGGGGCAACCCTTTTTCGGTAAGGGCCAGACGTGGCATTAGTTTCAACAAAGGGCCAGATTTGTCAAATAATACACAAATTTGTCACTGCAACAAGCCATGGACTTGGGCAGCAGGCCAGGAGGTTGCTCTTAGAGCATCTCCAACAGCCGCGCTTCGCGCCACGCGCTAAAAACTAGTATGCCGCGCGCGCTTTGGCAGGTTTAGCGCGGCCGCCAGCGCTGGCTCCAACAGCCGCGCTATAATGCAGCGCGCGCGCGCCACTCCAGCAGCGCGTAAAAAATGCAGCGCGCGTGACTCGTCGGACATTGCATATATGGCATTTTGGAACAAAATGAGTTTGAAACATTCAAAATGCAATGAACATGACATATTAAATTTCACACAAAAAGTTGATGAATAAAAGTTCATGCCCACAAGTTCAAAATCATGCCCACAAGTTTATCCAACCAAGTTCAAAATGCAAACCAGGTTCAAGACACAAATGAAAGACACATCAATCTTCTTCCTCGTCTTCGTCCTCATCTTCCGAAGACGATTCTTCCGCCTCCGAAGATGAATCTTCCTCCCTCTCCTCATCACGCACCGCATCACGCACCGCATCATGTGAAGCTCCGACAATGTTGGCAAGATCTTCAACGGCATCGAGAAGAATTAACGTGTGCATCAAGCGCGTTCGCTCGCGCGTGCCACGTAATCACTTGGCACTGTGCGTCCTGGCCAGTGGCGAGAAAAAAAAAGCCAGCAATAAACGCAGCGATTGGATTGTTTCCTTTCCAAAGAAGGCAGCTTCGCATTGGGTCGCCCACGCACATCGTCCTCTTCCCCTCTCCCCCCCAATCGCCGCCAGGCACAGCCACCTCTTCTCCTCTTCCTCCTCTCCACGCTTGTCTCCACGGGCCACTGCTCTGCCTCTTCTCCATCTTGGTGCTGAGCAAGAAGATTGGGAAGATCTGGGCGACGGCTCCCGTGGCACCTCCTGGAAGGAGGGATCTCGCCGGCGTGATCTCCCGCCACGGCGACGAGGAGGGGGAGGAGGATGTCGACCGCCGCCGCCGCCGCCGCCGGCCCATCACTTCTCCGGCGCTGGCCACCGAAGGAAGGCCCACAGCGAGTGGCGTCTAGGGTTGCCCCCCCCCCCCCCCCCCCCCCCCCCCCATCCTCGATCTGTCTCCCCCTTCCACCCATCTCTGTCCCCTTGCCTCTTGTGTTTATTCCTCAACCACGGCTGGAACTGGATTTGGTGTGGAAGTCATGGAGCTCGCCAAGAAGGTCATCTCTCTCTCTGATTCGATTTGATTTGGCGGACTGATTCAATTTGATTTGGCAGACTGATTCGGTTCGATCTGGCAGGTTCACTCCTTGCCGAAGACTTCCAAGTAGTTTTGCTCGTCGACAAGCACATATCAAGTTCACGCCCATCATCATCATTTCATGTCTCCAGGTTTCCCTCCTCCATGACTCTTAACTTTATTTCTCCCATGTAGGCTCTGCGAGGTTGTTGTTGGCTGTTCGGTTCTTGGTTGTGCTTCTTCTTTACCCACCGAGGTGAGTTGCCGCTTCGGTTCCCTTGCTTCGTCTCATGTTTGATAAAAAAAGTCCATTATCTGATCTTTCTCCCTTTTCCTTCTTGCGTATGGGAAGGAATCAAAGAATGCTTTGGTGAATCTCGTTGGTGGGAAAAACATCTGTGTACAAGCAGGACCAAGACCAATTTGGCCGATACGTCTGTGACATCTGTTGCGCCCGTGTGTTCATCCAGGTGAAAGAGAAACTTTCCTATAAAAAGAAAGTGAAGTTATTCAATACCTCACATGCTTCTTAGGCTTTGATTTATTGCTTCAATCCTGATTAGAGTGATTGTGTGTGTCTCGATTCTTCAGGAGCAGATGTTGAAGAATGGTCATGCATGTCATTTCAAGAATTGTGATTCAGGCCCAGAGTTTTCGGAAGTAAGAAAATCTACTACAAAAAAATACACTTGCAGAATATGTAGAAGACTTACCCTTTACCTTGTACATGGCTCTTGCTTATAGTAGTAAAAGGAGGTTGACAAAAGAATAAATAAATCCATCAGTCATAACATATGTGCTAATATACAACACTATACCTTGCCACCAATTGCCATGAGAACTCAAACACGTTCAAAGATGGACGTATAAAGGTACCTCCACATCATCAATATCAGAAAAAACTTTCTAGATCAGCATCCTCTTTACTGTTTTTACCTAAGGATGACAAATAGCATTCAGAAGTTGATCAGGAGCAATCAACTTGACAAGAATGAACCCAAAAATGTCCAGGTAGACTGAACTGAAATTACCATTGCATGCTCAGGTAACTAATACACATTCCATGTCAGGATCCTTTAAAGCTACATGAAAATGCAAGTAGAATTGGGTGTATCAGTGTATTGTCTCTGCTTCTTTTGAGCAATCTGTAATGTGCAAATAAATGGAGTCAGAGTCCATAGGCTGGAGTTTTGCACGCCTGAACGAGAGGCGTTTGGCCATTGCAGCATTTACGAGAGTGTAATTTTTTATGTTTGGAGTTATGTGATGTAAGCCGCTAAAACGTCAAAAGGGCAGCCCCAGTGCATGTAGCTCCCGCTTGCGCAGGGTCTGGGGAAGGGTCCGACCACTTTGGGTCTATTGTACGCAGCCTTTCCCTACATTTCTGTAAGAGGCTGTTTCCAGGACTTGAACCCGTGACCTCAAGGTCACAAGGCAGCAGCTTTACCACTGCGCCAAGGCTCAAACGTCAATTCAAATAAATTTGTATGCTGGACGTACGCATCACAATCCATTGAGGTTAGTTGGCCTCCGGCCATCACACGCCACCTTACTTGCATGCCTTGATCTGTAATGTTCAGTTGTGCAGGCAATTTCCTGCCATTGCCTTATTATGACCATTATTTCCTATGGAAGCAGTTGTTACATTCCTGCCCAGTATATGAATCCTTTTATGTATGACACCTCAAAACTTTTCGGTTAGTTTATTTTGTTGTCTTGGATTCACAACATCTTTTTACATGTACCATCCTCTTAAAATTGAAATCCTTGTAGAAACTAAAGGAAGATAGATCATATAATTATGCTAGATCGTACATGTTGTTTAGCTCAGATTTGTACATGTACATGCATTGGCATGGGTTTAGACAAAAATATGGCATGATTCTTTACATAAAAAGCAGATGCATAATCTAAGAAGAAATGCTCGAGTAAAGTTACTGAAGATATTGTAGGAGTATCATGGGCTTACAACTTCTTGGTATCACTACTTGACTGTTTATGATTATTTGTAAATCTGGAAAGTCATTTCGAGAACTGCTGACGAGTGTTGTTCTGAGTTTGTGTTAAAAGAGTTTTGGTTGCATGTATGTACATTTCTATAGTAGTGGTTCTCATTTTAATTTGTTCCGAGTCAGGGCTTTCATTTTTTTTCTCAGAATTTGGTTCTTGCTTTTTCATGGTCGGTGTTATGAATGGAAAAACACACTTGGTATTGGTATCAATCAATTATAAACAAAGTTGAGTTTATTTGTAGTGGCCTCTCATACAGTTTGCCTATGTCAGTTGCGTATATGGCCAAAAGTGTGTCACCTACCCAACTGGCTATGGCCAGCAAAATGAGCAATGAGATCAGCTTACTTTTAATTACAAAATAAGTAGATGCTTGCTTGCGGGTTTATTTAGATTTACTTGCCATTTTTCTCCGTAATTCCAGTTGTGATGCCGTCAACCTTTGCTGCCCTCTGCAACTGCGTCGGATCTATTTGTGGTTGCAATGGTTGTTGTGGCATGGAGAGTCAATAAGAATCATATGGTAGATCCCACGGTCATCACCTTCAGTTCTCTATTTGTGTCTTGTGCTCTTCTCTTATCCAAATTCTTTAAGCCTATATACGCCTAGATAAGTACCTGATATCAGCACCTTTAATTAGCTTATTCTCAGTCTTGGCTATTTGGACTACTGTAGAACGACTCGGTTTTTCAAAGTTAGTAGGCTTATAGACATGTTTTTATTTTAATTTCTTCAGTTTTGTATTTTTTCAGCTTTAGGTTGCTGCTGCAAGGTTTCATGTAGGTTATAGCAATACAACGATAATATTATGAGCATATAGCTATACAAGTGACAATTACAAGAGTAGTAAATGAATGAATGCTTGATCATGTGGGTTATAATTTAATCGAGTGCAGTCAGTTTATTTATCATTCTAAAACAGTACCACTTACACCAAACATCAGTATAGTATCATGTTCACGTCAGAATATAAGAGATTTAGGAACAGAGGAAGTAGATGGTAATTATGGACATCAGAGAGGAATATATTTGATCACATATAGTATATAGGGACTTTTGTAGATGCATGCTACCTGCACAAGCACATCCCTATATGGATAAAATTCACTTTATTAGAGTACTGACATGAATAGGATAGTGCGGTGCAAGACGGTGCTGATCAGCGGTGGTGGACAAGGTGGCGAGAAGCGATGACATCAGATGATACAATGGTCAGTAGATAAAAGGTAAGTGGCGCTGCCGTTTGGTCCCTCTCTTCCCCTCCTCGCTTCTGCTTTCTACATTCATGTTTCCTTTTCTTGCCTTGTCAGATGTTCATCTCCATTGCCTATCGGGGGCCTCTTTGGGGGGCTAATCTAACATTAGGCAGCACAGGAGGACAGACGGCTCTCACGGCTTAGGATGTTGCACATCAGGTGAACCATTTGATGGGCCGTTCAACATGCTGATCTTATTGATTTGTTCTTGACATATCCTCTGTGCTGCTATATTTTTTGAATTACTTGGTTATATTAGCAAGTACTAATGTTTTGTCACTTTTGAGCCACTGGTACTATATGTAATTAGTATGAACTAAAACTACTGCTTCTGCGTTCATATAAGCCTCTTATTATCTATGATGTCATTGTTTTTCCTTTTAAGGCTGATCCATTCCCTGAATGTGTTGCATACCTCTGTCTTATTGTATTTTGAGTCTAAAGCAATTAGACTACGTAGTATAAACATGGCACCGCCTAACTTCCTCTCAAGCGGCGCCACCGGGTGGCGCCCCAACCACTAGTCTTCATGGAAATGTGTGTGAGGAGGCACATCGAAAGGCATTCCGACCATGGCGGCCGGAGGTGCACCCATGCCTCCCATGAGAGAAGCAAAACTCATGCCTCCATGGCGGCCATAGCGTCGGGAGGGGGGGGGGGTGCTCCAAAGCCACCCATGCCTTCAATGCGAATTGTTGGACCCAACACTCATAGTTGACATGTATGCATCATCGTTGAGACTACAAAGTTTTTTGAACAATGCAAACAAGCTATCTATATGATGATGCATTGAAAAAATAACAAGAAAATAAAGTTGGAATTTTTTTTACCTTGGGGGCATTTCGTCAAACACGTGGTGCGCGTCGGCGGCCGGCTCAACGAGTGAGCTCGCCGGCGCTTCGGTAGCCGTCGCGCCCGTCAAACGCCCTGCAAGCTTCTTTCCTCTCGCCTTCGAGCTGCCGGAGCCGTCCGCCGCCTTGTTCTTCTTTGCGGATGTCTTGCCCTTCTTCGTCCGCGTCGCATTGGGGAGCTTCGAGGGTGCGGCGGCGGCACGGGACGGCGCCGGCGCGATGCACCCCGTCGCCGTGGTCATCCGCGGCGGCAAGAAGAGGCTGCGCGCGAGGCCAATGCTCGGCGGAGCTCCGGCGGTGGCGACGCCAACGCTCCCCCGCGCTAGGGTTTCCGACGGCGACGGCGGCGGCGACGAGGGAGGGGTGGCGGCTGTACAATGGGGTGAGCGGGGTGCCGGCATGTGCGTCCATGGGTGCAGTTCGCCGGCGCCGGCGCGCGCGGGGCGTAGGAGGCGGAGAGGAGAGAGTGCGGCGCGAGCGCTCGAGTGTGCCACGCGCGGAAGCGGGCGCCTCAAATACACTGCGCGGGATAGCGTATCCGACCGCGCGCCCAACTCGTTATAGCGCGCGCGGTCCGCGTTGCGCGCGCGCTAAAATTGCCTAATTTGCGACGCGGCGCTTGTTTAACGCGTCTGTTGGAGATGCTCTTAACTGGGCCACGAGCCAAGTACCCATGCCGGTCCGTCTAAACGGGCTCACTCACTGGCTCATGGCTTTTTTTAAAAGTAATAAAGTGCATTCGCATTAAATTTGTCTCGAAAGCTCACTTTAGTCACCGTACTTAAGATACAGATAATACGGCCATTAAATACGACTTGAGGTGATTATATGGTCACCGCCTCCCCCTATAGCTTTGTATTTTTCTTGGTTGACTAGTCAAACACCACAGCACCCTCTCTACCTTACGCTGGCCCCACCTGTCTGTGAACCAATAAATAAATATTATGAGTAGGAGAATCGAACAAGGGATCAGTTTGCTGCCGTGTGCATGCATCCAGAAATAAGAGAAGGATGCATCCACAAGCCTCCTCAGCGATTTGGAAGATCCGACTGTCCATCGAGATTCCTTGATGCGTTTCCAGCCGTCGGATCAAGAGCTGGGAGGATCTGGACCGTCGGATCTGGAAGAAACACTGCTGGAATGAATAGTAATGGCAACATAATGTAAATATCATGCCCCCACCAGGGCATTTTGGTAATTTCGCGTGGTGGGGGTATAAAAGGGCCGGCTCCCCTGGTGAACCCTAGCCGCTCGCCCCGCCCTGCCGTCTCGCCCGTCCTGCCGCCCGCCGTCTCGCCCGCCCCACCGCCCCGCCCCGCCCCGCCCGTCCCGCTCGCCGCGGCCTCCTTTCCTCCCCCGCGCCCCCCTTCTCCCACCTCGCCGCCGCCTCCTCTCCCCTCCCGCGCCCCCCTCGCCCTGCCCGTCCAAGCTCAGGGTCGAGGGTCGCACCGGGTCCAGGCGAGGCGGCCGTCCACTTCCCCGTCGTCGTCGCCGTCATCCACCGCCACCGCGCCCCCACCCCCACCCCATCCCCGCCGGCCCTGCCGCTCGCCGCGGCCTCCTCTCCTCCCCCGCGCCCCCCTTCTCCCACCTCGCCACCGCCTCCTCTCCCCTCCCGCGCCCCCCTCGACCCTCTTCCCCCCAACCCACTGCCTCCTCTTTCCCCGGTCTCCCCCAATCCCCGCCTCCTCTCCTTCTCCTCAATCCGTCGCCTCTCTCCTAAGCCGCCGCCCTCTCTCCTTCTCCCCCGTCTTCGGCCCCGCCCTCGCCATCTCCCGACGCTCCGCCAAGTGGAGAACCAGGAAGGAGGAGGGACGTGAAGTGGAGAAGAGGGGGTGCGATGGAGAAGGAGCCAAGCCCGCAGGAGAGCACGGAGCGCCGGCGCGCCCTGCCAGCCGCGGCTGCTCGCGGAGCTCCGGCATGTGCTGCACCATGGAGGCGCTCGTGGAGGTGCTCTCGCCTTCGGAACCACCTCGATCCGCATCTGGAACCATCCTACTCGTCTCCAACTTTTCCAGCTCACCGATGAGGACCTCGTCTCGGCCTCCTACCAGCCCCATCCGTTAGAGCACAACGCCGCCTTCTGCCTCCCCATGTGAGATCCTTGTTCTGATTCCTTCCTCTCTTGATTAATTTCATTATATTTCATTTCTAGGGTTTGATGTCGAGGAGGTTCCTACACCAATGGTGACAGCGGGCTCTGCTGCAGGTATGCTTATCCTCTCCATCACTCTTTTCCATCTCTCTCCTAATGAAACATTTTTTTGTGCTCATGGAGTGCTTGATGAATTGCTTGCAGGAAGCAGGGTCTAATAATGTACAATTTTGCAGCTGCTGGTTTAATTGTTCAAATGGGAGCTTCGTAGGGGCATGTCCTCAATTCCATTACCTTTCTAGATTGTTGTTTCATGGTTGATGCAATACTCAGTTTGGTGGTTTCCTTTTGTTTTTGCTGTAGAGAGTGGAAGATTTTTGGAATGGTGCGGACAGGTTGAGAGCAATAGATGTTTTTTAAGTCCTAGGTGAGCACTCCAGGTTCTGTGAATTTTTCCTTCACAGTACTGCATTATTTTCATACTTAAAGGAAATATAAAATGATATGGTTTCTCTCTCACAGATTGTTACTACCGAGAATGGAATTCAAGAAGAGATACTTTTGGTGTTGTCTTATTACCTCTCGTATCTGATAGATAACACAAAGTTATCGGTTTAGTTGGAAAAAGAAAAAGTCCAGATCAATTGTGAGGATATGATCATTGGCATACTTACCCCCTGATGATGCCTCATTTCTTCAGAATTTGAGGTTGTTCTTAATATGCCAGGTAGGTCCGGCTATCGAGTCAATAATTATATTTTGTAGTGTGTGATGATACATTAATAATCACACTTGAATGTGTTACCTAAACCTGTCTTGCTTTTGTATTTCATCCTCCTTTGAACCATCCAATGACTTGTGCACTACAAATGATAAGTGTGACGTGTACAGAAACCTGCACCTTATATTCCTGTCTTGCTTTTGTATTTCATCCTCCTTTGAACCATCCAATGACTTGTGCACTACAAATGATAAGTGTGAGGTGTACAGAAACCTGCACCTTATATTCCTGTCTTGCTTTTGTATTATATCCTCCTTTGAACCATCCGACGACTTGTGCACTACAAATGAGAAGTATGAGGTGTAAAGAAACCTGCACTTCATATTTCTCACATTCCTGTTTTATTTAATGTCTGAGCCTCTTTATATTTCTTACATCTGTGATTTATCTAATCTCTGAGCAAGTGTGACTGTGTATAATTAAGTTAATAAGCCCAGTTGTTTGAAGAAGCAATTTGCATTCCAGATTCTAGAATTGTACTAATTCTTCTATCCATTTTGATTTGCCCCTGTCATTGTAGAAGTATGAGTGGATTGACTTTTCTTGATGTGTATTTTATACAATGAGCAACTACCTTGCGCTGTCTTTCATCCGCCAACAATCCATGACCCTGCATCAGGTCAGAAAAATATTCAATAATTATTTCTTATGCAGGGTCATTGGATTGTTGGCTTCAGACATACTGTACTGTTGGGCTTCAAGCATACTTCAGTTCTAAACTTATTCCCTTTTCCCTTCATTTTTCTAAGACTGTACTGTTGAGCATTAAGTAGGAGTAGTTACTTGTACCAAGGAGCAGATATGTATGACATGTTAATTTCACTTACTTTTGGAACGAAGATCTCACTTCATTTATATTAGTCCTTGACGTCTGTGTTCTTTATTGTGCAAAGTTGTTCCTTTCTGGGTAGATGAAAGTTCAGATTCCACCAAAGGAAGATTTAGTAGGCTTTCTGTTACATGTTGCTAAAAGTAAATGAATCGAATTCTTTCTGTTTTGGTTCAGGACAATTTGATTTTGGGAGGACAAAGGTCAGACAAGGATGAGAATGGGATACCAGATTACAACGATGGAGGCTCGGACATGGATCTGCTCATGCTCTCAGCGGGAATACTGGATGTTCTCGAAGCTTTGCCATACACACGTGGTACTTTTGGCACTTGCGTGGGCTCCAGTTTGTGTCAATGCAATTGCATCTGTCAGCGGCTTATGGTGATCAGGCTTGGTTATTGGCCTACATGTATGTTTGTGTATGGATGTCACAAAATTGTTATGCGGAAAATAAGAGTGTAGTTCATTTCAGAGATACAAGCGATCTTGTTCAGTTTAGTCAGAGCACATGCAAACAAGTAGTTCCCTAGGGTGGAGGCCTTCCACTTGCTTTTGCTAACTATATGAAATAGACTGAACCTGAAACTGACTACAATTGAATGTCTAAGCTGAATTGTTGCATCCGTAGACATGGAATTATGGATCAATTTTAGCTCTCAAGAACTGCATACTTATGGTCCTATGCAATCCCAATTTATTCAGGCAAGCATCCCAAAAGTTCACTAATGAACAAAGCAACATCACACAGAATCTAAGTTTTAGGCCAGGTTACTGTAATGTATTTTTAAAGATGTACATTAGAGAAATTGTTCAGCCAACAATCCAATTAAATTTGTGTGCAGCTATATATATATATTTACTAATCAATCTTTTCCCTTCTCTCTATCTAATTTTAACATTGCACAATGATTTACTCCTTGTTTGTAGCTTACACTGAAATCTAAGCTTGTGTGCATGTATGTATTATGAACCAGCCCTGTCCATTGCCTTACTGGATACATAAGTCTCTCCATTGCTGTTGTCGGATGGGTTTATGTTTGCTGTTGTCGGATGGGTTTATGTTTGCTATTATTTTCTATCTTGGTTAGGAACCGTGTGCTATAATGCACCAATGCTGCTTTCGGATGACGACGACAATGCCAAACGCACCATCACCTGAGGTAGCTCATGTCTATATCTCATTTACTTATCATGATATGTACTTGGAAGTTATTCATATTGGTTTCTTAGGATCGCCTTCAAGAGCATGCTGAAGAATCACGACAAAAACTCCCCCAGTGATTGTGCCACTCCATGAGACATCCATATCAAACTGAAACTCAATTTCCTTGCATTAGCCAAAGCATGCCATCACATATTCTTTGCTGTTGTTTTGGAACTATTTCAGTATGGTTGAGTTCTTTTTTGTAAGTGTACTCTTTATGTTGGTGACTTATTTTTTTAATTGATTGTTCTTTTACAAAATTGAGCAAAAAGAAAAGAACAAAGAAAAATTGTTTAGCTAGATAGGCAAAGCCGCTGATGTTTACTTGTTTGCTGTAGACCCTTGATGGGCCATGCTTTTCTCTGCTTTTTGCGTTCCTGGACTGTAAGAAATCTTGTGGATGTGCTCTCTGTTTTCCTGTTACTTTCTTCGCCACTCACATTTAAATTTGCTAATATATTAGTTTTCAAATATGACGTGTACATATCCAAGGATGAAGAGAAGAAGAAGAATCGGGATTGTCAATTGTGTATTTGCAATTGTACAAATCCGAGGTGCTATACTTATCTGCATTTAAATTTGCTTTTTTTTCTTGGAACTATTGGCATGTAGAGGAGGCTGCGTTTTATTTGGTGGTCCGTTAGGCACATAAGTAACTGTTTTTGTCTTTTTCACAAAACAAGCTGAGCTTCTGGTGTATATGGGCCCAGCTCCATGTTTTTATTGCCAAAAAAATAATTAAGTACAATGTTAGATGTGCTGGTTCACATGCCAATTGATCCTGTTTTTGAGGCCTTAATCTTACCATCCTATCTGAATATTCCTTTTATGACAATTCATAGGTCTATGCGATTGGCGGGGATGGAACCATGAGAGGAGCAGTGGCGATATTCGAAGAGTTTAAACGGCATGGTTGGAGGATATCCATTACATGGATCCCAAAAACTGTGGACATCGGCATGATAGACAGGTCGTTTGTGTTTCAAACTGCAGTGGAGATTACTCAGCATGCAATCAATGCGGAACATGTGGAGGCTGTGAGCGCTGTGAATGGCATTGGTCTTGTCAAACTTACGGGAAGGAGCACAGGACACATTACTCTTCATGCCACCCTGAGCAGCCGAGATGTTGACTGCTGTGAATCTTGAGATTGATTTCCACGTTGAAGGGAAGGGAAGCCTGTTTGAGTTCCTGTATGAAAGGATAAAGAAGAAGGGGCATGTTGTGGTCGTTGTTGCTGAAGGCGCTGGTCAGGAGTTAATACCCCAGACTGATGACTCAACAGAGTTAACTTAATCTGAACCTCCTCTGTTTCTGCTATATATCTCTATTTTTCTGAACTTAACAACCGAACAGTATTATATATTAGATCAGCACACAAGTGAACTAGAAATCATTTTGTTCAGATTGTTGGTACCCTCAGTGGAAAATTATTCCTTATTGGTTGGGGATTTGGAGACGTAGTATCTGGTTGATGAAGGATTTTTATCTCCTAAGCTCCACACATTCTCTTCCATCTAACACAACCGGCACGGTCAAGTGGTGTAGTAGTTGACGGTCGACAGCTAAAATCAAGGCACCGCCTTAATTTAGGCGGAAAGACCACAGCTCTTCCATCTACACCAGGTTTGTTTCTTTCAGCCCTAACATGTTTAGTCATATAGTTGTCGACAAACCCTGACATGATTCTGCTACAACACAGAAGGATTGGGAAAATATTAAATTTGGTGTTGAAGAGGTGTTGATTTCTATGATGTTCCGTTCGTGAAGGATGCCAAATTGCCAATGTTATTCATGAACTCAAGGACTTCCGGAAAAGTAATGTTTCTGTCATCTATGGAAGTCTTGGAAATCTATAATGGGAGCTTACTCAATATTTAATTTGTTATTTTAATATCCAGGTGCTAATGTGGATATACATTTCATTCCTGAAATCAAGAGGGCTAATTCAACTCCAAACCTGTGGTCAATTATTGCTGCTTCGGATGGGGTAAGGCCCTTAATATTGCATGTAATGTTAGTTCATTCATGTTAAATCAAGTAGAAACTCCTTCCCACATGGAAATTACCTTAGGTCGCCTGTTTCATGAGAACTAAGTTCAAGAAATGATTTATTAAGGAGCTTTGGTTGTAACTGAAATTCACTGCAAAACTGCATATGGAAACATACAATATTTTTCTCCCTCTTAACTCACCTCAAAGTAAAGGACTTCTGGAGATAAAATTGTTGATTGGTAGGGCCTCGGTTTATTAACTATTAATATATTTTTAGAAGTTGAAGGCCAAATTATATGTTGTTTCTTCTTTGGGATGAAACAGATCATACGTGTGGCATCGACTAAGACCGTAGTCTGATCATACAAGGCCTTATTGATTGCTGATTCTACTTCCATAGTCTGATATATTCAAGGTGCAGCCAAGATCAGGCAAGAGGACGATGTTCTGGTTGTTTCGACAGAAAATCCTACTGGTTGAAGCTCAAAGACTGAAGCCCCTATCCCAGTGTTAAAGACTTCAATCAACCCGTAGTTAAAGCTGGAATCAAGTAGAGCAGTGGCTACTCCGAAAACTCTTGTTCTGATCAGATTGGCTAGGATTCGTATCGTCCCTTTCCAGCTATGACAGATGGTATACTGCATACTAATGAGGATAGATGATTTATGTTGATGAAATATTTTAGATAGTGACACCGAAGTGTTATTCTATGGATAGTCTTCAGATTTCTTTTGCATTTTTTCTGTGCAAAGATATATATTAACGGACAAACAGTGCATACATGTTACCCTTTTGTCCGTGAAGGCGTATTAGCATGCCTAGCTGCCAAGTATAAATAGTATGTGCATCACTCAGTAATAGAGCATCCTGGTGAAATAGAGTATCTCAGAAAAATAAATGCTGATGTGTGCTGATACGTTGCTAAACCTACATGATATGAACTCACTTCTCTTTATTAATTGTTGGTTTACTTCAATGCCTGCAATGGCACTCCTAGGAATGTTAGAGCAACTCCAACACGCCGATCTAAACTGTCCACGCGCGTTCGTTTGGGTCGAAACTCACACAATTTGCGGCTCGACGCGCCGATGCAAACGGACGAGTGTCCGCTCTTTGTCCGCGCGCGACCCATTTCAGACCCAAATTCGGGCCAGATTTGCATCGGCGCGGACACGGAGCGTATGCATGCGATGCCCGCCCTTGTCCAGCCTCTTGGACCACCAGTCTATGGCACATCCACCCCCATGTCCCTTCCTTCCCAAAAGACCTCCCGCCCACTTGCTCTCCCGGCTGCTTGCCATGCGCGACGCGTCGAACCCCGACGGCGCCATCGACCTCGCCTCCATCATCAACATGCCCCGCGCCGTCCGCAAAAAGGCGGTGCCGCCCAAGAAGGTGTTGATGGACGCGTGACGGGTCGTTCCACCAAGAGGGCTGGCCGGAGACAGGTGCATGCCGACAAGCTGGAAGCTGCGGCGGCGGCCGCTGCCCAACAGAAGGCCGCCAAAAGAAGAGTAAATGAAGGCCTACATGGAGATGCGAGTGAAAAAGCTCGAGATAGAGGCGGAGATGCAGGCAAAGAAGATCGAGATGGAGGCGGGGATGCACGCGAAGAAGCTAGAGATGGAGGCAGACATGCAAGCGAAGAAGGTAGAGGTCAAGGCTGCCAAAGCCAAGACCAAAACAAAAGAAGTGGCGCCCGCTTGCATGATGGAGGTGAAGATCATTACGATGTACTTGAGCATGGTGTTCTCGAGGAAGAAGCCTTGCTTCGAGAAGATGCAGAGGGAGATGCTCAAGCTTGATGATTGATCTATGACGGAGAGCGTCATCCTTTTTGTATGCCGACTTGTGCTAGCATGAGCACAACCGAGATGTATGGCGTGGTTGAACCACCCTTTTTTTTGTGTGCTGGCAAGTGTGATAGCATGAACCACATTTTGTTTTTTTTTGGAGGCTGACATGTATGCCGGCTGCAGGCATGGCCGCCGACATGAACTGTGGGTGCTAGCATGGCCGCTGGTATGAATTCAATGGAAAATAAGTATTTACTAAGTTGATTCTGGATCAATCCCATATGCATGGTTTAAATACTTGGCTTGCTCTCGCCTTTTGTGCCATGGGCGCAACAAGTCATCTAGCATGAACAAAGAGAAGCATATGCTTTTGTTTTCAAATGCACTTCGAATGGACTGCGCCTGATCGTCTACTCAATATAAGCAAGTTGCAAGGGCCCCTTATTATATAACTTAATATTAGTATAAATGCCTATCAAGACTTCTGTGTTTATCATCCTTTTGGATCTTATGTAATCTCCTAAGACTATCCTGTGCACTTAACTATTGGTTATTTGCTGCTTAGACTGCTATGTGATATGAAATTGTTCATATTTATGGCTTCGGTATAGTATACATAGTAATCATGACTAGATCGTAGAAGTTAGAGATGTACAAATGATTGATTGGAAATATATATTTGTATTTGCAACAACACACTAGATCACGTCAGGTAAATATTTTTGTAGAATATAAGTTAGGTTTAGAACTTTTGATGACGACAGCTGAAAAACCAAAGTAAATCCATGATATAGTCAGTATAATATATATTTAGATATTCATAGATATTCATGGCACTGCATAAGCATAGTTCAGTTCCCCTGGGAGCACTAGCTGCTGGCTTTTACATGTATTTCTTGACTCTAATAAGATGCAGCTAATCTTAGAAAATATAGTAAGCACCTATCATGAAATTTAAAACTGGCATGATGTGGCTCTCCGTTGATAACTATGATGCTTGCATAGCTGGTTGATTTATTTGATTATAATCAAACTAAACCATCATAATATTAAGATTGTGATTATTCAGATAAAAAATGATCAAAGAAATACATGTACCAAAGTCACATCTGTTGAGATAATGATTAGGCATACAATTGCTTCTTCAAATTAT
Organism: Triticum aestivum; assembly: GCF_018294505.1. Taxonomy (NCBI): domain Eukaryota; kingdom Viridiplantae; phylum Streptophyta; class Magnoliopsida; order Poales; family Poaceae; genus Triticum; species Triticum aestivum. The sequence goes on along the minus strand of NC_057798.1, from coordinate 640,241,340 downwards.
TGCAATATTGTAGTTCTCTGTAGTCTAATAAATTATGTACTGTGGTCCTCCGCCTCACCGCTTAACGGGATGGACCGGGCAACGTACGCCAAGGCGAGACCTGCCTCTCCTCTTAAGTTGATTGGTTTCTCTTTCTGCATTCCTTTTCTATGGTCTCATTTGGCATTTCTCCTTCATGATTATTATGTTGTCCCTTTTGGGTTATCAGATGCTTTACCTCGGCAGCATGATGAGATTCCTTGCTTTCTCCATGTGAATTTTCCAAAAAGCTTATCTATTTGAGGAACCATTTTTTTTCTCATTGATGTTGCATCAACTAATGCTTATAGTACCTAATAGAACTAAAAGTCGGTTACCCGGTCAACACACCTTATAAAAATATGAATGGTCAAGATGTGGCCATCTAGAGTAGAATTTGGTTCATTGATTAATGTAGAAAGACAGGGATCAAAGTGATCTTTTTCCAAGGTAATCACCACTGTTTTGTTTTAGGCTTATGTGCCTGATGTTTTTTAGGATCTCTGTCAATAAGGGGATATATCAAGGTAGTGTGTTGTGTTCTAATTATAAATGAAGAGAAAGTTAAGAACTTCATAGATACAATGTAATCATGGCTAGAGCGTAGAGGTTAGAGATGTACAAATAATTGATTAAAAATATATATTTGTATTTGTAACAACACACTGGATCACGTCAGGTAAATATTTTCGTAGAATATAAGTATGATTTAGAACTTTGACCATGACAGCTGAAAAACCAAAGTAAATCCATCATATATATTCAATATTCATGGCGCTGCACAAGCATAATTCAGTTCCCTTGGGAGCACTAGCTGCTGGCGTATAGATGTATTTCTTGATTCTAACAAGATGCATGGCAATCTTAGAAAATATAGTAAGCACCTATCATGAAATTTAGAACTGGTGTGATGTGGCTCTATTGATAACTATCATGCTTACATAGCTGGTTGATTTCTTTGATTATAATCAATATGAACCATCATAATTCAAGATCGTGATTATTCAAATGATATGATCAAAGAAATACATGTACCAAAGTCACATCTGTTGAGACCATGATCAAGCATACAATTGCTCCTTCAAATTATTGGGATATTGTAGTGCTCTTTAGTCTAATAAATTATGTATTGTGGTGCTCCACCTCCTTTTCTCTTCTTGCCAGGACATATACTCTGCATGGGAAGTTGCCTACTTGGTATAAGCTTCAGTAGCATCGGCATCCGCTACACCTTCCTATGTTCTTTTGTTAATAGTCTGCCCATAATTATAACAACGAAATGCATGAATGTATATAGCTTTGCACCAAGACACTTTACTTTATCTATGATCTGTCATTTTTGTGAGTCGCAGATGATTTTGGCATTGATATTCTCATGCAAGCCATCCTATCTTTGCAAGCCTAAAGATAGAATACACTCAGGGCACCACATGTTTAAGTTGTCACTCCTATGTTTATAAGTTTATAGGAAGCAAACATTTTCATTATCTTTGGCACTTATATTTTCATTATATTAACTTGTGCAGCGGAGTTTTAAAATCAAAACGGGGCAATTCTCTACTGTGACAAAGTGAAGAGAAAACTGATGCATCAAACTAATACAGAAATTCAGTTCATATGAAGCAGAAGAAAGGCATACAATACCTTACATTGACAGTGATTGTTAGCCCATTGTGGTACTTCAAATCTGATAAAGAATATATTTCATGACTGAGACATGACATTTGGAGAATCTCAGTTCTAATATCTACATGAATCAACTTTTATTTTGTCATGCTACTGAATGTTCTGATATGGGACTATCTATTCTGTGTATCTCTTATAAGTAATAATGAAATGATCTATATGTAAAGTTTTCCTATTTTGATTATATTATGTTGTCGATGATGCATGGTTCTTGAATTTGGAGATTAACATTTAGGCTTTTGATATTTTGAACCTTTTTGCTTTGTACTCCCTCTGTAAACTAATATAAGAGCGTTTAGATTACTAAAGTAGTGATCTAAACGCTTTTATATTTGTTTACGGAGGGAGTACTAAACTTGATGCAAACCAGTTTGTCTTATCTGGCACTGCCACTCAGTCTTTTTGGAACAAATTTTGTCATGTGCTTGCAAATTAATTACCCTATTGACTTAGTATTCTCAGTTTACCATGTTTTTGGTATATCTCTACTGTTTGTGATCTATACTAAACTTATTAGTCCTGAAAGAGTGCTGTAATTTCCTTTGGATGTACAAGATTTATACATGCCGGGTCACGACGCTTGGACGGGCAATGGTTTCCGATCTAGTGCATGATTATCGTGAGCGGGCTGGACGGGGCTTCCCTGCTCCCTCTGCATGCTCTCAACTCATTTGTTCTCCGTCCAACATCCGCTTAGTTTTCCCCTCCTTGCACACAGCCACGACCTCTACTATGTATGTATATTACGTAAATACTAAAATACATATATACTTGTATGGCGTTTGCCGTCTTCTCCCACGGGCACACCGCTCCACTCCATGCAGCACACCATATCCACCTACACTCCGGCGAGCCCGGCCACCATCGCTGCCTGCATGGTGCACCACTGCACCTCCACGCTGAGAGCAGGTACTAGTATCCTCTCAGCTCCCTGCCCTCCTTCACCATCTTTAGCTCCACGCGCATGCGTATGCACGCAGCCAACTGTGAGGAAGAGCGTGTTCTTGACCAGTGGCTGGGTCACAAGCAGCGATCCCGGTGTCCTTCGCTTGAACACGACCATGACCCCGTTCATCGGCATGGACACCATGATGAGCACGGTGAAGGTTCATACATTTAGACCTTGTCCCGCAGTCTCCGCCTTGCCACTGGCGACGCGTAAACGATACCAAGATTGCGACGGCGCCGAGGACGTGCACCACCGGGAGGATGCCTATGCCGACAAAGAAAAGCGACAAGACAATACGACATCGCGCATCGAGCTCGTGTTATCTAAGTAGTCCAACGACTGCTCATCTCATCACGGTCGGCGTACGGTTTTTCCGACGGCGGCTGCGGCACATCTCAAGCTTGGTGACCGCGTGCCTCTTGACACATCGGGATCTGTGCACAACTCCGCTTACCCAATTGCCTTGCAAAGTGACGCTGGGGAGATGGAAATACGGTGTCTGATCGGGTTTTTTATCGCTCTAGGCGTCGCGTCAAGTGCTTCAAGCCGCGGAAACAAACACACAATTCACGAGCTGGAGATGCCATCGGGATAACAGCATATGCGTGTAAGTGTGTTGTGCGCGTGTGAATTAAATACGCCGTGGCGCTCTGTTTGCTTAACAAGAAAGTTGTGTGGGCACAGTGGTTAGCATATGTGGGCTTCAGCGGACGATCGACCGCTGGTTGATTAGTGTTGTGTTTTTTTTCTCACTAATAGATGGGACCCACGTAGGTAAAGAGAGGGTGTTGTGGTGTTTGACCAGTCAACAGAGTAAAATACGGAGCTATACTGTGACCCAGTGACCGTATAATCATTTTAATTTTAAGTCGTATATAGTGACCATATTAACCATATTCTAAAATACAGTGACCAAAGTGAACTTTCGACACAAGTTCAATAACCGTGGATGCATTTTACTCTTTTTTTTAACATGAGCTGACGGCTGTTGGAATGAAGGCCGAGCGAGCCGAACATGTCAACCGACCATGTACGAAATTGCTGGAAATTCTCGATGCATTTCTGGTGTTATTTTTTAAAAGCTAGTGCATTTCCGGTGGGTTTTTTTTTTGCGAATATTTCTGGTGTTAACCTGGCTAGCTTGAGCGTCAACCTAAGTTCATCAAAAGAATAAAAAAAAAATTATCGTCAACCTGCTCTCCAAGCATCCTTGGTACGTACGCAGTGTACATGAGAAATGCTCAGCTACCACTCCATGCTCGTAAGCTAGCTTATTAGCTCATACTAGTGTCCTCACCTCCTCTAATGGCCGCTATAGTTCGGGTTTTGTACTCTAGCGGGTTGTGTTGATTTTGATCTGACGGCTTAAACAGGCAGTTAGATCTATTAGTCTAACAAAAAAAAAGGATAAAGGGATAACGATAAGTGAAGGGGTCCACGTACCAACGTACGTGAGCCTCGATCAGAACTAACGCGCCCTGATCGGGGGCGCCCAAAAACCAACTCAGGTTTTGGGTCCCCTGTCGCCAGCGCCATATTAAAAGGGATACGGGAGAGAGCTGGGCACCTGCGAGATTACAATTCACGTAAGGCTTACTCTCCTCCCGATATTCTCTCACCCCATCCGATCAGGGGGAGTGCTGCAGCGACGGGAAGACCTAAGCCAGCCGCCGCCGCTGTCCCTGGGCAGTGCCGGTGGCGTCCTGAAGGAATCAGGACGTCGAGGAGAACATCTACTTCGACTACATCACCCCTGCATCACGCCTGCACCGAGCAGGCGATCATGTCCACTCCCGTGACATGTAAAGAAACCCTAAACCCTTCTCTGTTCATGTTTTAGGTGATCTAGATGCAATCTGTTTCTGCTAATGGCATCCCAGAGATGCATAATTATTCCAACAATGGTATCAGTCGCCAATCTTGATTGCAATAGATTCCTTTATTGTTGATCAGTAGATCACTATCATGTTTAGATCAATGACATGTTTAGGGTTTATGATCAAGATTGAAAGTTTTACCCCTGGTTAGCCCAAATATGCATGCTACTGTCTTAATGCCCTCATGTTGTATTCTAATTTGCCACGGATCTCCACTGCCATTATGCTTAATCAGTTTTAATTAAGCCTCTGAAGAATTAATGCTCATGATTAAGTTTCTGTTAATTTAACTTGATCCTCTTTTAAGTATCTGTTTCCGTTTGGATTATCAAATTAGAAGGCAGAGGGATACATAGCACACATACAGTAGCAAAACCCCATGTTGAAGAACCCTAGAAAAATCCCCAATTTCGGTAGAACCCTAATTCTTTAATTAGGGCTGTTTTTAATCCAATATAAGCACTGATGAACACGAATTGGAGAAGAATGAGGCATAGGCTCACCTAATGCGCCGCGTAGCCGCCTTTCCCTTCGGGGCCCGCACTGCATCAAGTGGTGCGAGGGCGGAGACGCCGCGACGCCGTCGCCTCCCACCGGAGCGACGCGCGGAACGTTTCCTAGCCGCCACCGCCGCCACTTGACTGGACGAGCTCGTCGCCGTCGCCCCACATGTCGCGGTGGCCGGCGTCCCTCCTCCCCTGATGCGCCATGAGCACGGACGCCGGGGCCACGTTCGACGGGGTAGCGCACGGGATTCACCCCGCTGCACGCTCCTCCGGCGAGCGCAGCCGCCGCGCCGCCATGGCCGGCGCGCCTCGGGCCGCCGTCGAACCCCGTCACGCCTCGGGCCGCCGTCAAACGCCAGTGAGTGTGGGAATCGGGAGGAGGGGAAGAAATGGCTAGGGTTTCACCCAGCCGGCTGTTTTGCTCACTTGCGGGGCGATCCGAGCCGTCGGCTCGATCCGACGACTGAAAGCGACGCGCGGCTCCCAGCCGGGCCGTCGGGTGCTTAACGGGCCATATCCGGCCGCGGGCTTCAGCCCAGGTAGTTTCAGTCCAGCAAAAAAAAAAATTACGCTACTGGACTGAGCTGCATTTCGGACAGCGTGGGGATTTTGGGCCAAAAACACTGTCGCGATTTTCTGTTTTTCCAGTGCGTTTAAGTTAATAAATATTATGATTTGCACTGTTTAAACCAGAAAATGCGTAAAAATAAATAAACACATTATTATTCTGGGTAAAATTGAACCAACGAGATATTTTATTCAGGATTTATTATGTGTTTTCGGATGATGAAGTTTTTTTTAGACATCAAAATAATGATAATGTTTTTTTAATGTTGATGTTTAAATTGAGAATGAAATGACTCTAATTTTAATTCGGACCAACGTTGTTTTATTATTACGAGTCATCCCCTGTGATATTTTCATTCCATGTTTTTTCTGCCCAACGGTGTTTTGACATGGAGTTGAAATTAAATACTTGGCATGTTTGTTTATTTACCAACGTAAATTTATAATCATGCAACTTTACTTATGAACTTTTATGATGATTTCAGCTTCCGCTCCATTCCGGTCCGACACGATCGAACCACTTACGGGGAGTAACTTCCCTCGTTGGAAGTCCCAAGTCGAATTATGTTTGGGTTGTAATGAATTTGACTATGCCTTGAGGGAAGAAAAACCTGTGGCACCTGTGGCAGGTGTCACAGGGTATGCAGAACTCAAGAAGGAGTATGATGTTAAGATGGAAAAGTGGAATAAGTCCAACCATATTGCGCTTCTCATCATGAAAGCGACAATATCGCCGGACATTTCTGAAGCACTCCCTAAGAAAGATACTGCTAAAGATTTCCTCACTGAAATGGAGGAGCAATTTAAAGGCTCCGACAAAGTGTATGCTCATGAGCTTTTTGCTAAACTTCTTCAGAAATACACTATTGACGGAAATGTTAGGCAGCACATATTGAGGGTGGTAAATGCTTTCACCAAGCTTAAGGCTTTGGAGTGTTCTTTAAGTGAAGCCCTTCTTGTCATAATTATTCTTGAGTCTCTTCCTGAAGAGTTTGAACAATTTAAGGTCAACTATAACTCTCTAAAGGAAAAATGGCCACTCTCTGAGATGACCGCAAGGATCGTCCAGGAGGAAGAAAGGATCATGAGGCAGAAGAAAGACCATGTCTTTCATGTTGGCTCTAACAAGAGAAAGCATGACGGACAAGGTTTCCCTAAGCCTCAGAAAAGGCAAGTCAAGAAAGAAGGCACTAAGCCATTCAACCCTAAGGCATTCAAGGGTAAAGAAGCCGGTGGTTCTTCTTCTGCTCCTAGCAGCTCCACTGCTGGAGAAAATGCTTGTAACTTCTGCAAAGAAGAGGGACACTATCAAAGGGACTGCCCAGGCTTTCTAAAATGGATGAACAAAAGAGGTATTGATGAAATTACTTTTGTAGATGAATCACTTTATGTTGATTTTTCAATAAAGTCATGGTGGATTGATTCAGGGGCAACCACTCACGTTGCTAACTCTATGCAGGGATTCGATACGATCCAAACCATAAGAGGAGGAACAAGAAAGCTTAAGGTTGCGAACGGAGTTGAGGCCGATGTTGAAGCTGTGGGATCTCTCACGTTGGAGCTACACACTGGCCACACTCTTAGATTGAATAATGTTATTTATGTGCCTACCTTAAGTAGGAATTTGATTTCAGTTTCTTGTTTAGATGATGATATGTATGAGTGCCATTTTGGCAAGAAACAATTTGTTTTGATCAAATGTAATAAGAATGTAGGCATCGGTGTTAGACGAGGCCAACTATACATGTTATCTCTTAATAATGATTCAGTTATGCATGTGAGTGATGCAATTAATGTTGAGAAGAAATGGAAAGGAGTAAGTAATTCTTCGAAATTGTGGCATTGTCGTTTGGGCCACATTTCGAGGGGGAGAATGGAACGCTTAGTTAAAAATGAAATACTCCTCCCATTAGACTTCTCAGATGCAGACAAATGTGTCGACTGCATTAAAGGAAAATTTGCAAAAACAATTAAGAAAGGAGCAGTTAGAGCCACAAGGGTTTTAGAATTAATTCACACCGACATATGTGGACCCCTTAATGTTAAGTCTGTAGATGGTTTTGATTCGTTCATTACATTCACAGATGACTTTTCCCGCTATGGGTATATTTATCCCATACGTGACCGATCGGAAGCTTTGGAGAAATTCAAAGTCTATAAAGCGGAGGTTGAAAATCAACTGAACGCAAAAATCAAAGTTGTACGGTCTGATCGCGGGGGAGAGTATTATGGTAGGCATGCTCCTTATGGGCAGATTCCTGGACCTTTTGCCAAGTTCTTATCTGAAAATGGAATCATTGCTCAGTACTCAATGCCTGGTGAACCACAACAAAATGGTGTGGCCGAGCGCCGCAACCGCACCCTTATGGATATGGTGCGAAGCATGCTTAGTCACTCTAGTTTACCAGTAAGCCTTTGGATAGAGGCATTAAAGACAGCTGCACACATACTAAATCTTGCTCCAACTAAGTCAGCACCGAACACACCTTACGAGATGTGGGCGGGAAAGAAACCGAGCTTGAATTACTTACGGGTGTGGGGTTGTCCTGCTGAAGCTAAAGTTTTCAATCCACAACTTAAGAAACTGGATCCAAAAACAGTTAGCTGTTTCTTCGTTGGATACCCTCATAGGGGAAAGGGATATCGTTTTTATTGTCCAAGACACACCACCAAGTTTGTGGAGACTAGACAAGCGGTATTTTTGAGGATAATGAGGTCACAAATTTAAGGGAGATCAATCTTGAGGAGAAGCGGGTTTGTGTACCATCCCCGACTATCCAAGAGATTGTTTTTCCAATACGAAGAAATGTGACATCTGATGATCCTGAATCTCACGGTTCAGTCTCTCAGTCAAATGGTGATCCAGAAACTAATAATGAGAATCCAAACACAAATGAGGATCTCCGAGAAAATAATGAAAATGATGATGTTCCACCACCACCTCCGCCCATGGGTAGACCACGGCGTGAGAGGAAGAAAGCCATATCAGATGATTATATCACTTTTTTGATGGAGGACATGAATGATATGGGAAAGGTGGAGGATCCAACCTCATATAAGGAAGCCATTAAAAGCGAAAATTCGTCCAAATGGTTGGTTGCCATGGAAGACGAGTTGAAATCTATGGGCTCAAACGATGTATGGGACTTAGTAGAAGTTCCCGATGGAGCTAAGAAAGTAGGCTGCAAGTGGGTCTACAAAACCAAGTATGATTCCAAAGGGAATGTCGAACGGTTCAAGGCAAGGCTAGTGGCAAAAGGGTATACACAGAGAGAAGGCATTGATTATAAGCAAACCTTCTCCCCTGTGTCAACCAAGGATTCTTTCAGAATCATAATGGCATTAGTAGCTCATTACGACCTAGAACTACACCAAATGGATGTTAAAACGGCATTTCTAAATGGTGACTTAAAAGAAGATGTTTACATGGCTCAGCCAGAAGGCTTTGTTGTGGAAGGAAAGGAACATTTAGCATGTCGTCTAAAGAAATCAATTTATGGCTTGAAGCAAGCTTCAAGAGAGTGGTACCTCAAGTTTGATAAAATTATCAAAACTTTTGGTTTCACCGAAAATGTTGTGGACAACTGCATATACGTTAAGTTTAAAGGCAGTAGGTTCACATTTTTAGTCCTATACGTTGATGACATATTGTTGGCATGTAGCGATAAGGATATGCTGCATGAGACCAAGAATTTTCTGTCATCCAGTTTTGATATGAAAGATCTTGGTGAAGCCTCGTATGTCCTCGGCATCGAGATTCATCGAGATAGGTCCAGAGGAACGTTAGGACTATCTCAAAAGGCATACTTTGAGAGAGTACTGAAAAAATTCAATATGCATAAGTGCTCACCCTCACCTGCTCCTATAGTTAAGGGCGATAAGTTTGGGACATTTCAATGTCCGAGGAACCAATGTGAAACTGATCAGATGAAGTCGGTTCCTTATGCTTCAGCTGTTGGAAGCATCATGTATGCTCAAGTGTGTACACGCCCAGACTTATGTTTTGTAACCGGGGTGCTTGGCAGATACCAATCAAATCCAGGACCGGACCACTGGAAGGCCGCAAAGAAAGTCTTGCGTTATATGCAAGGAACTAAGGACTTCATGCTTACATATAAAAGAACTGATAACCTAGAAATTGTTGGTTATTCAGACTCTGATTTTGCCGGGTGTGTGGATAGTATGAGATCCACGTCAGGTTATATATTCACACTCGCGGGAGGAGCTATATCGTGGAAAAGCTCCAAACAAACGTTAACTGCTGGATCTACGATGCAAGCAGAATTTGTAGCATGTTATGAGGCCACCGGGCAGGCTGTATGGCTAAAGAATTTTATACCCGGACTTAAAGTGGTTGACAGCATATCTAAACCAATTTTATTGTACTGCGATAATGAACCAGCAGTTTTCTATACGAGTAACAACAGGTCAAGTAATGCTGCCAGACACATTGACATAAAGTATCGTGTTGTGAAAGATAGAATCCAGGATCAAACAGTTGATGTTAAACATATAAGAACGAAGCATATGCTTGCGGATCCGCTAACAAAAGGCTTACCACCCAGTATCTTTCGTGAGCATGTTGCCGGCATGGGACTACTGGAGGCCTGATGATTCTGGAATAAGAGGACCATTAAAATAAACCACTCCCCAATTAGTAAAATGTTTTCCATTTCGAAATAGGCGGGTGTACTATAAGTGTTGAGGTTCTATGGCGTTTTGAGCTGTTGTAACACCTCACTTTGGTACATCATTCCTATATAGAATGGGCGAATGAAGTTAAGCCTAACGATCAAGTGGGAGAATGTTGGTTTTGATCTGACGGCTTAAACAGGCCAGTTAGATCTATTAGTCTAACAGAAGAAAAAAAAGGGATAAAGGGATAACGATAAGTGAAGGGGTCCACGTACCAACGTACGTGAGCCTCGATCAGAACTAACGCGCCCTGATCGGGGGCGCCCAAAAACCAACTCAGGTTTTGGGTCCCCTGTCGCCAGCGCCATATTAAAAGGGATACGGGAGAGAGCTGGGCACCTGCGAGATTACAATTCACGTAAGGTTTACTCTCCTCCCGATATTCTCTCACCCCATCCGATCAGGGGGAGTGCTGCAGCGACGGGAAGACCTAAGCCAGCCGCCGCCGCTGTCCCTGGGCAGTGCCGGTGGCGTCCTGAAGGAATCAGGACGTCGAGGAGAACATCTACTTCGACTACATCACCCCTGCATCACGCCTGCACCGAGCAGGCGATCATGTCCACTCCCGTGACATGTAAAGAAACCCTAAACCCTTCTCTGTTCATGTTTTAGGTGATCTAGATGCAATCTGTTTCTGCTAATGGCATCCCAGAGATGCATAATTTATCCAACAGGTTGATGTAAACACTGACAGCACGACCATTACCAGCTCCTGCTTTATCATGCCATACATAATTAAGTTGAATGACAATAGCACTGAACTGTCTCGCTCGGAACCCTTTTCAGCTGGTGTGATGTATACATGAGAGGAGAGAGTGTCGGCCGCATCCGATCCAAGAAGAAGCAGGCGATGCCGTCTCTTTTACCTTGTACGACGAGGATGATCATAATGCCGTCGGCGATGATGACATCGGCTGTGCAAAGAATAATCTCCTCGCTTCCAGATGGTAATAGTGCACCGGAATGGACACTGTTCCTGATGTAGAAAACGGCGAACTATTCTTGCACCAAAGACTGTTAAACATTTGTCTATATATATTAATAATTTCGCCATGGTGGAATTTCTGATTATGTTGAACAGAGCATGGTTGCGTGGAACCAAACATCCTACAGATTCTAAGGGCATATCCAAGGGACGCCTCCAAATATTCCAAAGCATCAAGAATCACAAGTAGCACAATGCATCTCAATAATCCAAAATTAAGTATTTCAATGCAAAAATATTCCAAATATAAATTACAATCCAATCATAATAAAGTTTTGAGATAAAAAAGTTCGAATTTAAATTCAGTTTATTCCCACATATGCTCTTGTTTTGAAGTTGTGTAAGGGTTCCTCAATTGTGAATCTGATAAGAGCATCTACAATCAGAATTACCTATTCCAGGTCCCTATACGTCCGCGAACTCTCCCGGACGCGCCTGCTGACAATGAGCGGACGACCCTCAAATAATGCATTTTGCAACCACAATACCTACTTTGAAAACATCAAATACATGCAAGACACATGCACATCGATCATCTTGGCCAAATATAGTTCAATGCGTATAAATACAAATTGTTCGTACTTAAGAATACATGATCCAAACATAGTTCAAACATAAATAGTGTTCATAGTGCAATAATGATAAATTAAAAACAAAGTTTATTGATTTCCAGTGTGGACCTACATATATGCTCCACAAGATCATTCAAAAGTTTCATATGCACATGTTGATCTTGTAGTTGTCGATACATCTCCAGAAAGTTGGCAATGCTCTCTGTCTCTTGTTTCGGAAGGCGGACATGAGTTCTGGGCTTCTTGAAATCATACGTGCGCGTTGCCCCTTCACCTTTATCCTCAACAACCATGTTGTGTAAGATTACACAACATGTCGTGAGCTGCTAAAGTGTCTCCGCTTCCCACATTATCACATCTCAATGAATTCGATGAGGTGATGAACTTGTTGAATATGAATTCATCAAGATCAGATTTCCCACAACCATCATTCCACGATGAACCCATTGATGACCTAGAAATGATGATCGAAAGAATCAAAATCTAGCTCTGACATTTTATCAAACATGTAGAGCGTGAGGTGTATATATGGGGAGTTGGACGTATCAGGGCGGCGTCCGGTGGTGGAGAACTACGGTCGGCGGCAGTGTGGATTGCAGCCTTCGGTGGCGAAGCCTTGGGTTGGGGATGATGATGGAGCAATGGCACCGGCAGAACTCTGATGACGGCTCTATGAACGAGGGCCAACAACAGAGAAGAGGAGAGAAGGAGGGAGGCTGGCGCGGATATAGCCGAATTGGCGCGAACCTAATGGTTAGTCCGACGTTGTAGGCACATTCGGGCGTCACATATCCGTTCAGATATGAGCCGGATATGAGAAGTGCCAGTCAGTCTGGATATGAGGAGTGCCGGTCAGTCGGGATATGGAGAGCCTATTTGGACGACGTTTTTTCGTCTGGACACTGACCGGGCAGCCCGTCAGGGCGTTTGGGGCGGCTATGGGGTCCTGTTGTAGATGCTCTAATGCATTTGGAGAAATTATTCAAACGCTGCCGCATTCCGCTATGGAATCTGGACAAGATCACTTGTATGTTCAATTTCAACACCCAGAACTTTGTGAATTGCTAGAGTTGCTCTAAACACACTAATCCCTTTGTTCAGATAAACGAATAGAAATGACGAGGGTTTTTATCCATCAAACTCCGGAAGAGCCTCGCTCGCGTTGCTCCCGAGGGGGGGGGGGGGCTCGGGCGATAACCTAGCCGCCGCCACCCCCGCGGCCCTCTCCTCCCTCGCTCCTCCCGTCACCGTCGGAGGATGCCGACGGGCAAAGCCCGCTAGGTGGACGACGGCGGCGGGGGGCCCTCGTCGCGCGCCGCGTGGCTTCGGCCCCGGTCGGAGGCCCGCATCTGGCGGCGGCCGCGTCTCGCCGGCGCGAGCAAGCCGGGGCGGCAGCCCCGGGCATGGTGGCAGCGCTGCTCGTCCCCTTCCTAGGCTGGATGGCATGCGGGGCGGCGCTGAGGCCGCCCGTCGTCGATCTGGCGCCCGACGCCCAGATCTGGAGGTGGAGGCGCTCCGGCGTGCTGCGACGGCGACGCTCCGGCGGGCTGTGGCTGTTGGGCGCGCTGGGTGCCTGGGGTCCCCTCCCTCGGCCGGGGGAGCTGCGGTGATGGCGGCGATCCGCAGCTTTTGGATGGCGGCACGGCGGCGCCGCGACGGTGGACGTTTCTACTCATGGTGAGCTGCGACGGTGGCGGTGAGCTGCAGTTTTGGACGGCAACGCAGCGACGGTGGTCATGGACTGGTGTGCTCTTCTTCTGCTCTGGCTGTGTGTGCAATGGAGCAGCAGTTTGGGCTGGAGGTGGCCGAGGGTGCGCAGATCTGACAAGGCGTTCTGCTGCGGCGTGTTGAGGGCTGGTGGTTGGCAGCGATGCACTCTGCGCAACTTGCTGCGTTCCTATGCCGTTGGTTTCCTCGTGAGGCTCAGCAGTGGAGTAGATTCTCCGGGCGAAAGTCTTGCACCTTCTCCGGTCGGTGCCGATGTTGGCGATGTTCTTGAGCATTGCATTCCTTCCTGAAGGCACATCGCGGAGCTACGTCCATCTACTGCCGCAACCGTCTGATGGTTCCGGGTGAAAACCCAAGCTCCATTGGAGCGGGCGGCGGCGGCGGCAATTATGTCGTTACCTTCTTGGAGGCACCGCCTTGGAAGCAATGACCTTTGTGGAGTGGTGGTCTCATGGCAGTAGTGCAGAGTTGCGTCGTCGTCGGGGTGATGGAGGCCGGGGCGGCGGCTCTGGACGGTGGACGTACGCCGAGGCGGCAGCCTCAGATAGCGATGCAACGGTGGCTTTATGGGGCAGAGTCGCGGTTGTGCATTGTTTCGGTGGCCGCTTGGTGCTGCGTGGGTAGCGAGGTCGTCGGCCTTGTCGATGCGCTCTAGAGGGGGGCGGTTTGACTTTAAGTCGGGGCGGCGGCCCATGTGGTGCGACGTCCGTGGTCTGCGAGCGGTTGCCCTGAGCAGTAAGGGCTGCGGGCAGCTGGGTTGTGCGAGTTGCTGCTCGAGGGGAGCGGTGGTATGTCGGGGCGGCGGCCCCGGAAGGCGGTGCCGGTTGATTGCGCTGGGCGCGACGGAGCGGTGGATGTCGGGGCGGCGGCCCCGAGAGAATCACCGTGGCAACCAGACTTCTGTGGCAACGATGATGGTGGGAGCGATGTCGGCGACGCGACAATGGTTGCGATAGTCGGCTCTTCTCCGGCGCGTTCACGGTATTGCCTCGGTTTGTTTGTTACTGTGGAGTCGAAGCTGTGGCGGCGGGGCCGTGTGGTGTACGATGACTGGTTGCAGATGGCCCTTTCGGCGATCTTCCGTGGCGCCAGCTATGCCTGGTTTCGCTCTTCTGAGTTCTTCGTCAGAGTCGGAGTTGCGTTGTTTGGCCGCAGGTCGACATGTTGTCCATATGGGTGGGCTTTGCCCTGTGTGTCTCGATTTATGGGAGTGGGCTTGGCCCTTGTTATTCCGGTTTTTATTAACTGGACAATTCTCTTCTGCTTATTTAATAGATGAAGCAATCTTTGCCTCTGTTTCAAAAAATAATAATAGACAAGACGAGAAAAGATGCGGGAAAAGACAACTTCATGCGCGTGTGCGTGCGTACTCTTTCGGAGTGATGTGCGTGATCGAGTGAAGTTCTTTTTCTTTAGTTGGAGATCGAGTGAAGTTGATGAAGAGCCAAGTTGGAAGAAGAAGTCAAACGCAAAATCAGCCTAAAGAACAACATACAAGTGGCACCATGAAGCAGCACAGTTCACGCCTGCCTACTAAAAAGCCCAAAAGGGCCAAAATATCTGAGCACTTTCCCCTGTTTTCTGTATTTTATATTTGAACCAGCACCCTTTAAATACAAATGTGACCAGATGCAACTCAGGCAGCAAGCAACTAGCGAGCAGAGCAGGGCAGACCAGCAGTAGCAGACACAAAGAGAAAGTAGAAAGGCAAGGATGGGTCAGTGCCCCTCTATCCGGCAGCCTGAGGCAGAGTATGTTCGCCTGCTGGCGTTACCCGGCGGCAAAAGCAGGTGATTTCTTGAACAGTTCATTTCATATGTTCGCTAGCAGCTGCTGGCAAATTGCAACTGCTGCCGGTGTTCAAAGTGTGTACCAGAACTGTTCGTTTCTTCTTATTCAGTTAGAGTTTAGTAGGTGTGATTACTTGTAGTCCGGAAACTGTTGTAATATTTTTGTGTCTCCAACATGCAGGAACGAGCAGTTCGGCAAACCTACAAAGGCCATGAACAAATACCAAAAAAGATCAAGCAAGGACGATCTAGTTATGAGGGCGACACTCGAATCAATCACGAGAATTGGATAAAACTGCAAATTTGATGGAAAAAGAGCGATGCCAGATGTCAGAGTTTCGACCCGGATACTATAGGCATCAATTGTGAATCTTAATGCCGGTAGAAATACGGTGAAATCTAGGATGGCTTTCGAATTACTTAGATGACTTAAAAGTAATTGTGTGTACAAGTCTCCTAGCTAGCACTACGCATGTTCCGGAAATTTGCTTCACTATGTTTTGTACATATAAGTGATAATAATATATGAAAGGTCAGCGGTAATTAATTCTAGCTCGTCCGACAACGCATGGACCTGTGGTAGATTGTGAATAAGGGTGAAAGTGGTTAGGATAATTTTCGACTGAAACCACTTTCGAATATGTTTTTATAGGATACGGTAAGAGATTTTTACATCTGCACACAATTCGTTTCGAATCCAAGTTCAGCTGATAGGATATGGTATAAGATATGATATTAGTATGATATGATGCCATAGGATAATCTATTTTTTAATAGGATAAGCCGACCTTTTAAATATTGTCGGCGTTCTGGGAACGGGGGTCTCCAGACTTGCCTGCCTGCGGCCTGCGGCGTGGCTCAAAGGGGGCCCAGCGCAACCCATCTTCATCAACACAAGCTCAAGACCCTCGCGAGGGGCTAAGCCTCGCGGGGCGGACGACAAGGAGCTTCCTCAGGCGCGGCCTCACCAGGCTGGCTCGCGAGGAGGCGAAGAGTTCAAGGCGGGGTACCTCGCGAGGTGCCCATGACGACCAAGGGCGCCAGTCGGGCGCCAGCCGGCGCAGAGTCCTCCTTTCCTCTTTGGTGCAAAGGGAGCAAGCGCATGCGAGAGCATCAAGCAAAGGCATCCATTTCGGTGCAACAAGACCAAGACCAGTCCAACGGCAGGATGGAGGTCACCGTGGAGCCCAAGCCGGCGTCATCACCAGAGCCTTTGACAGGCGAGGACCAACTTTAGTCAGGATAAGTGTACCCGCTGTTCCCCTTCAAAATGGCCAATTGTTGGCGCCCTTTCCGCTCAATATTTGGGAAGAGGCCCAGGGCCTTTGCCTATAAATAGGACTAGCCACCCCCAGGGTAGAGGCATCGAGATCCCCACCGAGAAACTAGTAGATAGAGCGACTGAACTCCTCTTAGCAGTTCATCGCACCAGCCAAGAGCAGACCCTCGCGAGGCTGTTCTTCCTTGTATTGTTCATCATCAGCCCGAGAGGCAATCCACCACACCACACACTGGAGTAGGGTATTACACCATAATGGTGGGCTGAACCAGTATAAACCTTGTGTCTCTTGTGTTGATCCTTTGATAGTTTAGATTCTAGCGATTCGGTGAGGAGCGGGTAGGCAGGGGGCGTAATCTCCGCGCGCACCCCAGTGTTCGAACCTCAAGGGTCTGCCGGAACCCGAAATCCGACATTTGGCGCGCCAGGTAGGGGTGCGCCGGAAGTCGTTTCCCGTCGCCCTGTTCTTCTCCGACCATCGCGTCCATGTCAGACGCTCGTCGGGCCCGCGCCGAGCGCCGCGCTGCCCTCGCTTCCCGCGTCGCCCAGACGGCCCCCGTCGGCGGGCACCCCCGCCGTTCCCCGTCACTTGCCGTCAACGCCGCCACCGGCCCGACGGGGAACGAGCAACAAGCATCGTCCCAGCACCCATCCATGAGGCGAGACGGCCGCACTGCTACGCCCTCGCTCACTCCTGCTGGTTCTTCGTCTCGCGCGCCCCGCGCGGCCATGGAGGCCCGAGCTGCGCTCATCGCGGCAAACGAGCTCCTGCGCTACCGCCCAATCGACGACGTCTACGAGGAGTGGCTCGACCGAGTCGCCGAGCTCGTCCGTGCCGTTGGGGGCTCCCACGCGCCATCCTCCTCGTTGCACCGCGCCCCGCCCTGCGCGGGCAATGAAGCTCCCGGGGCGCCTCAGCCGCCTCCCCTTCGAGAAGGCGCCCTGGCTCCAAGGCGCGCGGCCCCTGAGCGGAACCCGCCCCGTCAGGCGCCAGCGCGGCAGGAGCAGAGTTGCCAAGAAGTCCCGCGCCCCCGAGAAGCTGCTCGAGCGCTCCTCGCTCCGGCTCGTCCCGACCGCGCTCCTGCTCCAGCACGTCAATACCCCGCGCTGCTCCCAGCTGTAGCGCATGGGGACCCGTAGGACCAAGCTCTTCGTCACCCAAGGCCTCCTGTGGCCACAACGGGCTGCCTCGCCTTCACCCTCGAACTGCACAGCGTCACGTGGCCTGGCAAGTTCAAGCCGGACCTGCCTCCCCGCTACGACGGCACGGCTGACCCCGCAGAGTTCCTCCAGCTCTACGAGCTGGGCATCGAGGCTGCCAACGGAGACGAGAAGGTCATGGCGAACTGGTTTTCCATGGCGCTCAAGGACGGGGCCCGCACCTGGCTCCTGAACCTGGCACCTGGCACGATCTCCTCCTGGGACGAGATGCGCACCCGCTTCATCGCCAACTTCCAGGGTACTCGCGACCGGCCACCCGCGGTGAGCGACATGCGCCGTATCAAGCAGCAGCCAGGGGAAACCCTGCAGAAGTACATCCAGCGCTTCAACAACGCGCGCCTCAAGATCCCTAAGGTGACCGAGGAGGCCATCATCTCGGCCTTCACCGACGGCGTACGCGACGTCAAGATGAAGGAGGAGCTGGCGATGCATTAAGACCTATGCACCTCCTTGGAGCTGTTCAACTTGGCGACCAAGTGCGCCAGGGCTGAGGAGGGGCGCCTCTCCCTCCTCGAGCTGCCTGCCGCAGACCCAGAAGAGAAGAAGCTCAAGGCCAAGGACGTGAAATGCAAGGGGGCTACTGTGCTCGCGGCAGAGCCAGACACCAAGAGGGGCAGAGATCGGCCCGAACCCTCCAAGGGCAGTCGGTACTACGTGTACCACGACCTCCACACCCACAACACCGATGAATGCCAAGAGCTCCGGGCCGTGCGTGAAGGAAGGGTCGGCCGACGCCCCGACCGCAATGGCTGGGGTTATGGCCGAGGAGGAGGAAGGAACGCAGGACGCTGGGAAGACCGCCGCCCATGCCAGGGGTGGCGTGACCAACCTCGCGAGGATCGCTGGCAGGACCCGCCTCGCGAGGGAGGCTGGAGGGATCACCCTCGCGAGGATCGCCCGCAAGGGAATGCAGGCCTCCCTCCGCTGCCGCCGCAGCCAAGAAGAAACGAGGACCGTCATCAGGACGAGGGGGCTGGGGGCTTCCAGGAGCCACGCGCGATCGCCTGCATCCTGGGCGGAGCTCAAGCCCCAGCCTCCCAACGCATCTTCAAGCAGTTCGCACGCGAAGTAAATGCAGTCCTTCCCAAGCTCGAGGCCACACGCCCACTCAGGTGGTCGGCATGCGCCATCACGTTTAGCTCTGCGGATCAGCTCAAGTGCGCGGCTACAGCCGGAGTCCTCCCGATGCTTTGTTCCCCAATCATCAGCAACGTGCTAGTCACCAAGACCCTCATCGATGGCGGGGCAGGACTCAATGTCCTGTCTGTGGAAACGTTCAACAATCTCCAAGTGCCCTACAATCAGCTTCAGCCGACCAAGCCTTTCTCCGGAGTCACCGACGGCTCCACGGTCCCGATCGGGCAGGTTCGCCTCCCTGTCACCTTCGGGGCACGCGACAACTACCGCACCGAGCTCATTGACTTCGACGTCGCACACATTCTCCTGCCGTACAATGCCATCCTCGGGTACCCAGCGCTGGCCAAATTCATGGCCGTAACCCACCACGGCTACAACGTCCTCAAGATGCCAGGAAGTGGCGGAGTCATCACGGTGCCCTGCGAAGAGAGAGACGCAGCATGCTCCCTAGAGCGAGCCTTTCAGGCCGCGTCACTGGAAGACCCGGACCACGGAAGCAGGAGGCTTCCCGAGGCCTCCCCCAAGAAGAAGAAGACATCATCCGGCCCAGCCCCTCAGGAGGCAGGCCCCTCAGGGCCCGCGCCTGCTCAGGGGGAACCTCCTTCTATCGCATAGGGAGGTGCGCCCGGCACCCCCCTCAGGCGGGGCTCGGGGGCTCTCCCCTGGAGGGCCGCCGACCTCGCCAAGGTCACGAGGGAGGCGCTAGGGCACCACATGGAGGCGTGTTTCAAAGCACATTTCCCTCAAGAAGGAGCAAGGCAAGGAGGGCCAAACCCTCAGGAGTTCGTCAGCAAGGCCATTCAGGAGCTACAGGAGTCAAGAGTCATGAGAGGCGGCCACCGCCTACCCGCTGTGGCCCCCCATCCAGGCGAGGATGGTGGGCTGCGCATCTACATCGACACACCAGGGCTCAACCAAGCCGCATCTCAGGAGCGCCTCTGGCCTTCGCAGGTGGGACGCTGTGAGGGTCCGCCCCACAGCTACGTTCGCATGCCTTATGGCTTGCCGAATGTGGCTGCCATGTACCAGCGCCTCATGGGGGCCATCCTGGGGGCTCGAGAGGTCAGGCGCGCCGCAACCCTGGTGGAGATGGAGAGGTCCTCAAGGAGCCACCAGCGCCTCCAGAGCCTCCCGAGGCCCCAGGGCCTGGGGGCTCGTGAGTATCGGCTCCCGCAGCCCACCGAGTCTGCTACATCAACATCCCTTCGTCTTCAGCAACATTAGGTGACATCTTTCAAGTTTCATCTCCGGCTGGGAGCGCCCTTAGGGCTGCACTATTCCCAGGCCGTGTGGGTCCGTCCCTGCGGCGTGTATCCCTTTCGTTTCATGTTCTTAGCTTACTCTGTTGGGGGCGCCCCTCGGGCTGCATTATCCCCAAGCCATTCGGGTCAGACCCAGTGGCATGTATCCCTTTTGCATTTATCTTAGGGCCATGCTTTCGACCCATCATGCTTGTTATTTGGTGCCCGTTCACGGTACCTTTTCTTCTTGGATGTCGAAAGCTTGCGCATTAAAGGGGGGGGGGGTGCCTGAGCATCGCGACTCAGGGCTCCTACCGGCCCTCTGGCCCTCACCCTCTGGTCTTGTCCACGGCATCGCGACCTAGCATACCAGCGACGGCTGAGACCAGCCCGAGAGCCGGGACCCGAGGACGTAGAGTTTCGACATCTAACCAAGCTTGCGCGTTAAAGGGGGGGGGGGGCGCCTGAGCATCGCGACTCAGGGCTCCTACCGGCCCTCCGGCCCTCACCCTCTGGTCTTGTCCACGGCATCGCGACCTGGCATACCAGCGACGGCTGAGACCAGCCCGAGAGCCGGGACCCTAGGACGTAGAGTTTCGACATCTAACCCAGCTTGCGCATTAAAGGGGGGGGGTGCCTGAGCATCGCGACTCAGGGCTCCTACCGGCTCTCCGGCCCTCACCCTCTGGTCTTGTCCACGGCATCGCGACCTGGCAAGCCAGCGACGGCTGAGACCAGCCCGAGAGCCGGGACCCGAGGACGTAGAGCACCGGCATCTAGCCAATTTTGCAGGAACACACTCCAAGATAAGGCCCAGAGCCAGGCGCAACCCACCTTAAGGTAGGGCCCCGTGAGTCCCGCGCTGGCTCACGGGTGCCCAGATACACCTCGTCAAGCCCTACCGTGCCGGCCACGTGTCAGGGCGGGGCTGTATATGCCCCAGGGGCTCCTCCCGGAGGGGAGCCCCCTCCCACGCACCATTGGAAGCACCATGCTCCGCGCTGGCTGACGACACTGCCGAGGAGCGGCTATGCCTGTACACATACGGAAGCGCTATGCTCCGCGCTGGTGATAAACAACTGAGGGTGGCCCTCGGACCGCATCAACCTCAGGGAGCCCAGAGCTCAGTATCTAGCCTCATCGCAACGCCTCCCCTCGGGAGTGCCGCGCGAGGGGGCTGGGCACGGGGGCTGCGCCTGGGTCATGCCCAGACGCACGCCACCCAGCCATGCCCCCCGGGCCTGGTTCGTCGTGCGTCCCTCCCCGAGCGGAGCCAAGGTATGAAGACCGTTTGAGCGTCAAGGGGGACTCCTGAGCATCGCAAATCAGGAGCCTAACTGGTCACATAGCCCCCCACTCCTTAGTTCCGAAAGGCTAACGGCGGTTGAGGTATGCGCGGGGCCGGGCTCTGCAGACGTAGAATGGTAGATTCACCCGCATCTCACCTCCCTAAGGAGTCACCCCCACATCTCACCTCCCTACTTATTGTTCGAGTGCCAAGGAGGACTCGTGAGCATCGCAACTCAGGAGCCTAACTTGTCACGTAGCCCCTCACTCCTTGGCCCCGTTCTGGTTTCCGGTCAGGGATAACGGCGGCTGAGGTATGCGCGGGGCCGGGCTCTGCCGGTGTAGGACATAAGCAAGTAGGAAGGAAGTAGCACAAATTTTAAGGAATTCAAAAGCAAATATTACAGTCCATACTATTATCACAGCACCAAATGTAAGTTTTAACGCCTCCCCGAGGCATGATACATGTGCAGAAACTAAAAGCAGGACGGGAGCCACAATGGAGTCACTTGCCGGCCGTGGAGCTGCGTGGAGCGGGTTCGCCCTGTGGAACTGCCGGGCTGACAGCGCTCCACTTCGGCCTGGTGCTGAAGGCCCGAAACTTCCCCAGCAGAGCCTCCGCACGACCCTTCACGGCCTCAGCAGCGGCAGCGGCGCACTCGCCGCTCACTGGCTCCAGCAGGTTGTCGAGGTCGACGTTGGGGTCGCGAAGATAGATGTGGGTGAGGACCCGCGTCAGCGCCGCGGAAGACAAGACGCGTGCCTCGGCCTCAGCCGTAGGACCAAGGCCAAGGGTGACATCTTCAAGAGCATGAACCAGGAAGGGAAGCAGCTTGGCGGGGCCGTCCTCCTCGCCGGCCAGCGGGCTCTCTAGGCCACTCTCGTAAAGCGTCTTTAGTGAAGCCCGAGCCTTCTCCTCCATCTCCGCAAAGGCCACGCGATCCTCGGCAAGAACCAGTGCCTTGCCGTCCAGCTCAACCTTCCTCGCCTCCAGCTCTTGCTCCAGCGCGCCTAGGCGGTCATGACGCTTCTTGAGCTTGGCGTCCCGGTCCTTGACGGCCGCCTCGCGAGCCTTCATGCCCTCTTCCTGCTCTTCATGAAGGCGGGTCTCCTCGGTGAGCCGGTCATGCAGGCCCTTCAGCTTGCTCTCCAGCGCCTCGCAGCGCCCTCGGACGTTGACCAGCTCCCCCAAGGCGGTGTCGTGGGCAGCCTTCGCCTCAAGGACGGCTTGCTTCTCCTTGTCGCAGGCCGTCGAAGCCTGGACCAGCGCCGCCCGAATTGAAGCATCGGAGCGAATCCAGCCAGAAGCTAGCTCCAAGCGCCCGGCCACTAAACGAGGGTTGGTGCTCAGAAGATCCCGCCGCAGACAGTCCAGTTCAGCAGCAGCACGACCCAGAATAGTGGTCGGGGAAGCAACAGTCGGAGGAGTAGGAGGAGAAGACGGCAGCATGACCACAGTGTCCGGAGGTGGAGCCTGCTGCACCCCAATGGTGGCGGCATCGGGCAGGGGCACCTCGGGAGTCGCTTGGGCCATGGGGGCTGGGCTCACCCCAACCGGCTCAGCTAGGCCTCGCGAGGGCGCCCGGGCAGGAGAGGCCCGTGCGTCACGCTCATCTTCTTTCACGGGCGGAGGCGCTGCCGCGGATGGGACCTCAGGAGCGCCCTTCGGCTTCTTTGCAGAGGGCGCCAGCCTAGCCGGAGATACGAGCGTCAAGCCTCAGCAACAAAACAATAAACAAGACAGGAATCAAGCACTTACAGATCGTCGCTCGCGGGCTCGAGCAACCTCCGGCCGTACTTGAAGCCGGAAAGCCGGCTGCAAGGATCAGCCTCGAGGAGCTCGGGTGCAGGAGGTGCGCCCGCGGATTACCTCAGGGCTGGGGCAGACCCGCGGAGGATCAGCCCGGTCCGGTCCTTCTTCGGGATTGGAGGCAGGCTCCCGCCGCCCTGCTCGTCATCATCCTCGTCGTCATCACTCGGAGAGAGGCGGAGAGCGCGGGACCTGCGCCGAAGGGAGGGAGCCCTTGACTCTGCCTCGGAGTCAACCCCTCTTCTCGCTCCCCGTCTTCCTCCCCTTCGCTGGAGTCGCCGGAGGACACGTCCACTGGGTCCTCGGGAGCCTCCGCGGGCACGGGCCCGTCCCCATTGAAGGCGGGCATGCGCCCCACCACTTGCTCCCAGTCCTCGCAGAGGAACAGGGGTGAAGGAGCGCCCTCCAACCTCGCCACGTCGCCCCCAACCAAAGACTGGAGAACCGCAGCCAAATCCTCGTCGGCCAGGACTACAGGGCTCGGGTGAGGCCTCCACATCGGAAGCGAGTATTGGCGGAGCGGAGCCAGCTGGTGCTCCAAGAACTCCCTCAGCAACGACGCACCTGTCAGCCTCGCCGCCGCCATGCTGGCCGGCCTCAGATCCGCGTCCATCTTCTCCAACACCGGCTTCGCACGAGGATCCACAAGCTCCACTCGGGACCAGTCGTGGAGCTCACGGGGAGCACCGAGGGCAGGATCAGTCGAGGATGGATGCGCCCGGCATCCACCAAAACCCACTTGCTCCTGAAGCCCTTGATCCTTTTCCTAGGATTCAAAATGGCGATGGAGCTGCCGTATGCGACGAAGCTCGCACACGCAGAGACGGAACCACGAGAGGGCCGGAGGGAGAAGTAGTGGCACAGCAAGGCCACGGAGGGCTTCACCCCTACGTGAGCCTCACAATAATAGGCAAAGATTGCCAGAAGAAGGACGGAGTTGGAATGGAGGTGCAGAGCTTGAAGGTTATAGTGGCGGAGGACAGAGAAGAAGAACTCAGAAAAAGGAGGCACCAGGCCGGCGACGATGGCGCTCATGAAGAGCGGATAGAAGGTGCTCCCTCGGCCTTCAGGGAGGGCAGAGCCGGCCTTGAACACCGCCGCCCCGTCGATGCCCTGCGCCGCCGCCATCTGGCGCACTCGGGCAAGGCTCGCCTCCGACACGTTCGGCGGGTCCAAGGCGGACGAGTACCAAGCTCCGGCCGGGGCTTGGCGAGGCGCCATGTCTAGCTAGGGCGTGCGGGCGGAGTAGATCTGGAGATTTCAGAGGTGGGGAGGAGAGGCGCAAGAAAGGGGATCTGAGCAGCAACTGGAGAAAGCAACGAAGGCAAGGGGCAGGTGCCGCTCCTTTATCAATCCGCGCGGTTGCAGAGGCGCCCACATCCAATCAACCGCCACGCGGCGCCCAAGGCTGCAGGCTGTTAGGGCCCGTGACGCTTCGCACTTGCCCTTTCGCCTCTCTGCACAGCCAAGTCCGAGCGCGCCGTGGGCCCCGGGGCTACTGTCGGTGTTCTGGGAACGGGGGTCCCCAGACTTGCCTGCCTGCGGCCTACGGCGTGGCTCAAAGGGGGCCCAGCGCAGCCCATCTTCATCAACACAAGCTCAAGACCCTCGCGAGGGGCCAAGCCTCTTGGGGCGGACGACAAGGAGCTTCCTCAGGCGCGGCCTCACCAGGCTGGCTCGCGAGGAGGCGGAGAGTTCAAGGCGGGGTACCTTGCGAGGTGCCCATGACGCAAGCCATGACGACCAAGGGCGCCAGTCGGGCGCCAGCCGGCGCAGTGTCCTCCTTTCCTCTTTGGTGCAAAGGGAGCAAGCGCAGGCGAGAGCATCAAGCAAAGGCATCCATTTCGGTGCAACAAGACCAAGACCAGTCCAACGGCAGGATGGAGGTCACCGTGGAGCCCAAGCCGGCGTCACCACCAGAGCCTTTGACAGGCGAGGACCAACTTTAGTCAGGATAAGTGTACCCATTGTTCCCTTTCAAAATGGCCAATTGTTGGCGCCCTTCCCGCTCAATATTTGGGAAGAGGCCCAGGGCCTTTGCCTATAAATAGGACTAGCCACCCCCAGGGTAGAGGCATCGAGATCCCCACCGAGAAACTAGTAGATAGAGCGACTGAACTCCTCTTAGTAGTTCATCGCACCAGCCAAGAGCAGACCCTCGCGAGACTGTTCTTCCTTGTATTGTTCATCATCAGCCCGAGAGGCAATCCACCACACCACACACTGGAGTAGGGTATTACACCATAATGGTGGGCTGAACCAGTATAAACCTTGTGTCTCTTGTGTTGATCCTTTGGTAGTTTAGATTCTAGCGATTCGGTGAGGAGCGGGTAGGCAGGGGGCGTAATCTTCGCGCGCACCCCAGTGTTCGAACCTCAAGGGTCTGCCAGAACCCGAAATCCGACAAATATGGATATATGATTTATGGGTGAAGTTTAAGGTATTAACTAGCAATACGTGAATGCTACCTTTGCTTATGAGACGAGACATAAGCTTGTTAGTGATTTGCATTTTCTAGTGTTTTATGTGTGCTTAAAGTGTATACGGATTAATACTTCTCATTTCTTATGTATAATTTTGTTTAAACCATTTATATATCCCTGCTATATGCATGTCATGTATGACCGTTTCCGATACGATTCGGTTTCGTTACCGTACCATGTCAGAATCCGGTATTTGAATCCGCATCCGCGCCGCTTCCGAACCCAAAAATAAATATGAAGTAGGATACAGTATGTTTATCCGTCCGAATCTGATTCGATTTCTCCCCTAACTGTGAGTGAGCCTCTCTACAATGTGGTTACGGTGTCGCATTTTGTCCCTGGAAATGGGCCACAAGGCTTTCCATGCTTTTTGAAATGGCAGTTATCCTGCATTCATTAAGAAGAAAAGAGTTGCTTAGTTAATTGAGGAAAACTGAGCGAAAACCAGGTTGCTCAGTTTATTGGGGAGAACTCGGCGAAAACCATCACAACCACTGAGCGACACACATATGAAACCACTCCAAAGAGGGTCTTGCTGTGACAGCACGCATGCGTCATCGTCATCACTCCTCCCCTAGAGGCGTCATCGCCACCCCTAAACCATGAGCAAATGACTCCGACTTCGCCTTCGGCGATCGTCAACTCAACCCACACTGAAGAGGCCGTGACGAGATGCATGAAGGTCCGCGACAAACCCAGCCACCGGCGACCAGACAACACAACTCCGACTCTGACGGAGAACCATGAAGGAGAACTAGGCATGGCTGGCGCCGTAAAATATCATTGAGTGAACCACCTGTTGCCTGTCATCGTATACCACCGGGGGGCGCCACCACGACTTCAACTTCATAGAAACAAACCAGCCGAGACGATCCAGCGAACACGTCGGAGAAAAGCCGACTACTGCAACCATAATGTCGGATTCAGGGCTCCGCGGACCCAAGAAAGGTTCGAACTTTGGGGCGTGTGCAGAGAACACAACCTCTCCAGCCAACAGTTCGTCACCCCCACGGCCTAGCTCGATGAACAGGAAAGAAGATGGACAATGCAGTTTACCCAGGTTCGGGCCACCTTGCGATGTAAGACCCTACTCCTGCTTTGTGGTGGATTTGCCTCACGAGGGGCTGAGGATGAACTAGTACATGGGAATAACAACCTCGCGAGGTCTTCTCTGGTGAGGGGATGAGTCGATGAGGTGAGGATGGATCGGATCGGTCCTCCCCTCTTGGTGGTGGCTAACCTATACTTATAGTGGCCTTGGTCCTCTTCCTCCAAAACTTAGCCGGGAAGAGATCCCGCGGTGGCCAATTTGAACGGGGACAAGTAGTACATCTTATCCTCACAAAAGGTGGTCTTCTCCTGCAAAGCTTCTAGTTGTGACGCTGCGGTGGGCTCAGCGATGACATCCGTCCTGCCGTCCTAGCGGTCCTGGTCTCGTTGCACGGGAATGGAAACATTTGGCTGATTCCTCGGGACTCCGCGCCTGCGCTTGCCTCCTTAGAACCAAAGAGGAAACTGGCTCCTCTGCATCCACTGGCACCCGCCTGGCCTTGGTCGTCATGGCTTGCGGCACCGCAACCTCATGAGGTTGGGACACTTGCATAGGAAACTCCGCTCCTCAGGAGCAGCCCAGGGGTGGCCGCTCCCTCTAGAGGTCTTGGCGTCATATGCCTCGTGAGGTTTGGCCCCTCGCGAGGTCTTATCTTGTCGATGTCACAAGATGGGCCGTACCAGACCGCCGATGGAGCCACGCCGTGGGCCGCAAGCAGGCAAGTTTGGGTACCCTGGTTCCTAGAACGCCGACAGTAGCCCCCGGGTCCAAGGCGCGCTTGGACTTGGCTTTGAGGCGAAGCCAAGGGGCAAGGGGGAAGCACCGCGGGCCCCAATCGCCTGCGGACCAAGTCGACGCGTGGCGCTTGATGGGACATGAGCGTATCCACTTCCCCACGCCGCCTCGGCAACTGCTCGACTGACAAAAGACTGGCGCCCGCTCCGCGCCATCATTGCCTTCTCTTCGCCTTGCTCCAGATCCCCTTTCCTCCTGCCGAGAGTATCTTCTAATCTGGTTGAATTCCTCCTTCCTTCTGCATCTCTTCTCCCAAGCTCTTCGCAGATGGCATACGAGAAGGCGAAGTCAGCCGCGCAGCCGCGAGCTCCTCCTCCTCTCCCGCGCTGGCCCTTGGCATGTCCTCCATCACTAAGGAGAGACACCACGCCACTATGCTCCCGTTGACAGCGAGCGCCAGCAACGAGTGGAAGGAGACGACGCTCCTGGCCGGCTCCGCCGATCGAGGGGCCATGGCAGGGACATTCTATCCCTTCTTCCTCCACAACGTCTTTGCGGGGCTCATCCCGCCTTTCTCCAAGTTCTTCACCGCCATCCTCGACCATTACCAGGTTCAGGCTCAGCATCTTCAGCCCAATTCCATCCTTCTCATGTCGATCTTCGCTTTCTACTGCGAGGTGTTCATGGGTGTGATGCCCTCCGTTGCGCTCCTCCGCCATTTCTTCTACCTTCGGATGCACGACCCAACCTAGCGTTCGGGCTGCGTCTTCTTTGCCGCGGTCCATAGTGGCAACGCACTCATGAGGGTCGGGAAGAAGGTGGAGAACTTCCAACGCAAGTGGGTCTTCATGGACGCCAGGGGCCTCCATGCACGGCTGGAGTTGCCGACTGAGCTACTGGAGAAGCTTGAATGGTGGGTGTCGATGTCCTGGACTAGGGGGTACTCACCACATCGCCCCCCTATCAGTTAGATTGGGCCGAGGACCCCCATGGCCGTATACTCATGGGCTAGTTCGGACAGCTTCCGCATACAAGGAAGATTCCACAAGACTTCGTGATCAAGACAAGGACTCCTCCCCACCGGCGTATTCGACTAGGACTCTTGTTATCCTAGGCCTCTGGTGCATTATATAAACCGAGGCCAGGCTAGTCGATAGACCATAACAACAATCATAATTATAGGCTAGCTTCTAGGGTTTAGCCTCTACGATCTCGTGGTAGATCAACTCTTGTAATACTCATATCATCAAGATCAATCAAGCAGGAAGTAGGGTATTACCTCTACCGAGAGGGCCCGAACTGGGTAAACATCATGTCCCCCGCCTCCTGTTACCATTAGCCTTAGACGCACAGTTCGGGACCCCCTACCCGAGATCCGCCGGTTTTGACACCGACATTGGTGCTTTCATTGAGAGTTCCGCTGTGTGATCGACAAAAGGATCAATGGCTCATTTGCAGATTAACTGCGACGTCGACATCTTTGTCACTGGCTCGACTGGTCACCTTGGCTTGACCGAGGACTGTGCCCTGCCTCCGATCGTCATGTTCGGACGAGGGCCTTCATCAACACCAACTTCGATCTCTATCAAGATCATGGAGGAATCATCCATGGAGCTCGGGGGCTCAACGTCAACATTGCCCTTGGGCGACCGTGCTATTTTTCTGGACAACGAACTTGTATCCGCCACCACCGCCCCCTCGAGTGTCGTTTTAACGATTGCTTCGGTGGGATTGTGCAGAATTGAGTCTACAACAACCCTAGAAAATTTCGTCGAGTTCTGATGGAGGAATCTCTGCCAATCTCCGATATACCGGAGCCCTGTCAAACCTGGACGGGAATCTGGATGAGTTTAGGGCGTGGCCCCGAGAGCCCAGCTCAGAGGTTCTTTGGAAGATCCAACCATTCATTTGCCGCGAAATTCCCATATCTACCACCCCTCAAAATTTCAGCTCGATCCGATCGTCCAAACTCCGGGAACCTTCCGACTAGTGCATCACTTTTCAGATCTGTTTCCTGCGCGAATACATATCCGACCCGAATTCATGTTTCTTTATGAACGTGATATTTGACAACCTTTTTAAAAGAATTTTCTTCTAAGGTATTGTGCATTATTTTTTAACACGCGCCCATAAAATTTTAATCCTCTTCTGAGGTAATCTTCACCATTACGCTGGTGTCAAACCAGTCCGGCAATATAGCTCTACGACTGCCGACCTGCGCTAGACATGTCGTCGCTTTTTGAGCCGAGCTCAACTTCTTCGGATCCTCACCTCGGCGAGCCGAATAAGAGTTCGGAATCACCAAGGATAAATCATCACCAACATCGCCGCCCCATGGATTACATGCAGCAGGCACACCGGCATCGCCGCATGGTCACTCTATCAAACCAGCATTGGACACGTCACAAGTTACGACCTGGGTTGGCATGGCCGCACTATTGCCTCTTTGAGCCAATGTCCGTCACGCCAAACTACTTCAACACCTCGGCTGACATGACAGCTGCAACAACTCCTCACCAGCCTGCTCCGTCACCTCGGCTAGACCGGGGAGTTGGCTATTTCTTCATCAACATTCTCCGGTGACTTCGGCATCACCAGCCGACCAACTTCGTTACGTTAGCTGGACCGGGGGCTTTGCCTCGGCAAGCCAACCATTGCCAGCATCGCCATGCTGTCGCTTTATCGCCCATCAGGCAATGGGTGTGCGGATTGATTCCCAATTTTGGGAGTTGCTTTTCTTCAGACTACTACAACAAATAAACCAAGTTCTATTAATCCTAACAATTTTTGCTTGCTGGGATTATTTTTCTTAAGGAATTATTACTCTAGTTTGTTCCATCATCTGTACACAGGTCTATCAAGTGGCGGCCACATTAAAAACGGTCACGTGGTGGTTCGATTAGTTTCTGTACATAGTTCGGCGAACGCCGCATCCGAAACTCAGACCACCCTGCAAATTCAAGCTTCGTCATGCCTTCACTGCGTCACGCCAACGCCCTGCATCGATATTGGCTTCGGCGCCATGCCACATCTCTTTAAATAAATTATTCTTGCGTAAACCAATTATTCAAGGATTATATATATATATATATTATATTATTTCCTGGACCGCATTGTTTTATGTGTGTAGGTAATCGGTTTTGATCGTGTTACGTGGTCACTACTCTGGAATGCCGAACTCCTTGCTCGGACACCTCGGGCCTGGGGGCTGGGACCTCGGCCATGCCGAGGACGGCGAACCTTGTCGGTTCAATGGGCGTCTTTATCGCGCCACAAGCCCGAATCGCGTCATCAACACCGAACACATTAACCAGCTAAGTTGCTTTCATGCTCAAAAACTTTCTGTTTTAAATTTTGTTCGGTTCGACCAAGCATTATTCTTTCTGGCATAAAGTTGTTTGTGACAAAGTTCCTTGTCAAAACTTTGTTTGTGACGCACATATTCAAATTCCCCGTTTATTTGGGGGCTCCCTTGATGGAGCTTTTCCTCTTGCATATGATTATACTTGTACGGCTTCGTTCCTTGTTCGTGTATTACGCCACAATATGCACCATATTGATCTAAGTGATTTGCAAGCTGGGTTGCCTTGCTCCTGTGTTTACCCCTACGTTCCCGATTGTTCGGCTAGGGAGTAAAGGGAGCACCTCTGCAATTGTCACGATCGGGTCATCCGAGCCGGACCTCAGACTGGGTGAAGCCGAAAGCTAGCACTCTTACTGTTTTCAATAATGGTCGACACACAAAGGAACTCATGAGTATAAAAAATCTATTGCACAAATCTCATAGTAATAATGAGCAACCGAAGAAAGGTATCGGTGGGGGTACTATTTTCTTCGAAGATGCTTCTTACACTTCGTCGGTAATATAGCCTAAGTTCCCTGAGCGTGCTTTGTCTGTTACAGCCTTATGGCCTGATTGCCTGGTTATCGGAAACACCGTCAATATTCTCGACAGGGGGAGTACATAACACTTTTCGGTCCTTGACCGAAGAGGGAGAAGCCGCCGGTCGGTTAAGACGCGTATAAAGTTCGGGTGAACACAAATATGATATAAGTACTTCGGTACATAGAATCATTATACATAAAATTCTTTTGCCCAAGTCACTTGGGAGCTCTTAAAATTTATATATGAGCTGAAAATGTGTTTTCTTCTTGGTCGACAGAAGCACAATTTTATTTCCAATTTTCGGATTGGCACCGAACACTTGATCTTGTCCGGACGTCATGTTTTTACTGGCGATTTTTGGTTTTCCAAGATTTTGGCACTTTTAAACTATTTTGTGTGTTTTTCGCATAAGTCTCACAGTGCAATGCCAGACACCTTTAGAGATTCGGCAAAAACATTCTCGGATGTTGCTATATATGCATCGGTTTCGAATTGTGTCTTCGGTCAATAGTTGGGTTGCCCGGCTCCTGTGCTTGCCTCCTACGTTCCGCTTTGTTCGGCTAGGTGTGCAATGGGAGAACTACTGCAATTGTGCTTCCTGCTCACATGGTTAAGCACCACAGTGGAGAAAGCCGAAAACTGACTGTCATAATAAGAGCAAACTGGTCAGCGATCCGATGACCGTGTTAAATGATGAGCCGTTCATAACATTGGCCGAAGTGTTTACAGCTTGACCTCTGCTGTCGCCGAACACTAACCGGGGGCTCGTAGCTAGCTTCCCCAGTTTAAAACTCCTATGACTAAGTGAAAGTTATAAAGCCAAGATATCTGATTGCCTCATTTCCGCTAACACAACCGCCTCCGGGCACCGAGACGTCGGCTAAGGGTTGTCTTGTTGTTGCGGAAACACCCTGCATAGTATCTACAAAGGGGTAGAAACCGACGATGGGCCACTTTCAACTGCTAAACGGTTGTACTGGAGTCAAAATAAGTATATATCATCAACGTTTGTACTTATTATACAAGTGTTGCCTTCCGTAATTATCGTTATATAAAGCCATAAATACGCATCAATTTGACTTAAGATTTTGGCCAAGCTGGGTTGCCTGGCTCCCGTGCTTACCCCTACGTTCTCGATTGTTCGGCTAGGCGGTAAAGGGAGCACCTCTGTGATTGTTACTACCGGGTCACCCGAGTTAGTACCTCAGACTGGGTGAAGCCAAAAGCTAGCAATCTTAAAGGATCACATTGGTCGGCAATGACGAAAGTAAATTTTTTGGTTCATTAATACCATAGAGTTTGGGAACTTTCCCCGAACTAAATCCTCAATATTTTCCTCCCACATTGATCGGAGCTGACGTTTCATGATCATGCTTAGCATCACAACCCAAAGAAAGGAACCGATAGTGGGACTATTTTCTTGGGAAGATGTTTCTTACGTTAAAAAGTAATATAACATATCTCTCCGTGTACCTTTGTTTATAAAACCGTATGGCCGGATTGCCTTGTTTGCCGTAAATCTTTTCCCTCATAAAGGCTTTATAAAGTAGGAAAAACACTCCTCGGCGGCTGGCCAAGGAGGTGGAAGCCGATGGTCGGTCAACAAAGTTTTTTTTACAATGCGGATCCGAGCATTAATGATGTAAAGTACTTGGATACATAGAATCATTACACATAATTTGTGATTTTACTACGGATATCAATACTTAATTCGGCCACCCATGCCCACATTAAGGCTCGAGGGCTACTGGGCTTCGTGCTTATCATTTACAAATATTAAAGGGGTACATCGATCCCCTAATCTGGTGTTGCCACCCGACCAGTGGCTCGGGGGCTACTGCATTGACAATACAATGCAGAAAGTTAAAAGTGCAATATAGTTTTCGAGGAGATTATTATCCTCAGGTTGGTCGGCCGCACCCAACCCGAGTCTCGAGGACTTTGCACACCGCATTTTTATTCCTAGGTATGCTGCCAAGCTGGGAATTGATCCTCAGGCTGATTTTACGAATCGACCTGAGTCTCAGGGCTACTAGGGTCAGCGGTCTAGTTCTTTCCTTCAGGTGCATCCCGGATATTAGGCCAACACGCACCTTGAGGACTACTGGCCATACATCTCGTCAGAGATTACATTGCACAATTCGGAATTAAATTCATAAAAATCAGCCCATGGCCAAGGTGGTGCACCACCTCAGAAGTAGTCTGGCATAAAGCTCAGGCGCCAGTGGCTGGCTCCATAGCGGGCATTTCCGACATTAAGCTCGGCTAAAACTCCTTCAGACCTTTTTGAAGCAAGATGATCT
The DNA here is from genome assembly GCF_018294505.1 of Triticum aestivum. Lineage (NCBI taxonomy): Eukaryota > Viridiplantae > Streptophyta > Magnoliopsida > Poales > Poaceae > Triticum > Triticum aestivum. The sequence continues at coordinate 640,207,534 of NC_057798.1, read as the reverse complement.
ATGAACCTCAGACATAATCCGGCTTTGGAGCTCGGATACATTCCGGCGTTGGAGCTTGGACATAGTCCGACATTGGAGCTCGGATATATTCCAGCATTGGAGCTCGGAAGCAGTCCGGCGTTGGTGCTTGGCTAGAAAAGACACCTCGAATGCACTTCGGCGTTGGAGCTCGGACGCAACACTGCCGCCCGGGAACAATTTCAAACCTGAGGTGTGGCATAAAAATAACAAGGCATTGATAAAGGCCGAGAACTTAAAGGGGCTCCTCGGATACCTGACGTGTAAACTCTTCGGATTTACTTCGGCGATCCTCAAGATCGAATATGAGAAGATTTGTTAAACCAGTTTTCAAGACCGACGAACGAAGATGAAGAACAGTTCTGAAAAATTGAGGAGCGTCCCCAACTTGAAGACCGGTTCAGGGGGCTACTATGGGTGTCCTGGACTAGGGGGTACTCACCACGTCATCCCTCGATCAGTTCGATTGGGCCGAGGACCCCCATGGCCGTATACTCATGGGCCAGTTTGGACAGCTGCCGCATACAAGGAAGATTCCACAAGACTTGGTGATCAAGACAAGGAGTCCTCGCCACCTGCGTATTCGGCTAGGACTCTTGTTATCCTAGGCCTCTGGTGCATTATATAAACCGAGGCCAGGCTAATCGATAGACCATAACAACAATCATAATCATAGGCTAGCTTCTAGGGTTTAGCCTCTACGATCTCATGGTAGATCAACTCTTGTAATACTCATATCATCAAGATCAATCAAGCAGGAAGTAGGGTATTACCTCCATCGGGAGGGCCTGAACCTGGGTAAACATCGTGTCCCCCACCTCCTATTACCATTAGCCTTAGACGCACAGTTCGGGACCCCCTACCCGAGATCCACCGGTTTTGACACCGACAATGGGGTCATGAGAAGCTCACCGACCCCCGGCGGCGCCAGTCCTGGTGAAGATGATGGCGGACATGGAGGCCGGGGTGCTGACGGGGGCCATGCTCGTCAAAGAGTTCTTGACGCAGCGCCTGTCCCCGCTCCAGGCACACTCGCGCCCCTTGTGGGAGTTCAAAGGAGCATAGGATGACATCCGACTATGCTCAGGGAGCCTGACGGGCGAGGAGCTGGACAAGGCCATACACACCCTGCTTGACAAGGATCCGGGCAGCCTCCCAGTGGCCTACATCCCGCTGTATTGTCGTGCCGAGGAGGGGGCGCTGGTTGCCGCCATGCCCGTCTTCAACGTGCTAGGGCTCGTGCCGCCTGAGCTCCCCAACTCCCTGGTGCTGGTGTCTTGCGGTGACAACGCTGAGAAGAAGGGGGAGGAGGGCTCAGAGGCGACTGTGGATGATGTGGCGGAGACCTCTCCCCTGTTGCAGAGCGAGCTTCTCCGTGGCCTCTCCAACGACGCCGCCGCCGCCGAGCCCTCGTAGGAATCCCCACGCTCCACCGGGGCCGTCATGAGGTCCGGGGTCACTCCTCCGGACCTGCGGAGGCTAGGCCGGGCAACCCCGAAGAAGGGCGGGGCGGCACCCCATCCTCGAGGTGACGATGCCGCCTTGCCGACCATCGGTGCTGCACCGAGGCCAGCTGTCGTTCGCCCCGCCAACCCTCACGACATGACAAGGCCCGCACCCAAGAAGATTGGGGGCGCCCTGGCCCAAGTTAGGAAGAGGGCATACATTGCCTCTAATGAGTAAGCATCTTACCTTGTTTTCGCTTGTCATCCTCGATACCTATGCCCACAATGCTCCCCTCCTGGTGACTAGGACGGACGTCGTGGTGAAGAAGAGGAAGGAGGGAGCCGGGGCCTCAGAGCCGCCACCGCTCGCCCCGGCCATGGTGGCTCTGGCGCAAACGGAGGAAGCCGCCTCGCGCTCCCTTCTGATGGAGTAGGCCCCCCAAGGTACGACAGCAGAGCCTCATGAGGAATCTTCTTCCGTGGGCCAGCAGGCTCCGGAGTCGCCCGTCCCTGTCATGCCTGCGGGGGGTTCGGGGGCCTCAGAGCCCCAAGCTGGCCTTGCTGCTATGGTGGCGCCAGCCCACGCGCCAGTGCCGCCTCCTCCTCAGACCCTTGTGATTGTGGAATGCGCCCCCTAGTCAGGCCTAGGGCTCTGGAGGAAGCCTGCATCACGCTGGACCAGCTCCTAACTGATCTCCAGGATGCCAACAAGTGCATGGTGAGGGAGCACACGGGGCTGATCTTGGGGTGGCTCCAAGCCGATGCGTCCACTAGGATGGTCTGGAGCCGGACTGAGGTCGCTGTCGTGCAGAGCAGGAGGGAGGCCAACAAAGCCGCGAGGGCTCGTGACGTGGCACTGGCCAATGCAGCGTCTTCCAACAGCACGGTGGGGACTGAGCTGACAGCTCTCCGCGAGGCACGGGCTGCCCACACCCAACGGCTCCAACAGCACGAGGAGGAGCTCAAGGCCAACGAAGCGACGCTCGCCGACCGCGACGCCAAGCTGGCCTAGGAAACGAAGGACCAAGCCACAGAGCGGAACCGACTGGGCAAGCTGAAGGAGGAGGTGGACAAGGAGCAGTCATCCCATGCCAAGCTCGTCTCCGAGGTGACGACCCAGCTGGAGGCCAGGGAGAAAACTCTCGCCGCCACCGAGAAAACAGCGGTCGTGGGGCGCGAAGCCTTGGTCTCCCTCGAGCTTAGGTCTCTCAAAGCGTTGCACTCCCTTTACGTGGGAGGGTATGAGAAGCCTCAGGACACTCCGGAGGATGGCCCTACCGTGCTCCTCCCCAAGCTTGCTGAGGCGCTTGAGGGCATCGCCGCTGGGGTGGACTCCGCGGTGGAGGAGAAGTGCCGTGCGCTCTTCACCTCTGCCGCAACGTGCATCTTTAGCCACCTTCACCTCCAGGAGCCAGGTTTCGACCTCAGCACCCTGATCGAACCGATGGCTCCTAAGTCCCGCACCACTGCTGCCGAGGTCATGAAGAAGCACGTGGGCTGCAGGCAGGCAACTCTGGGTACCTTGGTTCCTAGAACGTCGACACATAGCCATGTCTCTGACACTTCTCACCCCATCATCGTTCCATAAAAGCCTCGTCCCAACACTGTCGTCTTCCACTGGTCTCATTCGCCAACATTCAGCTCCAAAGACGAAGCCTCCGGGAGGGAATATGACACCAAGGCACTGTCATCGTCCGATCAAACTAGATCAAGGGTTTCCCCTGGAGCTGTAGCGGTCCACACGCGGAAGGGGTGCAGCAGCAATACAACGATGTCTCCAAGAAGATAAGCGATGGCCACGGTCGCCGTCATCGATGGTCACGGCTACAACCAAGACCGGGTTTTCACCCAAGCTCCTAAGACCACCTCATCAGCACATCATCTTACAATGGCAACCACCTAGCACTACCACCGAGCCAGCTCGTAGTCAAACAAGCCCATCATCGGAGTAACGAACCGCACCTTGCAGAGGCTGCCGACCAACACTAGCCACTAGATCCGTCAATAGTCGATCGAGAGCCGGGTCACTGGATGCAGCACGAACCACTAATACATCTCGAGCACCATGCCGACAAGGATCAAAGAAATGTTGCCTTTCCATGCTTTGGAAACTGTCGTGCGGGCACTCGATGCGCTTGCGGTGGGGCCCACCTCCACCACTGACGCAATGATTGATGGTACCAAGTGATGACCCACAAGTATAGGGGATCTATCTAGTCCTTTCGATTAGTAAGAGTGTCGAACCCAACGAGGAGTAGAAGAAAATTACAAACGGTTTTCAGCAAGGTATTCTCTGCAAGCACTGAAATTATCGGTAATAGATAGTTGTGTGATAAAATGATTCGTAACGGATAACAAGTAACAAGTGTAAACAAGGTGCAGCAAGGTGCCCAATCCTTTTTGTAGCACAGGACAAGCCTGGGTGAACTCTTATATAAACAAAGCACTCCCAAGGACACATGGGATTTATTGTCAAGTTAATTTTCATCATGCTCATATGATTCACGTTTGTTACTTTGATAATTTGATATGTGGGTGGACTGGTACTTGGGTGCTGCCCTTTCTTGGACAAGCCTCCCACTTATGATTAACCCCTCTCGCAAGCATCCGTAACTACTAATGAATAATTAAGGTAAACCTAACCATAGCATGAAACATATGGATCTAAATCATCCCCTTACAAAGCAACGCATAAACTAGGGTTTAAGCTTCTGTCACTCTAGCAACCCACCATCTACTTATTACTTCCCAATGCCTTCCCCTAGGCCCAAATCATGGTGAAGTGTCATCTAGTCGATGTTCACATAACACCACCAGAGGAAAGACAACATACATCTCATCAAAATATCGAACGAATGCCAAATTCACATGATTACTTATACCTAGACTTCTCACATGTTCTCGGGAACAAACATAACTACTCATAAAGCATATTCATGTTCATAATTAGAGGAGTATTAATCATTAAGGATATGAACATATGATCTTCCCCCGAATAACCCAACTAGCATCAACTACAAGGAGTAATCAACACTACTAGCAACCCACAGGCACCAATCTGAGGTTTTGAGACAAAGATCAGATACAAGAGATGAAATAGAGTTTGAGAGGAGATGGTGCTGGTGAAGATGTTGATGGAGATTGACCCCCTCTCGATGAGAGGATCGATGGTGATGATGATGGCGATGATTTCCCCCTCCCGGAGGGATGTTTCCCCGACAGAACAGCTCCGCCGGAGCCCTAGATTGGTTCTGCCCAGGTTCCGCGTCGAGATGACGGCACTTTATCCCAGAAGCTTCCTTCTGATTTTTTCCAGGTCAAAAACACCATATATCAAAATATGAGCGTCAGGAGCCTGCCAGGGGGCCCACAAGGACGAAGGGCGCGCCTAGGGGGGTAGGGCGCGCCCTCCACCCTTGTGGATGACAAGTGGCCCCCCTCTGGTGCTTTCTTCACCCAATATTTTTTATTTATTGCAAAATGTTTCTCCGTGAAGTTTCAGGACTTTTGAAGTTGTGCAGAATAGGTCTCTAATATTTGCTCCTTTTCTAGTCCAGCATTCCAGTTGCCGGCATTCTCCCTCTTCATGTAAACCTTGTAAAATAAGAGAGAATAGGCATAAGTATTGTGATATAACATGTAATAACAGCCCACAATGCAATAAATATCAACCTAAAAGCATGATGCAAAATGGATGTATCAACTCCCCCAAGCTTAGACCTCGCTTGACCTCAAGTGAAAGCCGATATCGAAAAATATGTCCACCTGTTTAGAGATAGAGGTGTCGATAAAATAAAATACGGACATGAGGGCATCATGATCATCTTTAGAACAACAACATATATTGTCATATTATTTCTTATGTTAAAGTAACAATTCATTCACAAGGTAAAGTATGAATCAAAAACTTCATTGAAAACTAACAAACCATGATCTCAGTCATTGAAACAATTGCAATTTATCATAACATCGGAAAGAGTCAATATAAGAGCTTTTCAGCAAGTCCACATACTCAACTATCATTTAGTCTTTCACAATTGCTAACACTCACGCGATACTTATGGGTTCAAAGCTTCAATTGGACACAGAGAAAGATAGGGGCTTATAGTTTTGCCTCCCAACCTTTTACCTCAAGGGTAATGTCAACAATAATACTTTATGAAAACCTACATCCGAGTGGATATATATATATCCAGATCTCTCCAACACATAGTGCTTGCCAAAGGAAAACGTGTAAAAAGGAAAGGTGAAGATCACCATGACTCTTGTATAAGGGTAGAAGGTAAAAATAAAAGATTGGACCTTCGCAGAGGGAAGCAAAGGTAGTCATGCACTTTTATGGTTGGATGCACAAAATCTTAATGCAAAAGAATGTCATTTTAAATTGCTGCTTGTGATAAAGAACTTTATTATGCAGTCCGTCGCTTTTATTTCTTCCATATCACATGTTCGTATAAAGCTTATTTTCTTCACACTAATAAATCATGCATATTTAGAGAGAAATTTTTATTGCTTGCACCAATGACAACTTACTTGAAGGATCCTTCTCAATCCATAGGTAGGTATGGTGGACTCTCATGGCAAAACCGGTTTAAGGGGTGTTTGGATGCACAAGTAGTATCTCTACTTGGTGCAAACAATTTGGCTAGCATAAGAGGGAAAGGCAAGCTCAACATGTTGGATGATCCATGACAATATAATTTCTATTTGGATATAAGAAAACATAACATAACCCATTATGTTGTCTTCCTTGTCCAACATCAAGTTTTTAGCATGTCATATTTTAATGAGTGCTCACAATCCCAAAAGATGTCCAGGATAGTATATTTATATGTAAAACCTCTCTTTCTTTATTACTTCCTATTAAGTGCAGCAATGACCAAAACTATGTTTGTCAACTCTCAACAACTTTTATTCATAATACTCTTTATATGTGAAGTCATTACTCTCCATAAGATCAATATATGATCTTTTTATTTCTTTTTATTCTTTCTTTAATTCCCTTAAGATCATAACAAGATAGCAAAACCCTCAACTCAAAACTACTATTTATTATATAACTCACGAACTCGATTACATAGATAGAGATCAAAACAAAACTCAAAGCTAGATCATACTAAAACTTTATTATACTAAATCAAGATATAACCAAGTGGATCGTGTTGGGAAACGTAACACGCAATTTAAAAAAATTCAACGCTCACGCAAGATCTATCTAGTAGATGCATAGTGATACTTCTCCAACGTATCTATAATTTTTGATTGTTCCATGCTATTATATTACCCCTTTTGGATGTTTATGGGCTTTATTTTACATATTTATATCATTTTTGGGACTAACCTACTAACCGGAGGCCCAGCCCGTATTGCTGTTTTTTTTGCCTATTTCAGTATTTCGAAGAAAAGGAATATCAAACGGAGTCCAAACGGAATGAAACCTTCGGGAGCGTGATTTTTGGAACGAATGTGATCCAGAGGACTTGGAGTGCAAGTCAATAAGCAATCGAGGCGGCCAGGAGATAGGAGGGCGCGCCCACCCCTCCTGGGCGTGCCCCCGTCTCCTGGGCCCCTCAGGCGTCCACCGACGTACTCCTTCCTCCTATATATACCTACGTACCCCAAAAACATCCAGGGAGCCACCGAAAGACAATTCCCACCGCCGTAAACTTATGTATACGCGAGATCCCATCTTGGAGCCTTCGCTGGCGCTCTGCTGGAGGGGGAATCGACCATGGAGGGCTTCTACATCAACACCATAGCCCCTCCGATGAGTTGTGAGTAGTTTACCACAGACCTTTGGGTCCATAGTTATTAGCTAGATGTCTTCTTCTCTCTTTTTGGATCTCAATACAATGTTCTCCCCCTCTCTTGTGGAGATCTATTCGATGTAAACTCTTTTTGCGGTGTGTTTGTCGAGATCCGATGAATTGTGGGTTTATGATCAAGTTTATCTATGAGAAATATTTGAATCTTCTCTGAATTCTTTTATGTATGATTGAGTTATCTTTGCAAGTCTCTTCGAATTATCAGTTTGGTTTGGCCTACTAGATTGATCTTTCTTGCCACGGGAGAAGTGCCTAGCTTTGGGTTCAATCTTGCAGTGTCCTTACCCAGTGATAGAAAGGGTTGCAAGGCACGTATTGTATTGTTGCCATCGAGGATAAAAAGATGGGGTTTATATCATATTGCTTGAGTTTATCCCTCCACATCATGTCATCTTTCTTAATGCGTTACTCCGTTCTTATGAACTTAATACTCATGATGCATGTTGGATAGCGGTCGATGTGTGGAGTAATAGTAGTAGATGCAGGCAGGAGTCGGTCTACTTGTCACGGACGTGATGCCTATATACATGATCATGCCTAGATAATCTCATAATTATTCGCTTTTCTATCAGTTGCTCGACAGTAATTTGTTCACCCACCGTAATACTTATGCTATCTTGAGAGAAGCCTCTAGTGAAACCTATGGCCCCCGGGTCTATCTTTTATCATACAAGCTTTAAATCTACTTTTATTTGCATCTTTACTTTTTGCATCTATATTATAAAATACCAAAAATATATTTATCTCATCATACTATCTCTATCAGATCTCACTTTCGCAAGTGGCCGTGAAGGGATTGACAACCCCTTTATTGCGTTGGTTGCGAGTTCTTTGTTTGTTTGTGTAGGTGCGTGGGACTTTTGAGGAGCCTCCTACTGGATTGATACCTTGGTTCTCAAAAACTGAGAGAAATACTTACGCTACTTTGCTGCATCACCCTTTCCTCTTCAAGGAAAACAAACGGAAGCTCAAGACATAGCAAGAAGGATTTCTGGCGCCGTTGCCGGGGAGGTCTTCGCTCAAGTCAAGACATACCAAGTACCCATCACAAACTCATCTCCCTCGCATTTACATTATTTGCCATTTGCCTCTCGTTTTCCTCTCCCCCACTTAACCCTTGCCATTTTATTCGCCCTTCTTTTGTTCGTCCTTTTGCTTTGATGTCTTACTTGGCTCGTTTGCTCGTTTGGTTGGAATAGTTGTTTATTTATTGCTAAACAGAGAACCTCAGATCTATGGATCCTCATCCACTTTCTAATCTTTTTAAGAGATCCAATTATGATGAACCAATTGCTAGTGAGTTTTGTGCACTAGATTATATTTATGAAGCTTTGCTTAGAATTTGTGAATCTGGAAATTATGATGAAGAAATTTATGAAGAGATTCATGATAGCTCCTCGAATAAAAAGCATGATTGCAATGATTTTCCTATAAATTCTCTTGATGTCAATTGTGCTAATAATATGCAAAACCCTAAGCTTGGGGATGCTAGTTTTGCTTTGTCTACTACTTGTTTCAATGATCATGATTGGGGTGATTCTTCTTATAACCTTGAAAATTTATTTAAGCCCCATGATGAATATGAGATTGATAATAGTGTTTGCAATAATATTGAAAGTGGGTTTGGAAGAGTGTCAACTTTAGATCCCACATATTTGGAGTATGTTCAATCTTATGATATTTTTGATAAAAGTGGGTTCGGAAAGGTCATGACTTTAGTTAATATTAATCCCACTATCTTGGAAGAGTGTCAACTTTGCATGCATATGGATCATGTTGAGAATGTGTTTTGTGATAGTTATTTTGTTGAATTTGCCTATGATCCTACATGTAATTATTATGAGAGAGGAAAATATGGTCGTAGAAATTTTTATCTTATTAAATTACCTCTCGTCATGTTGAGATTGATATCGTCTCTTTCTTCTTCCTTGCATATGCTAGTTTTTGCTTGCCTTGCAAATTTGTTTGCTTATAATATTCCTATGCATAGGAAGTATGTTAGACTTAGATGTGTTTGTCACGTGTTTCATGATGCTCTCTTTGTGCCTCAATTCTTGTCTTTCATGTGAGCATCATTAAAATTATCAATGCCTAGCTAGGGGCGTTAAACGATAGCGCTTGTTGGGAGGCAACCCAATATTTTTCCTTGCTGTTATTCAATAATTTTTGCATCTACCTTCTATTTAGATGTGTTTTTATGTTTTAATTAGTGTTTGTGCCAAGTAGAACCTATAGGATAACCTATGATGATAGTTGATTTGATTCTGCTGAAAAACAGAAACTTTGCGCTCACGAGAAAAAAAATCAATAAATCACAGAAACGTGATTTTGCATTGATTCCTTTTTCTGCTGATAAATAAACAAATTGTAAAGGACTTACTATTTTGGTAGGAGTTTTAGAGTTCCAGAAGTTTGCGTTAGTTACAGATTGCTACAGACTGTTCTGTTTTTGACAGATTCTGTTTTTCGTGTGTTGTTTGCTTATTTTGATGCATCTATGGCTATTATTAAGTGGTATGAACCATAGAGAACTTGTAATAAAGTAGGTTTAACACCAAAATAAATAAAGAATGAGTTCATTACAGTACCTTATGTGGTGGTTTTGTTTTCTTTCACTAACAGAGCTTATAAGATTTCCTGTTGAGTTTTGTGTTGTGAAGTTTTCAAGTTTTGGGTAAAGCTTTGATGGACTATGGAATAAGGAGTGGCAAGAGCCTAAGCTTGGGGATGCCCAAGGCACCCCAAGATATTCAAGAATAGCCAAAAGCCTAAGCTTGGGGATGCCCCGGGAAGGCATCCCCTCTTTCGTCTTCGATCATTGGTAACTTTACTTGGAGCTATATTTTTATTTGCCACATGATATGTGTTTTGTTTGGAGCGTCGTGTATTATATTAGTTTTTTATTTTTAGTTTACCACAATCATCCTTGCTGTACACACATTTTGGGAGAAGCCCACTTGATTGAATTTATCAGAATTTGCTATGTGCTTCACTTATATCTTTTGAGCTAGATTGCTTTTGCTCTAGTGCTTCACTTATATCTTTTAGAGCACGGCTGTGGCTTAATTTTGTAGAAATTGCTAGTCTATCATGCTTCACTTATATTATTTTGGGAGTCTATTAGAACAGCATGGTATTTGCTATGGTTATGAATTTGGTCCTAGAATGATGAGCATCCAAGTTGGGTATAATAAAAACTATCATAGGAAGTGAATTGGATGCTATGATCAATTTGATACTTGATAATTGTTTTGAGATATGGAGGTAGTGACATTAAAGTCATACTAGTTGGGTGATTATGAATTTAAAGAATTCTTGTGTTGAAGTTAGCAAGTCCCGTAGCATGCACGTATGGTTAAAGTTGTGTAACAAATTTGAAACATGGAGTGTACCTGGCTTGTGCATCCTTATGAGTGGTGGTTGGGGACGAGCGATGGTCTTTTACTACCAATCTATCCCTCTAGGAGCATGCACGTAGTGCTTGATTTTTGATGACTTCTAAATTTTTGCAATAAGTATATGAGTTCTTTTGACTAATGTTGAGTCCATGGATTATACGCACTTTTACCTTTCCACCATTGCTAGCCTCTTCGGTATCGTGCATTGCCCTTTCTCACCTTGAGAGTTGGTGCAAACTTCGCAGGTGCATCCAAACCCCGTGATACGATATGCTCTATCACACATAAACCTCCTTATATCTTCCTCAAAACAGCCACCATACCTACCTATTATGGCATTTCCATAGCCATTTCGAGATATATTGCCATGCAACTTTCCACCGTTCAGTTCATCATTATCATGACATACTTTACTTTTGTCATATTGCCATTGCATGATCATGTAGTTGACATCGTATTTGTGGCAAATCCACCATGCTTAATTTTTCATACATGTCACTCTTGACTCATTGCACCATCCCGGTACACCACCGGAGGCATTCATATAGAGTCATATCTTGTTCTAGTTTCGAGTTGTAATTCATATGTTGTAATCAATGAAAGTGTTATAATCGTCATTATTAGAGCATTGCCCAAAAAGAAAAAAAAAGAAAGGCCAAAGAAAAAAAAGAAAAAGGAAAAAAGGAAAAAAATTAAAAAAATTAAAAAAATTAAAAAAATTAAAGGGGAAATGGTACTATATCTTTTTCCACACTTGTGCTTCAAAGTAGCACCATGTTCTTCATGTAGTGAGTATCATATCTTGTGCTTCAAAGTAGCACCATGTTTTTCATATAGTGAGTCTCATATGTTGTCACTTTCATATACTAGTGGGGATTTTTCATTATAGAACTTGGCTTGTATATTCCTGCGATGGGCTTCCTCAAATGCCCTAGGTCTTCGTGAGCAAGCAAGTTGGATGCACACCCACTAGTTTTCTTTTGTTGCGCTTTCATTCATTTATAGCTCTATTGCATCCGTTGCATGGCAATCCCTACTCCTAATGTTGACATCAATTGATGGGCATCTCCATAGCCCGTTGATTATCCTCGTCAATGTGAGACTTTCTCTTTTTTTCTCTTCTCCACACAATCCCCATCATCATATTCTATTCCACCCATAGTGCTATATCCATTGCTCATGCTCATGTATTGCGTGAAGGTTGAAAAAGTTTGAGATTATTTAAGTATGAAACAATTGCTTGGCTTGTCATCGGGGGTGTAGAATTTGGGAACATCTTTGTGTGACGAAAATGAAGCATAGCCTAACTATATGATTTTGTAGGGATGCACTTTCTTTAGCCATGTTATTTTGAGAAGACATGATTGCTTTGATTAGTATGCTTGAAGTGTTACTATTTATTTTATCAATATGAACTTTTATTTTGAATCATTTAGATCTGAACATTCATGCCACAGTAAAGAAAATTACATTGAGAATTATGCTAGGTAGCATTCCACATCAAAAATTCTTTTTTTATCATTTACCTACTCGAGGACGAGTAGGAATTAAGCTTGGGGATGCTTGATACGTCTCCAACGTATCTATAATTTTTGATTGTTCCATGCTATTATATTACCCCTTTTGATTGTATATGGGCTTTATTTTACACATTTATAGCATTTTTGGGACTAACCTACTAACCGGAGGCCCAACCCGTATTGTTGTTTTTTGCCTATTTCAGTATTTCGAAGAAAAGGAATATCAAACGGAGTCCAAACGGAATGAAACCTTCGGGAGCGTGATTTTTGGAACGAACGTGATCCAGAGGACTTGGAGTGCAAGTCAAGAAGCAATCGAGGCGGCCAGGAGATAGGAGGGCGCGCCCACCCCTCCTGGGCGCGCCCCCTGTCTCTTGGGCCCCTCAGGTGGCCACCGATGTACTCCTTCCTCCTATATATACCTACGTACCCCGAAAACATCCAGGGAGCCACCGAAACACAATTTCCACCACCGTAACCTTCTGTATCCGCGAGATCCCATCTTGGAGCCTTCGTCGGTGCTCCGCCAGAGGGGGAATCGACCACAGAGGGCTTCTACATCAACACCATAGCCCCTCCGATGAGTTGTGAGTAGTTTACCACAGACCTTCGGGGTCCATAGTTATTAGCTAGATGGCTTCTTCTCTCTTTTTGGATCTCAATACAATCTTCTCCCCCTCTCTTGTGGAGATCTATTCGATGTAAACTCTTTTTGCGGTGTGTTTGTCGAGATCCGATGAATTGTGGGTTTATGATCAAGTTTATCTATGAGAAATATTTGAATCTTCTCTGAATTCTTTCATGTATGATTGAGTTATCTTTGCAAGTCTCTTCGAATTATCAGTTTGGTTTGGCCTACTAGATTGATCTTTCTTGCCATGGGAGAAGTGCTTAGCTTTGGGTACAATCTTGCGGTGTCCTTACCTAGTGATAGAAAGGGTTGCAAGGCACGTATTGTATTGTTGCCATCGAGGATAAAAAGATGGGGTTTATATCATATTGCTTGAGTTTATCCCTCTACATCATGTCATCTTTCTTAATGCGTTACTCTATTCTTATGAACTTAATACTCTAGATGCATGCTGGATAGCGGCCGATGTGTGGAGTAATAGTAGTAGATGCAGGCATGAGTCGGTCTACTTTTTGCGGATGTGATGCCTATATACATGATCATGCTTAGATAATCTCATAATTATTCGCTTTTCTATCAATTGCTCGACAGTAATTTGTTCACCCACCGTAATACTTATGCTATCTTGAGAGAAGCCTCTAGTGAATCCTATGGCCCCCGGGTCTATCTTTTATCATATAAGCTTTCAATCTACTTTTATTTGCATCTTTACTTTTTGCATCTATATTATAAAATACCAAAAATATATTTATCTTATCATACTATCTCTATCAGATCTCACTTCCGCAAGTGGCCATGAATGGATTGACAACCCCTTTATTGCATTGGTTGCGAGTTCTTTGTTTGTTTGTGTAGGTGCGTGGGACTTTTGAGGAGCCTCCTATTGGATTGATACCTTGGTTCTCAAAAACTGAGGGAAATACTTATGCTACTTTGCTGCATCACCCATTGCCGGAGCCCGCCGCCACCGCCAACTATCTCCGCCGGTGCCAAACCGCGGCTGAACCGGTATAAACCCCGGTCCAATCCGGTTTTTCTTTTAGGTTCGTTAAAAAAAACAAAAAAACCCTAGACTAGATCTGTTTTTTTAGGGTTTTGTTAAATAGCGAACGTCTTCTGTTTACCTAGATTCAGCGAACGTTTCGTTCATTAGGTTTTCGTAGCGAACATTCACCATTTAGTTTTTTTTCTTTTCTGTTATTTTTATGTCAGGGAGCTATCCGTGAATATATTTATTTACAGATTAGCCCCTAGTTTTCAAACGACCATAACTTTTCAACCGTTATTCCAAATTCAGTGAAACCAACCCCAATTTCTTTGTTATGATCCCCTCTATCTAGATAAACAACTTAAACATGTTTTTGACAATTTAAAAATTAAGTTTAGTTCAGATTAGTATCCGAACTTGTTTCATGTGTAACTTGAGTTTTATAACTCCGTTTGAGTTGATTCTTTTTGCAAATTAAAGCTCTTGACCTAAACTTTCTGATAAGGCCAAATTCACATAATTTTGGTACTGTTAGAAATTGTTGTATGCTGCAAGATTTATTTGCTTGGTTTTGATGTTTTCCGATTGTTTTCTTCGTTCTTCCCGACCTTTTGCGTGATTGCTTATGTGTGGTTACTATTGCTTGCTCACGATAGATTGACCGGAGTGTGACGAGTAGAACTATCAAGAGTTATGAGTGTGAATCATCTTCATCAACCGTACAGGCAAGTAACACTTTCATTATACCTCTTTACTACCCAGTTTTTATGCATTAGATCAATCCTCAAACATTGCATGATTAGGATCTGATTAATTTGTGGGTTTTTGGGAAGTAGATGAGGTAGTACCTATTACCTATTTTATTATCAAACCCTTGGGAGTTACTTCTACATTTGCTTATTATGCCATGCTATGCTAGTAGACGTGGATTGGGTGAGTGAATTTCCATGACAGATGTGAGATTGTTAATTAATGGTTTATTTAAGGTGGCAACATTAATACACATCTGGGTGGATTGAGGTACCTGGTTATTCCAGGATTGCCTGTCTAGGCACCTGGGTAGACCAGGATTGCTTGTTTTTTTATGGACTGCCACCCAGGCTCAAAGGGATCATAAGATTATTCATGCTAGAAACTTCCGTGTGCAGCCACATGCTATTATGGGCTCTAGCATAGTTGACTAAGTCGTGCGAACTCTTACAATGGTAGACTAGCAGATGTAGGGGAAAGTAGGTGTACCGGTCTACCCATCGTAAGGTGCTAGCGCTTCTGAAATACTATGTCTCGGTCATTCGTTTCTCAAACACCATGTAGTGCGAGAAAACCAACGGAGGAGATCGAGTCATGTGGGGAAAAGTGTGCAACCTCTGCAGAGTGTATAAACTAATCATGATTAGCCGTGTCCCCGGTTATGGACATCTTCAGTATCTAGTACTTGGATTATCATGTGAATCTCATCATGTTACTTTAATTAATCTTGTTGGGTTTTAATGATGATGTTACTTAATTGGGATTGAGAATGCTGTCAACCATTCTCAATGTTCAACAACCACCATGATAGTTAAATAAAATTTATTCCTTTGTAGTAGGGAAAAATTGGCTTTTCGCAAAAACATTATAACCATAGAGCCTCCACCAGCCAAATATGCATGTAGTGATAGCCTTTATTCATCATTGCTCTATGGTGTGAATTTGCCAGTACATTCAATGTACTAACCTTTTGTGGATGCAACGTCTCATGTTGCAGGTTTATCTTACGACGAGTAAGTGATACGTTAGGGTTATGATTTCTACACTAAACTTTCCCGTTGGTGTTGATGGGAATCCACAACCTTGTTGCTTCTGCTATATTTGGATTGAGGTAATAGTATTTATGCTACTTTACACATGTGATTTACCTCTGTTATAAATCCTCGAGTACTGTGTGTGTCAGCATACCGATCCATGGATGACACTTAAGCACAGAGACTTGATCCATTCGGGTCGGGTCGCTACATTGCACCTGCTGAGTTTATACGTTATACGTGTGCATATAACATGGCTTTCTGTGTCTAGAATACACTGCATCTATCTATCATACCATGTTCTGACATCAAAGTACTGTTGTTGTGTATCCCGCATCAGTCACTCATGATTGGACACTTTTAACATGGCAGTTTGATAGTGGTTGCATCTTGCATTGATTTCTATGTTGTACTGCTTCTAATTTTTCGAATTGCCACTTATGACAAGACACTTTTAACTTGGCAGAGTAATATTGGTTGCATCTTTCAAATGGTGTCTAGCTTGCATTACTTCTATTTTCTTGAAAATCCTTCTGCTTAGTTTGCACATCGTAACTGTGAATATGTCATGCCGTCCTGTTTTTCTTACATATTCCATCCTCAAACGGTTGTCTTACATCAAAGTATTGCTTGTTTGTATCATGCATCAATGAGTTCTGAAGAGTGATTTTATTCTTTTGTGTTGTGGGTATAGCTTGACATGGAAAAGTCAAAAAAGAGCAAGGAAAATAATATAGTAGGGAGTGCTGTTACTCGTCGGGTGAAATGGAAAAGGTTCTGCCGTCGAGATTCTACTGGTGCTTATATTGTAGTAGAAAGTCCAAGTCCACCGGCTAAATCTACAAACACGGTATCACCTGCTCCACTAGCTGCAGCATCCGCTTCAACTGTACTAGCATTTCAACCAGTTACTCGTTCGTTTGCTCCGGAACTGGCCAGTTCCCAAGCTGCCTTCACACCTAACACTACTTCCGAAGCACTGCTAACACAACAGGACTTGGCAAGATCAGATGAACCTCATGAGCATCAACACCAAGACGGTACCTGACCGAGTCAAGTTGCAGTTGCATGCTCCTTTATAAGTACTCTCACAGTTTGATGTACACTAACACTTTACATATTCGTTGTTGAACTAGCACCACGGCGCAAGCGGAAACAGACATCAGGGATAATGCTTGACAGATTAACAAAATCTAAAGGAGGGAGAATGGAGATCCATTTTGAGGCAGGTTTAAAAAGGCCACATGATGCTACAGAGTCAGCCAAGTTAGTATCAGAGGCAGCCGTTGCCGTTAGGTGTCATGCACGTATCCTCCCAACATGGATCCAGTACAGGAATGAGAAAGACAATACACAGTTTAACACCTTCCTTGACCATTTATCTGTAAGTAATGTTATTCATCGCAATTAGTAATATTGTCTTGTGATACGTCTCCAACGTATCTATAATTTTTGATTGTTCCATGCTATTATATTACCCCTTTTGGATGTTTATGGGCTTTATTTTACACATTTATATCATTTTTGGGACTAACATACTAACCTGAGGCCCAACCCGTATTGCTGTTTTTTTGCCTATTTCAGTATTTCGAAGAAAAGGAATATCAAACGGAGTCCAAACGGAATGAAACCTTCGTGAACGTGATTTTTGGAACGAACGTGATCCAGAGGACTTGGAGTGCAAGTCAAGAAGCAGCCAAAGCGGCCACGAGACAGGAGGGCGCACCCACCCCCTTTGGGCGCCCCGCCCCCATCTTGTGGGCCCCTCGGGCAGCCACCGACGTACTTCTTCCTCCTATATAAGCCTACGTACCCCCGAAAACATCCAGGGAGCCAACGAAACACAATTTCCACCACCGTAACCTTTTGTATCCGCGAGATCCCATCTTGGAGCCTTCGCCGGCGCTCCATCGGAGGGGGAATCGACCACGGAGGGCTTCTACATCAACACCATAGCCCTTCCGATGAGTTGTGAGTAGTTTACCACAGACCTTTGGGTCCATAGTTATTAGCTAGATGGCTTCTTCTCTCTTTTTGGATCTCAATACAATCTTCTCCCCCTCTCTTGTGGAGATCTATTCGATGTAAACTCTTTTTGCGGTGTGTTTGTCGAGATCCGATGAATTGTGGGTTTATGATCAATTTTATCTATGAGAAATATTTGAATCTCCTCTAAATTCTTTTATGTATGATTGAGTTATCTTTGCAAGTCTCTTCGAATTATCAGTTTGGTTTGGCCTACTAGATTGATCTTTCTTGCCATGGGAGAAATGCTTAGCTTTGGGTTCAATCTTGCGGTGTCCTTACCCAGTGACAGTAGGGGCAGCAAGGCACGTATTGTATTGTTGCCATCGAGGATAAAAAGATGGGGTTTATATCATATTGCATGAGTTTATCCCTCTACATCATGTCATCTTGCTTAATGCGTTACTCTGTTCTTTATGAACTTAATACTCTAGATGCAGGCAGGAGTCGGTCGATGTGTGGAGTAATAGTAGTAGATGCAGGTAGGAGTCGGTCTACTTGTTGCGGACGTGATGCCTATTACATGATCATGCCTAGATAGTCTCATAATTATTCGCTCTTCTATCAATTGCTCGACAGTAATTTGTTCACCCACCGTAATACTTATGCTATCGTGAGAGAAGCCTCTAGTGAAACCTATGGCCCTCAGGTCTATCTTTTATCATATAAGCTTTCAATCTACTTTTATTTGCATCTTTAATTTTTGCATCTATATTATAAAATACCAAAAATATATTTATCTTATCATACTATCTCTATCAGATCTCACTTCCGCAAGTGGCCATGAATGGATTGACAACCCCTTTATTGCGTTGGTTGCGAGTTCTTTGTTTGTTTGTGTAGGTGCGTGGGACTTTTGAGGAGCCTCCTATTGGATTGATACCTTGGTTCTCAAAAACTGAGGGAAATACTTATGCTACTTTGCTGCATCACCCTTTCCTCTTCAAGGAAAACTAACGCAAGCTCAAGACGTAGCACATAGCAACAAGAGGGGGAGAGCGTGTCTACGTACCCCCGTAGACTGAAAGCGGAAGCGTTTGACAACGCGGTTGATGTAGTCGAGCTTATTCTCGTTCCGACCGATTAAGCACCGAACGTACGGCACCTCTGAGTTCTGCACACGTTCAGCTTGATGACGTCCCTCGAACTCTTGATCCAGCAGAGTGTCGAGGAAGTAGATGAGTTCCGTCGGCACGACGGTGTGGTGATGGTGATGGTGAAGTGATCCGCGCAGGGCTTCACCTAAGCACTACAAGAATAAGACCCGAGGTGTAAACTGTGGAGGGGGCGCCGCACATGGCTAACAATTGTTGGTGTGTCTTCTTGGCGCCCCTCCCCATGTATATATAGGTGGGAGGGGGAGGGGAACAACCTTGGGGTGCCCCAAGTAAGAGGAATCCTACTTGGGGGCCTTGTCCAAATTAGCCCCCCCCGTACCATATTTTCTGGAGGGGGAAGGAAGGAGGAGAGAGGAGGGAAGGAAGGGGGAGGCCGAATCCCTGCCCTTCCTTCTCTCTTCTCCTCTTTCCTTCCTCCTCTGGTTCGGCCCATATGAGGGGCGCAACAGCCCCTGCTAGCTGCTGTGTTTCCCCTCTTGGCCCATTAGGCCCATATCTTTGTCGTGGGGTGCCCGAAACCCTTTCCGGTGACCCAATATGTACCCGATACCCTCCGGAACACTTCCGGTGTCCGAATACTATCGTCCTATATATCAATCTTTACCTCTCGACCATTTAGAGACTCCTTGTCATGTCCGTGATATCATCTGGGACTCCGAATAACATTCGTTCACCAAATCACATAACTCATATAATACAAAATCATCATCGAATGTTAAGTGTGCGGACCCTACGGGTTCGAGAACTATGTAGACATGACCGAGACACCTCTCTGGTCAATAACCAATAGCAGAACCTGGATGCTTATATTTTCTCCCACATATTCTACAAAGATCTTTATCGATCGAACTATTATGACAACATACGTTATTCCCTTTGTCATCAGTATGTTACTTGCCCGAGATTCGATCAGAGGTATCTTCATACCTAGTTCAATCTCGTTACCGGCAAGTCTCTTTACTCGTTCCATAACGCATCATCTTTCAACTAACTCATTAGTCACTTTGCTTGCAAGGCTTCTTATGATGTGCACTACCGATAGGGCCCAGAGATACCTCTCCGATACTCGGACTGACAAATCCTAATCTTGATCTATGCCAACCCAAAAAACACCTTCGGAGATACCTGTAGAGCATATTTATAATCACCCAGTTAAGTTTTGACGTTTGATAGCACACAAGGCATTCTTTCGGTATCCGGGAGTTGCATAATCTCATAGTCGGAGGAATATGTATTTGACATGAAGAAAGCAGTAGCAATAAAACTTGAATGGTCATAATGCTACGCTAACATATGGGTCTTGTCCATTACATCATTCTACTAATGATGTGATCCCGTTCATCCAATGACAACACATGTCTATGGTTAGGAAACTTAACCATCTTTGATTAACGAGCTAGTCTAGTAGAGGCTTACTAGGGACACGGTATTTTATCTATGTATTCACACATGTATCAAGTTTTCGGTTAATACAATTCTAACATGAATAATAAACATTTATCATGGTATAAGGAAATATAAAATAACAACTTTATTATTGCCTCCAGGGCATATTTCCTTCAGTCCCCCACTTGCACTAGAGTCCACACTTTGTTCTCATACATGGATCCTATCTCAGATTTTATGGCCTCTAGCCACTTATCGGAATTTAGGCTTATCATAGCTTCTTCATAGTTCATAGGTTCATCATGATCAAGTAACATGACTTCTAGAACAGGATTACCGTACTACTATGGTGTGGATCATGCTCTGGTTAAGCTACGAGCTTCAGTAGTAATTTGATCTGAAGTTTCATGATCATTATCATTAGCTTCCTCTCTAGTTGGTCTAGGCATCACGGGAACGGATTTCTCAGATGAGCTACTTTCGAAATTGAGAGATGGTACAATTACCTCATCAAGTTCTACTTTCCTCCCACTCACTTCTTTCGAGAGAAACTCCTTCTCTAGAAAGGTTCAATTCTTGGCAACAAAGATCTTGCTTTCGGATCTAAGGTTGAAGGTGTACCCAATTGTTTCCCTAGGGTATCCTATGAAGACGCACTTCTCTGATTTGGGTTCGGCTTATCAGGCTGAAGCCTTTTGACATAAGCATCGCATCCCCAAACTTTAAGAAACGATTGCTTAGGTTTATTGCCAAACCACACTTCATATGGTGTCATCTCAATGGATTTTGACGGTGCCCTATTTAACGTGAATGCAGCTGTCTCTAATGCATAACCCCAAAACGATAGTGGTAAATCGGTAAGAGACATCATCGATCGTACCATATCTAATAAAGTACGTTTACGATGTTCGGACACACCATTATGCTGTGGTGTTCCAGGTGGTGTAAGTTGTGAAACTATTCCACATTGTTTTAGATGAAGGCCAAACTCGTAACTCAAATATTCACCTCCGTGGTCAGATCGTAGAAACTTTATTTTCTTGTTATGATGGTTCTCCACTTCACTCGGGAATTCTTTGAACTTTTCAAATATTTCAAACTTGTGTTTCATTAGCTAGATATACCCATATCTGCTCAAATCATCCGTGAAGGTCATAAAATAACAATACCCACAACAAGCCTCAATACTCATCGGACCGCATACATCGGTATGTGTTATTTCCAATAAGTCATTGGCTCGCTCCATTGTTCCTGAGAACGGAGTTTTTGTCATCTTGCCCATGAGGCATGGTTCGCAACTATCAAATGATTCATAATCAAGTGATTCCGAAAGTCCATCTGCATGGAGTATCTTCATGCGTTTTACACCGATATGACCTAAACGGCAGTGCCACAAATATGTTGCACTATCATTATTAACTTTGCATCTTTTGGCATCAATATTATGAATATGTGTATTACCACAATCGAGATTCAAAAGAAATAGACCACTCTTCAAGGGTGCATGACCATAAAAGATATTACTCATATAAATAGAGCAACCATTATTCTTTGATTTAAATGAATAACTGTCTCACACTAAACAAGATCCAGAGATAATGTTCATGCTCAACGCTGGAACCAAATAACAACTATTCAGGTCTAAAACTAATCCCGAAGGTAGATGTAGAGGTAGCGTGCCGATGACAATCACATCGACCTTGGAACCATTCCCGACGTGCATCATCACCTCGTCCTTAGCCAATCCTTGTTTAATCCGTAGTCTCTGTTTTGAGTTACAAATATGAGCAACCGAACCGGTATCAAATACCTAGGCACTACTACGAGCATTAGTAAGGTACACATCAATAACATGTATATCATTTATACCTTTGTTCACTTTGCCATCCTTCTTATCCGCCAAATACTTGGGGCAGTTCCGCTTCCAGTGACCAGTCCCTTTGCAGTAGAAGCACTCAGTTTCAAGCTTGGGTCCAGCTTTGTGCTTCTTCCCGGGAGTGGAAACTTCCTTGCCATTCTTCTTAAGTTCCCCTTCTTTCCCTTGCCCTTTTTCTTGAAACTAGTGGTCTTGTTAACCATCAACACTTGATGCTCCTTCTTTATTTCTCCCTCCGCAACTTTGAGCATTGAGAAGAGCTCGGGAAGAGTCTTTTCCATCCCTTGAATATTATAGTTCATCACGAGCCTTTGTAGCTTGGTGGCAGTGATTGGAGAACTCTATCAATGACACAATCATCTAGAAGATTAACTCCCAGATGAGTCAAGTAATTATGATATCTAGACATTCTGAGTATGTGTTCACTGACAGAACTGTTCTCCTCCATCTTGCAGCTATAGAACTTGTTGGAGACTTCATATCTCTCAACTCAGGCATTTGCTTGAAATATTAACTTCAACTCCTAGAACATCTAATATGGTCTATGACGTTCAAAACGTCTTTGAAGTCCCGATTCTAAGCCGCAAAGCATGGCACAATGAACTATTGAGTAGTCATTAGATAGAGCTTGCCAGACATTCATAACATCAACATCTACTCCTGCAGCGCGCCTTTCACCTAGCGGTGCATCAAGGACATAATTCTTCTGTGCATCTACTCCTGCAACGCGCCTTTCACCGAGTCCGTGTAGTTGCTACCATCATCTTTCAACTTAGCTTTTCACTAGGAATGCATTAAAATTCAAGGGAACAGTAGCACGAGCCATTGATCTACAACATAGATAAGCAAAAACTATCAGGACTAAGTTCATGATAAATTAAGTTCAATTAATCATATTACTTAAGAACTTCCACTTAGATAGACATCCCTCAAGTCATCTAAATGATACGTGATCCAAATCAACTAAACAATGTCTGATCATCACGTGAGATGGAGTAATCATCAATGGTGAACGTCTCTATGTTGATCATATCTACTACATGATTCACGTTCGACCTTTCGGACTCCAGTGTTCTGAGGCCATGTCTGTACATGCTAGGCTCGTCAAGTTTAACCCGAGTATTTCACATGTGCAAAACTCTCTCACACCCATTGTATGTGAACGTAGAGCTTATTGAGGGAGTCCTAGATTAGGGGGTATCCGGACTGCCGGACTATATACTTTGTCCGGACTATTGGAGCGTGAAGATACAAGACTCAAGACTCCGTCCCGTGTCCGGATGGGACTCTCCTTTGCGTGGAAGACAAGCTTGGTGATCCGGATGGGACTCTCCTTTGCGTGGAAGACAAGCTTGGTGATCCGGATATTGTGTTTCCTTCCTTGTAACCGACTCCATGTAAACCCTAGCCCTCTCCGGTGTCTATATAAACCGGAGAGGTTGGTCCTTAGAAGGCTGATCACAATCACAATCATAATCATCATAGGCTAGCTTCTAGGGTTTAGCCTCTACGATCTCGTGGTAGATCTACTCTTGTACTACTCATATCATCAATATTAATCAAGTAGGAAGTAGGGTTTTACCTCCATCGAAAGGGCCCGAACCTGGGTAAACATTGTGTCCATTGCTTCCTGTTACCATCAGCCAAAGACGCACAGATCGGGACCCACTACCCGAGATCCGCCGGTTTTGACACCGATATTGGTGCTTTCATTGAGAGTTCCTTTGTGTCGTCTCTACAAGGCTTGATGGCTCGTCTTGTTGTCAAGGACAACATTACCTCTGGGGGAGCGCTGGCTGTAGGCCAAACTCTCCGACTTGGCGGCTTCATCATGGCCGCCCCATCGGCTATCGCGCCGACGATGGCCTCTCGGGTCATCACGCATAACCTTCGCGTCAATTCAGAACTCGCCGAACAGATGGATCCGATAGAGCTTTCCTCCCTTAATGAGCTCTTGGATCGCATCGCCGCCTTGGGAGTCGCTACGGACTATGACCGGATCGGGCTTAAACTCGACCAAAGGGACATTAAAACCCCGCCGGCCACCCATGAGATAGCGGTAGTGGAGGAACCACATACGGATTACCCCTCTATTTTGAGGACGAATTGTGTCCGGGTCACCGAGCTCCCTGAGCCGGACTCCTGCTCAAGGGAAGACATGACCCAGATCCCAGACCAAGGATCGAGTATTGGCTCGGAAAAATTGGGCAGCATCCCGGATCCCGAGCTGTCGAACTCGGAAGCTCCCCTGCCCCTAGGCGTTGGGCCGGATCAGAATCCGGATTCAGCCACAAACACCCACCGGTGCTTAAACCATCTCTCCCATGTCAGACAAGAGCCCCATGAGACAGTACATCGCTACTGGACCAAATTCCTACTTGTGCTAAATAAGGTCAAGGACAGTTGTGAGGAGGACGCTGTCTCACTTTTCTGCAAAAACTGTACGAACAAAGGAATCCTTAATGCTATAAGTCGCCGTGACATAGTACACTTTGCTGACTTGGCAACCATAGTATAGAAATACTGTGCGATGGAAAGCGTCTGGAAAACCCAAACAGAATTTTGGGATAGCCCAGCTCTCACCAAAACCTTTGTTTGAGCTAAACTGACGAACTCTTGTAAGTTGGCCGATCCAATCCCCAAGAAGTCGAAGCCCACCCCAGGGCGAACCGTATTGGAAGAATGGCTCAATGGGCCATGTAAACTCCATAGTACGCTGGACACAACACCAACCCATAGCCTTAGGGCATGTTGGATACTCCGGCAGGTAGCAAAAAGTGGCGAGGATCTTCTGGTGAGCCATAAAGCCGAACAACATCCTGCCAAAGAACACAATACGGTACTAACAGTCTTCGAGACTTTCGCCTCAAACAATAGGCACAAGCGAGCTCAGCGAAGCTCCGCTGAAATCTGCCATGTGGCAAAAATAAATCCGTGGAACGACACTGCTATAACTTTCAATGCCAGTGATGAACCTCGATTCTAGACCATCCGGGCACCAGCCGCTCTGGTCCTTAGCCCAATAGTGGATGGCTTTCGGCTCACTAAAGTTCTCATGGACGGCGGAAGCGGATTAAACTTGATCTACGAAGAAACACTCAACAAGATGGAAATTGATAAAAGCCGCATTGAACAAAGCGGCACAACCTTCAGGGGAATTATCCCTAGTTGGGAAGTGCGGTGTGCGGGAAAAATCACACTCGATGTGGTATTCGGCACCCCGGAGAATTATAGGTCTGAAGAAATCACATTCCAAGTGGCTCCTTTCAGCAGCGGATACCACGCCCTTCTAGGGCGGGAGGCGTTTACAAGCTTTCAAGCTATACCCCATTACGGGTACATGAAGCTTAAAATGCCCGGACCCAATGGAATCATCACTCTAGCCAGTGATCTGGACGTTGCACTTCGCGCCGAAAACAAAACTGCAGCACTAGCCCTGGAAGCATTATCCGAAGCCCTAGCAGCCTAAGAATTAACAACACTGTGTGCCACAGTGGACAGGGACAACGTGATACTCGACAAGCGACCCAAGTCCACCTCATTTAAACCCACAGACGAGATAGTCAAATTCCAAGTCCATCCAACGGACCCCCAAGAAGATAGCTTCCATCGGGACGCAGTTGAGCCCCGCAATGGACGCCGCACTGTGAGACTTCTTACGCGAGAATTGGGACATTTTTTCCTGGCACCCATCGGACATGCCGGGCATCCCACGCAGATTGGCCGAACACAACCTCAATATACTAAAAGGATACAAACCTGTCAAGCAGACTCTAAGGCGGTTTTCATAGCCCAAACGGCAAGCCATGGGGGAAGAGCTAGCCAAGCTACTAGAAGCCGGATTCATTAGAGATATCAAGCATCCGGATTGGCTGGCAAATCTGGTAATGGTACCAAAGAAGGACAAATCCTGGCGCCTATGTGTCGACTTCAAAGACCTCAACAAGGCTTGCCTCAAGGATCCCTTTCCCCTCCCTCGTATCGATCAAATCGTCGATACCACCGCAGGACACGACTCGCTGTGTTTCCTCGACACATACTCTGGATACCATCAAATAAAGATGGCAGAATCTGACCAAGCTGCAACAACTTTCATAATGCCATATGGCCCTTTCTGCTTCAACACTATGCCTTTCGGGCTTAAGAATGCCGGCGCAACCTATCAACGCATGATTCAGACATGCCTGGAAAAGAAAATCGGCAAAACAGTGGAGGCATATGTGGACGACGTGGTCATAAAAACAGGACACGTCGAAACCCTAATAGATGACTTGAGGCTTATGTTCGATAACCTCCGAACATACGACATCAAGCTGAACCCGGAAAAATGCGTTTTTGGCGTCCCCTCTGGAAAACTGCTGGGCTTCATTGTTTCCAATAGAGGAATTGAAGCGAATCCGACAAAAATCCAAGCTCTGTCGCAGTTGGCTATACCAACAGACCTCAAGCACATCCAGAAACTAGCTGGATGCGTGGCTGCTTTGAGCCGCTTTATATCCAGGTTAGGAGAAAAGGCATTACCTCTTTACCGCCTTCTTCGGTGCACCGAACACTTCGTGTGGACGGATGCAGCTGCGGCCGGACTCGACGAAATAAAGACCTTATTGGCCAGTAATCCAGTCCTAACAACGCCAAATATCGGCGAACCTATGCTGCTATACATAGCTGCAGCACATCAAGTTGTAAGCGCAGTGCTCGTCGTCGAACGAGAGGTTGACGGATACAAATTCCCGCTCCAGAAGCCGGTTTATTACGTATCCACAGTCCTCACCCCATGCAAATCCCGATACCCACACTATCAAAAAATAGCATACGCGGTCTTCATGGCATCCCGAAAGCTACAACACTACTTTCAAGAGTGTTCAATTACGGTGGCCTCCAAAGTACCACTCAACGACATAATAAATAACCGCGACGCCATGGGCCGGATCACTAAATGGGCCATCGAGCTCCTTCCGTTCGACATAACATACAAGGCACGGTGGGCCATCAAGTCGCAAGTACTAGCTGACTTTGTCGCCGAATGGATAGAAGCCGAACTCCCTAAAGAGTACAGCGCGTACTCTAACTGGATCATGCACTTCGACGTCTCTAAAATGCTGGCCGGATTGGGAGCAGGTGTAGTCCTGACATCTCTCACCGGAGACACGGTCCAGTACGTCCTCCAAATATTATACACAGACTCCAACAATGTAGCCGAATAGGAGGCTCTGTTGCACGGTCTTCGGATGGCAGTCTCTATGGGCATTCAACGCCTAGAGGTGCGCGGGGATTCAAACCTCGCAATATCACAAATAAACGAAGACTTTGATGCCAAGAATCCGAAAATGTCGGCCTACTGTAATGCCGTTCTCAAAATGTCAGCTCGGTTCGAGGGGCTCGAATTCCACCATGTGGCTCGAGGAAACAATCAAGTGGTAGACATCCTCGCCCACATCGGTGCCAAACACGACCCTGTCCCACCTAACATATTCCTGGAAAGGCTGTTCAAGCCATCCGTGGTATGGGAAGGGGAGTCCGGCCATACTAGCACAGATCCGAATACATCCCCAGATGCCGAACTATCAGACATAATCGGAGGCTCTACCACCGAAATAACATCTTCAGCCCACGAAATCATGGCTGTAATCGCCCCATGGACTGAGCCTTTCTTGGCCTACCTAAATAGGCAGGAGCTCCCCGAAGACCAAAATGAAGCTCTTGTGTTTATGCCCTATGTTCTCGTTAATTCGGCTAGGGGATAAGGGGAGCACCTCTGCGATTGTTACTACCGGTTCAGCCGAATGTGTACCTCAGACTGGGTGAAGCCGAAAGCTAGCATCCTTAAGAGAATATTCGGTCGGTGAACAAAACATGTATTCGCTTATTACAACATAAATCCCCAGAAGTTTTGTATCCTATGCCTTTGTTCGCAGTCCGGACATGTGCATCATCGCATGCGTACCCAGGGAAAGGAACCCCTAACGGAACTATTCTCCCTGGAAGATGTTTCTTACTATCCATGTAATATAACATAACTAGTTGGGTACTTGTCTGTTCAAGCACTTATGACCCCTATGCCTGGTTTCCACGCATAACCCGGTTCTGTATAACTGAGCGGGTATTCGGACACACCCCGGACTGTAGGATCCGGGGGCTGAAGCGAAAAGGTCTGCCATGACAAATGATTTTAATCTGGCTAGGGACTACTTATGTCCATTGAATTACGCAGTCACTTGGACTGACTATATTCCTCCTATATACCATCCAACATGCTATCTAGCTTACAATCCTATTGAGAATACTTTGCGGCTAACGCTACCTAGTCATACACCTGGCTCACGGGAATTTCTTGCCCATCTGGCCCCGCCGGTCCGACTTCGGCCATATGGTTCGGGTCCAGCTTTGTGTAGCGCGTCTTCACCATAGCCTAGGCTTCTCTTGCACCTTGCCGGTAGGCTGACACCTTCCACAATCGGAAGCGCTGCCGTGCTCCTTGCAACATATCCACAAGCTCCCCCATGCTATTCGGCAGGAAGCTTGATGGCCACAAGGCCTGAGCAATGCCCTGCATCACCTGTCGAGCTCTCTCGTGCAGTTGTGAGAGGTCTTGCAGCAAATCGCCTGCAGATGAGGGCATCTCCTCCTCAGGGCGGCCCGTTAACATTCCTGCAAGCAAAATTCTTTCAGTATGCTTCTTCGCTGAGCTACACTAGAGTTCGTCTAGGCACTTACCATAAATGCCGCGTCGAAGCCTCTTGTTTTCCTTCATGGAGTCCGCCAGCTGAGCGCAGACATCTTTTAATTCCACGTCCAGCCGAACATTGGCATCTCGAAGATTGTTCTTCTCCTGCCTAACTTGCGTAAGAATGCGCTCGCCAGCCTTTAGCTGCCTTTGGAGATGCGACTCGTCATCTCTTACGCCCTCCGGATTCACCCCGGGGTTGTCTGCAGAATTTTTTGTTAGACTTTTCATACCAGCCACTTACTAACTGGTGCATCTTCGTACAATCAAGATAAGTGTTACCAGACGAGGCCTTCTGGGATTCCTCTAACTTGGCAACCGTGGCCCTCAGCTGGGCTTTGCACTCCTCCAGCTCCCGAGACAATTGCTCATTCTTATCTACAAGGACTTGTGCATAAATTTATCCTTAAAATAGTTGTTCCAACCGTTTCAAGTCTCAGGGGCTACTGCTATACATGCTTATCAAACTTTCTTACCCGTATATCTTTGGTATACTGGTCCATCGCTCGGGCAAGCCCGCCTTGAGCAGCTCGAATGTATGCGTCTCCCGAATTGAAAGCATTAAATGCCTCTTCAGAAAAGATGTTGTTGTGAAGTACGACCCCTCGGTGCCGGTGATTCATGGCGCTCTCTACTTTGGAATTCGTGGCAGAGAGCATATCTGCGTCCTCTGGCGGAGAACTATGCGGCATCGGCCCCACGTCCGCCTCCTCTCTCGAAGACGGTTCTGGAATCCGGGTGGAGGAGGCGTGATTGGCAGGATCCCCGGATATAGTCCGGCTACTCCTCTTCCTGCCAGGACATGAAGGGCGCTGTTATACTTCAAATACAATAATTGCAGGACAGGTTGTTGCCTTACCTCTGTAGCGGCGTTTCGACCCTAACCGCCTTCCTCTTGAGCCTGCCTGATCCGGACGCCTGTGGCCGACGGGTCCCTAGGGGCTCGGCCCCGCGCTTCGACCGTCGTCTCTGCAAAAACACGACACTTCAGGGGTAAGGCATGGTATCACAAAGGAGTCCTCTTTGGACGGTAGGGTTTTCGGCTTGGCTTACACGCGACATAGGTAACAGTCCGGGATAATCGGCAATAATAGCCACTGAGGCGCCGTCGCAGCTCGCCTGATAAAATATCCCATTGACAAGCTCCACGGTCATATCCGGATCTTCTTTGAGTCCTGGATCCAGGGCCCTTCCGGGGTCCTCTGGCTGCGGGGAAGGGCTGGAGATTCCTTCTACGGCCCTCCTCAGTTCCTGCTCGGAAATATCGAGGCAGATAATCTTAGCGAAGAACGCCACAATAAGTGAAGCGGGGAAAGGAATGACGACTTACCAAGTTTGGGGGGTTGTACATGGAGAATCCATCCCGTGGTTTAATGTGAAGGAATTCTTCCTCTTCTCCTTTGTATAAATCGGACAATATTCTTGCCAGAGCAGTGGCGGAGTCCGGACCCTTACGGCCACAGCGGGTGGCATCGTCTTCCCCGTTGAAGTGCCACATGGGCTTGCACTCTCCGCATTATGCATATTGCCATAACCTCGACTATCGTTAGTCTGGATTTGGCCAGTAACTTTATCCTGCTCATCCGAAAGTGTAATTCCCTGGTATCCTCCTCTTGGGGGCCTCGGGGGCGCCAGCATAGACGTGCCCTCGGTGGGGCGTTACTGAACTTGGGAAGACCTATCCGGACTGGATCCGGGAGGGGAACATCATCAATGTAAAACCACTCCGAAGGCCAGTTCTCTGGTGCCTTCTTGGGAGTGCTGGATAGGTATCCTGTCTCGGCAATGCGCCATACTTCGGCCCCGCCCACTTGACATAGGGATTCCCCCCGGTGGCGAGGGACAAGGCAGAATAGCTTCTTCCATAACCTGAAGTGAGCCTCGCAGCCTAGAAATAGCTCACAAAGGGCGACACACCCTGCTATATGTAGTACGGAGGCAGGGGTAAAGTTGTGCAACTGGAGGCCGTAGAACTCCAGGAGCCCGCGAAGGAACGGGTGGATAGGAAACCCGACGCCCCTTAGCAGATGCGGGATGAGGCATATTTGCTCCTCTGGAGACGGATTAGGAGATCCCTCCACTTGTTCCCCGCCGTTATAGGTGGCTATTCCGGCTTGGACGGGGACCATGAACGCCGGTGAGAGAAACCCTTGGGTTTGTAACTCTATCAAATGGCTATGAGGAACTGAACACTCTTCCCAGTCCCCCGGCTTGGAGCGAGGGGAGCGAGCAGAAGAGCTGCGATGACTGGCCATGTTGGAATGGTTTTTTTCGGAGCGCTCTTTTGGATGCTTGCTCGAGGGGGAAGAGTGAGGTTTGGATCTAAGAATCCCCGTCTCTTCAAATAGATGGCTGGCCTGAAGGATCGGGGGTGGCAAATGCAAAAATGCCTCGGCTCCTCACATTCGCTCGACACGTGGAAATGGTCATTATTGAGGCACTGAAGCCGAGGAGCACAACATTGATGAGAAGCCGGACACTATTCGTCATAACGGGCACTTTGGAGTATTCGGAGATGGAACCCGCCTTGCAATGCCGAAGACAAGACTGCGCGCCGGACTCATCGTCATTGAAGCCTGGTTCAGGGGCTACTGAGGGAGTCTTGGATTAGGGGGTATCCGGACTGCCGGACTATATACTTCGTCCGGACTATTGGAGCGTGAAGATACACAACTCAAGACTCCGTCCCGTGTCCGGATGGGACTCTCCTTTGCATGGAAGACAAGCTTGGCGATCCGGATATTGTGTTTCCTTCCTTGTAACCGACTCCATGTAAACCCTAGCCCTCTCCGTTGTCTATATAAACCGGAGAGGTTGGTCCTTGGAAGGCTGATCACAATCACAATCATAATCATCATAGGCTAGCTTCTAGGGTTTGGCCTCTATGATCTCGTGGTAGACCTACTCTTGTACTACTCATATCATCAATATTAATCAAGCAGGAAGTAGAGTTTTACCTCCATCGAGAGGGCCCGAACCTGGGTAAACATTGTGTCCCTTGCTTCCTGTTACCATCAGCCTAAGACACACAGATCAGGACCCCTTACCAGAGATCCGCCGGTTTTGACACCGACACTTATCACACCCGATCATCATGTGGTATCTCAGCACGAAGAACTTTTGCAATGATGGATACTCATGGAGAACACTTTTACCTTGAAATTTAGTTAAAGGGTCGTCTTATAATGCTACCGCCGTACTAAGCAAAATAAGATGCATAAAGATAAACATCACATGCAATCAAAATATGTGACATGATATGGCCATCATCATTTTGTGCTTTTCATCTCCATCTCCAAAGCATCGTCATGATCTCCATTGTCACCGGATTGACACCTTGATCTCCACCATAGCGTCATGGTCGTCTTGCCAACTATTGCTTCTACAGCTATCGCTAACGCATAGTGATAAAGTAAATCAATTACATGGTGTTTGCATTTCATACAATAAAGCGACAACCATAAGGCTCCTGCCAGTTGCCGATAACTTTTACAACACATGATCATCTCATACAATAACATATATCACATCATGTCTTGACCATATCAAATCACAAGCATGCCCTGCAAAAACAAGCTAGACATCCTCTACTTTGTTGTTGCAAGTTTTACGTGGCTGCTACGGGCTTCTAGCAAGAACTGTTCTTACCTACAGCACAAAAACCACAATGGTGGTTTATCAAGTTTGTTGTTTTAACCTTCAACAAGGACCAGCTGCAGTAAAATTTGATTCAACTAAAGAAGGAGAAACAGACACCTGCCAGCCACCTTTATGCAAAACTAATTGCATGTCTCTTGGTGGAACCGGTCTCATGAACGTGGTCATGTAAGGTTGGTCCGGGCCGCTTCATCCAACAATACTGTCGGATATCGGGTTCCGGCAAAACCCTTAAGGTTTGAACTCTGGGGTGGGCACGAAGATCTACTCCCTACTGATCCATGCCCCAAAACCTCGCCGCCAATCTAGGCTAGCATGATGAACAACACAAGGTACACGAGGTTTATAGTGGTTCGGGCCACCATTGTGGTGTAATACCCTAATCTAGTGTGTGGTGTGGTGGATTGCCTCTGGGGCTGATGATGAACAGTACAGAGGAAGAACAACCTCGCGAGGGGTGTTCTTGAGCTGGTGCGGTGTTCTACTTGGGAAGGATTCAATCCGTCTCTACTATGGTGGCTATCTCTATTTATAGAGGCCTTGGTCCTCATCCCAAATATTGAGCAGGAAGGGAGCCAACAACAGCCATTTTGAAGGGGGACAACTAGTACAAGCTATCCTGACTAAAGTTGGTCTTCGTCTGCCAAAGGCACTGGTGACGACGCCATCTTGGGCTCCACGGTGATCTTTGTCCTGCCGCTCTGCTGGTCTTGGTCTCGTTGCACCGATATGGAAACCTTTGCCTGATGCCTCAGTACTCCGCGCCTGCGCTTGCCCCCTTTGCACCAAAGAGGAAACGAGGACACTGCGCTGGCTGGCGCCCGCCTGGTCTTGATCGTCATGGCTTGCGTCACGAGCACCTCGCGAGGTACTCCTTGCTTTGATCTCTCCGCCTCCTCACAAGCCTGCCTGGCGAGGCCGCCCCTGAGAAAGGCTTGTGTCGTCACCCCGCGAGGCTTGGCCCCTTGCGAGGGTCTTGAGTGTTTGTTGATGAAGACGGGTCGTACTGGGCCACTGCTTGAGCCACGCTGCAGGCCGCAGGCAGGCAAGTCTAGGGACCCCCGTTTCCAGAACGCCGACAAATACCGCCGAATCAAAATAAGACATTGGTGGTAAGGAGTATGGCCATCAGCGCCCAAAACTCTTTGTGTTCTACTCGTGCATATCATCTACGCATAGACATGGCTCTGATGCCACTGCTGGGTAACGTAGCATGCAATTTCAAAAAATTCCTACGCTCACGCAAGAGCTATCTAGGAGATGCATAGCAATGAGAGGGGGAGAGCATATCTACGTACCCTCGTAGACCGGAAGTGGAAGCGTTTGACGTAGTCGAACTTCTTCTCGTTCCGGCCAATCAAGCACCGAACGTATGACACCTCCGAGTTCAGCACACGTTTAGCTCGATGACGTCCCTCAAACTCCTGATCCAGCAGAGTGTCGAGGAAGTAGATGAGTTCTGTCGTGGATTTGACACGCCAGATGCCCTAGCAAAAGGAGTTAGGTGCAGAGCCATCGCAGCTAGGTTAGCTTGAAGGGGTTAAACAGGACAAAGGACACAGAGAGTTTTACCCAGGTTCGTCCCCTCTCAATGAGGTAAAAGCCAACTCCTAATTTCGATTGTATTGCTTGTGTTTCGATTACCAGGGAGCTAATATGCTTGACCTAGTACTCGATCAATTGTTTCTTGAGTTAACCCGCCGCTGAGTCTCACCTTTATATACACAGGTTGAGGCCTGGAGGCTTACAGAGTCCCAGCCAGCTCACACAACGTGACCGGCTTGGTTTCTAACAACACTTGCCTTACAAAACAAGTTAAATATATAGCGGCTCATCCATTTGGGCCTCAAGTCACCTACGGGTCTTGGGCCTTCAATAAGCTTGCTTTATGAACCGCCATCTTCACATCTTCTTGGGATTGTTCATCTTAAGTCGCCCGTAGCATGACCCGGCCCCTCCTGGGCGGGTCATACTCAATAGTTATATCCCCAACATTAGGCCCCGGGTTGATTTGAACTCGTTCACATCAATCTTCATCACTTGACTTAGGAGAATCTTCCATCACTGATTCCTTAAAAAATTCATTATAACCCACCTTGACGTCACATCTCAGAATTGTGTTGACCCGCCATAACGTCATTGCACATTAACTTCACACAAAGCTCGGGACATCTTAACATATTCTTTTATCTTAATGGTCTTCTCGAAAATCGAGGCGTCCATATAGCCACATAATCATTTTTCGGTCTCCTTGATTCCTACGCGTGCCATTCATCCGTCTCCTTATAAATAGGGGCAGGGGGTCCATCCTCTCACTTTTTACCCCTGCCCTTGCATCTTCGTCTTCCTCTTCACAACGTTCCTGCGCACTCGAGCTCCGCCGCCGTCGGCCTTCGTCAACTGCCTCAACTCCGGCCGCCGCATCAACCTGAACAGACCAGAGCACTGCGGCGCACCTCCTCTATTCAACCGCTTTAGTGAGTACTCATTCCCTACGTGACAGATCTGCATTAGGGTTTTCTTCGTTCGTCGGTGTTCTTCATTGTCCTTCATCTTCCTCCTCTAGATCGTTGTAGTTTGATCTGAATATGATATTGAGGTCACGCGGTAGCAGGTTAGTGTCCCCTTCCAATCGCAAAACCCCCTTCTCTATATAAGATTCCATCCGAGCACATGAGTTCTTCCATTGCCGCAACTTTAGGTCTACAATTTATTTTCATTTTATGAACTGTTGTAGATCCAAAGCAATAGAACTGATATGTAAAGTCTGTTTGTTTAGCACTTAGCAAAAAATTTACTCATAGGCTCATAGCTATTTGTGAACTGCAACTGTACGGGCAACTTCATGAGATAGACCACAACCCACCGGACACCATTAGCCCTCCATGATGGCTTAAGTAGCAATCCATAAACCGCCAGATGCTCGCCGGCTTAAATCTAAATCCTTTTAACCCGCCAACATTCATCAATGCTACCAAGACCCGGCCACACCTCGCCGGCTTAAAATGCCTTTAACTCTTCATAAAAATTCTTCATCTTAGTTGGGCGGTTTGTCATTCTCTGTTATTTTCTTTTTAGGCCAAAGATGACTAAGACTGTCACTTCCTGCAACCGGGTTCCCTCCATTGTGGCAGAGCAAATGCTTACGGAGTATGTTGAGACTGGCATCATGGCTGCCAAAGAGATCATCCACTGGCAGG
Organism: Triticum aestivum; assembly: GCF_018294505.1. Taxonomy (NCBI): domain Eukaryota; kingdom Viridiplantae; phylum Streptophyta; class Magnoliopsida; order Poales; family Poaceae; genus Triticum; species Triticum aestivum. The sequence continues at coordinate 640,171,939 of NC_057798.1, read as the reverse complement.
TCCCAGAGCCGGGTGAAGTGAAATCTCAACCCAAGGAAAATGAAGTCATCGTCTTCGCTGATCATATAAACCGGGGCTTCTCCCCGCCCAGGTCAAAGTTCTTCCGTGATGTGCTACATTTCTTTCAGCTCCATCCTCAGGACATCGGACCCAATTCCGTGTCTAATATCTGCAACTTCCAAGTTTTTTGTGAAGTATACCTTCAAGAAGAACCCAATGTTGAACTCTTCAAAAGAGTATTTCTATTTGAACCGCCAAAATGAGTTCACAGATGGACCTGGCCTAGAACTTGGCGGAATCTCCATTCAACATAGAAGAGATGCAGTTTTTCCTACAACCACACTTCCCAGTCAACCTGAAGACTAGAACCAAACTTGGTTTTATTGCCAAGACACTTCTCCATCTGATAAGAACCCTCTGTCGGGTTTCCGCGAAGACTGGCTTAGTCCCGTACATCCCCTTCCAGGCCGGCTCACCACCGCTGAACGAGCCAAGTAGAGAGCTACTTTTTCCAAAATAAGGGCTTTTTTTGCCAATGGACTGACCGGCGTTGACCTAGTCCGATGTTGGGTCGCATGGAGGATTATACCCCTAAGCCGCCGGCCCGGTTTAATGTGCACACACACCGGTGACACCAAGGATCTATTATGTCATACCTCAGTGCATTTGGATAACAAAGGCATCAATGATTTGACCAAGAACCTGCTTGGGGAATCCTTAGAGAGCTGCAGTAAAACAGGGTTGAACCCTTTCTGCGTTCTTAACCCGCCTCCTCCTGTAAGTGATTAATGCACACCTTACTTTTATGTTTACATAAACTGCATACCGCTATCTTCACTTTGATTTGCACAGGCCGACTCTGCCTTCTGGAAAAAGAAATACCAGGAAAAGGAGAAGGTGGCTAAAACCCCAGGACCAAAACCAAGGCCTCTAAAAAGCACAAGGAGAAAACTGATGTCTCAGAACTCTTTGATCTTGATGATGATGATGATGAGTCATAGGTAGAACTTGACTCCCTTGGCTCATTATATATCCATCTTATTGACGTTGATCTCTCTCAGGATGATACGAAGGCCAGCCAGGCGGATGATGATGAGGTAACTATCATTTCCTCTGGCTCAGAGCCTTTGCCAAAGCAGAAAATTCGACGTGTGACCCGGAAAGTAAGGTTTTCACACCCTTTAGCTTACTTGGATCCAAACTTTCTTTTGAAGCAACAGCAGCATGAGACCCGACGCCAGACCTGGAACAGCGGGGGCGGAGAATTATCCTCCGGCTTACCCAACACCCCATGTCGGGGAAAACGAACACCTATGGGATCACATGAATCCCTTCTATGTTCATTGGGGAGAGTAGTTGCACGAAGAGCAGGTTTAGCAGTCAGCACAAGGAGATTTTTACCCAGGTTCGGGCCGCAAGGATGCGTAATACCCTAGTCCTGCTTGTCTGGATATATATGTTCTTGAGCTTTTGAACTAGCTATGGTGCATGCACAGTCCAAAAAGTATGAATCCCCTCTCTGCATGCCTCGGGCCTCCTTTTATACGTAAAAGGGGTTGCCACAATGGCACACATGAGGTGGAAAGCAAGCTACAGTGTATGAGCTTATCGCTCGGCACCATAGGACAAACACATTTAATGCGCTGCCTACGTGCCCTCTTACTTTATCAGGGACGGGAATAGAAGCCGTCCCATCCGTCGCCGTCCTCCTTGCCTTGACACGCGTCCAGGCTGACGAGGCTTGCAGTGCCATGCTGGCTAGCTGGCTACTGTGTTGGTACGGTGGTATAGTCTCCACGAAGATCTACATGCCACCATGCAGGCGCCTGCTTAGTTGGCACACTGGTCATCGTACTGGAGTGGTGGTGAGGTGGCAAATCCTTGTCGGGCGCGGGCCTGGCCGCGTCCCAGCAATCATCCCTGACAAGGCTTGTGGGGGGCATCAGAGTCGTCCCCGACAAGGGTCTTGCCGGGGGTCTTTGTCTTCTCGTCCCATGTGGACCCGCATGCTATCAATCTTCATGAAGATCTGCATGCTACCACGCATGCATTCTGATAACCCACAAGTGTAGGGGATAATTGTAGCCTCTTTCGATAAGTAAGAGTGTCGAACCCAATGAGGAGCTAAAGGTAGAACAAATACCCTCTCAAGTCCTATCTGCCACCGATACGATTCTACACACGCTTAGTGTTCGCTTTACCTAGAACAAGTATGAAACTAGAAGTACTTTGTAGGTGTTGTTGGATAGGTTTGCAAGATAATAAAGAACACATAAATAAAGAGTAGGGGCTGTTTAAATAAAGAAGCAATAAAGTAAATGTAGCGAGTGTGGAACAGTGGTGGTAGGAGTTGTGAAATTATCCCTAAGCAATTGACTACTTTACTAGACCGATAATCACTATTGTAATTCTATTTGAGGGAGAGGCATAAGCTAACATACTTTCTCTTCTTGGATCATATGCACTTATGATTGGAACTCTAGCAAGCATCCGCAACTACTAAAGATCATTAAGGTAAAACCCAACCATAGGATTAAAGTATCAATTCCCCTTTATCCCATACGCAAACAACCTACTTACTCGGGTTTATGCTTCTGTCACTCAAGCAACCCACTATAAGCAAATCATGAACATATTGCAAACCCTACAACGGGAATCCCTCACGCTTGCGCGACACAGAGGGCACAATAGGACAGCACCCATAATAAAACATGCAACTCAAACCAATCATAGCAATTCATCAATCATCGGTATGACAACAAAAATCTACTCAGACATCATAGGATGGCAACACATCATTGGATAATAATATGAAGCATAAAGCACCATGTTCAAGTAGAGGGTACAGCGGGTTGCGGGAGAGTGGACTGCTGAATATAGATGGGGGAAGGTGATGGAGATGTTGGTGAAGACGGCGGAGGTGTTGGTGTAGATCGCGGTGATGATGATGGCCCCCGGCGGCGTTTCGGCACCACCGGAAGCAAGGGGGAGAGAGCCCCCCTTCTTCTTCTTCTTCCTTGACCTTCTCCCTAGATGGGAGAAGGGTTTCCCCTCTGGTCCTTGGCTCCCATGGCGTGGGAGGGGAGAGAGCCCCAAGCTTAATTCCTGCTCGTCCTCGAGTAGGTAAATGATAAAAAACATAATATTTGATGTGGAATGCTACCTAGCATAATCTTGATCATATGTCTAATCATGGCATGAATATTAAGACACGAGTGATTCAAATCAATAGTCTATCATTTGACACAAAAAACAATAATACTTCGAGCGTACCAATAAAGCAATCATGTCTTTTCAAAACAACAAGGCCAAAGCAAGCTTATCCCTACAAAATCATATAGTTTGGCCATGCTTCATTTTCGTCACACAAAATGCCCCCATCATGCACAACCCCGATGACAAGCCGAGCAATTGGTTCACACTTTTTAACGCGCTTCAGCTTTTTCAACCCTCATGCAATACATGAGCGCAAGCCATGGATATAGCACTATAGGTGGAATAGAAGATGATGGTGGAGGTTTATATGGAGAAGACAAAAAAGGGGGAAAGTCTCACATCGACGCGGCTAATCAACGAGTATGGAGATGCCCATCAATTGATGTCAATGCGAGGAGTAGGGATTGCCATGCAACAGATGCACTAAGAGCTATAAGTGTATGAAAGCTCAAACTGAAAACTAAGTGGGTGTGCATCCAACTTGCTTGCTCATGAAGACCTAGGGCATTTGAGGAAGCCCATTGTTGGAATATACAAGCCAAGTTCTATAATGAAAAATTCCCACTAGTATATGAAAGTGACTATATAGGAGACTCTCTATATGAAGAACATGGTGCTACTCTGAAGCATAAGTGTGGTAAAAGGATAGTAACACTGCCCCTTTTCTTTTCTTTTTTTCTATTTTTTTTCTTTTTTCGGTGGGCTTCTTTGGCCCCCTTTTTTATTTAGGCTTCTTTGGCCTTTCCTTTTTTCTCATTTTATTTTTTGTCTTTTTTACGGGGCAATGCTCTATAATGATGATCATCACACTTTTATTTACTTACAACCCAATAGTACAACTCGATACTAGTACAAAGATATGACTCTATATGAATGCCTCCGGCGGTGTACCGGGATGTGCAATGATCTAGCGTAGCAATGACATCATGAAAACATCAATGCTAGCTATCTTACAATCATGCAAGGAAATATGACGATGAATGCTCAAGTCATGTATATGATGATGATGGAAGTTGCATGTCAATATATCTCAGAATGGCTATGGAAATGCCATAATAGGTAGGTATGGTGGCTGTTTTCAGGAAGATATAAGGAGGTTTATGTGTGATAGAGCATATCATATCACGGGTTTTGATGCACCAGCGAAGTTTGCACCAACTCTCGAGGTGAGAAAGGGCAATGCACGGTACCGAAGAGGCTAGCAATGATGGAAAGATAAAAGTGCGTATAATCCATGGACTCGCATTAGTCATAAAGAACTCATATAATTATTGCAAAAGTTTATTAGCCCTCGAAGCAAAGTACAACTACACATGCCCCTAGGGAGATAGATTGGTAGGAAAAGACCATCGCTCGTCCCCGACTGCCACTCATAAGGAAGACAATCAAAGAAACACCCCATGCTTCAAATTTGTCACACAAGATTACCATACATGCATGCTACGGGACTTGCAAACCTCAACACAAGTGTCTCTATATTGCAAAACTATTGCAAGGAATCAAACATATCATATTCAGCGATCTACAAGTTTATGTAGGATTTTATGACTAACCATGTGAATGACCAATTCCTGTCATCTCTCTAAATTGATATAAGTTAAGCAAGAGAGTTTAATTCTTTCTACAAAAGATATGCCCACACTCTAACAAATATAAGTGAAGCAAAATAGCATTCTACAAATGGCGGTTTTCTATGTGAAGAGAAACATGCAATCCAAACTTCAAATGATATAGGTGAAGCACATGAAGCATTCTATAAAGCCATACTCAAAAGATTTAAGTGAAGTGCAATGAGCATTCTATAAATCAACCAAGGACTATCTCATACCAGCATGGTGCATAAAAGAAAAATGAAAACTAAATGCAAAAGACGCTCCAAGACTTGCACATATCGCATGAACGAAACGAATACGAAAACATACCGATACTTGGTGAAGAAAGAGGGGATGCCTTCTGGGGCATCCCCAAGCTTAGACACTTGAGTCTCCTTGAATATTTACTTGGGGTGCCTTGGGAATCACCAAGCTTGATCTCTTGCCTCTCTTCCTTTTCCTCATATCGAGACTTCCTCGATTAGACACTTCATCCACACAAAACTTCAACAGAAAACTCGGTAAGATCCGTTAGTATAATAAAGAAAATCATCACTCTAAGTACTGTAGCAAACCAATTCATATTTTTTGCATTGTGTCTAATATAGCTTTTTCATGGCTTAATCCACTGATATAAATTGATAGATTCATCAAAACAAGCAAACTATGCATCAAAAAACAGAATCTGTCAAAAACAGAACAGTCTGTAGCAATCTGAATATTCACCATACTTATGGTACCCTAAAAATTATACAAAAATTAGGAAAAATAAAAAATGTGTACATAAATACAGTGCAAGTTCATCTCCATAAGCATAATTCATATTGGCATCTTGGCCACAAGCATAGCAAGCATCATCAAAAAGGTATATTTCAAGAGAATCAACGGGATCATAGCAATCATCCTTCGGTAAGCACGAAGGAGAATTGAACAATGTATGAGTTGAAGAGTTACTCTCATAAGAAGGTGGGCACGGGTGATCAATCCGCTCTTCCTCCTTTTGTTCTTCGCTCTCCTCATCATCTTTTTCATCCAATGAGCTCACAGTTTCATCAATTTCTTCTTCCATAGCTTCCTGCAAAATATTAGTCTCTTCTTGGAAAGCGAAGACTTTCTCAATAAATGCATCAATATTGTAATTGTATTCATAACTCTTATAACAATATTTAAGTATAGCAAAATTTTCAGGTCTATAAACTAAATCATCAAACTCTTTAAACATAGATTCAATCTCATAAGCTCCCATAAAAGCAACAAATTCTTCTATTTGTTACACATCATAGTAATCATATCTACCATTAGCATAAGAAGCTAAGGTTTTATTATCATTGAATTTGCATGAAAAGGGAAGGTGTGGAGCCTTCATCCTAGAGCAAAAAGTATAATCATGTAACAAGCATAGTTGCCTAGCATACCAACGCAACATAGAAATTTGATCCCATAATAGTTTCCCTTTTTGTGTCAAGCAATAATCCCTAAAGTATTCACGTTGATCCAACGTGTCTCCCATAACAAAGTTGAATGGGGATTTCTCAGGATTATCAAAGTAGTACATAATTTCTGTCATATAACGAGCATCGAGGGTTTTAAGAGGTTCCCCATCTCCATGAGTAGCAAGTACACCTATTTTTTTGGTATTTCGTGTTCCATATCCATAAATAAAGATAGAGAACAACTTAGAACAGCAAATAAAAATTACTTAGTGATAAAACAATCAAGCACACACGAGAATATTCACCCCACGCTATGACTCCCCGGCAACGGCGCCAGAAAAAGGTCTTGATAACCCACAAGTGTATGGGATAATTGTAGCCTCTTTCAATAAGTAAGAGTGTCGAACCCAAGAGGAGCTAAAGGTAGAACAAATACCCTCTCAAGTCCTATCTGCCACTGCTACGACTCTACGCACGCTTAGTGTTCACTTTATCTAGAACAAGTATGAAACTAGAAGTACTTTGTAGGTGTTGTTGGATAGGTTTGCAAGATAATAAAGAACACGTAAATAAAAAGTAGGGGCTGTTTAAATAAAGAAGCAATAAAGTAAATATAGCGAGTGCGGAAAAGTGGTGGTAGGAGTTGTGAAATTGTACCTAAGCAATTGACTACTTTACTAGACCGATAATCACTATTGTAATTCTATTTGAGGGAGAGGCATAAGCTAACATACTTTCTCTTCTTGGATCATATGCACTTATGATTGGAACTCTAGCAAGCATCCGCAACTACTAAAGATCATTAAGGTAAAACCCAACCATAGCATTAAAGTATCAAGTCCCCTTTATCCCATACGCAAACAACCTACTTACTCGGGTTTATGCTTATGTCACTCAAGCAACCCACTATAAGCAAATCATGAACATATTGCAAACCCTACAGTGGGAATCCCTCATGCTTGCGCGACACGGAGGGCACAATAGGATAGCACCAATAATAAAACATGCAACTCAAACCAATCATAGCAATTCATCAATCACCGGTAGGACAACGAAAATCTACTCAGAAATCATAGGATGGCAACACATCATTGGATAATAATATGAAGCATAAAGCACCATGTTCAAGTAGAGGGTACAGCGGGTTGTGGGAGAGTGGACCGCTGAATATAGATGGGGAAAGGTGATGGAGATGTTGGTGAAGATGACAGAGGTGTTGGTGTAGATCGCGGTGATGATGATGGCCCCCGGCGGTGTTCCGGCGCCACCGAAAGAAAGGGGGAGAGAGCCCCCTTTCTTCTTCTTCTTCCTTGACCTTCTCCCTAGATGGGAGAAGGGTTTCCCCTCTGGTCCTTGGCTCCCATGTCGTGGGAGTGGCGAGAGCCCCTCCGAGATTGGATCTATCTCTCTATTTTTCTCTATTTCTGTGTTCTCAGATTCTGCCCCTTCACCGTTTCTTTTATATCCGGAGATCCGTAACTCCGATTGGGGTGAATCTTTCGCCCAGATTTTTCTCATAAAATTAGCTTTCTTGCGGCAAAAGAAGAGAATCAACCGCCTTATGGGTGGCCCACGAGGGTGCCAGGCGTGCCCCCCTATCTTGTGGCCACCTCGGGCATCGTTGCATGTTGATTCTTCCTCTGGAAAATCCCAAATATTCCAAAATAATTCTCCGTTTGTTTTTATCCCTTTTGGATTTCGTTTGATATTGGGTTTCTGCGAAACATAAAACATGCAACAAACAAGAACTGGCACTGGGCACTGGATCAATATGTTAGTCCCAAAAATAATATAAAAAGTGCCAAATGTATATGAAAGTTGAATAATATTGGCATGGAACAATAAAAAATTATAGATACGACGGAGACTTATCACGTTCCCAAATCTTGGTCTTAATGTTGTCGATGGTGTCAGAACTCTCAGCCTCAAGGGTGATGGGCTTGGTCGTGCTGCATAGGTTGCCCGACAAGGATGTTGCCGGGGGAGGTCCAGCTCGCCTTCTGCTCCTTGTTCCTTGACTTGTGTATCTGCCTTGGTAGTCTTCGTGTTTCATCTTTTGCTGCCCTGCCGGCCCGGCCACAGGTGTGGCTACGACTGCCCATGCACACGTAAGGGGTACAGAAGAGCCCGTATTGTACACCAACAGGAGCCCCCGGTCCTGGGCCACACATAAGCGCAAGGCGTAGTTGGGCCAGGCCTAAAGCAGTACGCGGGCACGCGTGACAGAGGCTTAACTTCCACGATCTTCTCATTGGTTGCGCTTCCCCATGATCCGTGTTGAGTGCGTGACGTGGGGGTCGTGTGTGGGACAGTTGTAGCATGTTTGCATCATCTTGTAGTGGATAGTAAAGAGGCGGCCCGCGCTTCCCCCATATAAAAAAGAGGAATTCGCAAGGGCGCTACTCATTTTACTAAGTGGACTTGGGTTGTGGCCTGCATGGCGCTGCACCCCACGATCACAGGGTGGAAAACGGTCGCCCCACTTGTCTTTATGCCTCTGACTCGCTCGCCATGTGTCCCCCTTGCATTAGGAAGGGCAGGAGGTGGATGCGGGCATGGTCATTAACCCTGAGGTGGGAAACAAGGCGTCGCTGATTGGGGCAGCGAGTCGGTCCTGATTCCCTGCGCTTTAGGAGGCCACATTGGTTGAGCAGGGCGGCTAAGGGAGTCCTAGATAAGGGGGTATCCGGACAGCCGAACTATGTACTTTGGCCGGACTATTGGACCATGAAGATTGAAGATTGAAGACTTCGTCCCGTGTCCGGATGGGACTCTCCTTTGCATGGAAGACAAGCTTCGCGATTCGGATGATAGATCTCCTTCTCTGTAACCGACTCTGTGTAACCCTAATCCCCTCCGGTGTCTATATAAACTGGAGGGTTTGGTCCGTAGGACAACAACAATCATATCATAGGCTAGCTTCTAGGGTTTAGCCTCTACGATCTCGTGGTAGATCAACTCTTGTAGTACTCATATCATCAAGATAAATCAAGCCGTAAGTAGGGTATTACCTCCATCGAGAGGGCCCGAACCTGGGTAAAACATTGTGTCCCCAGTCTCCTGTTACCATTAGCCTTAGACGCATAGTTCGGGACCCACTACCCGAGATCTGCCAGTTTTGACACCGACAGCGGCCACCCCTTGGGCTGGGAGGCCAGGCCTTGGTCCTGCTCTTCTATAAGAAGGGAGAGGGATGGTGCATTTCCATACTTGCCTTCTCCTCCTCCTTCTACTTAGCATCTTTTCTCCATTTTCCATGGTTAGATGGCGTGCTGGTGCTTCGACGGCAGCGACGAGGGCTTCTGCTCGATAGGGTGTTCCTCCCCCTTTGAAGCTTCCAGTGGGGAGCCTGCTGCAGGGGGGGAGAGGAAGGAGATGAGGCCGAGGTCGCCGAGGCGCCCGGGTAAGAGGAGGACGGGGCGGCACGCCGGCTGTGCTTCCGCTGGCGGCCCCTCCTCCAATGCACGACCATGTCGGAGTTTAGCCTTACGAGTTCTTCATCAGGCTATACAATCGTGTGTGCAGCCATCTCCGCCTCCCAATGCCTTCCCCTAGGCCCAAATAATGGTGAAGTGTCATGTAGTCGACGTTCACATAACACCACTAGAGGAAAGACAACATACATCTCATCAAAATATCGAACAAATACCAAATTCACATGATTACTTATAACAAGACTTCACCCATGTCCTCAGGAAAAAACGTAACTACTCACAAAGCATATTCATGTTCATAATCAGAGGAGTATTAATTATCATTAAGGATCTGAACATATGATCTTCCACCGAATAAACCAACTAGCATCAACTACAAGGAGTAATCAACACTACTAGCAACCCACATGCACCAATCTGAGGTTTTGAGACAAAGATCGGATACAAGAGATGAACTAGGGTTTGAGAGGAGATGGTGCTGGTGAAGATGTTTATGGAGATTGACCCCCTCTCGATGAGAGGATTGATGGTGATAATGATGGCGATGATTTCCCCCTCCCAGAGGGAAGTTTCCCCGGTATAACAGCTCTGCCGGAGCCCTAGATTGGTTTTGCCCATGTTCCACCTCGAGACGATGATGCTTCTTCCCGAAAGCTTCCTTCTGATTTTTTTCCGGGTCAAAACACACCATATAGCGGAAGATGGGCGTCGGGGGCATGCCAAGGGGCCCACATGGACGAAAGGCGCGCCCAGGGGGTAGGGTGTGCCCTCCACCCTTGTGGATGATAGGTGGCCCTCCTCAGGTGCTTTCTTCGCCCAATAGTTTTTATTTATTCCAAAATGGTTCTCCGTGAAGTTTCAGGACTTTTGGAGTCACTACAAAAAAATACACTTCTGTGATGATACGTGTTAGTCACAGTAGGTCGCGTTTTTTGTCATGCATGTACATCCATGACAAATTTATGACAGAATCAAGATAGTCATACCTGTGCTGTCATAGAAGTGTTCCATGACATTACCAAAATTATCATCACGGAAGTGTCCACTTCCATGATGATAAATCATGCGTCACAGAAGTGCTTTCGTCAAGGGTGACCGACACGTGGCATCCACCGTAACGGAATGCCGTTAAGCTATCGGGTCGGGTTTTGGATCCGATAACCCGTTAACAGCCCCGACCAATGGGAAATTTCCACGTGTAAAATTCTTATTGGCCGGATGAAACACGTGTCAGCTCGTCAGTGGGTCAGATAGGCGCCTATGATATGTCGACACGTACCACGGCCCACCAGTGACCCATTTAGCTTAAAGTCGGCCCGTTTGACTTGGTCAAAAGTTAACGGGCTGGCCCATGAAAAGCCTGTTAACGGTCTCTTCGGAAATAGCCCATTTTACGACCCGTTAGGCACTAAAGGAAATTGGCCCAACAACGTCATGTGGCCCGTCGAATATAACACCAGCCCATTTCACTTTCGGCCCATGTATGGCCCACGACGTCTTTCGGTCCATATGAGGCCTTTGTATCTTTCGGCCCTTTACAGGCCCATGGTGACTCTAGCCCATAATGAACAGTAATTTTCTTTGTACCTGTTAACGGCCCGTGATTAACATGGGCCGTTTCCAGCCCGTGTTAGCTTTCGGCCTATTGACAGCCCATACGTTCTTGGGCTCCTTTTCGACCCTCGATTACTTCCGGCCCATTACTGGCATGTTCCCCTAATGGGCCAAATTCGGCCCATGGCAAGAGTCGGCCCGTTACTGGCATGTTCCCCAAATGGGCCAAATTTGGCCCATGGCAAGAGTCGGCCCGTTATTGGCCTGTTACCCTAATGGGCCAAATTTGGCCCATGGCAAGAGTCGGCCCGTTACTGGCCTGTTACCCTAATGGGCCAAATTCGGCCCATGGCAAGAGTCGACCCGTTTCTGGCCAACCCGTCCTATATTCTGGCCCATTAATGACCCGGTATGCCTATGACAGAATTAAGCTTTTGCAGTCCTACGGCCTGTTAACGGCCCGTTACCGTGCTGGGCCGATACCAATTACGCCCGATTACAGCCCATGTAGACCCATTTATCTGATGGCCTGAGGCCCATTTATCGACGGCCCGAGGCCCACCGATTACAGGCCCATTTATCGACGGCCCGTAGGGGACCCATGGATCCTACAGCCCGTATATGGCCCATGGGTAGTTGCGGCCACTAGCAAACCAGGGAAAAAGAAGACTAGGAAATAAATAAGGCCCAAATTAACGCTAGGCTATTAAGGCGATTGCACAGATTACATCCACTCGGCATCAAAGATTGCCACCAGTGCAAATATAGGGAACACCCTACACTATACAAAAATGGCTTGCTGTTTTCTTCAGCCAGTGGCTGCACATTAAGAATAAATTTTGTATCGCACCAAAATAAATTACAACTATATAACAAAAGGAAGGTTGGCATAAAACTTAACAGTCTAGCAGATAAATGCACCACCAGAAGTTCAGAAGCTCGGTTCATTTGACCTGACTGTTACGTTTTCATGTTGTATTGTCCGATGGAACACCATAACCCTCGCCTTCATTTCCCCTAGGCTCCTAAACAACATAGCAAATGTCTGATAGTCTGGTTTCAAAACCATGCATATCTTGACGACATTGACAAATGTTTCTCCTTGTTTCACAAAGGGCTTCTATTAGTGAATGGACTTGTGTCTGGAGCGCAGATACAACATTGCTTTGAGCTTTCATATCTTGATCATGAGGCAGTTTGGACGATATTGCCTTAACAACCAACCCAGTATTACGCAAGAACGTGCTTTTGGCACTGTTAGTGGATAGGTACTGACCCACTGCAGCAAGAGCTGACATTGCGGTTATAGTTGCCTCGCCACCTTTAGAAGGTGGCGGTTCCACCATTTTTTCCATAGCTCGCTGAAAAGTTGTGGTTTTACATTAGTAGTACCAGAACAGAAGATATTAAGGAGGCAGCAAAACCAAACAAAATAGCTTTGGTCTATATACAGAATTTATTCTGGTGAACCCATGTAAAATATTAGTTGTATTTTATTGCAAAGTACATAATAAAACCATGTTCCAAACATATGCCCATGTACCATCGCTAATGTATTGTCTATTTCTTCACATTGTATTGAGGGCTAAGGATAAAGAGACGAAGTTTATAATACGGTAAGCATAGTATGACATCATTCATATCACAAAACAACTGAGAACAGACAAACATGCAATTGTAACATTGTGTGGGCAAGTCCAACACGGAACTAGATTACGAGTCAAGATCAAAGGAACATCACTCCTCCCTTTTAAACCTTGTAAGGTGCAATGATACGCTAAGACAATTGTGTATAAAATTGAAAAGAGTAATAGACATTGGCTGCAAACCATGCAGTTCAAGACACAAGTCAGAGTAAGTAGTAGTTAAAAGGCATGAGGATTAAGGACTTACAAAAGTGGCTTTGACTGGTGTAGTCATGCCCTTCTTCTTGCTGGTGTGACTGTCCTTAAAGATTTCCACAGCATTTGGTTCAGGTACTTTTTGGTCCTCGCGGGCTTTCCTCTGCATTTCGAACAAGTCCATATAGATCTGATAATATGGTACAGCGAAAAGAGAGAAACAACAGCTAATTACAAGAGCCTCGCAGTGTGCAATATAGCTACGAGATCCTGCCGTCTGTTGGAATTTCACTTTCGTACGGTTGGCCTTGTTCTTTGAACAATTCACCTACAAGAAGATAGATTTGTGTGGCACATGCATTAATAGGGCTTCAACATGTGATCTGATCACATATATATAATGTACCTGATAATTCGGATCAGACCAGTGTTTAACAAGGCCCCTCTAGTCTTCATCCGATATATTTTCCACTGGAGATGTTTGGGAAAGTTCATTGTTAGCCTTGCCTTCAAAGTGAGTTTTCCTCAAGTTATACCGATACTGTCGCAGAGAAGACTTGAAAACATGGGTGCAAGCTTGTCTGGTTGCATCATCTTAGCTATCCAACTTGAACCTCATCTGTTGAAAATTCTGGGAGTCTCGTTATCAGCAACCTAGAAAGTATGGGACAGAGCAAGACGATATTACTAGTTTCCATACATAACCATACTTACAGATAAATGGTCGAGGAAGGTGTTAAACTGGGTTTTGTCTTTGTCATTCCTGTACTGAATCCATGTTGGGAGGATACGTACATGACACCTAACGGCAACCACTGCCTCTGATACTAACTTGGCTGACTCTGTAGCATCACGTGGCCTTTTTAAACCTAGCTCAAAACGGATCTCCATTCTTCCTCCTGTAGATTCAGTTAACCTATCGAGCATTAACCTATAGGAAGTGTTAGTGTACATCAAACTGTGAGACTACATATAAAGAAGCATGCAACTGTAACTTGACTCCAGCAACTACCTTCTTGCTGTTGAAGCTCACAAGGTTCATCTGATATTGCCAACTCGTCTTGTGTCAAGAGTGCTTGGGAAGTAGTGTCAAGTGGCAAGGGAGCTTGGGAACGTGCTGCTAGATCAGTTGACGCACGAGTATGTCATGCAGCTGGTAGTACTGTGGTAGGTGTTGCAAGAACTAGGGATGTCTCTGCTTGTTTGGTGGCAGCTATTTGTTTCTGTTTGGCTTTTTTTGCAGTTCGTGTAGCATGGGATGTCGTGTTTGTAGAATTTTCTGCTGGAATTTCACCTTCTATTGCACCATCAGTACCAGCAGAATCTGTAGGATTCATCCGCTTCTCATTCCCTGCCATTCTCTGTTTCTTCCTCTTTCTCTGTGCCATGTTAAGTCAAGCCGACAAGAAAAACGAATAAAATTTAGTTCTTCAGAACAAATTGATGCGTGATGCAGACGAATAAAACTTTGATGTTAGACAACCACATGATAGGAGGATGTAATATGTATGAAAAATAGGACGGAAGAGATAACCAGAACTATGATGTGTAAACTAAGAAGAAGACATTTCACAAAATTAGAAGCAATGCAATGGAAGGTAGACACCATATGAAATATGCTACAAATATCGCTCTGCCAAGTTAACCGTGTCTCAGCATAAATGGTGTTTAAGCAAATGTGAAGCAGTACAAGAAATAAATCATATGCAAGATGCAAACAACATCACACTACCATGTTAGAGGTCTCTCGTCATTAGTGCCATTGCATATTCACAGCATTGCATATTCACAACTTATGATTTGTAAACTAAGGAGAAGGCATTTCAACAAATTAGAAGCAATGAAAGCTAGACACCATATGAAAGATGCAAATAATATCACTCTACCAAGTTAAAACCGTCTCGTCATAAGTGCCATTTCAACAAATTAGTAGTACAAGCTAGAAAAGAATGTGAGATGTAACCTATATCACACTCTGAAGTCAAACGTGTCTTATGATAAGTGATTGTTGCAGGTTACACAACAGTAGTACTTTGATGTAAGAACATGGTGTGATAGACAGATATTGTATGTTCTAGAAACAGGAACACGTGTCTTATTCAAGTATAATGTGTAAAGTAAGCAGATGGAATTCAACAAAATTAGAAGCAATACAAGCTAGACATCACACATAACATGCAACCACATATAACAGTGCCAAGTTAGAGTGAGCACTAGTGATGCTGCACTAGGGGAGACGTGCTCATCATAAACACAGCTTTGTTGAGTGTCTATGCATGTGTTGTCTTGGAAATCATCTTGGGGGTGTGGAGGAGTAGAAACTGTAGAGGCCCTCCATTTGGAAGGAGCACCTTTATCCGCTGCCTTGCTAACTTCCTTCCGCTTTATTGATTTTGAATTGTCAAGTAAAACCGACAAGAAAAATCAATAAAATTCTCTCTTCAGAACTCATTCATGCATGATACTGACAATCACTACTTTGATGTAAGGCAAACACATGATACCAGGATGGAATATGTACGAAAAACAGGACGACATGGCATGTTCACAACTGTTTGTGTAAACTAAGCAGAAACCATTCTAGCAAATAAGAAGCAATGCAAGCTAGACACCACATGAAAGATGCAACCAATATGACTGCCAAGTTAAAAGCGTCCATCGTAAATGGAATTTCAACAAATTAGAAGCAGCGCATGCTATAAATCGTATGAAAGATGCAACTAATATCGCACTGCGTATACTAAAGGTGCCTCGTCATATTGATTGATGCGGGATACAAAAAAACAATAGTTTTATGTAAGGACATGCTTAATAGACAGATGTACTATGTACTAAATACAGGAAGGCATGTCACATTAACAGGTATAATGTCACATTTACAGGAGTATAAGCTAAGCAGACTAGCACATGCAGTTTAACCAGATTGGAAGAATTACAATCTCGACACCATATGCAACATGCAACCACATATCACGCTGCCAAGTTAGAGCAAGCACCTGCAATGCTAGTGTAGGGGAAATGTTGTAATCAACTACAGAGCTACGTTCACTATCTTCATCTAGCATTTCTCTTTCTTGAGAATCATGTCGGGAGGCTGACGCTACATTCTTTAAATGAGGAGTAGTCCCCTTGCCTGTCTACCTCGTCATAAGTGATTGATGAGGGATCCACAAGAACATTAGTTTGATGTAAGAACATGGTTAATACACAGATGTACTAGTATGTACCAAAAACAGAAAAGCATGTCATATTCAAAGGTATAATGTGTAAGCTAAGCAGATGCAATTTAACCAAATTGGAAGCAATACAAGCTAGACATCCGGCTGGAGTGGTGAACATGATCATCTAGGACCTGAGAGCCTGGTGGGAGGCGGGCTGCTTCGCCACCATCATGGCTTTTTAGTTGGCTTCCAGGTGATGCCTGTGTTTGCTGGGCTTGTCACTGGCTCGGCCAGTGCCCTGACTAGCTATTTGTCTTCTGGTGCTCACGGGATGGTGGTTCATGTAAAAAATATCTTTCCTTATCTTAATAAAGACCTACTTCGGCCTTTCGAATACAAGCTAGACACCAACATGCAACCACATATGACACCGCAAAGTTAAAGCAAACACCTGGGATGGTGGTTCATTGCGAGCGAGGTCATCAACTATAGAGCTACGTTTACTGTCTCCATCTGCTGACACTGCACCCTTTATAGCATTGTAACGTGTCTTGCCTACCCGTATACCAAGCTGGAGCGACTTCGCTCTTTTCTTTGCTGCTTCTCTTTCGGCGGGAGAGTCTGAAATACCCTTGCATAAAAACACAATAGTGAGAGTATGGGTGAAGTGTGTGCAGAACTAGTGCACTGTAAAAGTAGTAGATAGCAGGTGGCTTAAAAATAAATGATAGGAGACATATGATAGCTCTACAACATTGCATGGAAAACAAAATTAGATTCTACTCCGTATGATTTTGTAATATATGAGCACAGGAAATGCAGGTACTCCTCCAGCACACCACCACATGTGGACATATCTAAGATAACAGTCGACTGAAAATAAATAGGTCAGTCGATTTTTTTAATGAACCGTCCGATCTATAAGGAACGGGCAGATGGCCTTCGTCTACCTCCCGCCAGTCACTGTTGACGATCTTTCACGAACCACCAGCGACCACCGGCCCAGACCCATGCCTCCGTCGCCCCGCCCTCCCATCGACCTCACACCACCGCCGTGCTTGGCAGGGCCCCCAAACCATCCCTTTAATCCCGGCTGACCTCCAGATCGAGCGCCAGTAGCTCTAGGCCGTAGACGCCCCTAAGATAAACACCAAGGCGCTGCTTCCCCGGCGTAATAGTCGTACTAGCGCCTCTTACGCCGGGGAATGCTTCCGTTAATTGGGAATCAACTGGCCAGAAATTCAAATTCAGGGGGGCGACGGACCTCTAGCTTAGGTGAACTAGTATATGAGGAGAAACCTTGTGCATCGCGAGTTACTAGGAACATCTATATCAAGAAGAAGCGGTCAACTAGTGTATCCCGTGGGATGAATACCGTGCAAGCAGAGACGTAAGATTTGCACGAATAAGGGAAGAGGAGTACCTTCTTCGGTTGCTGGTGTGGTCACCTCCACATGTCGCACCAATCTTCTTGTTTTTACCGGGGAAACCGATGTTCTGGAGGGTGCAGGCTTGGACGAACCCATGGCCAAATTGTTGAATGTGTTGCCATGGCTGTATGTCGGCGGAGGGGAAGCAGATCCAAGGCGGCGAAGGACGATGTAGCAGGAATAGCTCCGGTGCGGTGGAGGGTGGCGAAGTTGGAGCGGCAGCGGTGAGGCGCAGGACTGCGTGGTTGAACTGGCTCGGGTACGGACGGCTCTGCCTCGTCTTCAACTACTAGCCGTGGAGGGCATTGCGGTTGAGGTTGCGGTGGACGACGACGTCGGGGTATCGGCTCCGGCGAGATGGAGGAGGGTGGCGGTTGATGGGTGGGATGGGGTGGCGGACGGAGGATGCTGGGGTTTCGCGGCTGGTGGAGAGGTAGTTTTGGCGCCCACGGAGTACGAATGGGGAATCGGACGGGTGGGGGGAACCATGTTTTGGTCTGGGACGCGCTTGTTTTTGGCTTTTTTGAACAGAAGATGGGACGCGCTTGTTTGAAATTTGGGGAAAGTACAAACTTTGCCCCCCCCCTCTTAAATTTTGGACCTACTGCGGGTTGGGGGTAGGATGGTAATCCCAGGTGTCCCAAATAGTGGGCGGCAGCGATTTTGGCCGCGCGCATGTGTGCTTAGGCGGCCATTGTGTATGAATGTTTTGATGGGGAACGTAGCATAAATTCAAAATTTTCCTACGTGTCACCAAGATCTATCTATGGAGAAACCAGCAACGAGGGGAAGGAGAGTGCATCTACATACCTTGTAGATCGCTAAGCGGAAGCGTTCAAGAGAACGGGGTTGAAGGAGTCATACTCGTCGTGATCCGAATCACCGGAGATCCTAGTGCCGAACGGACGGCACCTCCGCGTTCAACACACGTACAGCCCGGTGACGTCTCCCATGTCTTGATCCAGCAAGGAGAGAGGGAGAGGTTGAGGAAGACTCCATCCAGCAGCGGCACAACGGCGTGGTGGTGGTGGAGGAGCGTGGCAATCCTGCAGGGCTTCGCCAAGCACCTGCGGGAGAGGAGGAGGTGTCACGGGAGGGAGGGAGGCGCCCGGGCTTCAGGTGCGGCTGCCCTCCCTCCCCTCCACTATATATAGGGGAAAGGGAGAGGGGGGGGGGGCGCAGCCTTGGCCCTTCCTCCAAGGAAGGGTGCGGCTAGGGAGGAGTCCATCCTCCCCAAGGCACCTAGGAGGTGCCTTCCCCCTTTAGGACTCTCCCTTTCCCTTATCTCTTGGCGCATGGGACTCTTGGGGCTGGTGCCCTTGGCCCATATAGGCCAAGGCGCACACCCCTACAGCCCATGTGGCCCCCGGGGCTGGTGGACCCCCGGACCCCTTTCGGCACTACCGGTACAATACCGATAATGCCCGAAACTTTTCCGGTGACCAAAACAGGACTTCCCATATATAAATCTTTACCTCCGGACCATTCCGGAACTCCTCGTGACGTCCGGGATCTCATCCGGGACTCCGAATAACATTCGGTAACCACATACAAACTTCCTTTATAACCCTAGCGTCATCGAACCTTAAGTGTGTAGACCCTGCGGGTTCGGGAGACATGTAGACATGACCGAGACGTTCTCCGACCAATAACCAACAGCGGGATCTGGATACCCATGTTGGCTCCCACATGTTCCACGATGATCTCATTGGATGAACCACGATGTCAAGGACTCGATCGATCCCGTATACAATTCCCTTTGTCAAACGGTATTGTACTTGCCCGAGATTTGATCGTCGGTATACCGATACCTTGTTAAATCTCGTTACCGGCAAGTCTCTTTACTCGTTCCGTAACACATCATCCCATGATCAACCCCTTGGTCACATTGTGCACATTATGATGATGTCCTACCGAGTGGTCCCAAAGATACCTCTCCGTTTACACGGAGTGACAAATCCCAGTCTCGATTCGTGCCAACCCAACAGACACTTTCGGAGATTCCTGTAGTGCACCTTTATAGCCACCCAGTTATGTTGTGACGTTTGGTACACCCAAAGCATTCCTACGGTATCCGGGAGTTGCACAATCTCATGGTCTAAGGAAATGATACTTGACATTAGAAAAGCTTTAGCATACGAACTACACGATCTTTGTGCTAGGCTTAGGATTGGGTCTTGTCCATCACATCATTCTCCTAATGATGTGATCCCGTTATCAATGACATCCAATGTCCATGGTTAGGAAACCGTAACCATCTATTGATCAACGAGCTAGTCAATAGAGGCTTGCTAGGGACATGGTGTTGTCTATGTATCCACACATGTATCTGAGTTTCCTTTCAATACAATTATAGCATGGATAATAAACGATTATCATGAACAAGGAAATATAATAATAATAACTAATTTATCATTGCCTCTAGGGCATATTTCCAACATGTTTTTCGGAGGCGGTTGCGTGGCGTCTAGATGAAGCTACAACCCTACCCCGGTTTAGACCTTTGGACGTCGGGCCGGTAGGTTTCATAGGTCGGAGTTATTAGAAAAGTAATTTCCTTGTACTACCAAACATTGGTCTCATGCGGTTTCGGGCGAGTAGAGGCTCTTTTAGCGCTTTGTTCGAAATGTTGAAACACAAGCATTCACGTTCAGAGTACTCTTGAACTATGAGGATTGACCTAAATAGACAATGTTATATTTGACCTTGTATGTTTGAAAACCTCATTAAATTATCCGCTTCCTTTTGAATTTTGACACTTGAAAATCCTATAACTATGATTATTTTGAATGGAGGAGCTAAATTTGAATCTATTTTGTACACAACTACATATGCTATTATGTACAAAATCAGAGCAAAGATTGGTACCCCCATAGTTTAGGTATGGTTTACAAATGCCATGATATCAAATTCAAATAATTGAATGGACTTCATGTTGAATTTGATTTTTTTAAACCACCTTAGGTTGAATTCAAATGTATACTAGTTCATAGGTAGCTATTTATAAATGTCCATTGTGTAACTTTCGTATGTATAATGTGCTTTACACACACAACATGAACTATACTTACGTTTATATTCGATTGCTAAAGCGATGCATTGTCTGGAGTTCAAAATACTAACTATGTGGATCAATTGTGTCAAATAATAACATAGACATGCTCAAATTCGATAGAATCTAGATGTCTGATGGATCAATGACCGCTCCTTACGCGAATTGCAAATATCATGATCCCATCCTAATATTTGGATACAATTTATATCTTTAATCAATGTGTAGAGCAGTCTTTTACGTGTAGTTTCACTCTCCATCGGTGGTCTCTCACACATGCTCACACACTCTCTCCCGAGGTGTTTTTCTCGCACACATTCTCTAGATATAACCCTCCCTCCCTCTCGTAACCATTTACAACTGTTTTCACTAACCTTTATCACAAGCACTCTTCCTCTCACAAACACACACACACACAATCCTCATCGACCCTTTCTATATACATGGACCTGCCTACGTGTCTCATGTACGCACATTATCTTTACACCTGTCTCTCACGCATTATCTCACACCTCTCTTCCTAATCGACGAGTATGATTCTAGCAGAGCATTCTGTAGGATGCCCCTTAAAGTTAGGTTGGATGAATAGTAATATCAGAGATAGAGGGGTTACCTTAGTCCGAGAACCTAGGGTTACAAATCCTAGCCGGCTTTGTCAGTGGACACAGAGTCCTTCACAATTCTGCTATCTTTGTCTTGTATGACTAGTAATCCATGGGTCTTCCTAAATGTGTCATGGGACGACCAATGTGGCGTAGGATGGAACCGAACAAAGGGCCTCACCTCGACCCACCGGACCTCACGCTGTGACACACCCTCTGCCCCCACGTCTCATTATATTCTCACACCCACACACACCAACACAAACACCACACACACCGAAAAATTCTCCTGGTGCCTCTATTCCCTCCCCCCTTGCATATACACACTCAAGGGAATGGAATCTCTTGTCGTGACGTCATATTCGTCTCTCTCTCTCTCTAGACCACCCTCATTTCTCGTGCTATCTCTCCCACCCCACCCCCGTCGGCCCCTCTATCCATCCCTCTCTCGAATACGTAATACACACACATACCTCTCTAGTCCCTGCCAAATGCATCAACTACACATTCACACATGTTACATCACGTACCCCATTGACCTAAAAAGCCCTCTCTTCACGTTTATTTCGCATACAACATTCCTTTTGAATAAAGTGTGGCCAAAAAATTATTTTAGAGTTTCTACATATATACAACATTAGAAAGTTATATGGAGGAGTATGAACGCTAATTTGCATTGCATTGTGCCCACAATGATATTTATTCCGCACTGTGAATTTGTATATTTTTATACTATATACAAAGTTAGTCATAATAAAGAGAAACGAAGAGCATCTCTCTCTCCATCGCATACCCCCCCTGTACGGCCCTTTCACGTATGCACACAAAACTATCTCCATGTCCTCTAAAAGTAAGCCCCCAGAAAATTCACGCGTGTTTCATCTTTTTCTCGCGATATATGCAATGACGATCATTGTATTTGAAGTGAAAGCACGATACATACATTGGACTTCATAATCCACTCATTACGGTCACCGTTTACGTTTAGTGGTTATTATACAGTCACGGGCTCACAGTACAACTTTGTATTTGCTCATGACATGACTAGTTGACCAGTTGAACGCTCCACGTGGCACCTAATCTAGTGTTGCATCACATTATCTCACTAACATCGTGCCCACCTGTCGACTTGTATCTACTCTACATGTACACTATTATAAAATACTTAAAATACACTCTTTTAAAAAATAGAGTTGGTGATGATGGTGTGCCTACCATCCTGCAACATAGGCCGTTCGATTTATATCTGACGGATAGGAAAGAAACTATGGCAGTTTTGCAAAAAGGTACCCACACACCTCTCCCCATTTGCAAATAAGGCCTTCCCTCGTTCATCCTTTTCTCTCACGAGATAAACAAGTCATACAAATGCATCTTGATGTTACGTGCAATGCACAGACATCTTGCTAGTAAGAATGAAAACAAACAACAACAAAATATTTTGACGGTGGTGTGAAGTCATGACCGCAGGCACAGCGGACAGGGTGGCCTTGTATTGGTATGTTGAGCCATCTGTTTTAACACACAGGAGCTGGTGTGATGATTATACACACATGCACGCATGCACACGAACTCCATCCACGCAACACTCACACAAACACATGCACCCACGCACGCACGCAACACTCACACGTACACACGCAGCCACGCACGCACGCAACACTCACACGCACACACGCACGCATGCATGCACACACCCGTACACCACACAACCAACACACACTCTCACGCTCAAGTGCTCAACCTACACGTGCATGCGCACACATCAGGCCCTGATAGACACATACACAACCAGGTGATTCCCGCGCACGGGTTGGAGCCTTGTCGCGCCTGCGTAAATTTGTGTTTATCTGACCTTTTCCCTATGCGAACTGACAGGTGGGACCCACAAGGAACATGGTCAATTTAACTAGTCAACATGGCTCCACGGAGACTATTTGGCCGGTCAACAGAGTGCAATCTGATGCTGAACTGTGAGCAAGTGACCGGATAATCATCGCAAAACGTATATAGTGACCGTAATCAGCTTATTCTGAAGTTCGGTGACCGTACTACGCTTTTCTCTCGGCAGGCCCTCCAAAACTACATCTCTACACGTTCTCGCATGTTACATCTAACAACTATGCAATACATCACTACTACTACACTCTAACACAATAAATCATATGTGTTTTTAGTTTTACTAGATATCATATTGTTACTTATAATTATTCAATTTGCATACATTAAAATTGCCTTTGAAATGTATGGCCAGTATCATCTACCGCGCGGGAAAAATCCCGCCCTTTCCTATTTAATCGGGTTTGTATCGATGGATCATGCGAAACAGCAAAACTATAGTACTATATAGTACAAGTAACAGTTCACTGGGCCGTCGTGTCGTCTACTCCTCCGTCGTAAGAGTGGAGCGCTCGCTTTCATAAATCTTCTAGTCCCTTTCGCCGACATGTGGGACATCAAGCTACCGGGTCCATGTGCCATACCGGAATACAGTGTAGAGCAGCTGGGGTGAAGCACCCCAGTCATGGCGCCGACGTAGTAATGAGCAATGAGGCGGCAAATCACAAAGCTGCACCTTTTCCGCAGTTAAGTTGGAGGGATGAAGTAATAATGCTAAAAAAAGAAGTTGGAGGGACGAAGCAACCATCATTTCACTCGTTGCTGAATCCGCTTCTCCCTCATCTTCTTCAACTTAACCACGTGTTGCTTCTGCCATTGTTCTGCCTCATGTGGGACGCGAATCAGCTTGGTCGCTTCTCCCTCATCTTCTTCAACTTAACCACGTGTTGCTTCTGCCGTTGTTCTGCCTCATGTGGGACGCGGATCAGCTTGGTAAAGCACTGACACGTGGGACGGCATGTTAGCAAACCGCCAGGACAACGTCCTCCGAAAATAAGAAACCTCCCCCGCCATCTGCGCGGCAAAATCACCTCCTTTTTACTAATCTTTGATTCTATAATTTTTTAGATCAATATAATTGCGATTTGTATAGATAGCACACAGGAGCAAACCCAAGTGGTACGGTTAAGGGCATCCACAATGTGTAGCCAAATGTGAAAATAGCTTTTGGCATCGTGGGAACCATTGTGGACGGCGTTGCCAAAGCCAAAAAGATGGAACCGAAGCTCCCTGATTGATTGATTGAAGGAATAGAAAAATGCAACGTCTCTCCTCTTTCTCCCATGCTTGCACGCATGTAGGAGTAGTACAGTATAGAGCACAGAGTCTACTCCCCTGTCCCTTCTATCACAAATCACAAAGCAGTGAGGCGTCAAATCACAAAGCACGGATGAAGCAACTATCATTTCACTCTTCGCTGACTCCGCTTCTCCATCGTCTTCTTCGAGAAACCATCTCCCCGCACTAGTACTCCTAGTAGTAGTACTACTACCTCCGTCCGGGTTTATTGGTCCCCATTATATTCCGTGCCAAATTTTGATCATAGATTAAACTAACAAAATGTTTACGCATGTCACCAAACATTATATTTTTGAAAACTATGTTCAAATACGAATCCAATGAGAAAAAATTTCTTGACATGCATTAACATTTTGTTAGTTAAATCTTTAGTCAAAATTTGACACAAACTACAAAGGGGACCTATAAACCAGGACGGAGGTAATAGTAGTAAAGGACTTCCTGGATGCAAATAAGGCGGTCGTCTAGGCTTGCAGGCGGCACTTGCGAACGACTTACCGTGGTCTCCCTCAATGGTGTTCTCCCTCGAACGCACTTCGCCAAACCAGAAAAAAAAAGTCGTCGACGTCACCGCAATGGGCAAGGAATTCAAATATAGTTACTACCTCCATTTTTTTTGTACACAAGGCCAGTATATCAAAATTACAATTTGCAAAGGGCCACTAACACTAATCGAAGCAAAATTGATGGGGTTACCAACCAAGGACATTAATATCCCCTGCATGCATGCGGAAGTGAGAAGGTTCGTTTGCATGGCGCTGCATTAATCAAGTGATGAGGAGTGAGATGGTTAGGTCTTTGGTCTTCCGAGAAAAAATACGCATTAATTGACACGTGAAACGATTGTATCAAAGGAAAACCCGCCTTTCTTTTTTAACACTAGTACTCCTAGTACGTACTACCTCCGTCCTGGTTTATAGGTCCCTTTTATAGTTTGTGCCAAATTTTGACTAAAGATTTAACTAACAAAATGTTAATGCATGTCAAGAAAAATTATCTCATTGGATTCGTATTTGAACATAGTTTGAAAAATATAATGTTTGGTGACATACGTGAACATTTTCTTAGTTTAATCTATGGTCAAAATTTGGCACGAAATACAATGGGGACCAATAAACCCGGACAGAGGTAGTACGTACTTATCCTGTTTGGGTCTAGGCCTTGCATTGCCAAACTTTGCCACACTTTTTTGCCAAGCTTGCCTAAAGTTTTCAAAATTAGAAGGAGGTACACTTGCGTACGGCTGTCGCGGTCGCACTGCACCCTCCCACGGTCGCTCCTGCACGCCGCGGTCGCACCGCACCCTCACACTTCGCTCCTGCACGCTGCAAACCCAACCAAGGGAACGCACCCTCACGGACATGTGTTGTCGCATGTGAACAAACCAAACTCAGCCATCCTATCGCTGACACATAATTTTCGTTCATAGAGTATGTTTATCCAACCGGAGTATCCGTACGGCCCGTGCAGTGGTCTGTTGGGGAAGAAGAAGAGGTGAGGAAGAATGAAAGAAGGGTTAGGAGACGTAGGATATTCATCCAACTGCCTGAAATGGTAGACTCAGGCGACTTGCATAACAAATAGTATGTTTTTACACAGCAAAAGATCCATAATAATAAAAACAACAACATAAAGAAAAACTATCACTGCTAGCGGAAAGAGACGGCCTCGTCGTCTTTGGCTACCGGCGCGAACCAGTCGTCGCTGCCAACGTGTGTCTCCGCACCGTGGTTGTCCTCGGCCTCCAGCTACTCGTTCAAGCGGAGCGTGCAGGCGCTCTGCACGGACGAGAGCACAGGCTGGTTCAAGTCGAGGACGTCCGGTTCAGCCTGCAGGAGGGCCTCGATGGCAGCGGCATCTGCGCGCTCCGCGTCGAGTCGAGCCTCCGCCACCCGGTTCAAGTACAGGACTTCCGATTCCGCCTACAGGAGGGCGTCTATGAGAGCGGCATCCGCGCGCTCCGTGTCGAGTCGAGCCTCTGCCGCCCGGTTCAAGTCCAGGACTTCCGGTTCCGCCCGCAGGAGGGCGTCGATGAGAGCGGCATCCGCGCCCTCTGCGTCGAGTCGAGCCTCTGCCGCCCGGTTCATGTCCAGGACGTCCGGTTCCGCCTGCAGGAGAGCCTCGATGGCAGCGGCATCCGCGCGCTCCGCCTCAAGTTGAGCCTCCGCCGCCCGGTTCACATCCACGACATCCGGTTCCGCCTGCAGGAGAGCCTCGATGGCAGCGGCATGCACGCGCTCCGCATCGAGTTGAGCCTCTGCCTCCCGGTCCTCCTTTAGTATCGCCATGTTGAACCGCTGGTCCGCCTGCACCATGGGGGACTCGGACGCCGGCACAAAGTCAACGTCCATCGTCTCATACCCATCGGGGGCCTTCTGCGCCGTGACCTCCGCAGTGAACATTGGATCGGATTCCTCCTCCTCGTAGCTTGGCTCCAGAGAACTTGAGGATTGGCCCGCTGCAAAGCGAGCTTGGGAACGGAGGTCTGTGGCACCGGCCGCCGCCGTGATTTCTGCGCGGCGCTCCGATGTCAGCATCTTGTAGTAAGTGATCTTGCGGCGCAGCATGGCTTTCCGGCGAACTAGGGGACGCTTGATGCGGGCTAGGGGATCGAAAGGTGGGGGAATGGGCTGGAGATTTGGTGTGCTTTTAGGGCAGTGGCTGGCGTAGGCCGAGCAGCGAAGGTTCTGGTGTGAATAGTGGTTCCGGTGACGACCGGTCAATCGGTTTTGACTGTACATCGCTCTTGCCGCGTTCGCGTTGCAGCCCGACACGCTGGATCCTCCACGTCGCTCACCGAATGGAACACGCTTCGTCTTGCGTTTTCGCTTGCTTGTGGGACCGCAGTTGAGAGCAAACCGACGTCCCTCCCCTCCCCCGCCCGTGTCATTTATTATACCACTACTCCCTCTGTTTTATGCGGAGTAAATAAAAACAGAGGGAGTATACTACGGATGAGGATCCCCTGACGTGGCCGAACCCATTGAGTAACTGACATGCGGGGCCTAGCAAGCATGGGGTCCGCCAGTAAGTGACGAAAAGGTAGGGTAAGGCAGTGATACCTACGTCAGAGGATCCACTTCCACTATACTACTTCGACCAAATGTTAGAGTAATAATATATGACATGCAACTTACACAAATGTTAGAGTAATAATATATGACATGCAACTTACACAAAGTATACAGGGTCTAATGCATTTTTCGAGGCTAACTTTGACCAAATGTTAGAGTAATAATATATGACATGCAACTTACACAAAGCATATGGTCAATTTCGTATGTGAAAGGAGTTTCCAATGATATAATTTTCACATTATACATCTCATGCACTCCCTTCGTCTAGGTGTGTAAGTCATCTTACGAAAACCAAATAATCCCAAAACATGTAGGCACGATGCATTAACTTCTACCCCGTTTCTTGTTTCTTGACATATGAACCAATAAGAGATGAGGGTGTGCATGCTTTTAATGACCCGAGACTATCGAACATGACATGCAGTCGTTAGTTCATTGCATGCAATACTATTAATTAGCAAATAAACATTAATGTCTCTTGTTTTCCCCTCCTCCTTGGTCACGGTGCACAGCCTAAGATGACTTACTCACCTATGTGAAAGGAGTACTATTAATCTTTTCAATAGTCAAATTGGAAACCATCTCGAGTATAAATCTAGGAGTACGTACGAATCTAACAATATTGATTGGGCGTTGTTGAATGTTGATACCTTTTTATCATAGTAGAGATACTTTGACTACACATAAAACTTATATGTAAGGTAGAAAGGATAGGAGGGAGTATATTGTACGTTCAAAAAAGAAACAAACATTGAGTACCCTTTATATATGATTTGCGGATGCTATGATCACCGGTTCAAAATTTTGAATCCGCCTTAGGTATCACGTGCCCCCACTTGTTCCCTCTCGATTTCATCTCGGGGTCCAGAGATCTATTGAAAGAGGACTAGGGTGGGTACATGCGAATGATACTCGGCGGAATGTTCAAATGAGGCATGCGAGAGGATGGACTCGACTGGAGGGCGACATGATCGATGGAGAAGAGGGTTGGAGAGGAATGAGAAATAAGCAAACGCCACATGATTACACTTGAACGGCTCAAATAAACAATAAGTTGTCTCGCTTGGCCTACATAGTGAAAGGCCTAATGCGCAACGCGGAGCACTGATGCTCGAATATGGCTGGGAAAACAGGGAAACCGACATGTGGGGCACACCCGTCGGGACGATGTAGCGCAGACTAGTCCAATGGAGGAGCTAGCCCACGACCTCCTCGCCACCGACAACCGTTCATCTGGGTCTTTGGGGCCAACAACGGGGCACAGCTTCAGCACCGCCTCTGGACACAGCGACCGCGGTGAGCAACACGCTCATATCGTTGATAGACATGGTCGGTTTCAGTGTGCCGAGGGTGGCGTTTGTGCTGTGGCACGACCAACGGTATGTTTGGTTTGTGCCCAAGGTTGCCCCATCAAAGCATTGGGTAGCCAAAATTTTGGTTGAGGTATTGGTTGCCCATGATTTGGCCGACATTGGCAAGAAAAATGAACTAGAGTTGGCTAGAGTTCATTGGCATGCCAAAGAAATGGCAACCATCCAAACAAAGACCAATCTTTGGGTCATGACCAAAATTTTGGTAAGGTGCACTTTGGCCACAATCCAAACACACCCCAACACCCGGCTCGTAGCGGATGCACGGGGCGCCACGACGCGTCCGTGGAGTGGTGTAGCGCGGCCAACTGCATCCTTTGGACCTGAGACCATGCCGGGTCGTCTTGCTTTTTCAATGACATGCGGGGATCGCATTTGAGCAAAGGGCATCTCCAACGTTGCCACGACTGCAGCTGACTATCCTAGCACACCAAAGCCATCGTCCCTCGCACCGTCACGCGGTGCATTCCCAGCCAGCGCTAGCTGCCCACATTCATGTCGTCCGTTCGTATGTCGTCGTTAAGAGGCTCGGTGCCCGAGGAACCAACTCTGGCGACTTAATGATGCACCCGGACGCTTGGCCTCACCGGAATGCGCTACTTAAAGCGGCAACGCCCAGCTAACCTCCACACCATAGCACATCGTCCTCCTACCTGACACCACATCCGCCATGACTGCAAGTGCGAACGCTCTGCGGGAGAGCTTGTCTTCGGGGATGAAGCTCGAGGTCGCCACCCTCGCTCAAGTCGCCTCTCACGACGCAATAGCGGCGTAGCCGGACGCGAACGCGACCGCACAAGCGGTGGCCACGCTGGCGGCCGACGACGGGAGCACCATCAGCCATGCGTCCTACTTGCCACCGTCCAACGTCCGGCACCGCCGAGGTCGGGGACTCCTCCGAGGATGAGTAGGGCATGGGAGGTGGCAGGGCACGGTGTGCCAACTGGCTGGTCCTTATCCCGTGTTCTACTCTTCCTCGCCGGAGACCGCACCTTCACTTCACGGGTCTTGAACCCCGCCCCCGTACATAGAGATCGCAGATGGAGGATGTCGGTCGCCTCCGTAGAATAGGTTTAGGGTCGGGTTTCTTTTATTTTTCTGTCTTATAAAAGTTCGAAATGTAATGAAAATCTGCCGTGTTTGCATTAATCTCGGTCAGTGTATATGAACTTTCACAATAATATACATATTGTAGGAGTACTAGTGCACGGAAGATCAAGATATTGTGGGGAAATCCTTATCTGCAAATGTGGAGAGGAGTGTGGGTAAATTGTCATAGTTTCCTTCCTATCCGTTAGATATAGATCGGACGGCCTATATTGCAGGATCACAGGCACACCATCATCACCAACTCTGCTTTTTATTGAACCGAGACAAATCTAAAAAACCCAACTAAGCCAACCTCCCAGCATATCGCGCGCGAAAAGACCCGGCCGCGCCGTTTTAGTTGGGATTACCGGATTACTAGTAGTAGTATCGATGGATCGCGCGAAGCAACATTTTTTTTTGAGGGGGCGAAGCACCTACTCCCTCCATTCCGATTTACTCGTCGTGGTTTTAGTTCAAATTTGAACTAAAACCACGACGAGTAAATTGGAATGGAGGGAGTAGTTTAAAAGGAAAAAGGAGGTACACTCATAGCACTCCTGTCGCGGTCGCATTGCACCCCACAAACGTTCGGTCCTGCAGACGGCTCACGTAAACGGAACGCGCTTCGGCTTGCCTCTTCACTGACACGTGGGACTGCACTTGGAGAAACCGACCATGCGCCAAACTCCCCCCGCCCACCGCGCGAAATTCCTCCCCCCCCCCCACAAACAAAAATCCCCCCCCCAAATTCGATTCAACCACCCTTCGGCCAAATATTCCCCAAACCCCCCTCTCCCCCGTCCCCCTCCACTCCATTCGCTTCGCCAAATTCGCCCTCCCCGCTGCGCCGATACGTCGGCACCGCAGTTCGTCGAGGGGACGCACGGCGATCCTCTCGCTCCCACAGTACGCTCTTGTAGACTGCCGTCCTCTAGTCGTGCCGCCACCTCTGGCTACGTTCTTGTGGAGGCGCGCAGCGGTCAGCGCTGCCACCGCTGGTGATGTTCGTGTGGAGACGCACGGCGGTCAGCTTCTCCCACGGTACGCGCATTCTAGACTGAGGCCCCGTTCATGTCGGTGTAGCGCTGAATGTTAGCTGATAGACGCTGTTAATCTCACTGTTTGCCGAAGTAGTTTACTGTCAATATGCTCTGCTTAAGAAGCTTCCTTTCCCTGTTCTGCACTCAATCTGCTTAGCTGAGATGGCATGCCAAGGCCGATTAGTTGCTAAAATATCCTGCCATATATTTATTGTGACGTAGATTGCCATGGTCTAGTAGCCAATCTGTTAGGTGAAATAGCTCTACACCATTTTATACTCGATCTTTGTTGCTGCGATGGCCTTCGATAGTTTGATGGTTGTGTGCTTGGGCTCATTGACTACTGAAACAGCCTGCCATAATTTAGCACTCAAATCTGTTTGCTGAATTAGCTTTACATATATTCCGTTACTTAGATCTGCTCGTCCAAATATCTTGCCATAGCTTTAGAAATTGACCTAGGTATTTTTTTCTGGACTTCATAAAAAAGCATATATGTTTTTCCTGTAATATCTAGTAGAAGAACTAATTTGTATGTCTAACAGATGGACATGACTTGGATAACTTCTGCTCGAAGATTCTCTACTGCATATGTCGAGGGGGTTGAAAACTTCATGAACTTTATCAGAGCTGAGTACGGTGGTCTGAAATCAGATGTGCTCTGCCCGTGTAGCAGTTGTATGAATTCAGTTACAAGACCCCAGTCAACTGTGCAAAATCATCTACACTTGTATGGGATGTCGGTCACATATACTAGGTGGGTTCATCATGGTGAAGCTGTGAACGTCAATGTTATTGACTACGTGGAAGCAGCAGATCGCCATCTTGATCTGCCTGATGCTCAGGTGGAAGAGGAGGAGGAGGAGGTGGTGGCGGATCCAGTGAGTTTGACCAACATTGAAACAATGTTGTGAAATGCTCGTGCATTCCGTGAACTTTCACCCGCAGAAGAAAAACGGTGGGCCCGCATGTTGGAACAATGCAATGTTGCTGTCACCCCAGGAAATAAGCTGTCAGTATTCTCAGCTATGGTCACCTTTCTTCAGGTGAAGACATCTGAGCAGATGACCAACAAATCATTCGATGCGATGTTGGCTGCTTTCCACAAATCTTTCCCAGATGCGTCTGAGCTGCCACACACCTACAGTAAAATGAAGAATTTCCTTCGTCCAGTTGGAATTGGATATGATATGATCCATGTTTGTAAGAATGATTGTGTTCTGTTCCGGAAGGATTATGCCAACTTAAGTGAATGCCCCAAATGCAAATCATCAAGATGGAAAGATGGTGATGATGTGAAGAGGGTTCCTCATAATGTTCTGAGACATTTTCCAATTACACCAAGATTGCAGAGGTTGTTTCATGATGCTGAAACAAGAGAGGATGTACTATGGCATTCTAGGAACCAGGAGTACAGAGATCAGAATGTAATGAGCCATCCATCTCATGGTAGTGAGTGTAAAAGCTTCAATGATAAACACAAAGAGTTTGTTGCTAACCCGAGAAACATTAGACTTGGCTTAGCTTCAGATGGATTTAACCCATTTGGCCACCAGAGCGCCACATATAGCATGTGGCCAGTGCTTGTTATCCCTTACAACATGCCTCCAAATGTCTGCACCAAAGAATCAAACTACATGATGGCCTTGCTCATCCCAGGTCCAAAAAGTCCTGGAAAGGATTTTGATTTGTTCATGGAGCCTCTTGTGGAGGAACTTCAACAGCTATGGAAGGGTGTTCTCACTCGAGACCTATATAGCAGCCCACCAGCTGATTTCTTTCTGCGTGTTGTTATAATTTGGTGCATCCATGATTATCCGGCTTTGGGCACTATGTCAGGGCGAACGACACATGGTTACAATGCATGTGTTCGCTGTGACAGGAATCCGCTGTCATACGCAATACTTAGCAAGATCTGTTACATTGGACACCGCCGTTTCCTTGCCAAGGACAAGCCGCATCCTAGAAAATACCGAAGACATGTGTTCAATGCAAAGCATGAAAACCGTGATGCGCCAAAGAGGCTCACCGCCGATGAGTTGCAAGTGGAATTAGAGAAGGTCAGGCATATTACACCAGGAAACCATCCTGGTAATGGTAGCGGGAAAAGGAAGCGTGGCAGGGTAGAAGAGAGATTATTGTTTACCCGCAGGTCCACTTTGTGGGACTTGGAGTATTGGAAAGATTTGGATCTAGGCATAATCTTGATGTGATGCACATCGAGAAAAATATATGTGACAGCATTATCGGCACACTTCTTAATATTGAAGGCAAGACGAAAGATACCTTAAAATCTAGGATTGATTTGACACACCTGGGTATCAGAAAGGATTTGCAGGTGCAAGATGAAGGTAAACCACGGGATATGGCACCAGCTGTGTACGTCTTGGACAAGGTAAAAATAAAAGAATTCTACGAGGTCCTGTCACATGTGAGATTCCCACATGGATTTGCTTCCAACCCTGAAAGGAGAGTCAGTGCAGATGGAAACAAGGTACAAGGGTTGAAAACTCATGACTGCCACGTCCTACTTCAAAGGGTTTTACCTGTTATCCTTAGAGGATTGGGCCGCCCTGACTTATACAGAGCAGTTGCAGAGTTGGGACAATTCTTCAGGGAACTCTGCAGTAGGAATATCAGGATAGATGCTTTGGAGCGTCTTAGAGACAAGATACCAACTATCCTATGCGACCTTGAGAAGATATATCCTCCAGCCTTCTTTGATGTGGTGGTGCATTTGGTTGTTCATCTACCTGATGAGGCACTACTTAGAGGTTCAGTACAGTATGGCTGGATGTACCCTATTGAAAGGCGGCTAGGCACTTTGAAGGGCTATGTTAGGAATAGAGCTAGACCCGAGGGTTCCATTGCAGAGGCCTACATTGCTACAGAAGCGTTGACATTCTGCTCAAAATACATTGAAACAGCTGATCAGCTTAGCAAAGAGGTGGGTGAAGACAATCCCGGGCTCAATGTTTTCGATTATTCTGTTCGAGTTACGGGGAAGAGTCGACAAGAGGACAGACCTAAAGATTTGGACAAAATGGTTTGGTATGTGTTGAATAACTGTCCTGAGATACTACCTTATATCAAGTAAGTGCAGTACTGTAGCTTATACATCGTAATCTACTAAACTTGCAGCACATTCTTATATATTTAGATGTTTGACGCGATCACTATGTTGTGTAGCATGTACAAAGAGGAGTTACTGCCGCAAAATCCAAGAAACATTGACAAACTGGTTATGACAGGATTTGCGAAATGGTTCAAGAACCATGTAAGCTTTTGAAGTGCACTGTCAGTTTTTTTAATATATTGAGTACATAAGATGATCAGCTTGTCTATTTTCTAACCATAGGTTAAGAAGATGCGGGAGGATGGGCTGGCAGTTGATGATGCCCTTTACTCACTAGCAATGGGTCCTGATACTCGGGTAAGACATTATGAATCTTGCATTGTTGGAGATGTGCGCTACAACACCCTTGCACGAGACGAAGGCAGGAAGGCACAAAACAATGCCATCATGAGCACGGATACGTATGACAAAGAGACAACTGAAATGTATGCTAACATAACAGACATTGTTCAGTTGCAGTATATCTCCAGTTTCGAGGATCATCGGTGTGTGGTTCTGTTGTGCTGTCGTTGGTATAACCTGTTTTCCAGGATCGCAAAACCCAGAGCTGATGATTATTTCAAATCCATCAATGTCAAGGCGGTGTACCAGACCAACGAGCCTTTTATTTTGGAAAATCAAGCAACATAGGTATTTTTCTTGGAAGACACATTTGCACGTAGCGATGACTGGAGGGTATTGCAAAGGTTTGAGCAGAGGAATTTGTTTAATGAAGTTGCACAACAAGATGATGCTTACACTGCTCCTGATGTACAAGATAACACAGATGTTCCTAATATCTTTGAGAACCATCACGTCAATGACGCCGGCGAAAAGATTGCCTGTCGTGCTGTGGACATACAAGAGTTGATCAAGAAGAAGCCAACGTTCGAGGATGTTGAGGATGAAGAAGAAGATGACACCATGGGGAATTACGATTCAGACTGATACACATGGTGAAGATGTTGACGTTGCTGCTGCGGATGATGATTACATTGCTTTTTTCGTATTTGCCTGTCAGAAGACGTTTTTTTATCTACTATGTGAAATTGTGTTTGCTATGACAACTGAAACCTGATGAACATGTTGTTTAGTATTTTGCTGTGAGAACATCACTTGTTATGTATGCTGATTTGTGTTTGATGATTGTATGACAACTAAAACATGATGACATTGTTTTTTAGTTGTACTCATATTTGGTTGTGAAACTTGAATTTGATGACATAGTTTGTTGTTGGACTGCAATTTGCTCGACGTCTTCGAATGAGAACAAAGCTGACCCGGCAGGGCCTCTGCTATCTATTTATTTATATGAGCAAAAGGGGATACCCCCTGATTTCCGTTAATAGAAATCATTAGATGTTCACAACACTACACCCAGCCTGCTACACAGGTTTCATTCATTACTAGTTTTAGCAAAGTGCTCATGTCGTAGCCACTGAATACATCACGAGTGCTACATACACTGCAAATAAAGAGACAATCATCCTACAGAGCACATTGATTTTTCCCATTATCTTCACAAGCTCTTTCATCTCCTCATTGTTGTCAAGGCTGTTCAGCAGCTGTTCCTTGGCCATGATCAGAGGAACTACGTCTTTAACCTTATGCTCTGCATCTTCCTCTTCTGTCGTTCCTTCAGTTACTTGTCCAACACCCCAACCTGCTGGTATTGGGATTCCTCGGCTAACCAAATAATCAGCATAGTTGCATTCCCCCACATCAGCAACTTCCAAGAAATACAAATCACACGAATCTTCCCTTTTCTGCATGAATCAAATTGGAAGATCATCAACCAAACTATTAGAAAAATAGCAACTGAAAGCAGCAGAACAACACTTAAACATATTATTACCCCATGATTCGGGCATTTGTAGAAGACTCGGCCAGGGTTGCGGATTGTGGTTGAGACGCGATGGATGACTCTGCGTGATTTGCAGCAGTGCCACCACACCAACGGTAGCGGGTTGTGCTGAGCAATCGGCTGCGGTGCGCATGCCGGCGGGGGTGTGATGAGACCCACAGGCGATGGTACGGGTGGCGACTTGGCGCATATCTGGTTGTTGCCTACTGAAGAGCAGGTGGACGAGCAGCCAGCGGGCATGGTTGCTGCGGCCAGAGCTTCTGATGCTAGGCAGAGTAAGTAGAGAAGAGGAGAAGCAAACGTTGGATATGTCAGTTTCATTACTTGCAGAGTAGCATAGCACCATATATAGTCATAGTCTAGGTTTGGATTCGAACCAGCTATAGGAGCACGTCTTTCTTTTTTCTAAAAGTCGGCAACGTCTCTTTACTGGTACACTAGCTTGTTCTGTACGCCTTCCCAAGTCTTTGATTTTCTTTCCTTTTTTTGCGAGGAAGGAAGGAGGACAAAATTGAGAGTTCCTCGGACTCGAACCCAAGACCTCTCGGTTGAAAACCAAGGGTGCTAGTCACTTATGTGGTGAATGTTCCCTACGAGGAGGACGGCAGACGAACGCATTTTCCTCGCAGTTTTCTTCCTATATATAAAAAAGTATGCTACTTGGTGTCCGCTTAGTCAAAAAATGATTGTGCCAACCTTGACCGTTCGATTGACATTCAATGTCTATCGCGTTTCTTCAGTCTCTTCTCCCTCAAGCCGCCAAAGCCAAACCAGCGATGGCGGGACCGCCTGCTCCCGCCTCCCACGGATGGCTGTGATCTTCCCTGGCTCCTGTTCATTCCTGTCCGAGGCCTCACCATCGTCCTCTGCACTCGCCACGGCGCCGCCCTCCGGTGTTGTCAACATGGTCAACAACCGAGAGGAATAAGGAGATGACTGTACATGGTGAGGATGACAGTAGGGACCCAGCAGCGTGCGCAGTAATTTTGTTTTTTCAGGACGGAGAAGGGTATCAACTGGGTTGTGCGGGACCCGTGGCCCGTCTAGCCTAGGCTTTTATTTCATACGTTTAGCACATGACCAGCCCAGTTTGTTTTTTCCTTTCTGAAAAATGGCTAGCCAGCTATTTTGTTTTTTGCAGAATAACCAACATAGGCCTACTTGCTTTTCTACGCCCTGCTGGGCCGGAAATCTTTCAAGACGAGGAGGGATGCATTTTGCCCAAAAAATGGGCTATAAGTAATAAGAAATGGGCTATAAGTAATAATAAATGGGCTAAAAGTAATAATAAATGGGCTGTAAAATGAAAAAAATACAACAAACAGGCAATTAGTTCCCAAATACTGTTTTCTTTTGAATTTTGATATTTTAAATTTCATTGTTTTTGTGCGGGTAAAATTTCATTGAATTTAAATTAAGGTATATCTAGATTTAAAATTAATTTGAATCCGGCTAGAAATTTCGGGCTGTATGCTGTTTGGGACAGATTTGGAGGCTAACTTATGGGTCTACTAGGTTGACGTGTACTTTGGCTTTGTCAACTTAGTCCACAAACGATTCTAGCAGCAGTGACCGTTGGATGTTAATCCAACGGCCGTGCTGCTTCTTCAATATCTGATCTTCTTGCTCCATCTGCCCAAACCAGCTCCGGTGGGACTGCCTGCTCCCGCCTCCCATGGCCGGATGTGCTGCTGCACAGGCCGCACCGCCCCACCCTACTTCATTGCTGGCCAGGCCATTCCTCTACTCACCCACACCTCCTGTTATTTTCCGGCGACGGCAGCCGGACTAGTAAACCCTCGTACTCCCCACCGCGTGGGCAACCATTGTCGAGTCTTCCCCGGCTCCGTGTCGTTCCCTTCCTAGGCCTCGCCGTCGTCCACCGCCATGGTGCTCTCGACGCGGCCTGGTCAACGAGGTCAACGAACGATATCCATCGGTTGTGGACTGTACGCGCAAAATAATGATTCCTCCACCTGACAGCTGGGACCCACCGAAAGGGCCTCTATATTTCGCGAAAAAAACATTCCCCCCACTGACATGTCGGACCCACCAGCTATATCTTCGCACGCAAGGAAGTGCCTCCTTATTACGCACAAAAAAATGAATACCCACCCTGCTAGATGGGACCCGCCATAGTGGGAGGATGACTTGTGGGCCAACTAAGTTGACGGGGACTGTCGTGGAATTGTCATGTCAGATGTCCTCGTGAAAGGACTTAGTTGTGGAGCCATCGCAACTAGGAAGCTTGAAGGGGTTAAATCGGGACAAAGGACACGAGAGGGTTTATACTAGTTCGGCCCCTTACGGTGAAGGTAAGGCCTACGTCTAGTTGGGTTGGTATTGATGTTTCGATGACCAGGGAGCGAGATACGCTATGCCTGGTTCTCGATGAGTTGTTTCTTGCCCTAAGTCACCTGCGGGTCGTCCCCTTATATACACGGGTGGACGCCCTACGGCTTACAGAGTCCCGGCTGGCTTATAAACAATGTCCGGCTCGGTGACTAGTTAAGTCTACCTTATGATACAAGTAATATTATTACAGCGGTTTACTACAACGGGCCTTAAGTCGCCAGTGGGCCTTAAGCCCTTCTTGAACCGCTATCTTCATGCTTGGCCTTGGGCTTCTCTCTGATGAGTCTCTTTGCGTAACCCGGCCCCTCCTGGGCGGCTTACACAAATAGCTATATTCCCAACATTAGGCCCCAGATTGATTTGAACCTGTTCATGTCAATCTAAAAATATTTTTAAAGAATAAATCTTCAATCTTCTGACTATACAAAGGGTTTTTGTTAACCCGCCATGACATCATCTTCTGGATCCGTCTTAACCTGGCATGACGTCATTCTTCCTGTAATTCATTTTCTATTCCGTCGAATCTTTCAACGGATCTTTGACTTTACTGACCATCCTGAGAATCGAGGCGCCAGAGCCGCTGGATAATAAATGTTATCTCCTTGTTTTTTGCACCCTCTTAGTCAATCTTCTCTTATAAATAGGGAGACCAAGGTCTTGCCCCCAGTCGTCTTCTTCCTCTCCTCTCTGCCACTCGAGCTCCACCGCTGTTGCCATCGACTCCCTCGTCTTCATCGACTCAGGCCGCTGCATCGACCTGTCCTTGACCAGAGATTGACGGCAAACCTCCGCAGCTTCTCCTCATCTGTCAGTTCTTCTTCCTTGCTCCTCAGATCCGCATTAGGACCTTCGAGTTCTTCGGTGTTCTTCGTTGCTCATTAGGAACCCCTCGTAGATTTGCTCACTACCGTCCTTTTGATCTCAAAAAGGCAGAAACCTAATGCGGTAGCTGTTTTGCACCCACCTTGATTGCTAGTAGATCCCTTGGTGTCGCACAGAAGCCTTGTTCGAGCCCTTGAACTTCATTTGTGCCAGTTCTAGGTCTAGAAGATTTTCTTTTTAGAACAGTTGTTTGATCCAAAATGATAACGACAACTTGTAAAACCTGTTTGTTTCACCCGGAAGTAAAAAACTGCCTCTGTCAAATATGTTTAACTGCTCTTTGACACCTGTAGTGGCTTAATATTTATTGCACAATCACCCTTATGTCATTAGGCCCCTTTATTTAAGCCGCCACTTTGAATAATTTTAAATATTTCTCCCGGGTTAAAGTTGAACCGGAGCTTTTTATTGTGTCATAGGCCACTGTCGTCATGGCTCCTAAGGCGGCCAAAGCCCCTATGACTTGCAATTGGGTTCCATCCACAGTGACAAAAAGCAAACTTGCCGAGTTTGTGAAGTCCGGCCATCTGCCAAAGAGGGAGGTTATGTCTTATCGTGTCCCTAACCCGTCTGAGGAAATACCTCAACCCAAATATGGGGAGGTAGTAGTCTTTACGGATCACATGAGCCGTGGATTTGCTCCTCCCGGTTCAAAATTCTTCAGGGAGGTTTTGAATTTCTTTGATCTTAGACCTCAAGACATCGGACCCAACTCCGTGTCAAATATTTGCAATTTCCAAGTCTTCTGCGAGGTGTACCTGGGAGAAGAGCCAAGTCTGCTATTGTTCAGGGAACTTTTCTACATGAACCGGCAAAATGAACGTGCCAACGGGCCGAGTCTTGAGCTTGGCGGCATCTCAATCCAGCGACGGAGAGATTGCCTTTTTCCTTATGCTGAGCTGCCGAGTCACCCAAAGTCTTGGAACCAGACGTGGTTCTACTGTCAAGATACATCACCGGCTGATGAGAAGCCTCTGCCCGGCTTTCGCGCCCTGCGCCTCGAATCTAATCATCCGTTGGCAGATAAGTTATCCGCTATTGAGCGCCTGCCCCTCAACCCCACCATCAGGAATATCAAAGCTCTTCTAGGGAACAGGTTAAACGGCATCGATCTGGTTCGAGTCTGGGTCACCTGGCGGATACTACCATTAAGCCGCCGCTCCGGCTTAATGTGCACCTACACAGGCGAAAAGGATGACCCAATGCGTCAAAGTCCTGATGATCTACCAGATGATGTTATAGATGCTACGGTCCAATCTCTGTTGAAGGAGGGTACTGTGACCAGTAATGCCTTCGGCTTACTGCCCTTCTGCAAGAAGAACCCAGCCCCTGCGGTAAGTTATCAATCTTCAAAAATACTCTTTAACATGTTATGCCTTCTTGTATTTATGATTCCTTATCTTTTTCCATAGGCCGTTGACAACTTCTAGGAGGTCAAGTATGACCACGAGGCCGCCAAGCAAGCCAGGGCAGCCAAGAAAACTAAAAGAAAAACTGCCAAGACGGGAACCTCAAGGAAGAAGAAACCCAGCGCTTCCGACTTGCTCAAATTGGATGATACTTCTTCGGATGATGAAGAGGTAATTCTTTAATTTTCTTAACTCCCCTGTTGCTATTTTACTGACATTCTATCCTTTCAGGAGGATACGGGGAACAGTCAAGCAGTTGAAGAAGAGGTAACTATAATCTCTTCCGACTCAGAGCCTTTGCCAACACAAAAACTCCGAAGGGTGACCCGGAAAGTAAGATTTTCACATCCTCTAGCTTACCAAGATCCTCAATTTCTTTTGAAGCAACAACAGCTTTAGAACCGGAGGCAAACTCGGGCCACCCAAGACGCCGAACTCTCCTCCGGCTTACCTGATGTAACCAGGAAGCGTCGAACCGAGGTTACCTCCGATTTACATTCTGTTTTTCCTTTGGCGGGTCTAATTCGCCAACCTCTCAATTCATCTAACTCCAATTATCAGGATGCTTCTCCGTCTTCCGACAAGTCGATGCAATCAAACATGCCAGTTTTAAAACAGCTCCCGGGTAATGCAACCTTTCTTACTTTAAGTCTTTCCATACTTATATGTTGATACTCATCCTTCCACTTTGATTGACAGCCTGCAAGTGAAGCCTAGCAAGAGGGCAAAGAAGAATAAGCCGTCCCAAGACCCGGTGGTCCCTGAACCGGCCATTGACTCATCTGTTCCCGACGGCTCCACTCATCAGCCACCGCCTGAACCGGCTTTTGATATTCCGGTGTCAACCTCTGACCCGCCTGCAGAAGACGTTGTCCACAATTCTGATAACCCGGAAATTCCTAGCCCGGTCAAGATGACTGATCCGGAAGTTGAGTTTCTGAAAAGCCAATATGTTGCGCCGGACCAGCCTACTGTTCTTGCTCAATGCACTGCCAAGGAGGAATTTGCTCAACATCGGAAAGCCAAACAGGACATCACTGATTATACTCACCTAAGCATTGGTGATATAGTCTCGGGCTATCTGAACCAAGTGCACAATAGCCGTGACCTGGAAATTGACATGGTGAAGCAAATACAGCATAAATCTGAGGTATAACTTTAGCTTTTCCTGAACCTTACTTACTGTCCCAGCCCCCAAGTCTATTGCTTATGAATGAATATGCTATAGACTTAGAAATCTACTTACTGTTAGTATGTCCGATTTAAAGTAAATACATTTAACCCGGTGATAGCGTGAAACTTTGAATTGACACATTAGTCCCCAAGTGTCAAGTATCTTTACTTGTAAAATGCTTGAGACTTTAGTATATATGGCTTGGCAAATAAGTTAAAAAATTCTTTGAGCATACATTAGCCCCCAAGTGCCAAATATCTTTACTTGTAAAGTGTTTGGGACTTGACTGTTACCTTATCATGATCCTTACCA
This sequence comes from Triticum aestivum, assembly GCF_018294505.1. Classification (NCBI taxonomy): domain Eukaryota; kingdom Viridiplantae; phylum Streptophyta; class Magnoliopsida; order Poales; family Poaceae; genus Triticum; species Triticum aestivum. Next base: position 640,129,739 of record NC_057798.1, on the reverse strand, counting down.
TAATTTCGTGCCAATACAGGCTACCATAAGTCAATTTGAATCGGAGATTGCTGACCTGAAGAGCCAGCTGAAGCTTCAAGAGCTTGAAACTCAAAAAGCAAACTCCAAGTTTGAATTCAGCATCTCTGAACAAGAAAATTGAAGAAAAATTTTGAGTCGGAGAAAAAGCTTGGGTTGATGAGAGGGCTTCATTAGTGACTCGGGCCGAAACGGCAGAAGCATCTCTTGCAGAGGCAACAACCGAACTGTCCGACTTAAAGCGGCAGATATCCCAAATGGTCTCAGCCATCTTCGGTAAGTCCCTCCAAAAAACCTTAAACATTGTAATCTTCCAAGGATTTATTGTGATGATTATCTCCGGCTTATTGTTATGCTTGTGACCATACAGGCCCCAGGAGTACCAACCTCAAGCAAAACATGCTGATCAAGCTCAAGGCGGTTTACACCCTTGTGGAGCAGCTATACACCGGGTCACAACGTGCCTTGGCCGTTGTAGCTTTATCAACTCCACATCCTCGCCTGCTGCAAGACGTATTGAAGAGCCTCGCTTTTCTTCCTCAGCGGATCCAAGATCTAAGGCGGGCGTCCTCAAGAGCCGGAGCCGTAGCCGCATTGAGTCGGGCTAAAGCATGGCTCCCAGAACTAGACCCGGCCAACCTTGCCCTTGGATACCCAAGTCTGAAGGAGGATGGTACTGCCTTTGACGACCATGACTTCAACGCCTGTGTCAAAGCCATACGTCCCGTGGCGACCCTTATTGGAAACGACACATATCTTAGCAAGTATGCACCGGCTTATGACAGTGAAAACCGGAGAATCCCAAACGCTCCATATGATTAAATCAGCCTGATCCCTCCAACGCGTAAGCATACCTTTGCCCCTGAAGTGGACCCGACCGGTTTAATAGATGATGAGGCTGAATTTGAAGCCTTAAGCGGCATTGACTGGGCCTCGTCCACCTTCCAGGACAAAGCAACCGACGGAGAGGCGGAGAAGGATAACCCGGAGCCATCAAGCCCGCCAAAGGAGTGAGCTGCCAGGCGTCTTACCTTTTGCCCAAATGATGCTTCACTTATTCAGACTCGGGGAGTCTTGTAAAAACTTCTCAATGTTTGCCATGCCTTCGTGCATGTTTATAGCGCTTAACGATTTCGTAAGCCATCATTATCCTATATTTCCCAGCTTATGTTGATCGTTTGCCCCCTTGAAGTTAAATTTTCCTACCTTACTCTGCACATAAAGCAAACAAAACTTTCTTGGGAGGTTTACTGCTCCAGGGGTTTATAAAGTATTGATGACCCGGAACATATTACAAAAAACATGTACAGACCGATTTATGATTACTTATAATCACAATAGCATACCTGCGAACCCTTTGGCAACCTTCTCGGCTCATAGGATGCCTCATCTGGTACTGTGTAGAGCTTGGGGTAAGCAATATTAAACCGGAAGAGAAATAAAAACCATCTCCTCAAGAAGGTTTAAAAAAAGTAAAAGTAACTATAGTCATCAGTAATGTTCACAGGCTCCTGATTCGAATACAATCAGAGAACCGTCCCAAAGGGGTTAAGCTAAGATTCGGATACGATCATATAGCCCCCAGTGGCTTTGGCGATGCCGATCAAGTGGGTATCGGCAGCTATGTTCTCTTTGGTTCGAATACGACCTATGTTTGAACAGGAAGGCCCCAAGTGACCATAAAAGTTGTTTAATGACGCTGATTCAAATACGATCCACGTCAGGCCCAAAGGGGTTAAGCTGTGATTCAAATATGATCAAGAAGCCCCCAAGTAGGTTTGGCAGTATGCCGATCAAGTGGGTATCAACAGCTATGTTCTCTTTGGTTCGAATACGACCTATGTTTGAACAGGAAGCCCCCAAGTGACCACAGCTAGATTCAGATATGATCATAAGCCGGACCAAAGGGAAAGCCGGAGTCAGATATGATCCGGTCCCTGTTGGTAGTTTCCATCACCTGACAAAGAAGACATAAAAACATTCGAGGGAAAAAAGGACAAAGGTCCTGCTTTATTGCTTTATATAATATATACATCGTCAAAAATATATACATCTAAAGAGCCGGTGGATCAAGTATAATAAGGCCGAAGATGGGCAATATTCCACGGCCGGCGGGTCTCCTCCTCCGACTTATGTGAGTCTTTGTGCTCGCGAACATCAATGAGGTAATATGACCCGTTGTTTAGAGTCTTGCTGACCACAAAGGGTCCTTCCCATGGTGGCGATAGCTTGTGCATGTCAGATTGATCTTGGATGAGCCGGAGTACCAAGTCGCCTTCCTGAAAGGTTCTGCTCCTAACCCGGCGGCTGTGATAGCAGCGCAGGTCTTGCTGGTAAATCGCCGAGCGGGCTATGGCCAAATCTCGCTCCTCATCCAACTAGTCAAGTGCATCCTGATGAGCCTTTTCGTTATCCACCTCAACGTAAGCCGCCACACGGGGCGAGTCATGTCGTATGCCACTTGGCAGGACCGCCTCTGCTCCATAGACCATGAACAATGGTGTGTATCCCGTAGATCTGTTAGGCGTAGTGTTGATGCTCCATAACACGGAGGGTAACTCCTCCACCCAACAACCCGGAGTCCGTTTTAAAGGGACAAAGAGCCGGGGCTTGATACCCTTCGGGATCTCCTGATTAGCTTTTTCTGCTTGACCATTAGATTGAGGAAGAGCAACAGACGAAACATGAAGCCGGATATGTTCTCTTTGACAGAACTCTTCCATGGCACCTTTAGAGAGATTAGTGCCATTGTCAGTTATGATGCTATGTGGGAAGCCAAAACGAAAAATCACCTTTTTCATGAACTGAACCGCCGTGGCTGCGTCACACTTACTGACCGGTTCTGCCTCAACCCACTTGGTAAACTTGTCCACTGCCACCAGCAGATGTGTCTTTTTATCCTTAGACCTTTTGAAAGTTCCAACCATGTCAAACCCCCAGACCACAAACGGCCAAGTGATTGGGATCATCCTCAATTCTTGAGCAGGCACATGAGCTCGTCGTGAGAACTTTTGACACCCATCACATTTGCTGACCAAATCCTCCGCATCAGCATGAGCCGTCAGCCAATAGAAACCATGACGGAAAGCCTTGGCTACGAGAGATTTTGACCCGACATGATGGCCACAATCCCCTTCATGGATCTCATGGAGTATTTCTTGGCCTTCTGTAGGCGACACACAACGTTGAAACGCCCCAGTGACACTTAGATGGTGTAACTCGCCGTTAACAATCGTCATGGACTTGGAACGCCTGATAATTTGTCTTGCCAAGGTCTCATCCTCAGGTAATTCACCCCGGGTCATGTAAGCCAAATAAGGCACTGTCCAATCCGGGATGACATGAAGAGCCGCCACCAGTTGTGCCTCCGGGTCTGGCACCGCTAGTTCTTCCTCGGTAGGCACCTTGACAGAAGGGTTATGCAAAACATCAAGAAAGGTGTTAGGTGGCACCGGCTTACGTTGAGATCCGAGCCGGCTTAAAGCATCAGCCGCCTCGTTCTTCCTTCGATCAATGTGCTCCACTTGATAACCCTTGAAATGTCCAGCCACAACATCTACTTCACGTCGATAAGCCGCCATGAGAGGATCCTTGGAATCCCACTTGCCTGACACCTGCTGAGCGACGAGATCTGAGTCGCCCAGGCATCTTACCCGGCTTAAGCTCATTTCCTTGGCCATCCGAAGACCATGAAGTAAGGCCTCGTACTCAGTTGCATTGTTAGTACATGGGAACATAAGCCGGAGTACATAACGAAATTTGTCACCTCGAGGGGAAGTTAAGACCACTCCAGCCCCCGAGCCTTCTAGCTGCCTGGACCCGTCAAAGTGGATAGTCCAATATGTGTTATCTGGCTTCTCCTCAGGTGCCTGCAACTCTGTCCAATCATTGATAAAGTCCACCAAGGCCTGAGACTTAATAGCAGTCCGAGGCATGTACTTCAAACCATGAGGCCCAAGCTCAATAGCCCACTTGGCGACTCGTCCTGTGGCCTCCCTATTCTGGATGATGTCTCCCAAAGGGGCAGAACTTACCACAGTTATAGGATGACTTTGAAAGTACTGCTTCAACTTCCGGTTGGCCATAAACACTCCATAAACGAGTTTCTGCCAATGTGGATACCTTTGCTTAGACTCAATGAGTACCTCACTGACATAATAAACCGGCCGCTGAACCGGATACTCCTTGCCAGCCTCCTTACGCTCCACCACAATGGCAACGCTGACGGCTCGTGAATTGGCAGCCACATATAACAACAAAGGCTCTTTATCAATTGGAGCCGCGAGAACCGGCGGTTCAGACAATTGTCTTTTCAAGTCCTCAAAAGCAGCATCAGCGGCATCACTCCAGACAAAAGTGTCTGCCTTCTTCATCATTTGATACAGCGGTAGGGCCTTCTCACCTAACCGGCTTATGAACCGGCTTAAAGCGGCGACGCGACCCGCCAATCGCTGAACATCATTGATGCACGCCGGTTTAGCCAGAGAGGTAATTGCCTGAATCTTCTCCGGGTTAGCTTCAATGCCTCTGTTTGATACCAGAAAACCCAAAAGCTTGCCTGCAGGTACACCAAATACACACTTGGCCGGGTTAAGCATCATCTTGTAGACCCGGAGATTATCAAAGGTCTCTTTCAAATCTGATATCAAGGTTTCCTTTTCTCTGGACTTCACCACAATGTCATCCACATAAGCATGAACATTACGCCCAATTTGATCGTGCAAACAGTTCTACACACACCGCTGATAAGTCGCCTGGGCACTTTTGAGTCCAAATGGCATAGATACATAGCAGAAGGCTCCAAACGGAGTGATGAAAGCCGTCTTCTCCTGGTCCTTAACTGCCATTTTGATCTGATGATAACCTGAGTAAGCATCCAAAAAACTCAAACGTTCACAACCCGCCGTAGCATCAATAATCTGATCAATATAGGGGAGGGCAAAGGGATCAGCTGGACAAGCTTTGTTTAAATCCGTGTAATCCACACACATCCGCCAAGTGCCGTTCTTCTTGAGGACAAGCACCGGGTTAGCCAACCACTCTGGGTGAAAAACTTCCACAATAAACCCGGCCGCTAAGAGCCGGGCCACCTCTTCCCCAATAGCCTTCCGTCTCTCCTCGTTGAACCGTCGGAGAAACTGCCTGACCGGCTTATACTTCGGATCAATATTGAGAGTGTGCTCAGCGAGTTCCCTCGGTACACCCAGCATGTCAGAAGGTTTCCATGCAAAGATGTCCCGATTCTCACGGATGAACTCGATGAGCGCGCTTTCCTATTTAGGATCCAAATTGGCACTGATACTGAACTGTTTAGAGGCATCTCCTGGGGTAAAGTCAACAAGCTTTGTCTCAGCGGCCGATTTAAACTTCAACGCCAGGTCATGCTCAGTAGTTGGTTTCTTGAGGGAGGTCATGTCCGTCGGGTCAACATTGTCTTCATAAAATTTGAGCTCTTCGGCCGCACAGGCCGACTCAGCATAAGCCGCGTCACCTTCTTCACATTCCAGGGCCACCTTCCGACTTCCATGCACAGTGATGGTGCCCTTGTGACCCGGCATCTTGAGCTGCAAATAATCATAACACGGCCGAGCCATGAACTTGGCGTAAGCCGGCCGCCCAAACAGAGCATGATATGGGCTCTGATTTTGACCACCTCAAACGTTAACTTCTCAGCCCTGGAATCATGTTCGTCTCCGAAGGCCACCTCCAGCTCAATCTTGCCAACTGGGTAAGCCGATTTACCCGGAACCACCCCATGGAAAACAGTGTTGGATGTTCTCAAATTCTTCTCAGTCAACCCCATGCGCTGAAAGGTCTCGTAGTAGAGGATATTGATACTGCTACCGCCATCCATGAGTACCTTAGTGAACTTATACCCACCAACCTGGGGTGCCACCACCAAGGCTAACTGACCCGGATTATCGACCCGCGGAGGGTGATCCTCTCTACTCCATATAATCGGCTGCTCTGACCACCTCAAATAACGAGGAATTGCCGGCTCAACAGAATTACGGCCCTCTTATGAACCTTTTGGTCATGTTTGCACAAGCTAGTGGTAAACACGTGATACTGCCCACCACTCAACTGCTTTGGATGGCTTTGGTAGCCCGACTGTTGCTGCTGCTGCCCTCCTTGACCAGACTGCTGCTGGTTATTACCACCTGAGTTCCCCTGAAAACCGGAATTTGAACCGCCGCCCGGGCCATGAAAGCCGCCAGCCCCTGAGCCGCCGCCAGATCCGTGACTGCCATCGAAGGTGTTGGAATTTTTAAATGCCTTCATGATCGCACAATCCTTCCATAGGTGGGTGGCGGGGTGCTCCCGGGTGCCGTGCTTTTGGCAGGGCTCATTGAGTAGCTGCTCAAGAGATGGGCCTGACCCGCCGGACCGAGGCGGCTTACCCTTATATCTCTTGTTGTTACCTCGCGCGTTGGCATTGGCCACAAACTCTGGGTTACCATCCGTCTTACGCTTATTGCCGCCTTGATTCCCCGGGTTATGCTGCTAACCCTTTCCATTGCCGTTCCTTTTTCCCTTCCCTGTCTTCTCATCGTCAGACACGGGATCCTTGGTACTATCAGAATCGGCATATTTGACTAAAGCCGCCATCAGCGTACCCATATCCGTGAGGTCACGTTTAAGGCGCCCCAGCTTCTGTCTCAGCGGCTCAAAGCGGCATTTTTTCTCTAACATAAGGACTGCAGAACCGGCATCCATCTTGTCGGAGGAATGAATGGTCTCCTTGACCCGGCGTACCCAATGGGTGGTAGACTCACCTTCCTCTTGCTTGCAATCCGTCAGGTCCACAATCGACATAGACTGCTTACACGTGTCCTTGAAGTTCTGGATGAACCGGGCCTTTAACTCGCCCCATGAACCAATGGAATTGGGTGGCAGGCCCTTTAACCAAGATCGGGCCGTTCCATCTAGCATCATGGTGAAATATTTAGCCATTGCTGCGTCACTAACTTCCAACAACTCCATGGCCATCTCATAACTCTCAATCCATGCTCCGGGCTGCAAGTCGGCCATGTAATTCGGCACCTTTTGAGGTCCCTTGAAATCCTTGAGCAACCGCACAATACGTAAAGCCAGAACCAGACAATGAACACCGCCGGTTCTAGTGGCGACACCAGCCTCAACAGAAGTTGTGGGGTACACTGGAAAATCTTGATGTGCCATCTGTTGAGCCGCCGCCTGAGCTGCCTGCTCGTTCTCCTGACGTATTCGATCTTGCACCGGGTTATAGCCACCGGGCTGGTTACGGCGTTGGGCGTTGCTTGACAACGCTTCCGACTCCATGTGCCTACTGTAACTCGGGCTCTGGTTCTGGCGAGGTGGTTCTAACCAGGGCGGGGGAGTTGAATGAATCCTGTCCCGGCTGTAAGAATAGGTCTCCTGCTAAGCTAAAGCCGTCTGGAGGAGCTCTCTGACTCTCCGGGTCTCTACTACTGTCGGGCCGTCACCCTCCATAGGAAGAGCCGCCAAACGCTCTGAAGCTGCGATTAAGTTCTCCATGGGGTTGAAAAAGTGACCCGGTGGAACCGGTACATAATGCGGCGGTGGCATGCTCACGTGAGGTGGTGCCATCTCCCGAGGCTGAGTCGGCCCTCCTGTTCCGGCTGTCATAAACTGATTGGCCTCCGGGTTACTTGGGCCGGCTCCGGGTGTAGCGAAAAGAACCCGAGGGTCGTAATTCGGAGGTAACCGAGACTGAGTCTTCTGATGTCTCCTCCTCATTACCTCATTGGATGCGTTTAAGCTCATCGTGAGCTGGTAAGCTTCTGACTGCAAGCGCTGTGCCCGGGCGTCGAGAGCCGCCCGCTCTATAGCTAGTCTAGTATCCTCAGCTGCCAAGGCCTCCTTGGCCTGAGCTATCTCTTCACGCACCTGTGCTACCGCTGCGTCATGCTCATCTTTGTCCGCAGGAATAACCGTGGTGGTTAATAAGGCCGTAAGCTTGTCCATGAGATCTATTAGCACCTGAGCCGGTGGGCGCACGAGGCCACCTGCCCCGGCTGCTCCTAACCCGGATGTGATCGCTACCGCAGCTGTAGAGTTTGAACCAGGCTGAGTTCCAGCCATAAAAATCCATGCCCATCTCGGCGGCTCACAGGGGTCCGGAATACTGCTACCATCGGAACAGCCCCCGAGCGCGCCGTCTTGCACATGATACAATGAATCTGTTGAGCCGGTGGACGAGTCACCGTCTGAGAGGACGGCCGTCTCACCCCCATCTTCCGATCCTTCAGGAAATTCCTCTCTGTGGACGCAGCCCACGAAGGCATGCCTCAAGACAGGTTGAGTCCGGGTCTTCCTTGCACGATGAGCCGTCTCGACGAGGTCGGTGCAGTTGTCCGGCTCAGGGCCCGGCTCACCGATCCGGCCGATGAAGACGTGGATTCCGCCGAAGGGGACCCGGTATCCGTACTCAATTGAGCCGGCGTCGGGACCCCAGCCTTCGTCGTCGATGTAGATCTTGCCGCGACGACTCTTGGTCATCCGGCCCACCACGTATCCCTTGAGCCCTTCGAAGTTGCCCTTCAAGAACTCAAATCCACCGTGCGCTGGCCCCACGGTGGGCGCCAACTGTCGTGGAATTGTCACGTCAGATGTCCTCGTGAAAGGACTTAGTTGTGGAGCCATCGCAACTAGGAAGCTTGAAGGGGTTAAATCGGGACAAAGGACACGAGAGGGTTTATACTAGTTCGGCCCCTTACGGTGAAGGTAAGGCCTACGTCTAGTTGGGTTGGTATTGATGTTTCGATGACCAGGGAGCGAGACACGCTATGCCTGGTTCTCGATGAGTTGTTTCTTGCCCTAAGCCGCCAGCGGGTCGTCCCCTTATATACACGGGTGGACGCCCTGCGGCTTACAGAGTCCCGGCCGGCTTATAAACAATGTCCGGCTCGGTGACTAGTTAAGTCTACCTTATGATACAAGTAATATTATTACAGCGGTTTACTACAACGGGCCTTAAGTTGCCAGTGGGCCTTAAGCCCTTCTTGAACCGCTATCTTCATGCTTGGCCTTGGGCTTCTCTCTGATGAGTCTCTTTGCGTAACCCGGCCCCTCCTGGGCGGCTTACACAAATAGCTATATTCCCAACAGGGACGGAGGGCTTTGTCAACTTAGTCAATATGAATGATTATAGCTCCAGTGACCGTACGATGTCCATCCAACGGCCATAGTGCTTCTTCAACCTCTGGTCTTCTTGCTCCAGCCGCCCAAAGCAGCGCCGATCATGCCGCGTGCTCCTGCCTCTCGTGGCCGGCTGTGATGCCGCGGAGGCCTCACCGCCCCCTACTACTCCCACCGCTGGCCCAGGGTATCCCTCTACTCACCCACACCCCCTGTTATTCTGTGGTGATGGCAGCCTCACGCCGCAGCCGAACCAGTGAACCCTCATACTCCTCTCCGCGCGGGCTACCACTGCCGCGTCTTCCCCGGCTTCGCGTCGTCCCCTTCCTAGGCCTCGCCGTCGTCCCCTTCCTAGGCCTCGCCGTCGTCCAGACCACCACCCTGGTGCTCTCGGCGCAGCGTGGTCAACGTGGTCAACATGGTCAATGACCGACTTCCATCGGAAGAGTACTGTACGTGGAGAGGCTGACAGCTGGGTCTTGGCGGCCGCAAGGAAGTGCCTCCTTATTACGCGCAAAATAATTGTTCCTCCACCTGACAGCAGGGACCCACCGGACGGGCCACCTTATTTTGCGAAATAAAATGTTTCCCCCCTGACTGCTGGGACCCACCGGATGTGCCAGCGTATTTCGTGAAAAAAAACGTTCCCCGCGCTGTCAGCTCGGACCCATCGGAAGTGCCTCCTTATTACGCACAAAAAATGAATACTCCCCTTGCTAGCTGGGACCCACCATGGTGGGAGGCTGACTTGTGGCCCAACTAAGTTGACTGGGACGGAGGCCTTTGTCAACTTTAGTCAATATGAACGATTCTAGCTCCAGTGACCATACGATGTCCATCCAACGGCCGTAGTGCTTCTTCAACCTCTGGTCTTCTTGCTCCAGCCGCCCAAAGCAGCGCCGGTCGTGACGCATGCTCCTGCCTCCCGTGGCCGGCTGTGCTGCCGCGGAGGCCTCACCGTCCTCTACTATTCCCACCGCTGGCCAGGCCCTGCGGCGACGGCGGCCTCACACCGCAGCCGAACCAGTGAACCCTCGTACTCCTCTCCGCGCGGGCTTCCACTATCGCGTCTTCCCTGGCTCCCCGTCGTCCCCTTCCTAGGCCTCGCCGTCATCCACCGCCCTGGTGCTCTCGGCGCAGCATGGTCAACATGGTCAAGTAATGACTTCCATCGGACGTGGACTGTACGTGGAGAGGCTGACAGCTGGGTCCATGGCCGCAGCAAGGAAGTGCCTCCTTATTACGCGGAAAATAATTATTCCTCCACCTGACAGCTGGGGCCCACCGGACGGGCCACTATATTCCGCGAAAAAATGTTTCCCCCTGACTGCTGGGACCCACCAGCTACATCTTTGCATGCAAGGAAGTGCGTCTGGGCAAAAAACAAAATGATTTGCCCCCCTGACCGCTGGGACCCACCAGCGACACCTTCGCACGCAAGGAAGTGCGTCCGAGCAAAAAAAAGATTCGCCCCCCTGACCGCTGGGACCCACCAGCTACATCTTCGCACGCAAGGAAGTGCGTCCGGAAAAAAACAAAACGATTTGCCCCCTGACTGCTGGGACCCACCAGCTACATCTTCGCACGCAAGGAAGTGCCTGACAGTCGGGACCCACTGGTCGAAGCGTACGTAGCGTTGTCATTCTGGTTCGCGAACGTGTACGTACATACTGGTTGATGTAGAGGCGCAACGTGTTGTAGTAGAGTGCGCACACGTAGAATGTACACATACGTACAGCGGCGAGGGTGCAAGAAAGAAAATACGGCCACGTACGTACATACGGGCAGGGTCTCGAACGCCTACTCGCGCATACGTACATGGCTGGGTCGGAACGGAGAAACAGAGTCGTCGTCGTGTTCATGGGAGGCAACGGAATACGTCGTGTTCATGGGGAGGCACGAAATGCGTCGTGTTCATCAGGAGGCAAAGGAACGCGTGGGAGCCAACCGGCTTGGATGGAACAGGCGATGGAAACGAGGCCTAGCGTACCCGCAGAACGGAGGAAACGGCCTTTTGTTCGACCGGCCACGTTCGGAACGGGGGTCCTGTTGATTGGGAGGGGTGGCGTACCGCAAAAACGGAGGAAATGGACCTCTACGGTCGAAACGGGGGGTCCTGTTGATCGGAAGGGGTGTGGCGTACCGCAAGACGGAATGAAACGGACTTGTGTTGGGGTGCTACAGTCGAAACGGGGGTCCTGTTCATCGGGAGGGGTGTGGCGTACCGCAAAACGGACGAAACGGACTTGTGTTGGAGCGCTACAGTCGAAACGGGGTCCTGTTCATCGGGAGGGGTGTGGCGTACCGCAAAACAGGGACTCCACGAGATACTGTTCATCTCCACCGTCGACCTCCTCCAGCCTCCACGGGATACCGTCGACCTCCTCCAGCCTCCACGGGCTCCTGTTCATCCAGCCTCCACCGCGCGCTACTCCACCGGCTACTGTTCAACCACCCCTCCACTGTCTACTATTCATCCAGCCTCCATCGTCTACTGTTCATCCAGCCCTCCATACCATGGGGTCCTGTTCAACCACCCCTCCACGGCCGCCCCTCCACCATGTTACTGTTCATCAGCCCTCCACACCACGGGGTCCTATTCATCCAGAGGCAACGCCACCGCTCACTGTTCATCCAACCCCCCCCCCCCCCGCAACGCTCACTGTTTATCCACATCGATCGGCTTCAGTTAGCAGCAGTAGCGAAGGAATCGCTCCATCGGGTTCAGTTAATAGTCATCGATCGATCGCTCGGGTTCAGTAACGCGTAGCCTGCAGTGCAATCGCTCGGGTTCAGTTAGAGCCCAACGCCTCGCTCGGCTTCAGTTAGAGCCAACGCCTCGCACACACACGCATACGTACGAGAGAAACACGCATCGCTCCGCCCCTGACCTCCCACTGTAACCGGCAACTCCCCGAAATTTTCCTCCACCTCGCTTCTACCACGGTTTTTTCCGTCATGGACGGCCCAAAGAATGTCATGCAACTGCGTCTCCGGCCCGCCCAGGATGAAAAGCCCATTTTCTGTCATGATTTTTTGTCATAGAAGTAGGAGCCCACCACATCTATGATGATACCGGGTTTTGTCACAATTATCGTCATAGAAGTGTCATATGTATGACAAAAAAAAAATTTGTTCAGCCCAAAATGTCATGGATGTGTCTTTTTTTTGTAGTGAGTTGTGCATAATAGGTCTCTAATATTTGCTCCTTATTTAGTCTAGAATTCCAGTTACCGGCATTCTCCCTCTTCATGTAAACCTTGTAGAATAAGAGAGAATAGGCATAAGTATTGTGATATAACGTGTAATAACAGCCCATAATGCAACAAACATCAACATAAAAGCATGATGCAAAATGGACGTATCACCAAGCATGGTTGCTTTTGTGTCAATCGGTGTTTCACTATATTCCCCTCCATGTGCAAGGCATCATGTGGACATGTCACCGGGCTTTGTTGGGTGGTCAACGCGGTTGTCCTCGTGCATTATTTCTACTAGCCTGGGTGCATTGCCATCCATTTGGTTGTCATGTCGTCCCATGTCCCCCACCATCCATTACTTTTGTAAGTCTAAACACAAGAGCGTATTGTGGTGGCAGTGGGTTGTAGCTAGGAGCCCATCCACGGCTCCATGATGTGATCTGAGACGCCATCGCCTGGATAATGTAACAAAGAGTGTCGACAAGGTTGCTCATGTTGTTGATGGAGATTTCGAACAGGTTCACATGTGCATAGGCAATGTACTCATTCTCTATCTCTCTCTCTCTCTCTGTCTCTCTCTCTCACTCACACACACACACAAACACACACAAACACACGCACACACACACACACATCATCATCATCATCATCATCATCATCATCATCGTGGAGCTGCACCTCTTGGGGCTCACATTCTTCTCCCACGTCTTCTAGTCTCTTAGCCCTGGGGTCGGACTCTTCATTTCCCCTCCACATTTTAATGCACATTCCCATCCTCGATAGAGTATAAGTTAGACATAGGTGTCGACAATAGGTGTGTGGATGAATAAAAGGCCTACCTACCCTAATCACAAATGTGTCAATATGTTTAAGAATAGGAATGTTGATGAATCGGTTACCATCTGTAGGCCATAGTTCTTCAAAGGTGAGCCAAGTCAAGTCGCTAGAAGTGTGATGACTCATCCACAAGTGAAGTTGTATTGGCTTTCGTGTGATTTGAAGTAGAGGTGGAATAAAAGCATGTCTCTCAAGTTTGACATCATGTTGAAGGTTGGGAACACGGTATTCGCGAGTAGTGTCATCTCTTTTTTCTATCACCTTCATTTACTCCCCTCGAGTAAGCAACATGTCCGCGGTAAAATAGAAAATAATGTCAAATAGAAGAGCACTTTGTACTGCTTTCTCTTGGCATTGGGTTATAAATGCTCGATTGGCAGGAATATTGCATGGGTGGAGCATCAATATGGATGACGCTGTAATGAAGTTGGCTGTCGTTGTTGATGAAGGGAAAAAATTCACACCATTCACTAAGGGAGGTTGAAGTCAACATTCATAAGTTAAAACTTAATCATGTTTCTTTTTTACTTTGGGGTGATGTCCATTCGTGTGTGTCAACATGCTCAAGAACTCAAGTGTCAACTGGCGATAATTATAGGCATCCTACTTATCAAAGTGATACATGCCGACATTGTTACATAAATAACTGAAACTGTTGCCTATGTCGAGAGTGTTCATAGTGGTCGGACCTGCCAACTTAGTTGACCTCACTTTGAGGGATCGAATTTCTTTCAAATTTTCTTTAAATCACCATCAAGGTTTATGTTGAGGAAGGCAACTATCTTATGTTGTTCACAAGAATGATTGGGTCATGCACTATCTCTAGTTTTATTACGTGTAGTAGGCAATACATGTGCAGTAGCACAAATACGAGTAGCATGCCCTCTTGTCTCCATACCTAATATAAACCAAACTAAGTCTCTGATGCAACAACAATGATAAATAATGACTCCTATAACAGTAGGAATCAAAACTCCTCTAAAAACATGCATGAAAACATGTTCAACAATTAACTTGTTCCTAAAACTAGTTTGAACCCTAAAACATCATTGCCAAGCAAATGAGCACAAGATCGGAGAAAATAAATGGTGGGACGGAGGAAATTTGTACCTTGAAACCTTGGTGTGCGAGGAATCAAGCTGAAATCAACTATTTTTTTATTAGTTTTGGAGGAGAAGAGAGAGAGTTTCGAAATTTTGGAATTAGGATTACCTCAATAGCAACATGTTTAAGAGTTCTGCCTGATGGTATTCATACTAGTGCTCGGATAAATTTTGGACCCATTCATGCTCTTGTCTTGATTTGGTATGAGTGTTGGTACGAGCACACCCTCTCATCAATGATGCTTACTTAAGCTCATATTAGGATGTAAGGTAGTCCCCTCCCCCTCTAAGTGCAAGAGTTTGTAGCAAGTAGTGAGTTCCCTCTATGAGAATCAAGGTAACAATCGTGAAGGTATTGTTTTCTACACCAATGATAAGTTATGCAACAGTAATAGAATTTCACTTGTGCCCCCAACAACTCTAGCAGGGGGGGGCTTACTAGCTTTGCTACTTGTACTGTATGTTTGGAATAAATAAAAATTAGAAAGTAAGTGTGAGTAAAAGTTGTTGGGAGGAGTTTCTTATGCTAAAGCCTGGACCAGGGTTTATAAGTTCACGAGTAATAACTTTCCAAAAGTGTGACAAAGATAACATAAACATTTATTGAAGTATTTAGTGCTTATGATGTATTATGTAAGATGTGTTGATAGTAGTTCATGCATAAATCTATAGATCGATATACCGTCTCCATCTTTGGCTAAGACTCCACCATTCAACCGAGATACCATATGCATATCCATGTATTAACTACTAAAACTGAGTATTGCATTGGATAAGATGACAAAATTGTTGATAAACTTGATTTCATTAGAGACCTCATGCAACCATTTATAGTAACACAATATAAGATTTTTTTTCCACATACTATCACCACTATTCTTTTTTGGCTAGGCTATACCAACACTGATTCCTCTACCGATTTTCCATATAAAGTAGCCAAAATAAAAAATAATCAAAGAGAAAAATCATCCATAAACCAAATATAAACATAAACACAATTTAAACACAAAAAAATAATTCATCACATTATCCTTGCTCTATACCTGGCCATCTGTCGGGCCGGGCCGGGCCTACCAAAGCCCGATGCAAAAAACAAGACCCGAGCCATCAGGCCTAAAAATCGAGCCCGAGCCCGGCCCATCACGGTAAAAGCCCGTCGGGCCTCAGGCCACGGGCCGGGCCTCTTCCTTAAACAACAAATACAACAGGCTCAGGCCTGGCCCGGCCCAGCCGTCGGGCTCAAAATCTAGGCCCAGGCCCGACCCATGGGCAAGGTCGGGTTGGGCCGTCCGGGCCGGGCTACCCATTGGCAGGAGTACCTGGCTCCGCCTTTGGTATGCGATAGTTTTTGTTGCAAAACGAACACAACAATTGTAACACTGTACGAAGCAAGAGTTTAAGAAGAGCATATATAATACAAGCAAACTTCTACCGGCATTTTGTACTCGACATAATTGATCATGTCCATGGTATGCACCAGTAGCACACATATTCTAGTTATGTGTCCAGCATTGAAACACATAGTAAGAAAGCGAAGACTACGCTGTGATAATAGTTTTTTTGCAAGGTTGTGATAATAGTTTAGAATCATATTTCTAGATAAATGTAAGGTGAACAGTGTAAGACTTATATTTGTGATATATGTATTTGGTAGTCTAAGATTTGCAATCCGTCTTCTACCCTATCTCCAGAAGATGGGTCTTGCCCTCCAAGTTTTGTACTCAATATATACTTGCCCTCGAGGTTCAATAATACATCCATCATATTCCGTCAATCTCCTCTCTCTCACTTCTAACATGGTATCGGCCTAATTGATCCTGAACCATAGCCGCCGCCGCTTCCGCATCCACGCGCTGCCCCTGGGGCGGTCGGCCTCCATGACCGCCACCCCCGTGTTGACCGGCTGCCCTAGAGAGTCTTTTTCCCGAGCCCTTCCTCCGGGGGTTTTCGCTCTCTCTCCGGTTGTTTTGATCGGTGTTCTTTTTTCTTTTTAGTTTTCTGATCTATGCATGATCGGTTTGTGTCGCCCGTCACCGCCATCCACCCCCGTGCGCCTCTACTCCTACACCAGCGCGACCGGCAGGCTCTTCACCGACTCGGCGGCCTAGCGCGACAGGCGGCCCCTCACGGTCGTCGTCCATGCGCCGGCCTGCTTATCGATCTACGACGGCTGTCACCGCCCTCTTCGACCGGGACGCCTGCATCGGCCCTACCCGGCGGCCTCGCGCCATGCGTTGGCCCATCATAGCCATCATTCGTGTGCCTGCCCGCCCGTCGATCCACGCCACCCGCATCTGCCGCGGCTGCACAACGCGGCCCTACAGTCTGCCTCGCCGGCCTCGTCCCTGGCTGCGTCGGGCCGACTGCGTCAGGCTCATCGTCTACCTCAGCTCGGGCACCATAGCTATGTTGGTCGCTCGAGCCTCGCTGCCCGGGTGCCCGGCGTTGCTTTGGCAGCCCGGGTGCCGGTGTTTCCGCGCTCGTCCGCACGATGTCCCACGCCGTCCGTCACCGTCGGCTTCATCTCGAACTCTGCCACCACCCCGCCCCCACCGAGCGGCGTCCCCGACCTCGCGGGCGATCGGCTTGATCACCCGCTTGCCGTCGCGATCCGCCTCATCTACGCCATGCGACTGACCTGGCCCGTCAGTTACGCATGCCTCTGCAGGTCCCGTGAAGATTGTCCCCCGAGTTAAGTGTGCCCCTCCACCGATCGAGCATCAGGCTGCCGCTGCATCGCCCCATCAGGCCGTAGCGCGACAGCCCCATGGTTCTTCTCCCGGCTGCACAGTCCCGCGTCACCGCTGCGTTGCCCTTCGTGTTGTAGTGTCGCGGCCCTCGGTCTTCCGTGACCCTGAGGCCGTCCGCTCCAGGTCATTCCCGTGGCTGCACCGACCCTCGCGCCGCCACTTCATCGCCCCGTTGGGCCATAACGAGCGTGGCACGCGGGTCCCTGCCGCCGCCCCGAGGCTGTCCCCGCGGTTGCACCGACCTGCACGTCGCCGATGCATCGCCCCTTCAGACTATAGTGCCGCGATACGCGGTCCCCATCGCCATCCCAAGGTCTTACCATCGTCGTCTCACCCCGCCTACTGCTGTTGCATCGCCCCTTCGGGCCGTGGCACCATAGCCCACGGTCCACCGCCGTCCATGCACGTTGACCTCCTGTGGCATGCGTCGCGCCGCCTCCCTTGGCGCGGAACATCACCGTCTGCGCTGGACTTTATCACGTTATTGGGTTCTTCACCTCCTTCGAGCACCGCCACCGCGCTCTAACCTAGTCGCCGCCGCCGCCTATCATGGTCCTAAGACTGATAGTAGAAAGGGGGGTAGGTATGGAGAGGCAAGATCTTAGCTATGGTGAAGGTGTACACACGAGGTTTACAAGTTCAGGCCCTTCACGGTGGAAGTAACATCCCTACGTCTCGGTGCCCGGGGGCGGTCGATTGGATTATGTTTGTGATATTACAGGGGGTGCGAACCCTTGTGCCAGAGGAGGAGGGTGGCTTACATAGAGTGCGCCAGGACCCTCGCCCACCTTCATTACAAGGGACTTAATGTACATAAAGTAAGGGGTGTTACTGGTAACGTCTGCCTTAAGTGCTATTAATGATCTTAAAGACTACGGAGTGAACGCCTGACCGTTGCAGTGTTGAGTGACTCCAGGTCTTCAGTAAGGTCGAGTGACCCTCCATATGGTCGAGTGACGGTAGGCAGGAGGACCTCCGAGTGATGTGGCTGTCGAGTGGATTGCACTCGACGCATATAATCGGAGTTCTACTGTTGTCTCTTGGTCCCTTTATCTTCAGGGGAAGTGACCTTGGGTAGGGCGTATAGGTCAGGCCTATGACCCTACCCCAAGTCTGTATCCTCATCAGTAGCCCCTGAATGGATCAAGGTGCGAGTGGAAAGCAGATCGAAGTTGAACCTGCTTTGAGCTTAGTGTCTTCACGAGTGTTTTCTGCAAGTCTGAACATCTGCGTCGGTACTTCGGTGTCGACTCAGTCGCATTGATCCATTCAGTGAGCTGTCGAATGAACTGGTGGCTTCATGTGTCGAGTGCTGTGTTGGAGCGCGAGATCTTGGGCGCGATTGTCTGCAATGTATCCCGGATTTCGCGGGATACGAAATTTCGAGGAAGCGCGCGGCACAGGGAGTGCCGAAGCGGGCGGAGCAGATAAACAGTGATGCCTCAATTTCCGTGCCACCTTTTTCGCCACGTACATTGTGCGTGACTGTTGCGGGATTTGACGGGATCGCCTGGTCCCATGCGTCAGTCACTCAGAAACAACCCCTTATAAGGTGATGGGACCGAGGCGTCTGCACTGTGCACACCTTTTCTTCCTTCTTCCTTCTCCGCTTCTCTGTCACGCCCTACTCTTCCATTCCGACGCCGCCGCCCCATCGCCATGGTGAAGGACAAGACGGCGGCGCTAGAACGCGCAAAGAAGACGAAGGGAGTGGTGAAGGGCAAGAAGCAGCAACGCGGATCGTCGTCGCGCGCGGGGCTACCGCTGGGCTGGATCCAGGGCGATTGGATCCGGTCTTTGATTCGGTAGGAAGATCTGGACGAGCTGGCGGAGTCTGGGCTAATCGGCAAGGGAGCGACAAGGTTGCCAGAGGGGGAGATGAGTCCCCAGCCTCGATCGGGTGAGTGTGTTCTGCTCGCCACCCACGTCGACCGCAATTTTTCGCTTCCTCCGCATCCTTTCTTCCGGGGGTTCCTGAACTTTTTTGGTGCTCAGCTCCACCATTTTTCTCCCAACACCATCACGTATTTAGCTGCGTTATCGATGTGCAAGAACTTCTTAGGGTGCCGACCGCACTGGGGTCTTTTCAAACACATCTTCACCATTCGTTCCCAGTCGGTAAAAAAGGCGAAGTCGAGTGACTCGAAAACCCATGTCATCCAGATGTGTGGGGGTTTAGGTATCCAAAAGAGGAATAGGAGTGCCTTTCCTGCCATGACTCTCCCTGACTCCGTTAGAGGCTGGCAGTCGACTTGGTTCTACTGCCAGGACGTCGCAGCTCCAGGACAGTCGACTGGTCTTCCCCACTTCTCGTTTGACCGTGTTCAGACCCCTGCTCCACTGAAAGTAACCATTGATGAGACCATGGAGACGAGGATGTTGGTGGATAGAGTGGTCCAGCTCATCAATGATGGCGTTACTGGCCTGGACCTGCTGGAAGTGTTCCTCAGTCGACGCATCCAGCCTCTCCAGGCCCGGTATCACCCGATGTGGCTGTACTCCGGACCGGACGACACCGCTCGGGTCCATCCAGAAGAAGTGTCGTCCGAACCTGTAGCCTTGTGGCTGAGGAGCATCACAGGCAACCAGGACAACCCCAGAGGATCCAGGTGAGTCGTCCCCTTCAGCAACGGGAACCCGCCTGACAAGGTATACTTTTTGTTCCGACTGCTTCCCGCTCACGCTCCGACTGTACTTGATATTGACTGACTCTGACTCGACCGATTTGTTCTGCAGGTATTCACTGAGATGCATTCGATGCCCAACGGTGAACAAGCTTTGGAGCAGGACCAGGAGGGAGGAGACAGTGCGGAGGAGAGTGGTGAGTGGGAGTCTCCGAGAGAAGAGGAGGAGGAGGAGAGCGAGGAGTCGTACGAGGAGGAAGAAGTCGACTTGCCGCCGTGCTCTGAACGCTGATACAAACAGCAGCATGACCCGTCTGGCGGGCGCGGAAAAAGCGTGGCCCTGAGTGCCCATACCCAGAAGCGCATTCGGACGTCGACCCCGGAGCCGACGGAGAAGGTGGCCAAGCAGCCTAAAGTTGCTCCTCCCAAGGCTCAAAAGACATTGCCATGGATTAAGATGCACACCCCTGTTGCTTCAGGGTGAGTATCTCGCTTGTGTTTTCATAGGTCGACTGAAGATTTACTTGTTCTGGCCGACTGATTCATGTGTCTTTCTAGTCCTACCTCTGCTGCCACAGACATGGACATTGACAAGGCGCCAGGAGACAAAGAGGCCACCTCACGAGTGGGTAAGTCCGATCGACCAAGCTTCATTAAGTTGAGTAGACCGTCAATCGGCAGAATTTCTGACATTTCTCTCTTTCTATAGTTCCGCAAGAAGTTGTTGTGCTTCCTGACGATGAAGAAGAAGCGCGTCTACAGGAGAGGAAGAGGAGGAGTGGGAGCACTGGCAGGAGGAGGCTTGAGGTTCAGGTTCCTCAGTCGATGCCGGTGCTCGAGGCGGTGGTCGGTCATTTCGGAGAACTTGTTTGGACCAGCGTCACGTTTGCCAGCCTGTTGACGACTGATCGCCCGACGGACTCGACTGCACCAACTCCTGCTGCTCCAGTGCAACTCCACGCCTCTGACCCATCGACTGCTTCGGCTGCTCTGCAGCCATCACTTTTTGCTGTGTATCAAACTCCAGATGACTCGCCGGGCGCCACTAGGGAAGCTCTTCGTCAGGTGAACCTTGTCATGGAGCATATGAAAGTGATGCATGAGGCTAGTCGGGTAGTTTACAATGCCAGCACCGCTCTTCAGACCAATGTTCAGGTCAGCAAAAATTCGACTAAACTTTTGAGTGTTGCCTTTATATCTCTGTATCTGATCACCCACTGGGGTGTTCCTTTGCCTAGAATTTAGGAAAACTTCAACTCTGCTCGCCCTGAGCCGAGTCTCAGTAAACTGTTCAAACCAGTGGGGGCACACCGAGTGCACCCACTGGGTGTAGTCCTCGAGACCACGGTCGACTGCTGGCAGTCGACTGTGGTCTAATGTTGTATCCTAACGCTGAGTAGGCCTTGTTGAGTATTGATCTGATCCAGTGGGGGCACGCTAAGTGCACCCACTGGGTGTAGTCCCCGAGACTAGTGTTGAACATTTGATTCGGCAGTAGTCTTAGAGTAACTCTTCTTCGTCATTGTCACTTATTTCTGCCGACTGACATGTCTGTCTTTCTGGTAGCAGAGGTCGTGTGATCTTGGAGCTTGGCTCACCGAATTAAAGAAGAAGCATATCAGCGTTGAACTTGACCTTGAACTTGCGAAGAAGAATCTCAAGACTGCTCAAGAAGAAATGACCATCATGGGAGGTAAACACTTGACCGTTTTGTCTGCTTTGTAGCTCCCACTTCGCACTGGTTTTTTTTCTTTCAGTCTCTTTAAACCGAGTGATTTCACACAAGAAGATGTGCGTAGTGAAAATCGCCAACTTCAGTCCCGTCTAAAGAGTGTTGTTTCTTTAGAGAGGATGAAGGAGGCTTTGGAGCAGAAGGATCTGGATCTGGCAGCTACTCAGAAGGAAGCACGTGAGAAGACGAAGCTTGCGGACGAGAAGCTGGCTTCAGTCGGCAAATTGGAGGAGGAGAACACGAAGCTGAAGACTGCCATCTCGGACGCTAATCGAGAAGTCGAGCAGCTGAGGAAGGACAAGGATAATCTGACCACTGAAGTCGGTGGCCTCAGGACCAAGACAGACAAGCTAGAGTCCTATCTGGAGCAACTCGCCTCGAAACTTGTTCTGAAGCTTGAAGGTATGATCATTCGACTGCAGTTAATTTGTCACCGACTAAACTTTGTTGTCATGCCGTTGACTCATTGTTTTTTGCAATGGGACAGATCTATGTCAAGACTTTGAAGCTGAAACTGGGCGGGTCGAGACGGGTCTCGACCCCATCAATTGTCATGTGAAAGATGATGTTGCAATGAATCTGCTGTGATTGGAGTCATGATAACCCACAAGTATAGGGGATCGCAACAGTTTTCGAGGATAGAGTATTCAACCCAAATTTATTGATTCGACACAAGGGGAGCCAAAGAATATTCTCAAGTATTAGCAGCTGAGTGTTTAGTAGCAAAGTAATATGATAGTGGTGGTAATGGTAACAAAAGTAAAGACAGCAAAAAGTAATGTTTTTGATATTTTGTAGTGATTGTAACAGTAGCAACAGAAACGTAAATAAGCGAGAACCAGTATATGGAAAACTCATAGGCACCGGATCAGTGATGGATAATTATGCCGTATGTGGTTCGTCATGTAATAGTCATAATATAGGGTGACACAGAACTAGCTCCAATTCATCGATGTAATGTAAGCACTTATTCCAAATATAGTCATACGTGCTTATGGAAAAGAACTTGCATGACATCTTTTGTCCTACCCTCCCGTGGCAGCGGGGTCCTATTAGAAACTAAGGGATATTAAGGCCTCCCTTTAATAGAGAACCGGAACAAAGCATTAGCACATAGTGAATACATGAACTCCTCAAACTATGGTCATCACCGGGAGTGGTCCCGATTATTGTCACTTCGGGGTTGCCGGATCATAACACATAGTAGGTGACCATAGACTTGCAAGATAGGATCAAGAACACACATATATTCATGAAAACATAATAGGTTCAAATCTGAAATCATGGCACTTGGGCCCTAGTGACAATCATTAAGCATAGAAAAGTCATAGCAATATCAATCTCAGAACATAGTGGATACTAGGGATCAAACCCTAACAAAGCTAACTCGATTACATGATAAATCTCATCCAATCCATCACCGTCCAGCAAGCCTATGATGGAATTACTCACGCACGGCGGTGAGCATCATGAAATTGGTGATGGAGGATGGTTGATGATGACGACGACGACGAATCCCCCTCTCGGGAGCCTCGAACGGACTCCAAATCAGCCCTCCCGAGAGAGATTAGGGCTTGGCGGCGGCTCCGTATCGTAAAACGCGATGATTCCTTCTCTCTGATTTTTTTTCTCCTCGAAAGCCAATAAATAGAGTTGGAGTTGGCGTCGGAAGGTGTCTAGGGGGCCCACGAGGTAGGGGGCGCGCCCAGGAGGGGGGGCACCCCCCACCCTCGTGAACAGGGTGTGGGCCCCCTGGTCTTCATCTTTGGCGAGGATTTTTTATTATTTATTCTAAGATATTCTGTGGAGTTTCAGGTCATTCCGAGAACTTTTATTTTCTGCACAAAAACAACATCATGGCAATTCTGCTGAAAATAGCGTCAGTCCGGGTTAGTTCCATTCAAATCATACAAGTTAGAGTCCAAAACAAGGGCAAAAGTGTTTGGAAAAGTAGATACGACGGAGACGTATCAACTCCCCCAAGCTTAAACCCTTGCTTGTCCTCAAGCAATTCAATTGACAAACTGAAAGAGAAAAAGAAAAACTTTTACAAACTCTGTTTGCTCTTGTTGTTGTAACTATGTCAAGCCAGCATTCAAGTTTCAGCAAATATTATGAACTAACCATACTAACAATAACACATAGGTCTCACAATTACTCATATCAATAGCATAATCAGCTAGCGAGCTATAATAACAAAACTCGGATGACAACACTTTCTCAAAATAACCATAACATGATATAACAAAATGGTATCTCGCTAGCCCTTTCTGAGACCGCAAAACATAAATGCAGAGCACCTTTAAGGATCAAGGACTGACTAAACATTGTAATTCATGGTAAAAGAGATCCAGTCAAGTCATACCCAATATAAACCAATAATAATGAATGCAAACGACAGTGTGCTCTCCAGCGGGTGCTTTTTAATAAGGATGATGACTCAACAAAAAAAGTAAATAGATAGGCCCTTCGCAAAGGGAAGCAGGGATTTGTAGAGGTGCCAGAGCTCGGTTTTGAAATAGAGATAAATTATATTTTGAGTGACATAATTTCATTGTCAACATGATAACTAAGAGATGACGATATCTTTCATGCTAAACAAATTATAGGCGGTTCCCAAACAGAATAGTAAAGTTTATACTCCCCCTCCTCCACAAGCATCAATCCATGGCTTGCTCGAAACAACGAGTGCCTCCAACATTCAACGGGTCCCAGGGGGAGTTTTGTTTGCAATTATTTTGATTTAGTTTGCATAAAGCATGGGACTGGGCATCCCGGTGACCAGCCATTTTCTCGTGAATGAGGAGCGGAGTCCACTCCTCTTGAGAATAACCCGCCTAACACGGAAGATAAGGGCAGCCCTAGTTGACATATGAGATATTCGAGCATGCAAAACAGAATATTTATTTGAAGGTTTGGAGTTTGGCACATACAAATTTACTAGGAACGGCAGGTAAATACCGCATATAGGAAGGTATAGTGGACTCATATGGAACAACTTTGGGGTTTAAGGAGTTTGGATGCACAAGCAGTATTCCCGCTTAGTACAGGTGAAGGCTAGCAAAAAACTGGGAAGCGACCAACTGAGAGAGCGACAACAGTCGTAAACCTGCATTAAAATTAATTTACACCGAATACAAGCATGAGTAGGATATAATCCACCATGAACAAAAATATCATGAAGGTCGTGTTGATTTGATTCAACTACATGCGTGAACATGTGCCAAGTCGAGTCACTCAATTCATTTAAAGGAGGATACCATCCCATCATACCACATCATAATCATTCTGATAACATGTTGGCACGCAAGGTAGACCATTATAACTCATAGCTAATCAATCATGGCACGAGCAACTATGATCTCTAATTATCATTGCAAACATGTTTATTCATAATAAGCTGAATCAAGACGATGAACTCATCATATTTACAAAAATAAGAGAGGTCGAGTTCATACCAGCTTTTCCCATCTCAGTCAATCCATATATATCATCATAATTTCCTTTCACTTGCACGACCGAATGGTGTGAATAATAATAAGAGTGCACGTGCATTGGACTAAGCTGGAATCTACAAGTATTCAACTTAAGAGAGAAGACAAGTAATATGGGCTCCAATCATGCATATAAGAGCCACTAAGCATTTTCAATATAGTCTTCTCGACCCCAAAGGAAAGAAAAGAAAATAAAACTATTTACACGGGAAAGCTCCCAACAAGCAAAAGAAGAACGGGAAATATTTTTGGGTTTTATTTTTAATTACTACAGCAAGTAAATAAACTACTACTAATTTTTTTTTGTTTTTCTTAAGGTTTATTAAACACACAAGAAGAAGGTAGGAAAAAGAAAATAATCTAGCATGGATATTACAGTGAAAGAGTATGAGCACCGACATCTAGCAATGAGTGTGTGTGAACATGAACGTAATGTCGGTGGGAAATACGTACTCCCCCAAGCTTAGGCTTTTGGCCTAAGTTGGTCTATTGCCAGGGATAGCCTGGCGGATACTCGTAGGTGAAACTGGGGTCATACTGTGATGCAGCGGCTATCGCCTCCTGAGCTGCAGCGTGGCATCGAGCCACCTCCGCTCTTCTCTCTTACTCATCTGCCTCCTCTCTGGTAATAATATATCTTCCTTTTGTCTGAGAATCAAAGAAGGCAGGAGCAGGAAGAGTAATATGGACTACATGTTGTTTGTTAAAGATTAGTCGATACTGGAGAGATGTTCAGTCCTCTCAACAAATTGGTGGGAAACCATAGAATCAAAATCTAAATAAGTAGGGGGTAACTCCATATCACCCTCACGAATGTCTATCTCAAGAAAATTAGCTAAGCGGGTTGCATAAATTCCTCCAAAGAAATCTCCGTTATGTCTATTATGATGCAACCTGCGAGCTACAATGGCTCCCAAATGATAAGATTGGTCTCCTAACACAACACTTCTAAGAATGTTGAGATTAGGGACACACATGTGACATGCTTCATCCTTAGCATTTATGCATCTACCTATAAAGAGAGCAAAATAATGTATAGCAGGAAAGTGAATGCTCCCTATAGTGGCTTGTGTTATATCTCTGGACTCCCCCACAGTTATTCTAGCAAGAAAGTCTCTATATTTAGATTTAGGGGGATCCCTGACACTACCCCAAGATGGAAGTTTGCAAGCAAAAGTGAAATCCTCTAAGTCCATGGTATAAGATTTGTCATAAAGGTCAAACATGACTGAAGGAGAATTACGCGAAGATGAAAACTCAAACCCCCTCACAAATGAACTTGTGAGATCATGATACTGGGGGCATTTGTCAGCTTCAAAGTCCTCAAGACCGGCATTGCGTATATATGCGTTGAATTCTTCTTTGATTCCCGCTTGATCCATAAAATTTTCCGAAGGCCATTCACAGGGCCTAACAAGAGCGTCTCTTGGTGGTTCCTCGTCAGTATCGCGCATTGCAAGCCTGGGACCTTGCTTCCTTGAAGAACCAACTTGGAAAATCCTCCTAAACATATTGTTTCCTCTAAAAAAATCTGAAATTTTTAGTAACTTCAAATAAAAGTGAACCAACTTCAATAAAATTGATATCAACTACTCCCACAAGTGCCTAGAGCCTATATCAAGCATTAGAACTACTTGGAACCATATGAATTTGACGTGCAAGCTCAAGAACATGGTCACTTATGCAGCATAAATTTGCAATGAATAAAGCACTAGAACAAAAACTAATTGGACCAATGGAGGAGTCACATACCAAGGAACAATCTCCCCAAGCAGTTTTGCGAGAGGTGCTTTGAGCAAGGAGATCGAAAATCACAGCAACAGGGGCTGGAACTCGTGCTTGAGTTGGTTTTTTGTGTTTGTGTGAGGCAGAGGAAGAAGATGGGTGCAGAGATAAGTGGAGGAGGGCCACCGTGGGTCCATGAGGTAGGGGGCGCGCCCAGGGGGGTAGGGCGCGCCCTCCACCCTCGTGGCCAGGTGGCAGCTCCCCCCGCGGTAATTTTTGCACACTAAATCCTCAAATATTCCCAAAAATATCATACTCCCTCCGTGCCTAAATATAGGGTGTATAGTTTTTGGCACGAAAATTAAAGAACACACGTGGAGGGAAAATTTCACAAGTTTTGGGCTAGATTGCACCTGACTAATTGGCATGAGAAAATAGAGGAGCTTGCCTAGTATAAGGAAATGTAATAAAATCCCAAAAAAAAGTTATCCAAACGAGTGGTGCAACACAATACACCTTATATATCGGACTTTTTCTCAAAAATTTATACACCTTATATCAAGGAACGGAGGGAGTATTAAATTGGGATGGCATTCTGAGGACTTTTATTTTCGGGATATTTTTATATTGCACGGATAAATCAGGAAACAGACAGAAAAAATACTATTTTACTTTATTTCTACTAAATAACAGAAAATATAAAGAGGGTATAGAAGGTTGTGCTTCTAGTTTCATCCATCTCGTGATCATCAAAATGAACCCACTAACAAGGTTGATCAAGTCTTGTTAACAAACTCATTCCGAATAATCATGGAACCGGAGAAATTTCGAATAACACTAAGTTACCTCAACGGGGATATGAAAATCCCCAACAATAAGAATATCATACTTTTTCTTGACAGTAGGAGAGGAAATTCAAAACCTCCAAATATAATCGATGGAATTTTTCCAATAGAGTTGATACTATAAACTTGAGGTTGTTTCCTCGGAAAGTGTACCGTGTGCTCATTGCCATTAACATGAAAAGTGGCATTGCCTTTGTTGCAATCAATAACAGCCCCTACAGTATTAAGGAAAGGTCTTCCAAGAATAATAGACATACTATCATCCTCGGGAATATCAAGAATAACAAAGTCCGTTAAAATAGTAACGTTTGTGAGGGAGTCCTGGATTAGGGGGTGTCCGGATGGCCGGACTATGACCTTTGGCCGGACTCCCGGACTATGAAGATACAGGATTGAAGACTTCGTCCCGTGTCCGGATAGGGACTTTCCTTGGCGTGGAAGGCAAGCTTGGCGATACGATTTGAAGATCTCCTCCCATTGTAACCGACTCAGTGTAACCCTAGCCCTCTCCGGTGTCTATATAAACTGGAGAGTTTTAGTCCATAGGACGAACAACAATCATACCATAGGCTAGCTTCTAGGGTTTAGCCTCTCTGATCTCGCGGTAGATCAACTCTTGTAATACCCATACCATCAATATCAATCAAGCAGGAGTAGGGTTTTACCTCCACCGAGAGGGCCCGAACCTGGGTAAAAACATCGTGTCCCTTGTCTCCTGTTACCATCCGCCTAGACGCACAGTTCGGGACCCCATACCCGAGATCCGCCGGTTTTGACACCGACAGTTTGCAACTACCACAGACACATCCTCACAAATACCGGCAGGTATAGCAGTTGATTTATCAGCCATTTGCAAAGATATTTCAGTAGGTGTCAACTTATTCAAGTCAAGTCTATGATATAAAGAGAGAGGCATAACACTAACACCGGCTCCAAGATCACATAAAGCAGTTTTAACATAATTTCTCTTAATGGAGCATGGTATAGTAGGTACTCTGGGATCTCCAAGTTTCTTTGGTATTCCACCCTTAAAAGTATAATTAGCAAGCATGGTGGAAATTTCGGCTTCCGGTATCTTTATTTTATTAGTAATGATATCCTTCATATACTTAGTATAAGGATTTGTTTTGAGCACATCAGTTAATCGCATACGCAAAAAGATGGGTCTAATCATTTCAGCAAAGCGCTCAAAATCCTCATCATCCTTTTTCTTGGATGGTTTCGGAGGAAAAGGCATTGGTTTATGAACCCATGGTTCCCTTTCTTTACCATGTTTCCTAGCAATGAAGTCTCTTTTATCATAATGTTGATTCCTTGATTGTGGGTTATCAAGATCAACAGCAGGTTCAATCTCTACATCATTATCATTACTAGGTTGAGCATCATCATGAACATTATCATTAACATTATCACTAGGTTCATGTTCATTACCAGACATGGAAATATCATTTGGATTCTCAGGTGGTTCGGTAATAGGTTCACTAGAAGTTTTCAAAGTCCTATCATTTTTCTTTTTCTTCCTTTTAGAAGAACTAGGTACATCAATATTATTTCTCTGAGAATCTTGCTTGATTCTCTTAGGGTGGCCTTCAGGATACAAAGGTTCTTGAGTCATTCTACCAGTTCTAGTAGCCACTCTAATAGCATAATCATTTTTCTTACTATTCATTTCATCAAGCACTTCTTTCTGAGCTTTAAGTACTTGTTCTACTCGAGTGGTAACCATAGAAGCATGTTTGCTAACAAGTTTAAGTTCACCTCTAATATTAGCCATATAATCACCCAAGTGTTTAATCATATAAGCATCTTGTTTGAATTGTCTACCAAAATAAGCATTAAAGTCATCTTGCTTAAACATAAAGTCATCCAACTCATCCAAGCACTGACTAGCAATTTTAGTAGGAGGGACTTCAGCTTTATCATATCTATAGAGAGAATTTACCTTTACTACCTGTGTCGGGATATCGGGATCAGGAGGTTCTTCAGTGAATAAGGAATTGAGATCATATACTTCTTCAACAGGCGGTAAATTAAGACTGTGTATCTCTTCAATAGGAGGTAAATTCTTAACATCTTCAGCTTTAATACCTTTTTCTTTCATAGATTTCTTTGCCTCTTGCATATCTTAGGGACTGAGAAATAGAACACCTCTCTTCTTTGGAGTTGGTTTAGGAATAGGCTCGGTAATTGGCTCAGGAGCTGGCTCAGGAAGTGGCTCGGGAGGTGCCCAATTATTTTCATTTGTCAACATATTATTCAATAGAATTTCAGCTTTTTTCCTCAAAAGTGAACCAACACAACTATCCAGGTAATCTCTGGAAGCATCGGTAAGTCCATTATAAAAGATATCAAGTATTTCAGGTTTCTTAAGAGGATGATCAGGCAAAGCATTACGTAACTTGAGAAGCCTCCCCCAAGCTTGTGGGAGCCTCTCTTCTTTAATTTGCACGAAGTTGTATATTTCCCTCAAAGCAGCTTGTTTCTTATGAGCAGGGAAATATTTAGCAGAGAAGTAATAAATCATATCCTGTGGACTACGCACACAACCATGATCAAGAGAATTAAACCATATCTTAGCATCACCCTTTAATGAGAACGGAAATATTTTGTGTAAATAAAGGTAGCGCGATCTCTCATCATTAGTAAACGGGGCGGCTATATCATTTAACTTAGTAAGATGTGCCATAACAGTTTCAGATTCATAGCCATAAAAAGGATCAGATTCAACCAAAGTAATTATATCTGGATAGGTGAAGTAGCAAAAGCAGATAGGGAACACAGATAGGTGAAGTAGCAAAAGCAGGGTCGGGTCTCATTCTATCTCTAAGAGATTCTTTACTCCATTTAACTAGCAGCCTCTTAAGTTCGTATCTATCCTGGCAAGCAAAAATAGCTACAGAAGATTCCGCATCAAAAAGATAACCCTCAGGAATAGCAGGCATATTTTCATCATCACTCTCATCATCATATTCAGATTCAATAATTTCTCTTTCTCTAGACCTAGCAATTTGCTCATTGAGAAATTTACCAAGGGGCACAGTATTATCAAGCATAGAAGTAGTTTTATCATAAGTATCAGGCATAGAAGAAGTGGCATCATCAATAACATGCGACATATCAGAGTTCATAGCAGTAGCAGGTTTAGGTGTCGCAAGCTTACTTATAACGGAAGGAGAATCTAGTGCAGAGCTAGATCGCAGTTCCTTACCTCCCCTCGTAGTTGAGGGACAAATAGTAGTTCGATCGTCTTTCAAGTTCTTCATAGTGTCCAGCAGATATAAATCCCAAGTAACTCAAAGAATAGAGCTAAACTCAAAGAATAGAGCTATGCTCCCCGGCAACGGCGCCAGAAAAAGGTCTTGATAACCCACAAGTATAGGGGATCGCAACAGTTTTCGAGGATAGAGTATTCAACCCAAATTTATTGATTCGACACAAGGGGAGCCAAAGAATATTCTCAAGTATTAGCAGCTGAGTGTTTAGTAGCAAAGTAATATGATAGTGGTGGTAACGGTAACAAAAGTAAAGACAGCAAAAAGTAATGTTTTTGGTATTTTGTAGTGATTGTAACAGTAGCAACGGAAACGTAAATAAGCGAGAACCAGTATATGGAAAACTCGTAGGCACCGGATCAGTGATGGATAATTATGCCGGATGTGGTTCTTCATGTAACAGTCATAATATAGGGTGACACAGAACTAGCTCCAATTCATCAATGTAATGTAGGCATGTATTCTGAATATAGTCATACGTGCTTATGGAAAAGAACTTGCATGACATCTTTTGTCCTACCCTCCCATGGCAGCGGGGTCCTATTGGAAACTAAGGGATATTAAGGCCTCCTTTTAATAGAGAACCGGAACAAAGCATTAGCACATAGTGAATACATGAACTCCTCAAACTATGGTCATCACCGGGAGTGGTCCCGATTATTGTCACTTCGGGGTTGCCGGATCATAACACATAGTAGGTGACTATAGACTTGCAAGATAGGATCAAGAACACACATATATTCATGAAAACATAATAGGTTCATATATGAAATCATGGCACTCGGGCCCTAGTGACAAGCATTAAGCATAGCAAAGTCATAGCAACATCAATCTCAGAACATAGTGGATACTAGGGATCAAACCCTAACAAAGCTAACTCGATTACATGATAAATCTCATCCAACCCATCATCGTACAGCAAGCCTACAATGGAATTACTCACGCACGGCGGTGAGCATCATGAAATTGGTGATGGAGGATGGTTGATGATGACGACGGCGACGAATCCCCCTCTCCGGAGCCCCGAACAAACTCCAGATCAGCCCTCCCGAGAGAGATTAGGGCTTGGAGGCGGCTCCGTATCGTAAAACGTGATGATTTCTTCTCTCTGATTTTTCTCCCCGAAAGCCAATAAATAGAGTTGGAGTTGGCGTCGGAAGGTGTCCAGGGGGACACGAGGTAGGGGGGCGTGCCCAGGAGGGGGGGCGCCCCCCACCCTCGTGAACAGGGTGTGGGCCCCTTGGTCTTCATCTTTGGTGAGGATTTTTTATTATTTATTCTAAGATATTCCATGGAGTTTCAGGTCATTTCGAGAACTTTTATTTTCTGCACAAAAACAACATCATGGAAATTCTGCTGAAAATAGCGTCAGTCCGGGTTAGTTCCATTCAAATCATACAAGTTAGAGTCCAAAACAAGGGCAAAAGTGTTTGGAAAAGTAGATACAACGGAGACGTATCCAGTCGCGCTTGGATGGTGCAGTTGCTTATCTGGCTCGACTGAAAGCGGCGATGACTCAAGTGGATGCTGAACTCTGGCCTCAGGCGGAGCTGTCTCAAGACCTCGAGTCCCTGGTGACTCGACTAAATCGCCTTGTCATTGGTCCGAGTGCACTGCAAGGAGGCTAAGGAAGACAAGCTGGCAGCTCTCAAAGTGGAGAATACTAA
Source organism: Triticum aestivum (assembly GCF_018294505.1). Taxonomy (NCBI): domain Eukaryota; kingdom Viridiplantae; phylum Streptophyta; class Magnoliopsida; order Poales; family Poaceae; genus Triticum; species Triticum aestivum. The sequence continues at coordinate 640,097,331 of NC_057798.1, read as the reverse complement.
GAAGCACTCTTTCCAGGACTTCATGGACACCTTCCTCGAGGCGGCCACTCGCATTGCCGGCAGCATACCTCGACAGCTTCTGCGATCCGGCCAGTCCTTCTCCCGCCGAGTGATTGAAAAAAACATTATGCTTCACCTTTATTTGCCTCGGGATGCCGAGTGATTTTGTAACCATTAAAACTCCTTCGGGTCTGGTGCCCGAGTACTTTTAATCTGCGGTTAGGAAACTCTGGATTTATCTTTGAATACGTTGGGTTTATCTTCGAGTGAAGTCTGTTCTTCACTTAGATCGGCTTCTCATCGTTTGATGCAGGTGCTGAAGAAGGATCAGCAGTCGACCCGTTGATGGGCCCTTGGCAGCATTGATCAGCTCATCAGCGAGGTACTTAGCAATGGTCTTGACATTCCTGTCATCAGCGAGGGGTCAATCATTGAGTGCACACAATCTCGTCCTTCTTCTTGACGGTGCAGCCCCCGGGTGGGGGGTCAACCCGCAGCCTCACTCACCACTCGGTATGATTTTTCAAACTTAGGCGAGCACTGGGCTGCAGCTAAGCCTCCTAGTGGGAGGGCTATTCACCACTCGATAGGATTTTTCAAACTTAGGCGAGCACTGGGCTGCAGCTAAGCCCCCGAGTGGTAGGGCTGCTCACCACTCCGTAGGATTTTTCAAACTTAGGCGAGCACTGGGTTGCAGCTAAGCCTCCGAGTGGGAGGGTTGCTCACCACTCGGTAGGATTTTTCAAACTTAGGCGAGCACTGGGCTGCAGCTAAGCCCTCGAGTGGGAGGGCTGCTCACCACTCGGTAGGATTTTTCAAACTTACGCGAGCACTAGGCTGCAGCTAAGCCTCCAAGTGGGAGGGCTGCTCACCACTCGGTAGGATTTTTCAAACTTAGGCGAGCACTGGGCTGCAGCTAAGCCTCCGAGTGGGAGGGCTGCTCACCACTCGGTAGGATTTTTCAAACTTAGGCGAGCACTAGGCTGCAGCTAAGCCCCCGAGTGGGAGGGCTGCTCACCACTCGGTAGGATTTTTCAAACTTAGGCGAGCACTGGGCTGCAGCTAAGCCCCCGAGTGGGAGGGCTGCTCACCACTTGGTAGGATTTTTCAAACTTAGGCGAGCACTAGGTTGCAGCTAAGCCCCCGGGTGGAAGGGTTGCTCACCACTCGGTAGGATTTTTCAAACTTGGGCGAGTGCTGCTCACCACAATCTCGTCCTTCTTCTTGACGGTGCGACCCCGGGGGCGGGAAAGGGTTGCGGCCCACACCGATTAGAAGGACCTTTTTTTATTATTACTTAGGCAAGTACTGGACTGCAGCTAAGCCCCCGAGTGAGAGGCAGACTCATCACTCGATAGGATTTTTATCACTTACGTGAGTACTGGACTGCAGCTAAGCCCCCGAGTGAGAGGCAGACTCATTGCTTGGTAGGATTTATAACACTTAGGCGAGTACTGGACTGCAGCTAAGCCCCCGAGTGAGAGGCAGACTCACCACTCGGTAGGATTTTTATCACTTAGGCGAGTACTGGACTGCAACTAAGCCCCCGAGTGAGAGGTAGACTCACCACTTGGTAGGATTTTTTGTCACTTAGGCGAGTACTGGACTGCAGCTAAGCCCCCGAGTGAGAGGCAGGCTCACCACTTGGTAGGATTTTTGTTACTTAGGCGAGTACTGGACTGCAACTAAGCCCCCGAGTGAGAGGCAGACTCACCACTCAGTAGGATTTTTATCACTTAGGCTAGTACTGGACTGCAGCTAAGCCCCCGAGTGAGAGGTAGACTCATCACTCGGTAGGATTTTTTGTCACTTAGGCGAGTATTGGACTACAGCTAAGCCCCCGAGTGAGAGGCAGGCTCACCACTCGGTAGGATTTCTTAGGCGAGTACTGGACTGCAGCTAAGCCCCCGAGTGAGAGGCAGACTCACCACTCGGTAGGATTATTGTCACTTAGGCAAAACAGATTCGCAGCTAAGGCGATACGTACAAAAGAAACAAACAACAATCATTCAGAAGAAAATGAAATTATATCTTGTGATAGCCAAACTAAGAGGTATTTCTTATTACATCTCATCAGTCTAAATTCTTAAGAGTAAAAAGGGCAGAGCAAATCCGCATTCCAAGCACGCGGTTCATCTTTGTTGTGCTCGACATTGAAGAGACGGTATGCTCCGTTGTGGAGCACCTTTGTGATGACGAAAGGGCCCTCCCAAGCAGGGGCGAGCTTGTGTGGCTTCTGCTGATCCAGTCGGAGGACCAAGTCCCCTTCTTGAAATGCTCGACCTCTTACATTCCGGGCATGGAATCGATGCAGGTCTTGTTGATAAATGGTCGACCGGATCAAGGCCATCTCTGTTTCTTCCTCTAGAAGGTCGACTGCATCTTGTCGAGCTTGCTCTGCTTCCTCTTCTAAGAAGAGTTCGACTCGGGGAGCGTTGTGGAGAAAATCACTCGGAAGTACGGCTTCGGCTCCGTAGACTAGGAAGAATGGAGTCCATCCGGTCGACCGACTGGGAGTTATCCTTAGACCCCGAAGTATTGATGGGAGCTCATCAACCCAAGCTCCTGCCGCATGCTTGAGGTCACGCATCAACCGGGGCTTCAGTCCCTTGAGAATCAATCCATTCGCTCGCTCAGCTTGCCCATTCGACTGAGGATGGGCGACCGAAGCATAATCGACCCTCGTACCTTCGGTGGCACAAAAGGCTCTGAATTCATCAGAGTCGAAGTTTGATCCATTGTCCGTGATGATGCTGTGTGGCACACCATAGATGAATATCAACTCTCTGATGAAACTCACGGCAGTACTTGCTTCAAGGTTTTTGATGGGCTTAGCTTCGATCCACTTGGTAAACTTGTCGACTGCTACTAGCACGTGGGTAAATCCGCTCATGCCAGTCCTCAGGGGTCCAACCATGTCCAATCCCCAAACAGCAAAAGGCCAGACGAGCGGGATAGTCTTCAGAGCTAATGCAGGTTTATGGGACATGTTGGAGTAAAACTAACAGCCTTCACACTTGTCCACTATTTCTTTTGCCATCTCATTGGCACGAGGCCAGTAAAATCCGGCTCGGTATGCTTTGGCCACGATGGTCCGAGAGGACGCATGATGACCACAGGTCCCCGAGTGAATATCATTGAGGATCATTCGGCCTTCTTCTAGAATGATGCACTTTTGGCAAACCCCAGTTACACTTCCTCTGAACAACTGACCTTTATCACAGTGAAGGCTTTAGACCATCGGACGATCTGTCGAGCCTCTTCTTCATCCTCTGGAAGTTCTTTCCTAAGAATGTATGCAATGTACGACATTGTCCAGTCGGGAGTGATGACCAAAACCTCCATGACTAAGTCGACCACAGCTGGGATTTCGACTTCAGTCAGGTCTGTGGCACTCTTGGGCTGTGGTGATTCTTCGGTGAAAGGATCTTCTTGAACTGAAGGTGAATGAATATGTTCCGAAAACACATTTCGGGGAATGGCCTCTCTCTTTGAACCTATCTTGGCCAACTCATCCGCAGCTTGATTTTTCAATCGGGGTATATGGTGAAGCTCCAAACCTTCAAACTTCTTCTCCAGCTTTCTCACTGCATTGCAATAACCAGTCATGACTGGGCTCCTGACATCCCATTCCTTCATCACTTGATTAACCACCAAATCTGAGTCGCCATAGACCATAAGGCGATGGACGCCGAGTGAAATGGCCATACGCAACCTGTATAAAAGTGCTTCATATTCGGCTTCATTATTGGAGGAATCAAAATGAATCTGGAGAACATAACTAAGCTTGTCTCCGCGGGGGGATACCAAAACTACCCCAGCGCCTGAACCATTCAGCATCTTGGAGCCATCAAAGAACATAGTCCAATGCTCCGAGTGAACTTGAGTCGGCAATTGCTGCTCAATCCACTCAGCAAGGAAATCTGCAATTGCTTGGGACTTGATAGCCTTCTTTGCCTCAAACTTGATATCCAATGGAAGGAGTTCAATCGCCCATTTTGCCACTCGACCAGTTGCATCTCTGTTATTCAGAATTTCAGATAGTGGTCCGTCGCTGACGAATGTAATGGAGTGATCAAAGAAATAATGCGCAACCTTCTTCATGGTCATGTATATTCCATAGACAAGCTTCTGATAATAAGGATATCGTTGCTTGGATGGAGTCAAAACTTTAGAGAGATAATAAACTGGGCGTTGAACCTTGTAAGGTTTTCCTTCTTCTTCTCGCTCGACCGTGAGTACTGTACTAACAACTTGTCCAGTGGCTGCAATGTAGAGCAGTAAAGGCTCTTTGCTGATTGGCGCAGCGAGCACCGGCTGGGTGGAAAGCAGGGTTTTGAGCTCTGCAAACGCTGCGTCAGCTTCCTCAGTCCACTCGAACTTATCATATTTTTTCATCAGTCGGTAAAGAGGCAAGGCCTTTTCACCAAGACGAGAAATGAATTGACTCAGGGCAGCCAAACAACTAGTCAGCTTCTGAACGTCATGCACTCGCACGGGGCGTTTCATCCGGAGAATGGTATCAACTTTTTCTGGATTGGCATCGATCCCTCGTTCGGAAACGAGAAAACCGAGTAACTTTCCTCCTGGAACTCCGAATGTGCACTTTGACGGATTAAGCTTGATATCGTACATTCTTAAGTTGGCAAAGGTTTCTGCGAGGTCAGTCAATAGGTCGGACCCTTTGCGAGACTTGGCCACAATGCCATCCATGTATGCTTCCACATTCCGACTGATTTGAGTGAGCAGGCACTTCTGAATCATTCTCATGACCGTGGCTCCAACATTTTTAACACCAAATGGCATGGTGACATAACAAAAGCACCCGAATGGGGTGATGACGGCTGTTTTTATTTCATCGGGGCCATACAGTCGGATCTGATGATACCCGAAATATGCGTCTAAGAAAGACAAGCACTCACACCCTGCAGTCGAGTCAACAATCTGATCGATGCGAGGGAGAGGGAAGTGATCTTTTATGCTTGAAATCAATGCACACACGAAGTGAATCATCCTTCTTGGGGACCATGACTACATTGCCTAGCCACTCGGAGTGGTAGATTTCACGGATGAACTCCGCTGCCAACAGCCGAGCCACTTCTTCGCCAATTGCTTTTCTCTTCTGCACGGCGGACCGCCAAAGGTGCTCTTTGACGGGTTTTACCTTGGGGTCGACACGCAAACGGTGCTCAGCCAGTCCCCTGGGTACACCTGGCATGTCAGAGGGTTTCCATGTGAAGATGTCTCAGTTCTCACGGAGGAACTGGATGAGCGCTTCTTCCTATTTGCTGTCGAATGTTGTTGATATATGAGTCGGTGCAGCATTGGGATCGGTCGGGTGAATATGAATCGGCTTCGTTTCACCAGTCGACTGAAACGCAGAGTCTGTAGCAGGCTTCTTGGCCCGGAGCAAATCACTCAGATCTGCGCTCTTCTGATACTCTTGCAATTCAACCACTGCCATCTGTGCATCGATAATTTTGGAACCTTTCTGGAAACATTCCTCTGCCTTCTGCCGATTGCCAATAACTATGATCACACCTTTGGGGCCAGGCATCTTCGGCTTGAGATACACATAACATGGTCGAGCCATAAAACGTGTGTAGGCTGGCCTACCCAGGATGGCATGATAGGCACTCTGGAAATCCACGACTTCAAATGTCAACTTCTCCTTACGGTAATGCTTGGAATCATCGAAAACCACATCGAAGGCGATCTGGCCGAGTGACTCGGCTTTCTTTCCAGGGATAACACCATGAAAGCTCATGTTTCCCTCGCTAAGTTTGGATATCGGAATGCCCATCCCCTTCAAGGTTTCAGCGTAAAGAATGTTCAAAGCACTGCCACCGTCCATCAGTACTTTGGTCAGTCGAGTGCCCCCGACCACGGGGTCGACCACCAGTGCTTGCCTCCCAGGGGTGGCTACACGAGCAGGATGATCAGACTAGTCGAATGTGATGGTTGTCTGAGACCATCTCAAGTATGTGGTCGTCGCCGCCGGAGCGGCCATATTTACTTCTCTGTTGATGACCTTCAGTCGACTCTTGCTCTCAACATCAGCAAAAATCATCAGAGTTGAATTGACTTTGGGATAACCATCGTCTTCCTCTTCATCCCCATCTTTGTCCGACTCGTTCTCCTTGTCATTGGGTTGTTTCTCCCGGAACTGCTGGATCAGGAGTCGACATTGCCGAGTGGTATGCTTCGGGTAAATCAGATTACCTTATTCATCCTTCTTCGTGTGGATGTGACATGGCAAATCTAGCACATCATTCCCTGCTTGATCCTTTACCTTCTTAGGGGGCCAGGGCCCCTTAGGTTTTACTTTAAACTTTCCTTGATTCACTGCTGCAATCTCTCCAGGTGCCGCTGGTTCTGCCTTATGCTTTTGTTTCCGATTGGAGTTACCCCCACCGGCCTCTTGGCCGACTGGTTTACTCTTCCCGCTATGGACTCGATCCTCTTCTTCTCCGTTAGCGTACCGGGTTGCTATCTCCATCATCTGAGTCAAAGTCATATCCCCAGTCCGACCGAATTTCAAGACCAACTCTCTATATTTGACGCCTTCCTTGAAAGCGCATACTGCTTGGTGCTCTGATACATTCTCAACGGTGTGATGCAGAGTGGTCCATCTCTGAATGAACTCCCTCAAAGTCTCACTCGGCTTCTGCACGCAATGCTGCAACTCGGGCAACCCGGCTGGTCGCTTGCATGTGCCCTCAAAAGTTCTGATGAACACTCGAGCTAGCTCCTCCCAACTATGTATACTGCCTGGAGCCAACTGAGTCAACCACGCTCGGGCCTACCCTTCCAACATAAGAGGGAGATGCTTCATCGCTATCTCATTGTTTCCATCTCCAATCTGTACCGCCACTCGGTAATCCTCGAGCCAGGTTTCGGGCTTGGATTCTCCAGTGAACTTACTGACTTCGGTTGCCAACCTGAAGTTTGGAGGAATTATTGCCGCTCTGATGGCTCTGCTGAAACACTCTGGGCCTGAAACATGCAGCCTGCTGCCACTCGGACGATCCCTGCCAAGGTCTCCTCTATGTGCTCTGTTCTGGTCGACCAAGCCTTGGACGAGAATGGATCTCGCATCGAAGCCTGGCTCTCTTGGGTCAACTGGAGCTCTGCGCTCGCTACTGTGATGGCGTCTGTCATCATTCTGCCGAGGCACGTACAACGCACTCCTCGGAGGAGGCGTAGGCACTCGACGATGATTGTCGTGGTCGAACTGGCGATCATACTGCCCACGGCCTTCCCGCCGCAGGGGCGATCTTGGGCTATGAGCCGACTGGACTATATCCGCTAGTACGGATCTACTGTGAATCCTATTCCGCGACTGAGACACTGCAGTGTTCTGCTCTCCTGCTGCCCGGAGAAAGGCCCGGATCTGCATCATCCCTCTGCCAGCCTCCGACTGGGAAGGCTGAATTGACTCTGCTATTCGGGCCGCAGCTGCGAGGTTTTGAATCGGAGTACGGTATACCTTAGGTGGAGGTGGAAAAAGTTGTCGTCGACTGGACTCATGAATCCGCTCCTGAGCACGCTCATCGAGAGCACGCTGAAGGTTATCCAGTCTAGTGCGCTCAGCCAGATTGGCTAGGCGCACCTCCTCCAAGGCCCGAGCCTCGGGGGTTTCTTCAACGATGGGCGTATGGAGTGCATCCATGTTGCGGCAACGAAGTTCTTCTCTCTGCTGCGAAGAGAGGGCTTCGGGTCGGTATTCCTCGTGGACACGCAACAGATCGCTGTCTCTGTCTTCGCCGTGCTCACGGCGAAACCCAGGCGGACTGTGAGGTCCGTCGACCATCAAAACTTCTGCCGCAGGATCGCTGCTATCGCATTCGGATGCGGTCTCTGTCGTGGTTCTAAGTCTGACAGTAGAATGGGGGGTAGGTATGGAGAGGCAAGATCCTAGCTATGGAGCAGTTGTGAAGACACTGGATGTACGAGTTCAGGCCCTTCTCGGAGGAAGTAAAAGCCCTACGTCTCGGAGCCCGGAGGCGGTCGACTGGATTATGTATGTATGGATTACAAGAGTGCGAACCCCTTACACTGAGGAGGGGGGTGGCTTATATAGTGTCCGCCAGACCCCTCTGGCCCTCAGTAATGCAGGGTTTAAAGTACATTAAGTCTAGGCGTTACTGGTAACGCCTTACATAAAGTGTCCTAAATGCCATAAAGACTACTTAATTACAGACCGTTTGGATGCAGAGTGGCTCTTGATCTCCTGGTGGTCGAGTGAGTCTTCATGGTCGAGTCCTTCGAGTTCGTCGAGTGAAGTCCCTCTTGGTCGACTGGAAGGCAGTTTCTTCTGAGGGTGTCCTTGGGTGGGGTACTTAGAACAGGTCTATGACCCTACCCTAGGTACATGACTTCATCATTAGCCCCCGAATGGATCGAGGTTTGAGTGAGGAAGGAGTTGATATTATTTCCGACCTGCTTTTGTGTTCTGGATATGTATCGTCTTGGACCAATAATCTCTTCGTTGATAACAACAACTTTTCTTTCAGTCGCCTTGATCCATTCTTTTCTCTCGTCGAATGAACTTTTGAACTTAGTAATTTCCGAGTGACGGATCGCAGGAAATTTCTCGTCTGACAGATCGATCTGTTGTTAGCGGATTTTGCGGGATCCGAATTTTGGGAAGCGCGCGAAGCGGGGCGGACCGCGGCGCTCGGATGGGATAGGGCATAGATGCCTCGATTCCCGTGTCATCTTTTTCGCCACGTATCGCGTACGCATGACTGTTTCGGGATGTGATTGGATTGCCTGGGCCCACTTGTCATCCACTCAGAAGCGGCTCTATAAAATGCGCCCGGCGAGGGTTTTTGAACAGTACTTCTCCAATCCCCCTTCTGTCCTCTCCACCTCCAACCACTCCTCGTGTGCTTCGACGGCAACAATGGTGAAGGAGAAGACAGCGGCTCTGGAGCGCGCGAAGAAGGCGACGGCGACGGGGAAGGCGAAAGGAAGAGCGACTAGTCGGGGAGGATCCTCGTCCAGGTCCCGCCTGCCGCAAGGCTGGGTCCAAGGGGATTGGATCCGGTCGACCATCACCGAGACGGATCTCACTGAGATGGCCAACGAGGGTTTGATCCCCCACGGAGCAGCAAGGCTCCCGGGGAACGAGTGGCAACCATAGCCGGAAGAGGGTGAGTGTGTCCTTCTGGCTACCCACGTCGACCGTGGGTTCTCTCTGCCTCCGAGTGTTTTCTTTCGTGGTTTCTTGAATTTCTTTGGGGCGCAACTCCACCACTTCAATCTGAATTCCATCGCCTACCTTGCTGCCTTTGTGTCCATGTGCGAGAACTTCCTGGGCTGCCGACCGCACTGGGGTCTGTTCAAGCACATATTCACTTGTCGTTCTCAGACAGTGAAAAAGGCGAGTCCAAATGATGATAAGACCAAGGTTATTCAGATGTGCGGGGGGCTTGGGATTCAGATGAGGAGCAAGAGCACTTTTCCGGCCATGACTCTCCCTGAGTCGGTCAGAGGTTGGCAGTCGACTTGGTTCTACTGCCAAGACGAGTCGACGCCGGGGCAGTCGAGTGGTCTCCCTCCGTTTTCTATGGACCGAGTGAACAAGCCCTCATCTCTGAAAGTGCTCCCTGAGGAGAAAGCCCAAGTGAAGATGTTGATGGAGCGTGTAGTTCAGTTAGTTTGGGAAGGAGTGACGGGTATGGACCTTCTGGAGGTCTTCCTTAGGCGGCGCATCCAGCCTCTTCAGTACCGAGGCCATTGTATGTGGCTATACTGTGGAACCGAGGATGAGACTCGGGTCCATCCAGAAGCAGTCGATGGTGCCACACTGGGGTGGATGGCCGCGGTCACAGGGAACAAAGACAACCCTCGAGGAGCCAGGAGGATTCCACCACTCGACCATTCTAGCACTCCAGACAAGGTATGCCCACTTTATCTTCAATCGTAATCTTGCCATACTTATTCTGCTTTCGCTGCAAATCGGCCGACTGATCTTTATTTTGCTGTCTGTCAGGCCTTCACCGAACTATACTCGATGCCCAATGGAGCACAAACGCCGACTGAAGAGGAGGAAGGAAGTGGGGGCGAAAGCCAGGAGGAGTGGGACTCGGACGCTGCTGATGATGATGAAGATGACGACTCTGATGGGGAGGAAGAAGAGGAGGAGGAGGAGGAAGTTGTACCGCCTCACACGGAAAGGCAATCGAAGCTCATCCATGACCCTGCGACTGAACGTGGCAAGGGGGTCGCGATTGTCGCGCAGTCGACCAAGCACCCTCGGACCACTTCTCTGGCGCCGACTGAGAAGGCTCCGAAGCAATCTCGAATGGCGCCATCGAAACTGGCGAGGGTCTTGCCGAAGATGAAGGTGTCGATTCCCACCATATCAGGGTAAAAATGCTATTCAAGTCTTCTTGCTCTATGTGAGTTTATTTTTGGTCGACTCATGAGTTAACCGACTGATTTTTGGGGTTGCAGTGCTGCTACTTCTGATACCTCGGCCAGGGCTGACGATCATGAGATGGAAGATGCTGCTACCTCAAAACCTGGTATGACTCTTGTAATTCCGTCTTTTAGTCGATTGGCTCTTGGTCTCTAATTCTGATTCTTTTCTGTAGCTCCATCCAATGTCGTTATCACCCTTCCTGACGACCACGACGATGAGGAACCACTGAAGCAAAGGAGGAGCAGGAAAGCGTCTGCTGGCAGGGTGACTCAGGACGTGCCAGCACCCGAGACACTGGTCAATGAGGGAGAGGACACCACTCGGCCCACCGTATCTTTCGCGGTGCCGTTGACGAGTGCTCACCCCACATCGTTGAGTGCAGCACAGCCTTCACTCTTCTCGACCCACTACGTCCCAGAGGACCAAGCCAGTGCTGCAAAAGAAGCGATACGCCAGGCGGGAGTCATGATGGAGCAGGTGAAAGCCATCCGAGAGGCTAGCCAGGCAGCCTATGACGCCAGTTCCGCTCTCCAGAGTAACGTTCAGGTCAGTCGGTCATCGCCTGTTCTGTTAGGATATGATGTCTGAAGATTCTTCTTTTCCAAAATTCTTAGTGATTGTCCTACACCCACTGGGTGTGTCGATTGAAATTCCGAACTAGTGGGGGCACGCTGAGTGCATCCACTAGGTGTAGTCCCCAAGGCTATGGTGGACCGCTGGCGGTCGACCATAGTCTTTATGTTTTGAACCTTTTCTTTTATTCGATTAGGTCGAACGGACTTTCAGACCGGTGGGGGCACGCTGAGTGCACCCACTGGGTGTAGTCCCCGAGACTGTGGTCGACTGCTGGCAGTCGACTATAGTCTTTATGTCTTAAATTTATTTTTCACTCGACTAGGTCGAATGGGTTCATAGACCGGTGGGGGCACGCTGAGTGCACCTACTGGGTGTAGTCCCCGAGACTGTGGTCGACTGCTGGCAGTTGACTATGTCTGAAGAACACCTCTTTTTTTTGGGTCGACTGGTCGACTCTAGTTGGTAAAACTAGTGGGGGCACGCTGAGTGCACCCACTGGGTGTAGTCCCCGAGACTATGGTCGAATGTTTGCATTCGGCTGTAGTCTTAGAAACGTATGGTTTTTCCTTAGTCACTCGAAAGTGAATTGTTTTTGACATCTGTTGATTGATTCTTCGTAGAAATCCTATGACCTTGCGGCTCGTTACACCGAGCTGGAGAACAAACACATCCAGCTCGAGCTTGATCTGAAGCTGGTCCAGGAGAATTTGGCGAAGGCGAAGGAAGAAGCCAAAGGTATGTTTGGTGAGGCTTCCGACGACTGCCTTTGCTCCTCATTTGATTCAAATTCTGACCTTGTTGTAACCTTGCAGGCAAAGTGAAGGAGGCCCAGAAGAAGAAAGACCTAGAGTTGGCTGAGATGCAGAAAACAGCTTTAGAGAAGACCAGACTCGCAGACGAGAAGTTGACTTTGGTCACCAAGCTTGAAGAAGAAAACACCAATCTGAAAGCTGCTCTTGCCATTGCCAACAAGGAGGTCAGTCGACTGAAAAGCGATAAAGTTGCTCTGAATGACAAGGCCAGTGAGTTGATGGGGAAGAGGAACGATCTGGAGGCTTATCTGGGTGGACTTGCCAAGAAGTTGTTCCTGATGCTCGAAGGTAATCCTTTGCACCAAACAATTATTTTTACAGTGATCTTTCCATTCGACCGTTGTTTTGACTCGGTGGTTGTGCTTGCAGAATTTTGCCAAAACTTTGAAGAGGAGACTGGTCGACTGGAGCCTAACCTGGACCCCATCAACTCTCCGGTGAATGATGAAGTCGCCATGAATGTGCTCCGGCTAGAATCTTGTGTTGCTGCCGTCATCGACTATCTCGCAAGGCTGAAGGTCGCCACTTCCCGCATCGATACTACGCTCTGGCCCAGGGAGACGCTCTAGAATGACCTCGAGTCTCTGATGACTCGACTGAACACAGTTCTAGGTCGAGTGCAGGAGTGGAAGAAGTCTTCTGCCAGGTGTGGTGCAGATGTCGCTCTGTGTCTGGCCCGAGTCCATTGCAAGGATGCGCGAGAAGACAAGTTGGCGGCTCTTCGGGTGGCTAACACCAAGAAGCATGATTTTTGGTCCTTCATGGAAACCTTCATCGCCGCTGCCACTCGGATTGCTGATGGAATCGACCTCGACGAGTTTGTTGCACCTTCCAGCTTAGCGCCTGAGTGATTTTGTAACCGATAAACCTTAACAGGCTTAGCGCCTGAGCACTTTCGGTTCCGTTAGGTATTTATCCGAACTTGGATTCGACGTTTGAATATTCTTCTATTTGGTTTGAGGTATCTTTTGCAGGTTAAAGCGAGGTGCTTATTGCAATCGACTTGTACCCCAATTCACTTAGGCAGGCACGGGCTGCAGCTAAGCCCCCGAGTGGGAGGTTTGCTCTCCACTCGGTAGGATTTTCAAAACTTAGGCGAGCACGGGGCTGCAGCTAAGCCTCCGAGTGGGAGCTCGGTAGGATTTTCAAAAACTTAGGCGAGCACGGGGCTGCAGCTAAGCCCCCGAGTGGGAGGTTTGCTCTCCACTTGGTAGGATTTTCAAAAACTTAGGCGAGCGCGGGGCTGCAGCTAAGCCTCCGAGTGGGAGGTTTGCTCTCCACTCGGTAGGATTTTCAAAAACTTAGGCGAGCACGGGGCTGCAGCTAAGCCCCCGAGTGGGAGGTTTGCTCTCCACTCGGTAGGATTTTCAAAAACTTAGGCGAGCATGGGGCTGCAGCTAAGCCCCCGAGTGGGAGTTTTGCTCTCCACTCGGTAGGATTTTCAAAAACTTAGGCGAGCGCGGGGCTGCAGCTAAGCCTCCGAGTGGGAGGTTTGCTCTCCACTCGGTAGGATTTTAAGGTGTTCCTCTTATAGAAGGCACATTGTACTTGTGGCGTAGCTCGGAGGAGAGGGTAGCAGTCGACCTGCACCTCGTCCTCCTTGCGAGCGCACATTGCATTTGTGGCGTAGCTCGGAGAAGAGGGTAGCAGTCGACCTGCACCTCGTCCTCCTTGCGAGCGCACGTTGTATTTGTGGCGTAGCTCAGAGGAGAGGGTAGCAGTCGACCTGCACCTCGTCCTCCTTGCGGGCGCATGTTGTATCTGTCCTTAGGCGAGTACTTGGACTACAGCTAAGCCTCCGAGTGGGAGACTACTTCACCACTCGGTAGGATTTTATTAAAACTTAGGCGAGTACTTGGACTGCAGCTAAGCCTCCGAGTGAGAGACTGGCTCACCACTCGGTAGGATTTTATTTAAACTTAGGCGAGTACTTGGACTGCAGCTAAGCCTCCGAGTGGGAGTCTGGCTCACCATTCGGTAGGATTTTATTAAAACTTAGGCGAGTACTTGGACTGCAGCTAAGCCCCCGAGTGGGAGTCTGGCTCACCACTCGGTAGGATTTTATTGAAACTTAGGCGAAACGGATTCACAGCTAAGCCCCCGAGTGGGAGTCTGGCTCACCACTCGGTAGGATTTTATTGAAACTTAGGTGAAACGGATTCACAGCTAAGCCCCCGAGTGGGAGGCTAGCTCACCACTCGGTAAGGATTTTTTTTACAAACTTAGGCGAAACGGATTCGCAGCTAAGCCACCCACTGGGGGATTGCTTTATGTGGACAAAAGTAATACCAATTACTGGGAAAATTATAAAGCTCTTGTCTTTGATAAATAAACTACTGAAGTACTTTTATTACAACTCATCCGAGTGAACACTTAAGTGTAAAATGGGCGGAGTAGCTCCGCGTTCCAAGCTCGGGGCTCGTCGATATTGTGCTTGACGTTGTAGAGACGGTACGCTCCGTTGTGGAGAACCTTGGTGACGATGAAGGGTCCTTCCCAAGAAGGAGCAAGCTTGTGTTGTTTCTGCTGATCCACTCGGAGAACCAAATCCCCTTCTTGGAAGGCTCGACTCTTCACGTTTCTAGCGTGGAAGCGACGCAAGTCCTGTTGGTAGATGGTTGATCGGATTAGAGCCATCTCTCTTTCTTCCTCTAAAAGGTCGACTGCGTCCTTCCGCGCTTGTTCCGCTTCAGCTTCGTTGTAGAGCTCAACTCGAGGAGCATTGTGGAGCAGATCACTTGGCAAGACCGCTTCAGCTCCATAGACCAAGAAGAATGGAGTTCTTCCGGTCGACCGATTAGGCGTGGTCTGTAAACCCCAAAGCACTGAAGGAAGCTCGTCGACCCATGCTCCAGCTGCATGCTTGAGATCACGCATCAGTCGGGGTTTCAATCCCTTGAGGATCAAGCCATTGGCTCGCTCTGCTTGTCCATTCGACTGAGGATGGGCGACTGAAGCATAGTCGACTTGAGTGCCTTGAGATGTGCAGAACGCTCTGAATTCCTCTGAATCGAAGTTCGACCCATTGTCAGTGATGATGCTGTGTGGGACTCCATATCTGAATGTCAGTTCTCTGATGAAGCTGACTGCAGTACTGGCGTCAAGGTTCTTGATGGGTTTAGCCTCAATCCACTTGGTGAACTTGTCGACCGCTACCAGTACATGTGTGAAACCGCTTCGACCTATCCTCAAGGGGCCTACCATATCCAACCCCCATACTGCGAAGGGCCAGACGAGTGGTATGGTCTTCAGAGCCGACGCAGGCTTGTGTGACATGTTGGAGTAAAACTGACATCCCTCGCACTTGTCCACTATCTCCTTTGCCATCTCATTCGCCCTTGGCCAGTAAAATCCGGCTCGGTATGCTTTGGCCACGATGGTCCGAGAGGACGCATGATGGCCACAGGTCCCCGAGTGGATATCATCAAGGATTATTCGACCTTCCTCTGGCGTTATGCATTTCTGACCAACTCCAGTCGCGCTCTCTCTGTACAGCTGCCCCTTGATCACAGTAAAGGCTTTGGATCGGCGGACGATCTGTCGAGCCTCTTCTTCGTCCTCTGGGAGCTCTTTCCTTAGGATATACGCGATGTACGGTATTGTCCAATCGGGAGTGATCACTAAAGCCTCCATGACCAAGTCGACCACTGTTGGAACTTCAACCTCAGTCGGATCTGTGGCACTCTTGGGCTGCGGAGCTTCTTCAGTAAAAGGATCTTCTTTGACTGATGGAGTATGAATATGCTCAAAGAACACACCACTGGGGATGGCTTCTCTCTTGGAACCTATCTTCGCCAAATCATCAGCCGCTTGATTTTTCAGTCGGGGTATATGATGGAGCTCTAATCCCTCAAACTTCTTCTCAAGCTTTCTCATTGCATTACAGTATCCAGTCATGGCTGGGCTTCTCACGTCCCACTCCTTCATCACTTGGTTGACCACCAAATCTGAATCACCATAAACCATAAGGCGACGGACGCCGAGTGAGATGGCCATGCGCAACCCATACAAAAGGGCCTCGTATTCTGCCTCATTGTTTGAGGAATCAAAGTGAATCTGGAGCACATATCTGAGCTTATCTCCTCTGGGGGAAACCAGGACAACCCCAGCACCGGAACCATTCAACATCTTAGATCCATCAAAGAACATGGTCCAATGCTCCGAGTGAACTTCAGTCGGCTGTTGTTGTTCAATTCACTCGGCAAGGAAATCTGCTATTGCTTGGGACTTAATGGCTTTCTTTGCCTCAAACTTGATATCAAGGGGAAGGAGTTCAATCGCCCATTTCGCCACTCGACCAGTTGCATCTCTGTTGTGCAGAATCTCTGAAAGTGGAGCATCGCTGACGACTGTAATGGAATGATCAGAGAAATAATGAGCAACCTTCTTTGTGGTCATGTAGATTCCATACACAAGCTTCTGATAATGAGGATATCTTTGCTTTGATGGAGTCAAAACTTCAGAGAGATAATATACTGGGCGCTGAACTTTGAAGGCTTTCCCTTCTTCTTCCCGCTCGACCGTAAGTACTGTACTGACGACTTGTCCTGTGGCTGCGATATAAAGCAACAGAGGCTCTTTGCTGATTGGAGCAGCAAGCACCGGCTGGGTGGAGAGCAGAGCTTTTAGCTCGGCAAACGCTGCATCAGCTTCTGGAGTCCACTCGAACTTGTCTGCCTTCTTCATCAGTCGGTAAAGAGGCAATGCTTTTTCACCGAGGCGAGAGATGAATCGACTTAACGCGGCCAAGCATCCAGTAAGTTTCTGGACGTCGTGCACTCGCACAGGGCGTTTCATTCGGAGTATGGTGCCAACCTTTTCAGGGTTAGCATCGATTCCTCGTTCTGAAACGAGAAAACCGAGTAACTTTCCGCCAGGTACTCCGAATGTGCACTTTGAAGGATTAAGCTTGATATCGTATCTCCTGAGGTTGGCAAATGTTTCGGCTAGGTCAGTCAACAGGTCGGAACCCTTACGTGACTTGACCACAATATCATCCATATACGCTTCCACGTTCCGACTGATTTGAGTGAATAGACACTTCTGAATCATCCTCATGAACATGGCTCCGGCATTCTTGAGGCCGAATGGCATAGTGATATAGCAGAAGCACCCGAATGGAGTGATGAAAGCTGTTTTGATCTCATACGGTCCATACAGACGGATCTGATGGTATCCGGAGTAGGCGTCTAGAAAAGACAATCTCTCACATCCGGCAGTCGAGTAAACCATTTGATCAATGTGAGTGAGAGGAAAATGATCTTTCGGGCAGGCCCGATTGATGTGCTTGAAATCAATGCACATTCGGAGTGAGTTGTCCTTCTTAGGAACCATGACGACATTGGCGAGCCACTCGGAGTGGTATATCTCTCGGATAAATCCTGCCGCCAATAGTCGAGCCACCTCCTCACCAATAGCTTTTCTCTTCTGGATGGCGGACCGCCGAAGATGTTCCTTGACTGGTTTTGCTGCCGAGTCGACTCTAAGGCGATGCTCAGCCAGTCCCCTGGGAACACCCGGCATGTCAGCAGGCTTCCATGCAAAGATGTCCCAGTTCTCACGGAGGAACTGGATGAGCGCTTCTTCCTATTTAGGGTCGAGTGTTGTGGAGATATGGGTCAGAGCTGCATCGGGGTCGGTTGGGTGAATGTGAACGGGCTTCGTCTCACCGACGACTGAAAAGCTGACTCTGTGGCAGGCTTCTTAGCTCGCAACAATTCACCCGGATCAGCATTTTGCTTATATCCTTCTAGCTCGACTGCTGTCACCTGGGAATCGGCAATCTTTGAGCCTTTCTGGAAACACTCTTCTGCCTTTTTCCGATCACCAGTGACAGTTATCACGCCTTTGGGGCCGGGCATCTTCAATTTGAGGTACACGTAACATGGTCGAGCCATGAACCGTGCGTAAGCTGGTCTCCCCAAAATAGCGTGGTAAGCGCTCTGAAAATCCACGACCTCAAATGTCAGCCTCTCTTTCCGGAAATGTTTCGAGTCACCGAACACCACGTCCAGAGCTATTTGGCTGAGTGATTCGGCTTTCTTTCCAGGTATAACTCCATGAAAACTCATGTTGCTTTTGCTCAATCGGGACATCGGAATGCCCATTCCTTTCAGCGTGTCCGCATATAATAAGTTCAGTCCGCTACCACCATCCATTAGCACCTTCGTCAGTCGAGTGCCTTCGGCGATCGGGTCGACCACCAAAGCTTGCCTCCCAAGGGTAGCTATATGAGTCGGGTGATCTGACTGGTCGAATGTAATGGGAGTTTGGGACCATCTCGGATAACTGGGTGTCGCCGGGGCGACCATGTTCACCTCACGGTTGATAACCTTCAGTAGGCTCTTGCTTTCTACATCAGCAAAAATCATCAAAGTGGAGTTAACATGAGGATATCCCGTCTCACTGTCCTCCTTGTCTTCGGCTTTGTCCGACTCCTTTTCCTTGTCCTTGGGCTGTTTTCCTTAGAACTGCTGGATCAGGAGCCGGCACTGGCGAGTGGTATGCTTCGGGTAAATGAAATTACCCTCTTCGTCTTTCTTCGTGTGGATGTGACACGGTAGATCCATCACGTCATTTCCTTCTTTATCTTTCACCTTCTTGGGGTTCCAGGATCCTTTGGGTTTTCCCTTGAACTTGCCCTGAGTCACGGCCAGAGCCTCCCCAGGAGCCGCTGGTTCGGCCTTCCGCTTCTGTTTCTGACTGGAGTTTCCTTTCTCCGACTGACTCGGCTTGTACTTGCCGCTTCGGAGTCGGTCCTCCTCTTCACCATTGGCGTACTTGGTGGCAATTACCATCATTCGACTTAGGGTCATATCTCCGGTCCGCCCAAACTTCAAACTTAACTCTCTTTTCTTGACACCATCCTTGAAAGCACAGACTGCCTGATGATCAGACACGTTCTCCACGGTATGATGCAAAGTAATCCAGCTCTAAATGTACTCTCGTAAGGTTTCATTCGTCTTCTGCACGCAGACTTGCATCTCTGTCAGCCCAGCTGGTCGCTTGCAGGTTCCTTCAAATGTTCTAACGAACACTCGGGAAAGATCTTCCCAAGTGTAAATACTGCTTGGAGTTAACTGATTCAGCCACGCCCTGGCCGAACCTTCCAACATGAGTGGCAAATGCTTCATGGCCACCTCATCATTCCCGCCGCCTATCTGTACCGCCACTCGGTAGTCCTCAAGCCAGGTTTCGGGCTTAGACTCACCGGTGAACTTGCTTACTCCAGTTGCCAACCTGAAGTTGGGGAATCACTGCGGCTCTGATAGCCCTGCTGAAACATTCCGGACCTGAAATATGCACTCGGTTGCTAGTGGGCGCATCTCTGTCGTGGCCATCTCTATGAGCCCTGTTCCGATCGACCAAGCCTTGCACGATGATGGATCGTGCGTCGAAGCCTGGTTCCCGGGGGTCGACCGGAGCTCTTTGCCCCACACTGACTTGACGCCTGTCATCTTGCTGCCGAGGAGCGTAAGACCCGCCTCTCGAAGGAGGAGTGGGCACTCGACGCCTATCATCATGATCATATCGGTCACCGTATTGGTCTCGTCGATTCTCGCGTCCTTCACGCCGCGGAGGCGATCTAGGGCTATGAGCCGACTGAACCGTATTCGCAGCGACGGGTCGACTGTGAATCCTGTTGCGTGACTGTGACACGGCCGAATTCTGATCTCCTGCTGCCCGAAGCAAATCTCTAATCTGCATCAAGCCTCTGCCAGCCTCCGACTGAGAGGGCTGAATTGACTCTGCTATATGGGTTGCAGCTGCTAAATTCTGAATCGGGGTTCGATATACCTGAGTCGGCGGGAAGAGTTGACGTCGATTGGAGTCGGGTACTCGTTGCCGCACGCGCTCGTCGAGTGCTTGCTGGAGATTCTCTAGACAAGCGCGTTCAGCCAAGTTGGCCAAACGCGCCTCTTCCAAGGCACGAGCCTCGGGGGTTTCTCCTGCGATAGGAGTATGCAGGGCATCCATGTTCCTGCGGCGAAGTTCTTCCCTTTGCAGGGAGTTAAGTGGCTCGGGTTGATACTCCTCATGGACTCGAGCGGGGTCACCTCCACCGTCCGCCCCGTCGTCACGGGGGAAGCCGGGAGGGCTACGAGGTCCATTGACCATCAAGACCTCCGCCGCTGGATCACTGCTGTCGCACTCGGATGCAGTCTCTATGGAGCCAGCCGACAGATCGAACAGGCCGTAGAGGGATTCGTCGGGCTCGATTGCCGCGACTTGGGTGGTGGCCGTCTGGCGAGCCACCGCGTGCCTCACCCACCGCTGAAGTCTCGACCGACCAGATCGCTTGCGCTGGCGGGAAACAGGGAGGGATGACAACAGGGGAGTCGACCAATACGGAGTCGACGGTTGCCGCAGCAGAACGCCACGGACACATGCGCGAAAATGCGTCGCTCCGCGGACGGGGAGCGCGTCGATGTCGAGTGGAGCCTCCTGGAGCCAAGCGGAGTCGTCGGCGATGAAGGTGAGAGCACCGAGACGGATCTCGCGGCCCTCGACCAAAACTCCACTAGCGACCATGATGAAAGTAATCGGAAGAATTGCAACTTCTCCAAAAATCGCTAAGACACCTGCCCCATGGTGGGCGCCAACTGTCGTGGTTCTAAGTCTGACAGTAGAATGGGGGTAGGTATGGAGAGGCAAGATCCTAGCTATGGAGCAGTTGTGAAGACACTCGATGTACGAGTTCGGGCCCTTCTCGGAGGAAGTAAAAGCCCTACGTCTCGGAGCCCAGAGGCGGTCGACTGGATTATGTATGTATGGATTACAAGAGTGCGAACCCCTTACACTGAGGAGGGGGTGGCTTATATAGTGTCCGCCAGACCCCTCCGGCCCTCAGTAATGCAGGGTTTAAAGTACATTAAGTCTAGGCGTTACTGGTAACGCCTTACATAAAGTGTCCTAAATGCCATAAAGACTACTTAATTATAGACCGTTTGGATGCAGAGTGGCTCTTGATCTCCTGGTGGTCGAGTGAGTCTTCATGGTCGAGTCCTTCGAGTTCGTCGAGTGAAGTCCCTCTTGGTCGACTGGAAGGCAGTTTCTTCTGAGGGTGTCCTTGGGTGGGGTACTTAAAACAGGTCTATGACCCTACCCTAGGTACATGACTTCATCAGTCTCTGTGGAGCCAGTCGACAGATCGGACAGGCCGTGGAGGGTTTCGTCGGGCTCGATTGCCGCGACTTGATGGGTGGTCGAACGTCGAGCCACCACGTGCTTCACCCACCGCTAGAGTCGCGAACGACCGGATCGCTTGCGACAGCGGACAGCGGGGAGGGAAAACATAGTCGGAGCCGACTAGTACTGAGTCGACGGCTGCCGGAAAAGGACACCGCGGACGCACGCGCGGAAGTGCGTCGCCCCTCGGACGGGGAGCGCCTCAATGTCCAGGGGAGCTTCTTGAAGCCACGCAGAGTCGTCGGCGACGAAAATGAGCGCGCCGAGACGGATCTCACGGCCCTCAGCAAGTCCGCCGCCGGAAACCATGATGATGATGATCGGTAAAACTTGCAACTTCACCAACAAGTCGCCAAGACACCTTGCCCCACGGTGGGCGCCAACTGTCGTGATCCTAAGACTGACAGTAGAAAGGGGGGTAGGTATGGAGAGGCAAGATCTCAGCTATGGTGAAGGTGTACACACGAGATTTACGAGTTCAGGCCCTTCACGGTGGAAGTAACAGCCCTATGTCTCGGTGCCCGGGGGCGGTCGATTGGATTATGTGTGTGATATTACAGGGGGTGTGAACCCTTGTGCCAGAGGAGGAGGTTGGCTTATATAGAGTGCGCCAGGACCCTCGCCCACCTCCATTACAAGGGACTTAATGTACATAAAGTAAGGGGCGTTACTGGTAACGTCTGCCTTAAGTGCTATTAATGATCTTAAAGACTACGGAGTGAACGCCTGACCGTTGCAGTGTTGAGTGACTCCAGGTCTTCAGTAAAGTCGAGTGACTCTCCATATGGTCGAGTGACGGTAGGCAGGAGGACCTCCGAGTGATGTGGCTGTCGAGTGGATTGCACTCGACGCATACAATCGGAGTTCTCCTGTTGTCTCTTGGTCCCTTTATCTTTCGGGGTAGTGACCTTGGGTAGGGCGTATAGGTCAGGCCTATGACCCTACCCCAAGTCTGTATCCTCATCACCGCCGTCAGGCCACTGCCGCCCCTCATCTCCGGTCATCACAGCCGCTACCCCCGTAGCCGCCATTGCCGCTCGTCCACCTCCTTCGTCTTTGTCCAGCACCAGTCCGTCGCCAGCGTCGTCGTCATCTACCCTAACCACTTCATCTACTCTGACAACCGCGGGCGACATCGGCCCCCGCGCCGATTAGCGCCGCAACCGTCGTTGAGTCCTTCTCTGTTGGCCCCTCCGACTCCTCAACATGGCGTACAGCTCGTGCAGGTCCCTCGTCTACGCATGCCCGGTGCTGACAACACCGATGCGTGCCTTCGTCCACGATATGTCCCCGGGCCTGGCAAGCAGGGTGCGGCGCTTCGTCAACTTCGTCTTCGTCTGTCTTCACATGCCCGGTGCTGGCAATGCCGACGCGTGCCTTCGTCTACGACGTGTCCGCGGGTTTGGTACACCCGGAGTGACGCCTCGTCAACACCATCCTCCTTCCGACGCACCACTACCTCGACACCACTGTGCCCATGACTAACTCGGTGCGTCCTTGCACCCGCGGCTCCACGGCGACTCCCTCGACATCGGCTACCCCGACTCGACATCGACCACGACATTCTTTGCATGGTTATCTCGACCACGGCTACACCATCCTACTCTCTCGGCTACCTCATCATTGGCACAAAGGGTTATCATCCACTTGAGCAACTCATCGGCTTCCTCTATAGTCAACGCGTCCGCAACGCGACACCGTCCGCGACGCTCCCGCTACGACTGTGGGGGATGTCAGCCCGCCGGCTGCTATTCTCTCTAGTCTGACCGTCCGCGAAGCTCCTGTTGTTCGCAACGCTACCGCTATGACTGCGGGGGGATGTTAAAGATATATTTGTGATACATGTATTTGGTAGTCTAAGATTTGCAATCCGTATTCTACCTTATCTCCAAGAGATGCGTCTTGCCCTCCAAGTTTTGTACTCAATATATACTCGCCCTCGAGGCTCAATAATACATCCATCATATTCCGCCAATCTCCTCTCTCTCCCTTCTGACAAACAGATTTTGTTATTATAAAATGTTTGAGAGACAGTGCTGGATAGTCTCTATCTAGCTAAATGTCCACAGACACGTCCGATCGTGTTTGCATGCATATATGAATGTGTGTTTGATAATCCGTGTTAAAGATGCTCTAACATGGCCAAGGGCCCCGGCAAGAAAAAAACTGGCCGGGGGTCAACGTAGGAATTAGGGGATGTTTGTTTTCAGGAACTTTTTAGTGTAGGGACTAGAAAAAATCCCTCTTAGAGACTTTTTAATCAAACGGGAGGGACTACTAGGGACTAAAAGTTGCTTTTTGAGACTAAATGAAGAAGACTCTCAAGGAGAGTCTTTTTTGGGATTTTTTGAGACTTTTCCAACAATGCCTCTCCCTGCACCCATTGGCCCGACGTCCCATGGTATTGTTTGGTTATTATTTTTCTGTATACTAGGAGTAACATGGTCATTTAATAAGAGTTAAATACACGTACAGTACACCAACTTGCACTGCGGGAACACTTCCATACAAAAATTTGAGAATTGAGACAAATGGGTCACTAAACTTGCTTTGCGGGAACAAAATCACACAAATTGAGTCCAAAACGGCCACGTAGGACGCCACGTCGTTGTAGTATGTCTACGTGCGTGCTCCAAAGCTGTAACTACGTTGTGCTCGAGCTAGCTTCGTACTCCAGTCAAAAGTCAGAAACACTAGCTTCTTTGGCCACCCGGCATCGTGTTTCTGCGGCCGCCGCGTGGTGTCGTCGGCGACGTTTTACATGCCACGAGCTAGGATCTGCTAGTCGTGGCCGAGCTCTGGAGCCGCTGTCGCAACTGGCGCCACCGTGGGCTGTCGACGGCGGACGGAAGATGAGCCATGTTCCTTCAGGCAGTGTGCACGTAAACATAATAAACGATGCAGTGCCCAGATGATTGATCTCCTCTACATAGCTCACTGGCGAAACAACTGTCTCTAAATCTCAGGCCTTGGGTTCCGACTCCCAGGTCCCATTTTTTTCAACTTTTTTAGCAGGACACCTCTGTATGTGTTCTGAACCTGCAAACAACTATGTTTGCTCTGTTTTTCATGTACATCCTCTGTTTTCAGATGGACAAAATTCAGTATGTTCAATGAATTTCAAAATTACTTCAGGACTAGAAAAATTCAGAACATTACCTCCCTCAAAAACAACGAAGAAACACTCAGAGCATGTCGGCTAAGATAGAAACCTTTAGAACATGCCGGCTGACAAACATAGATGACATAAAGCAAATTTGATAGCGGCAGAGAGGAGAAAGAGGGAGGGGGAGAGCTCGGTGGCGGCGCTAGGGTTGCCCCCGGGTCGCCTCAGAGGAGACAACGCGGGGAGAAGGGTTAGCCAATTAGTCATTTCCTCTAAACCTCATTTAAGTAAATTCAGCCACTGAATTATGAACAAATATCAAAAACTACAATACACTGATTTCTGCCGCTCAATTTTGAACCTATATCAATTCTGAAAGTACAATACAGTATATCGCATTTCTGAAACTGATTTGGACCTATATTCTTCTTTACTGCGCGATAGTAACGACAAAATTTTGAACCACATGCTTAACATTGCAGGGAACCCCATATATCTAGCATTGTTTCTGAACTACATTTCACTAGATTCGGCCACTGAATTATGAACATATATACAAAACTACAGTACACTAATTTCGGCCACTCAATTCTGAACCTATATCAATTCCGAAACTGCAGTACAGTATATCACATTTCTGAAACTGATTTGAATCTAATGGTTTCTGAATCCATATTCTTCTTTACTGCACTATATTAATAGCAAATCGGAACCCCATGCTTAACACCACAGCCAACAAATATTTCTGATCAAAACAAGGGACACCACAATACATGAACACACTACATCTGTGCCGAATCTGATCAAACACTGAGTCTTAACCACACGCCCCTCTAAATCCACAAAAAGCCCAGACTTTCATCTATGTCGTGGCCACAAATACCGACGATCACACCTGATCAAAACCCTAGCAGAACATGACCAAAGAGGGGAGCAGAGAGCGGGACAACTCGATTTTGTACCGTAGTCCGGAGGAAATTCGTCGATGCCTCGAGGACGTGGCTCCATCCAGCATAGATCGCCACGGCGAGGGCGATACGAAGGAGACGAACCAGCCGCAGTGATGCGGAGCAGGCCACGAAGATGAAGAGCGAAGGGGTTTGGAGAGGGTTACTAGTGCCAACGTGACTTTTGGCATAAGTACAGTGTTATTCATAAATCTTTCCCCCTCCTCAATCTCAATCTGGACTGAGAAACTTCGAGCAGCCCACAGAAAAGATCTCCGGGTAGCCCCCGCTCCCCCGCTCCCTAGGGTTCCCCGCCGCCGCCGCCAGCTCCCCCGCGCGGAGCCGCCGCCGCGGCGGCCGGAGCCCGCCGCCGCCGCCAGCCCCCTCCTTCCCCCGTTCCCCTTCTCCTCCCCCCCCTCCTCGCCCCTGTACCCCCGCGCCGCCTCCCCGAGCGAGGCGGCCGGGGGCCCTGCCTCCGCGCGCCTCCAGCGCCTCCCCGCGCGCATCCCTCCCCCGCCGCCGTCAGCCTGCGCCGCCGGCCCTCGGCCGCGTGATGCTGGCGGCGGTGGGCTTGCCCTTCCCCGCGCGCGGTCCTCCCCTGCTCGGGCGGTGATGGCCGGCGGCGGTGTGCTTCGGCCGGTGGCGGTTCGGCGTCCGGGTGTGGAGGCCGGCGGTGCTCGCCTTGGTGGTGCCGCCTCTTGGCGGCGGGGTGGTCCGGTGGTGCTGGCCGGCCGAGGGCCGTCCCCGGTCCAGATCTGGGCCCGTAGGGTTCCTTCTGGGTCCGTGCGGGTCGGTTCCGGCGCAACTGCAACGCTCTCTGTATGAGGAGGCTGGGGAGCGGCTTGGACTGGGTCAGCGACGCCGGCGGCGTACCAGCTGCTGCGCGGAGGCGGGAGCTGTCCGGGCCTTTGCGGGCCCGGCCGGGCCTGTGGGGCCACGGGCCCGGTAGGCTCCTGCCATGGCGTCCGGTCGGCTACCGTCGTGGACGGTGGAGGTGGGGCCCTCCCGTATGCCGATGGTGCTGTTGCTCTAGTCCCGGCTCCTCTTCTCCGTTGTGCAGACCATCTTCGCGGTGCTGTGGTGAGACAGCGTGGGAAGCTTCGTGTTCGTGTTGGCGCAGGGTGGTGGTCAGTCTGGTGGCAAGCTCCGGAGTGCCTGAGGGAGAGGCTGGGATCGGGAGAAATCTTTGTTGGCTTGGCCGACACCGACGCGGTGGCGCCTGAGGGTGCCGCCGGACCTTCTGGGAGGGCGTCGGGGCTACCCTTCCTCTCTCCTCGCCGTGTACCGGGGGAAACCCTTGGCAGCAGCGTCGTCATCGTCGCGTCCCTTCTTGGAGGTGTTGTTGGGTACAGGAACTTCGGAGTCTCGGAGCTTGGTGGGTGATCTCCGGTGGACGCAGCGGTCACGAGGCTTCGTCGTTTTTGTCGATCCGCCGTTATCGGCATTTGTTTCTTTTCTTTTTTCTCTTTCTTTTTTTTTGGGCGTGTTTGTGCTGCTTCCGCCCCAGTCCCTATCGTCGGTTGTATCGGTTGGTTGCTTTGTAATACAAAGCGGGGGAAACCCTTTTTCGTCAGAATCTCAATCTGGACTATGGGTTCAATATTTACATTTTTCGGGGGGGGTAGTGGGGTTTGTACAAACTAACCAGCCACCAGCTCGTGCTCCCCTGCCGACGTGGCGTGCCACGTGACCGCTTCGGACTAATTTGTATGATTTTGTTCCTGCAAAGCGAGTTTAGTGACCTATTTGTCTCAATTTTCAAGTTTTTGTATGAAAGTGTTCCCGCAGTACAAGTTGGTGTACTGTAGGTGTATTTAACTCATTTAATAATCTTTAAGAAGGGACAAAGGACTTTTTAGTCCCTGTAAACAAATAGGAAGGAACATTTTAGAAACTAGAAACTTTTTCGTTGGATTGAAAAAAGTAACCAAACATGGCCTTAGACTGACACAGCGCCGGGTCGTAGCCTCGTAGGCTGAGTTGGAACGTGGAACCGGTAAACAGCGTAGGTCGTTGAAAGTTGAAACTGTAGGTAAAGCAAAAGCAACGGCCACTTTGAGGTTTCTTATTTTAACCGGGCTCCACTGTCAGTGGACGGGTCCCTGCACGAAAGACTGTCTCTCCCTCTCGAGTCCAATCAGGCCAACTCCATCGCACGACCCTAAATAGACGTCCGGATTGGCCGGATTTTGTCCCTTTCGGGCTCCGATGAGTTCGCCCGTGTCCGACCTTGTCCGTTGGGTCGTGCGTGCGTCCACCGCACATCCGCATCCCAAATCACGTCCATGTCAGAACATGATTAAAAAAAGAAAACATAAATAAAATGACTAAAAAAAGTAAATAAACGCAGTTTAATAAACATAAAACTTAGTTAGGGGGGTCACGGCCACAAAACGGCCCAGTTTCACGTCCGAGTGACATTAATAATTAAACATAAAAAAGAAAAGAAAAACGGCCGCCACCCGCGCGCTCCTGCCCGTGCCCGTCGATGCCGTCGCCGTCGCCGCCTTCAGTGGCCGCCGATGTCGTCGTCGTCGCTGACGAGGTCGACGTAGGCCGGCGGCGTCTAGAAATGGGCCGGCGGTGCGTGGTAGACGGAGGCCTGCTGGACGGCGGGAGGTGCCTGCACCACCTCCTCCCGTGGCGACGCCTCCTGCTCCGGTGACCGCGGTGGAGTGGCGCACCAATTCACGCCGACGCCGGCGGCCATCTTCGAAGCAGTGCAAGACCATCCCCACCCCTGGCCCAGCAGACCCGGGTGGAACGCGGCCACCGGCTCCTCCTCCATCTCCGGCTCCACGGCCACCATCTCCAGCTCGGGGATGGCTACCTCGCCGGCGGTGGAGCAGGCCATCATCTCCTCGAGGCCCTCCTATTGGCACTCATCGTGCGTGCGCATGGAGTCCTCCATGACACGCGCCATGAGACGGGCCTCCTCCTCAGCTGTCATGCGAGGAGGTGGTGGTGGCAATGGAGATGGCGAAGGCGACGGCGTGGGCATGAGGCCGCGCACCCGCCTACGCCCGCGCTCTTGGGGAGCAGCCGCTCAGCGCTCTGGGCGTGGCCGTCGTGGCCCCATCGACGTGTCGGCAAAGAAGGACGCCCGCCGCGTGTCGTGCTCATCGCGGAACCAAGTGTCCCACAATGGTGAGTCGGAGGCGTACCTCTCGTCGTAGTAGAGGTCGTCTGGGAGGAGGTGGCGGCGGCGCTCGATCTCCTCGCGGCGCGCACGGCCGATCACCGGGACCGGCGGGATCGGCACGCGGTCGGCCGACAGGTGCCAGTTGTTGGGGAGGTGGGCGTCGCTCCAGGGGAGCGGCGTCCTCGTCTCCCAGTAACGGCGGCACACACTAGCGCGGATGTAGTGCCGGTCGCGCTTGCCGACGGACGCGGGGGCGATGAAGAACGCGGGCGGCGAGGGGGCCCGGCGTGGTGGAGACGCGGGCTCCTCCTTCTTCACGGAGCCAGCGCGGCGCCCCGACGAGGAGCCGGCCTCGCGGTCATGCTTCCCCTTGCTTGGTTCCAGAAGCCCATGGCTTCGAGGTGGCCGGCCGACGAGCTCGAGGACGGGGGAGGGCCAGGGTTTGGCGCTGTCGGGTTTCGAGGAGGCCGTGGGATGGAGTGGGGCAGTGTGAACGACGATCGGTCCACGGGCTGCCCATTTAAGAAGGACGGGGACCTTCCACTGGGCCGATGACACGTGGGGCCTGTAACACCCGGATAATTAAGCTACAATAATCCCTGCTAATGATGCCACATCACCTCGGTTACCGTGATTAAACTCACGTTGATTCGAACCCGGTTCAAATTCAATTGAAAACATAGGCAAACAATAAAAGTTTTCAAAAATTAAATCTAAAATGTTCGTGGGTTGTCAAATATTACAAAGTTAATTATGGTGGGGTGCACACATTTTTATAAAGTATCTAGATAGACTAAATAAAATAAAACAGAAAAAAAAATAAGAAAAGACAAAGAAAACAAAAATGGGAGAGGGGGAGAAAACCCCACTGGCCCAACTGGGCCAAGCCCCCACCTGGCCCAGCCGGCCACCCCCTGGCCCGGCCCAACCCCCTCACTCCCTTATCCCCCCCCCCCCCGGACGGCAGGAAACCCTAGCCGCACCAATTCCCCCCCCCCCCCGATCGCCTCCTCCTCCCTCCCCGCGCCGATCCGGATCGGCACCGGCCGATCCCGTCGCCCCCCTCGTCGCCGTCGGCCGCCTCCCCGCCCTCCTCCTTACCGGTCGACCCCGACCGCCCCCGAGCAGCTTTCCGAGACCCTGTGCCCCCCCTCGTGAGCTCTCCCCTTGACCCCCGCTCTCCCCTCATCCCCCTCCCGAACGTCGCCGCCTCCCCGTCGTCGGCTCCGCCCCCCCCCCCCCCCCCCCGCGCACCGGCCCTCCCTCTTCCTTCCCCCGCCACGGAGCACGGGAACGTGCTCCCCGGCCTCCCTCTCCCTTCTCCTCGCCCGGGCCTCGGCCCCGGCGAGCACGCCGCACCCGAGCTCCCCTCCGTCGCGGATCTCGTCGCCGGCGCCCCCCGGTGACCAAATGGTCACGGGGCCGAGCCCGTGGTGCTCAGCGCACCGCGCAACCACCCCCCCCCCCCCCGGCCCCCGTAGCGCGCCCCCGTCGGGGCCCGAACCACCCCGCCGCCTCCGCCGCTCGCCGGCGCCGATTCCGGCCGAGTCCGGCCGCGCCACTGCCACCATTGGACGCGCCGTCCTCCCCGCTTCCGAACGCACCGCCCGCGCCCCTTTTTGGCCACTGAATGACGAAGTCCGGCGAGGTCCGGCGCCCCCTCCGCCGCGGACGCCCACCGGGGCTCCCCAACGACGGCCGCCGACGTGGCCGCCCGGGGCCACCGCCTGGGCCACTGACTGGTGGGCCGAGGGGCCCCCCCCCCCCGCCGCCCTGATTGACTCGGTCAGCTGGGCTGACCGGTCCACCCCCCCTGCCTATGACATGGGGGCCCCACCCCCCAGGACGTTTTTAAAATAAAAGAAAAGGGAAAAGGAATTTAGATAAATATAATTAATAAAAATAATAATGAATAAAATTAATTAATTAATTAATTAAATAATTAATTTAATTAATCCTGATTAATTAAACCTAATGACTAATTAACCTAATTAACTATTGTTAATTAAACTTAACTAAGATAATTAGTTAACAGAGTATGACGAACGGGACCCACATGTCCGGGTTGACCTAGTCAACCCTGTTGACTGCTGACGTCAGCATGGCATCATGCTGACGTCATAATTCCATTTTTCGAATTAAATAATTAATTGATTAAATTCCAGAAATTAATAAAATCTTTAAAAAATCATATCTTTTAATCCGTA
Organism: Triticum aestivum; assembly: GCF_018294505.1. Classification (NCBI taxonomy): domain Eukaryota; kingdom Viridiplantae; phylum Streptophyta; class Magnoliopsida; order Poales; family Poaceae; genus Triticum; species Triticum aestivum. The sequence continues at coordinate 640,066,920 of NC_057798.1, read as the reverse complement.
ACTCGGATTAAAATATTTTCAACATGAAAGTTGCTCAGAACGACGAGACGAATTCGGATACGCAGTCCGTTCGTCCGCCACACCCCCCTAACCTATCGAACCCGCAACTTTCCCCCTCCGGCTCCTTTGCCCGAAAACACGAAACACCGGGAATACTTTCCCGGATGATTCCCCCCTTAACCAGTACCACCTCATACCACGTTAGGGCACGCCTAGCATCGCTTCTTGACATGTCATGCATCGATATGCATCTGTTTACTTGGTATTCATTGTTTCTTCCCCCTCTTCTCTCCGGTAGACTACGAGACCGACGCTGCTGCTGCCCAGTTCGACTACGGTGTTGACGACCCCTCTCTCTTGCCAGAGCAACCAGGCAAGCCCCCCCCCCTTGATCACCAGATATCGCCTACTCTTCTCTATACTGCTTGCATTAGAGTAGTGTAGCATGTTACTGCTTTCAGATACTCCTATACTGCTGCATAGCATGTCCTTGTTACTTCTGTTGTTACCTTACCTGCAATTCTATATGCTTAGTATAGGATGCTAGTATTTTTCATCTGTGGCCCTACATTCTTGTCCGTCTGCTGTGCTATACTATTGGGCCGAGATCACTCGGGAGGTGATCTCGGGTATATACTTTATACTTATACATGATACATGTGGAGACTAAAGTCGGGTCGGCTGGTGGAGCACCCGCGAGTGGATCTTGAGGCGGAGCGACAGGGCAGGTTGAGACCGCCTAGGAGAGAGGTGGGCCTGGCCCTGTTCGGCGTTCGCAGATACTTAACACGCGTAACGAGGTCTTGGTATTTGATCTGAGTTGGCTACGAGCTTATACGCACTAACCATCTACGCGGGAGTAGTTATGGGTATCCCGGCGTCGTGGTATCAGCCGAAGCACTTCGTGACGCCAGCAACTGAGCGGCGCGCGCTGGATTGGACTGGAACGCCACTAGGCTAGGTCTGCTTCCGGCCGCGTTCGCAACGTGCAGGTGTGCATTGGGCGATGGGCCCAGACCCCTGTGCGCTTAGGTTTAGACCGGCGTGCTGGCCTCTCTGTTGAGCCTACGTAGGGCTGCGACGTGTTGATCTTCCGCGGCCGGGCATGACCCAGGAAAGTGTGTCCGGCCAAATGGGATCAAGCGTGCTAGGTAAGATGGTGCACCCCTGCAGGGAAGTTAATCTATTCGAATAGCCGTGATCTTCGGTAACAGGACGACTTGGAGTTGTACCTTGAGCTTATGACAACTAGAACCGGATACTTGATAAAACACACCCTTCCAAGTGCCAGATACAACCGGTGGTCGCTCTCTCTCAGGGGTATGAGGAGGGGATCGCCGGGTAGGATTATTGCTATGTGATGTTACTTGGAGGACTTCAGATCGTCCTCTTCTACCTGTTGCAAGACAGGTGACCAGAAGCATAGTCTTCGTTAAGACTAGCTATCCCCCTCTTATTCTAGCATTCTGCAGTTCAGTCCACTGATATGGCCCTTTACACATATATCCATGCATATGTAGTGTAGCTCCTTGCTTGCGAGTACTTTGGATGAGTACTCACGGTTGCCTTGTTCCCCCTTTTCCCCTACCTCTACTCGATTGCTGCAACCAGACGATGGAGCCCAGGAGCCAGACGCCACCGTCGATAACGACTACTACACTGGAGGTGCCTACTACTACGTGCAGCCCGCTGACGACGACCAGGAGTAGTTAGGAGGATCCCAGGCAGGAGGCATGCGCCTCTTTCGATCTGTATCCCAGTTTGTGCTAGCCATCTTATGGCAACTTGTTTAACTTATGTCTGTACTCAGATATTGTTGCTTCCGCTGACTCGTCTATGATTGAGCACTTGTATTCGAGCCCTCGAGGCCCCTGGCTTGTATTATGATGCTTGTATGACTTATTTATGTTTTAGAGTTGTGTTGTGATATCTTCCCGTGAGTCCCTGATCTTGATCGTACACGTTTGCGTGCATGATTAGTGTACGATTGAATCGGGGGCGTCACAAGTTGGTATCAGAGTCGACTGCCTGTAGGAATCCCCCATCCACACTCCTTGGCCGAAGTCGAGTCTAGACATTGCAAAAACTTTTACTAACTTGGCTGTGTGCCTTACGGGCCCACGTCGCCATTGGGTGGTATTAGGATCTTTTACTCCTCGACCTTTACTCTGGGACTCTGAACTCTCTTCTACTCGGGTTAAACGAATTTACTAACTAACACTAGGATCCCGTGACCACATTCACCCCAAAGTTGGATAAAGCCATAGTTGTTTCTTGGAATTGTATTTTGATCAATTTCCACACTGTCATTTGACTCCTTTGAAACATCTTTGTTTCAGATGGAACCCACGAGGCAAGTCGTGCGCCACACGACGGCCATTGGTGCCTCGGGATCACCTGCGGTGCTAGCAGAGATGATGACCTATCTGGGTTATCGCTGGCACCCTGAGTACTCCGTCTATGAGGAGTACCAGGACTATAACCAGGAGCAGTACCGCGCCATCGTCCACCTCTACTCTCGGGAGTATGACTCCACTACTGTGCTGCACACCACACATGGTGTTGGGGTGACTATCGATATGGCAGTCCACGATGCTGCTTATGCTGCTCTGACACGTCTTCGTGCAGAGTATCGAGAGTTGGACACCTCCCCCTTCAGGCACATTGCTATCGCGTCTGATGTTGGTGAGGAGGGTTACTACACTGCTGCCTACTCCACTGTCACCAGAGAGCCCTTCTACCATCAGAACTTTGTTCTGCATGTTGATGGGCTGGATCGAGCTAACCGAGCTCTTCGCCACGAGTTGTACATCACCCGTCAGCACCTTTACCATGCTCTGACGCTGTTGCACCCCTTTGTCCGATCCAGAGAGCTGCCGCGTTCTGCGATCTACCCAGCCAGGACCATGATGCCCCAGGGTGTCGGTTGGCCAGACGTGGGAGGCTACTCTCCCGCACTTGGTCCTCTTCTGCCACTTGGTCGTAGGGTTCAGCACCAGAGTATCCGCGGCCCCCAGGTCACTGACGTGGAGGACTATCCGCTGCCACGCTACCAGCTTTCAGGCTACAGCTACCTCCGCAGTACCGCGTGGGACTGATGTAGGCCTGCTTGTTAGTGTTAGATGCATTCGCCGCGAGCCTGCGTGCCGCCTATGATGTCTTAGTCTATGTACTGAACTCTATGTATCGAACTCTATGCATGATCCCTTTTGTAAGATATGCCGACTACTATGTAGTTCCTATCATGCTGCTTTCATTATGCATGTTTCATCATGAATGATTCTTGTCCTTTGCATAATTTCTCAAATGCTGAACTACCCCTGTTATATATTAGCAGGATGGTTAGACCAGCTGGTCGTGGTCGTGGTGGCAACTTCCCACCACCACCTGAGTACATGGCTAGTATGATCCAACAGCTTGAGATGAATCGCCAGTTCATGGAGAACATGATGGCTCAGTTTCCTCGCCCCAATATGAACCAGCAGCCAAACACAACAACTCTGCAGGATTTCATACGCCTCAACCCAAGTGTGTACCGCAGCTCAACCCAGCCGCTGGATGCTGATGACTGGCTCCGTGACATCACCTATGAGATGGAGTCTGCTGATGTAGCCCCTGCCAGCTATGTCACTTTTGCTTCCTTCTTCCTGAAGGGACCCGCAGCTCAATGGTGGGACAGCCACAGGCGTACTCTGCCAGTTGGAACAATCATCACCTGGCCAGACTTCCAAACTGCTTTCCGTGCCTGCTTCATCCCTCAAGGAGTCATGGACCGGAAGAAGCGTGAGTTCCGCAACCTCACCCAAGGCAACAAGACTGTTGAAGCTTATCAGCGAGAGTTCCTGGACTTGTCTCGCTATGCTGAAGAGGACATTGCAACTGATGCACGCAGGCAGGAGAAGTTCCGTGACGGCCTTCAAGCTGACATCAAGCTCGCACTTCTAGTGCACGACTTTGCTGATTTCGCCACCTTGGTGAACAAAGCTATCAATGTCGAAACTGGTCTGCAGGAATACCATAGCTCTAACAGGCGCAACCATGACACGGGCTCATCTTCGGGCCCGTCCTCGCAGAAGCGCAAGATATGGATTCCCAACAGTATGTACCAGCCGAATGCACCTGCTCCAAGGCAGAACTATGCTGCACCTCGTCTGCCTACAACTAAGCAGCCAAAGCTTCCAGCTCCACCACCCCAAGCTCCTGTTCCCACCCCCAATAATGGCTAGTGCTTCAGGTGCGGACAACCAGGGCATCGTGCTAGAGAATGCAACCAGAACCAGAATCAGCTGGCCCTTCCAGCAGCTGGCCGTGGAAACACCCAGCCCCGCAACAACACTGCCAAGCCTTATGGTCGAGTTCATGCCAACCACGTTGATCTGAACGAAGCTCAAGACCAGCCGGCTACCGTGATGGGTACACTCCTTGTAAATTCAGTACCTGCATCTGTTTTATTTGATTCAAGAGCATTGCATTCATTCATATCAGCAGAGTTTGCATTCATGCATGGCATTAAATATGAAGAGATGAACACTGCGCTAGTAGTGCACACTCCAGCGGGTCAATGTCAAACCTCTATGATTAGTCACAACGTTCCCGTTGAAATCGAAGGACTGGAATTCCTTGTCTCACCCATCGTACTGAAGTCTTGTAGCATTGACCTCATTCTGGGAATGAATTGGTTAAAAGCGCATACTGCTTCTATAGTTTGCGCCACTAAGACCGTCCATCTGCTACACCCTTCCGATGAAATAGTCACTTACCAAGCTCATCTGGTGCAAAATGCCGAGGCAAGGCTCTATGCATTGAATGCATTGAACGCCGCACCACTAGAGGGTGTTGAAAACATTCATGTCGTTTGCGATTTCCCAAACGTTTTTCCTGAAGAACTTCCAGGGATTCCCCCTGCTAGAGCTGTCGAATTCGTCATCGACTTGAAACCAGGCACCACTCCTATAGCCAAGCGACCCTACAAGATGCCGCCGCATGAACTCCTTGAGCTAAAGGAGGAAATCGACAAATCTCTTCAAAGTGGTTTCATTCGCCCAAGTTGCTCACCTTGGGGAGCACCTTCTCTCTTTGTCAAGAAGAAGGATGGGACAAACCGATTGGTCCAAGACTACCGTCCTATAAATCAAGCTACCATTCAGAATAAGTATCCTCTTCCTCGGATCAATGATCTTTATGATCAACTGGCTGGTTCGTCAGTGTTCTCGAAACTCGACTTGAGGTTGGGTTACCACCAGATCCGTGTTCGTGAGGAGGATATCCCCAAGACCGCCTTTGTGACTCGTTATGGTTCATACGAGTACACCGTCATGTCTTTCGGCTTAACCAATGCTCCAGCCACCTTCTCTCGCTTGATGAACTATATATTCATGGATTACCTCGACAAGTTCGTCGTGGTTTATCTGGATGATATCCTGATATTCTCCAAGAATGAAGAAGAACATGCTGAACATCTTCGTCTTGTGCTGGAAAAGCTAGGAGAGCATCAACTCTATGCCAAGTTCTCCAAGTGTGAATTCTGGCTTCCCGAAGTAACCTATCTTGGGCATGTCATTTCTAAGGATGATATTGCCGTCAACCCTGAAAGAGTTCAGGCTATTCTCGATTGGACTCCTCCGAAGAATGTTAAGCAAGTCAGAAGTTTTCTCGGTCTCGCCAGCTACTGCCGTCGATTCGTCGAGAACTTCTCCAAGATTGCCAGGCCTCTGACTAACCTGTTGCATAAGGGCGTCAATTCCAATGGACAGATAAGTGTCAGGAAAGTTTCCAGGCACTCAAAGACAAGTTGACTTCTGCCCTAGTGCTAGCTCCTCCTGATACTAAAGGACTTCGTCATTTACTGCGACGCTTCTCGTCAAGGATTAGGCGGTGTCCTAATGCAAGAGCGCAAAGTGGTTGCTTATGCCTCTCGACAATTGCGCCCTCACGAAGAGAACTACCCAGTTCACGACCTCGAGCTTGCTGCTGTCATTCATGCGCTGAAGCAGTGGCGACATTACCTTCTCGGTAATCGTTGCGAGATCTTCACCGACCACCAAAGTCTGAAGTATCTGTTTACTCAGCCAGACCTGAACCTCCGTCAGCAGAGATGGATGGAGACTGTTGCAGACTTTGATTTGGGTATTTCCTATACGCCAGGCAAGGCTAATGTAATGGCTGATGCCTTGAGCCGCAAGTCTTACTGCAACCACCTTCAGGTTCACAAAGTTCAGCCCTCACTTATTAAAGAATTCAGAAAGCTAAACCTCCATATTGTTCCTCCGGGTGCACTCGCTCCCCCTCCTCCGGAGTTCCGCAAGATGAATCTCCGTGTTGTTTCCCAGGGTTCCCTCTATACCCTGGCTGTTGAACCCGATCTCGTGGGCACCATAAAGACAATGCAGGGATTTGACTCTGAAGTCTACAAGATTAAGCAAGACCTCAAAGAAGGAAGTCCCTCATCCTTCACTATTGCTGATGATGGCGCCTTGTACTTCAAAGGCCGCCTAGTGGTGTCGTGTAAGAAGGAGAACCTGAATATGACTCAGAAAGTTATGAAAGAAGCTCATGATACGCCTCTATGTATCCATCCTGGTAGTACGAAGATGTATCAAGACATTCGTCAGAGATTCTGGTGGTCTAATATGAAGCAAGACATTGCTCGCTATGTTGCTGAGTGTGACGTTTGCCGTCGTATCAAAGCAGAACATCAAAGGCCTGCTGGAACTCTGCAACCTATCTCTATTCCTGAATGGAAATGGGACCATGTTGAAATGGACTTCGTCACTGGATTTCCCAAATCGCAGAAAGGTAATGATGCAATTCTTGTCGTCATTGACCGGCTTTCTAAAGTTGCCCATTTTCTGGCGGTCAAAGAAACGATCACTGCTAGTCAGCTTGCAACTCTCTATATGTCCAGAATTGTTTCACTTCACGGTATTCCACTGGTTATCAGTTCGGACCGTGGCAGCTTATTCACTTCAAGATTCTGGGCAAGTTTTCAAGAAGCTATGGGGACTCATTTATCTTTCAGTACTGCGTTTCATCCGCAGTCTCAAGGGCAAGTTGAACGTGTCAACCAAATTCTCGAAGACATGCTTCGAGCCTGTGTCGTTCCTTCGGCAAGAAATGGGAGGAATCTCTCCCGTATGCTGAGTTCTCTTATAATAATAGCTATCAAGCTAGTCTGAAGATGGCCCCCTTCGAAGTGTTATATGGACGAAAGTGCCGAACCCCTCTGAACTGGTCAGAAACTAGGGAACGTCCACTCTTCGGTCCGGATATTATCCAACATGCCGAAGAACAAGTCCGCATTATTCGTGAGAATCTCAAGACTGCTCAGTCGCGCCAAAGAGTAATTATGACCGTCATCATAAAGACATGGTCTATCAACCTGGCGAAAAGGCTTATCTTCGCGTTACACCAATGAAGGGTGCTCACCGCTTCGGGATCAAGGGCAAGCTAGCTCCTCGCTATATTGGCCATTCACTATTCTGAAAAGGCGTGGAAAAGTGGCATATCAACTGGAGCTTCCGTCGAACCTTTCTCAGGTTCACGATGTGTTCCACGTGTCACAACTCCGACGCTGCTTCAAGGACCCAATCCGAGCAGTGGACCATGAAGTGCTCGAATTGCAACAGGACCTCTCCTATAAAGAGCATCCGGTCCGCATTCTCGACCAAGCTAAACGCCGCACACGTCAGAAGGCGATCAAGTTCCTCAAAGTCCAGTGGTCAAATCACTCTGAAGACGAAGCCACCTGGGAACGCGATGATCGTCTTCGAGATGAATACCCCGCACTTTTTCCTTCTACCTCCTAAATCTCGGGACGAGATTTCTTGTAGTGGAGGAGATTTGTAACACCCGGATAATTAAGCTACAGTAATCCCTGCTAATGATGCCACGTCACCTCGGTTACCGTGATTAAACTCACGTTGATTCGAACCCGGTTCAAATTCAATTGAAAACATAGGCAAACAATAAAAGTTTTCAAAAAATTAAATCTAAAATGTTCGGGGGTTGTCAAATATTACAAAGTTAATTATGGTGGGGTGCACACATTTTTATAAAGTATCTAGATAGACTAAATAAAATAAAACAGAAAAAAATAAGAAAAGACAAAGAAAACAAAAATGGGAGAGGGGGAGAAAACCCCACTGGCCCAACTGGGCCAAGCCCCCACCTGGCCCAGCCGGCCACCCCTGGCCCGGCCCAACCCCCTCACTCCCTTATCCCCCCCGGACGGCAGGAAACCCTAGCCGCACCCATTCCCCCCCCCGATCCCCTCCTCCTCCCTCCCCGCGCCGATCCGGATCGGCACCGGCCGATCCCGTCGCCCCCTCGTCGCCGTCGGCCGCCTCCCCGCCCTCCTCCTCACCGGTCGACCCCGACCGCCCCCAAGCAGCTTTCCGAGACCCTGCGCCCCCCCTCGTGAGCTCTCCCCTCGACCCCCGCTCTCCCCTCGTCCCCCTCCTGAACGTCGCCGCCTCCCTGTCGTCGGCTCCGCCCCCCCCCCCCCCCGCGCGCACCGGCCCTCCCTCTTCCTTCCCCCGCCACGGAGCACGGGAACGTGCTCCCCGGCCTCCCTCTCCCTTCTCCTCGCCCGGGCCTCGGCCCCGGCGAGCACGCCGCACCCGAGCTCCCCTCCGTCGCGGATCTCGTCGCCGGCGCCCCCCCGGTGACCAAATGGTCACGGGGCCGAGCCCGTGGTGCTCAGCGCGCCGCGCAACCACCCCCCCGGCCCCCGTAGCGCGCCCCCGTCGGGGCCCGAACCACCCCGCCGCCTCCGCCGCTCGCCGGCGCCGATTCCGGCCGAGTCCGGCCGCGCCACTGCCACCATTGGACGCGCCGTCCTCCCCGCTTCCGAACGCACCGCCCGCGCCCCTTTTTGGCCACCGAATGACGAAGTCCGGCGAGGTCCGGCGCCCCCTCCGCCGCGGACGCCCACCGGGGCTCCCCAACGACGGCCGCCGACGTGGCCGCCCGGGGCCACCGCCTGGGCCACTGACTGGTGGGCCCAGGGCCCCCCCCCCCCGCCGCCCTGATTGACTCGGTCAGCTGGGCTGACCGGTCCACCCCCCCTGCCTATGACATGGGGGCCCCACCCCCAGGACGTTTTTAAAATAAAAGAAAAGGGAAAAGGAATTTAGATAAATATAATTAATAAAAATAATAATGAATAAAATTAATTAATTAATTAATTAAATAATTAATTTAATTAATCCTGATTAATTAAACCTAATGACTAATTAACCTAATTAACTATTGTTAATTAAACTTAACTAAGATAATTAGTTAACAGAGTATGACGAACGGGACCCACATGTCCGGGTTGACCTAGTCAACCCTGTTGACTGCTGACGTCAGCATGGCATCATGCTGACGTCATAATTCCATTTTTCGAATTAAATAATTAATTGATTAAATTCCAAAAATTAATAAAATCTTTAAAAAAATCATATCTTTTAATCCGTAACTCGGATTAAAATATTTTCAACATGAAAGTTGCTCAGAACGACGAGACGAATTCGGATACGCAGTCCGTTCGTCCGCCACACCCCCCTAACCTATCGAACCCGCAACTTTCCCCCTCCGGCTCCTTTGCCCGAAAACACGAAACACCGGGAATACTTTCCCGGATGATTCCCCCCTTAACCAGTACCACCTCATGCCACGTTAGGGCACGCCTAGCATCGCTTCTTGACATGTCATGCATCGATATGCATCTGTTTACTTGGTATTCATTGTTTCTTCCCCCTCTTCTCTCCGGTAGACTACGAGACCGACGCTGCTGCTGCCCAGTTCGACTACGGTGTTGACGACCCCTCTCTCTTGCCAGAGCAACCAGGCAAGCCCCCCCCCTTGATCACCAGATATCGCCTACTCTTCTCTATACTGCTTGCATTAGAGTAGTGTAGCATGTTACTGCTTTCAGATACTCCTATACTGCTGCATAGCATGTCCTTGTTACTTCTGTTGTTACCTTACCTGCAATTCTATATGCTTAGTATAGGATGCTAGTATTTTTCATCTGTGGCCCTACATTCTTGTCCGTCTGCTGTGCTATACTATTGGGCCGAGATCACTCGGGAGGTGATCTCGGGTATATACTTTATACTTATACATGATACATGTGGAGACTAAAGTCGGGTCGGCTGGTGGAGCACCCGCGAGTGGATCTTGAGGCGGAGCGACAGGGCAGGTTGAGACCGCCTAGGAGAGAGGTGGGCCTGGCCCTGTTCCGCGTTCGCAGATACTTAACACGCGTAACGAGGTCTTGGTATTTGATCTGAGTTGGCTACGAGCTTATACGTGTTGGGTTTCGTAGTAATTTCAAAAAATTTCCTACGCACACGCAGGATCATGTGATGCATAGCAACGAGGGGAAGAGTATTGTCTACGTACCCTACGCAGACCGACTGCGGAAGCGATGACACGACGTGGAGGAAGTAGTCGTACGTCTTCACGATCCAACCGATCAAGCACCGAAACTACGGCACCTCCGAGTTCGAGCACACGTTCAGCTCGATGACGATCCCCGGACTCCGATCCAGCAAAGTGTCGGGGAAGAGTTCCGTCAGCACGACGGCGTGGTGACGATCTTGATGAACTACAGCAGCAGGGCTTCGCCTAAACTCCGCTACAGTATTATCGAGGAATATGGTGGCAGGGGGCACCGCACACGGCTAAGGAATCGATCACGTGGATCAACTTGTGTGTTTAGAGGTGCCCCTGCCTCCGTATATAAAGGAGGAGAGGAGGGGAGGCTGGCCGGCCAAGGGGGGAGGCGCAGGAGAGTCCTACTCCCTCTGGGAGTAGGATTCCCCCTCCAATCCTAGTCCAACTAGGATTCCTCGGAGGGGAAAAGAGGAGGAGGGGGCCGGCCACCTCTCCTAGTCCTAATAGGACTAGGGGAAGGGGGGGCGCGCAGCCCAACTAGGGCAGCCCCTTCTCTTTTCCACTAAGGCCCACTATGGCCCAAATAGCTCCCGGGGGGTTCCGGTAACCCTCCCGGTAACCCGGTAAAATCCCGATTTCACCCGGAACACTTCCGATATCCAAATATAGGCTTCCAATATATCAATCTTTACGTCTCGACCATTTCGAGACTCCTCGTCATGTCCGTGATCACATCCGGGACTCCGAACAACCTTCGGTACATCAAAATGCATAAACTCATAATATAACTGTCATCGTAACCTTAAGCGTGCGGACCCTACGGGTTCGAGAACAATGTAGACATGACCGAGACACGTCTCTGGTCAATAACCAATAGCGGGACCTGGATGCCCATATTGGCTCCTACATATTCTACGAAGATCTTTATCGGTCAGACCGCATAACAACATACGTTGTTCCCTTTGTCATCGGTATGTTACTTGCCCGAGATTCGATCGTCGGTATCCAATACCTAGTTCAATCTCGTTACCGGCAAGTCTCTTTACTCGTTCCGTAATACATCATCTCACAACTAACATATTAGTTGTAATGCTTGCAAGGCTTATGTGATGTGTATTACCGAGAGGGCCCAGAGATACCTCTCCATCAATCGGAGTGACAAATCCTAATCTCGAAATACGCCAACCCAACATCGACCATTGGAGACACCTGTAGTACTCCTTTATAATCACCCAGTTACGTTGTGACGTTTGGTAGTACCCAAAGTGTTCCTCCGGTAAACGGGAGTTGCATAATCTCATAGTCATAGGAACATGTATAAGTCATGAAGAAAGCAATAGCAACATACTAAACGATCGGGTGCTAAGCTAATGGAATGGGTCATGTCAATCAGATCATTCTACTAATGATGTGACCTCGTTAATCAAATAACAACTTATTGTTCATGGTTAGGAAACATAACCATCTTTGATTAACGAGCTAGTCAAGTAGAGGCATACTAGTGACACTCTGTTTGTCTATGTATTCACACATGTATTATGTTTCCGGTAAATACAATTCTAGCATGAATAATAAACATTTATCATGATTATAAGGAAATAAATAATAACTTTATTATTGCCTCTAGGGCATATTTCCTTCAGTCTCCCACTTGCACTAGAGTCAATAATCTAGATTACACTGTAATGATTCTAACACCCATGGAGCCTTGGTGCTGATCATGTTTTGCTCGTGGAAGAGGCTTAGTCAACGGGTCTGCAACATTCAGATCCGTATGTATCTTGCAAATCTCTATGTCTCCCACCTGGACTAGATCCCGGATGGAGTTGAAGCGTCTCTTGATGTGTTTGGTCCTTTTGTGAAATCTGGATTCCTTTGCTAAGGCAATTGCACCAGTATTGTCACAAAAGATTTTCATTGGACCCGATGCACTAGGTATGACACCTAGATCGGATATGAACTCCTTCATCCAGACTCCTTCATTTGCTGCTTCCGAAGCAGCTATGTATTCCGCTTCACATGTAGATCCCGCTACAACGCTTTGTTTAGAACTGCACCAACTGACAGCTCCACCGTTTAATGTAAACACGTATCCGGTTTGCGATTTAGAATCGTCCGGATCAGTGTCAAAGCTTGCATCAACGTAACCTTTTACGGTGAGCTCTTTGTCACCTCCATATACGAGAAACATATCCTTAGTCCTTTTCAGGTATTTCAGGATGTTCTTGACCGCTGTCCAGTGATCCACTCCTGGATTACTTTGGTACCTCCCTGCTAAACTTATAGCAAGGCACACATCAGGTCTGGTACACAGCATTGCATACATGATAGAGCCTATGGCAGATGCATAGGGAACATCTTTCATATTCTCTCTATCTTCTGCAGTGGTCGGGCATTGAGTCTTACTCAATTTCACACCTTGTAACACAGGCAAGAACCCTTTCTTCGCTTGATCCATTTTGAATTTCTTCAAAATTTTGTCAAGGTATGTGTTTTGTGAAAGTCCAATTAAGCGTTTTGATCTATCTCTATAGATCTTAATGCCTAATATGTAAGCAGCTTCACCGAGGTCTTTCATTGAAAAACTTTTATTCAAGTATCCCTTTATGCTATCCAGAAATTCTATATCATTTCCAATCAGTAATATGTCATCCACATATAATATCAGAAATGCTACAGAGCTCCCACTCACTTTCTTGTAAATACAGGCTTCTCCGAAAGTCTGTATAAAACCAAATGCTTTGATCACACTATCAAAACGTTTATTCCAACTCCGAGAGGCTTGCACCAGTCCATAAATGGATCGCTGGAGCTTGCACACTTTGTTAGCTCCCTTTGGATCGATAAAACCTTCTGGTTGCATCATATACAACTCTTCTTCCAGAAATCCATTCAGGAATGCAGTTTTGACATCCATCTGCCAAATTTCATAATCATAAAATGCGGCAATCGCTAACATGATTCGGACGGACTTAAGCATCGCTACGGGTGAGAAGGTCTCATCGTAGTCAATCCCTTGAACTTGTCGAAAACCTTTTGCGACAAGTCGAGCTTTGTAGACAGTAACATTACCATCAGCGTCAGTCTTCTTCTTAAAGATCCATTTATTCTCAATTGCTTGCCGATCATCGGGCAAGTCAACCAAAGTCCATACTTTGTTCTCATACATGGATCCCATCTCAGATTTCATGGCTTCAAGCCATTTTGCGGAATCTGGGCTCACCATCGCTTCTTCATAGTTCGTAGGTTCATCATGATCTAGTAGCATGACTTCCAGAACAGGATTTCCGTACCACTCTGGCGCGGATCTTACTCTGGTTGATCTACGTGGTTCAGTAGTATCTTGATCTGAAGTTTCATGATCATTATCATTGGCTTCCTCACTAACCGGTGTAGGTGTCACTGAAACAGTTTTCTGTGATGAACTACTCTCCAGTAAGGGAGCAGGTACAGTTACCTCGTCAAGTTCTACTTTCCTCCCACTCACTTCTTTCGAGAGAAACTCATTCTCCAGAAATGATCCATTCTTAGCAACGAATGTTTTTGCCTTCGGATCTGTGATAGAAGGTGTACCCAACAGTTTCCTTTGGGTATCCTATGAATACACATTTCTCCGATTTGGGTTCGAGCTTATCAGGTTGAAGCTTTTTCACATAAGCATCGCAGCCCCAAACTTTAAGAAACGACAACTTTGGTTTCTTGCCAAACCATAGTTCATAAGGCGTCGTCTCAACGGATTTTGATGGTGCCCTATTTAACGTGAATGCGGCCGTCTCTAAAGCATAACCCCAAAATGATAGCGGTAAATCTGTAAGAGACATCATAGATCGCACCATATCTAGTAAAGTACGATTACGACGTTCGGACACACCATTGCGCTGTGGTGTTCCGGGTGGCGTGAGTTGTGAAACTATTCCACAGTTTTTCAAATGTACACCAAACTCGTAACTCAAATATTCTCCTCCACGATCAGATCGTAGAAACTTTATTTTCTTGTTACGATGATTTTCAACTTCACTCTGAAATTCTTTGAACTTTTCAAATGTTTCAGACTTATGCTTCATTAAGTAGATATATCCATATCTGCTCAAATCATCTGTGAAGGTGAGAAAATAACGATATCCGCCACGAGCCTCAATATTCATCGGACCACATACATCGGTATGTATGATTTCCAACAAATCTGTTGCTCTCTCCATAGTACCGGAGAACGGTGTTTTAGTCATCTTGCCCATGAGGCACGGTTCGCAAGTACCAAGTGATTCATAATCAAGTGGTTCCAAAAGTCCATTAGTATGGAGTTTCTTCATGCGTTTTACACCGATATGACCTAAACGACAGTGCCACAAATAAGTTGCACTTTCATTATCAACTCTGCATCTTTTGGTTTCAACATTATGAATATGTGTATTACTACTATCGAGATTTAGTAAGAATAGACCACTCTTCAAGGGTGCATGACCATAAAAGATATTACTCATATAAATAGAACAACCATTATTCTCTGATTTAAATGAATAACCGTCTCGCATTAAACAAGATCCAGATATAATGTTCATGCTCAACGCTGGCACCAAATAACAATTATTTAGGTCTAATATTAATCCCGAAGGTAGATGTAGAGGTAGCGTGCCGACCGCGATCACATCGACTTTGGAACCGTTTCCCACGCGCATCGTCACCTCGTCCTTAGCCAATCTTCGCTTAATCCGTAGCCCCTGTTTCGAGTTGCAAATATTAGCAACAGAACCAGTATCAAATACCCAGGTGCTACTGCGAGCATTGGTAAGGTACACATCAATAACATGTATATCACATATACCTTTGTTCACCTTGCCATCCTTCTTATCCGCCAAATACTTGGGGCAGTTCCGCTTCCAGTGACCAGTCTGCTTGCAGTAGAAGCACTCAGTTTCAGGCTTAGGTCTAGACTTGGGTTTCTTCTCTTGAGCAGCAACTGGCTTGCTGTTCTTCTTGAAGTTCCCTTTCTTCTTTCCTTTGCCCTTTTTCTTGAAACTAGTGGTTTTGTTAACCATCAACACTTGATGCTCCTTTTTGATTTCTACCTCCGCAGCTTTCAGCATTGCGAAGAGCTCGGGAATAGTCTTGTTCATCCCTTGCATATTATAGTTCATCACGAAGCTCTTGTAGCTTGGTGGCAGTGATTGGAGAATTCTGTCAATGACGCAATCATCCGGAAGATTAACTCCCAATTGAATCAAGTGATTATTATACCCAGACATTTTGAGTATATGCTCACTGACAGAACTGTTCTCCTCCATCTTGCAGCTATAGAACTTATTGGAGACTTCATATCTCTCAATTCGGGCATTTGCTTGAAATATTAACTTCAACTCCTGGAACATCTCATATGCTCCATGACGTTCAAAACGTCGTTGAAGTCCCGATTCTAAGCCGTAAAGCATGGCACACTGAACTATCGAGTAGTCATCAGCTTTGCTCTGCCAGACGTTCATAACATCTGGTGTTGCTCCAGCAGCAGGCCTGGCACCCAGCGGTGCTTCCAGGACGTAATTCTTCTGTGCAGCAATGAGGATAATCCTCAAGTTACGGACCCAGTCCGTGTAATTGCTACCATCATCTTTCAACTTTGCTTTCTCAAGGAACGCATTAAAATTCAACGGAACAACAGCACGAGCCATCTATCTACAATCAACATAAACAAGCAAGATACTTTAAGGGACTAAGTTCATGATAAATTTTAAGTTCAATTAATCATATTACTAAAGAACTCCCACTTAGATAGACATCCCTCTAATCCTCTAAGTGATCACGTGATCCAAATCAACTAAACCATGTCCGATCATCACGTGAGATGGAGTAGTTTCATCGGTGAACATCATTATGTTGATCATATCTACTATATGATTCACGCTCGACCTTTCGGTCTCCGTGTTCCGAGGCCATATCTGCATATGCTAGGCTCGTCAAGTTTAACCTGAGTATTCTGCGTGCGCAACTGTTTTGCACCCGTTGTATTTGAACGTAGAGCCTATCACACCCGATCATCACGTGGTGTCTCAGCACGAAGAACTTTCGCAACGGTGCATACTCAGGGAGAACACTTCTTGATAATTTAGTGAGAGATCATCTTATAATGCTACCGTCAATCAAAGCAAGATAAGATGCATAAAAAGATAAACATCACATGCAATCAATATAAGTGATATGATATGGTCATCATCATCTTGTGCTTGTGATCTCCATCTCCGAAGCACCGTCATGATCACCATCGTCACCTGGCGCGACACCTTGATCTCCATCGTAGCATCGTTGTCGTCTCGCCAATCTTATGCTTCCACGACTATCACTACCGTTTAGTAATAAAGTAAAGCATTACATCGCGATTGCATTGCATACAATAAAGCGACAACCATATGGCTCCTGCCAGTTGCCGATAACTCGGTTACAAAACATGATCATCTCATACAATAAAATTCAGCATCATGCTTTGACCATATCACATCACAACATGCCCTGCAAAAACAAGTTAGACGTCCTCTACTTTGTTGTTGCTTGTTTTACGTGGCTGCTACGGGCTTAAGTAAGAACCAATCTCACCTACGCATCAAAACCACAACGATAGTTTGTCAAATAGACTCCGTTTTAACCTTCGCAAGGACCGGGCGTAGCCATACTTGGTTCAACTAAAGTTGGAGAGGCAGTCGCCCGCAAGCCATCTCTGTGCAAAGCACGTCGAGGGAACCGGTCTCGCGTAAGCGTACGCGTAAGGTTGGTCCGGGTCGTCTCGTCCAACAATACCGCCGAACCAAAGTATGACATGCTGGTAGGCAGTATGACTTGTATCGTCCACAACTTACTTGTGTTCTACTCGTGCATATAACATCAACATCAATAACCTAGGCTCGGATGCCACTGTTGGGTTTCGTAGTAATTTCAAAAAATTTCCTACGCACACGCAGGATCATGTGATGCATAGCAACGAGGGGAAGAGTATTGTCTACGTACCCTACGCAGACCGACTGCGGAAGCGATGACACGACGTAGAGGAAGTAGTCGTACGTCTTCACGATCCAACCGATCAAGCACCGAAACTACGGCACCTCCGAGTTCGAGCACACGTTCAGCTCGATGACGATCCCCGGACTCCGATCCAGCAAAGTGTCGGGGAAGAGTTCCGTCAGCACGACGGCGTGGTGACGATCTTGATGAACTACAGCAGCAGGGCTTCGCCTAAACTCCGCTACAGTATTATCGAGGAATATGGTGGCAGGGGGCACCGCACACGGCTAAGGAATTGATCACGTGGATCAACTTGTGTCAACTTGTGTGTTTAGAGGTGCCCCTGCCTCAGTATATAAAGGAGCCAAGGGGGGAGGGTGCGCCGGCCAGGAGGAGGAGGCGCAGGAGGAGTCCTACTCCTACCGGGAGTAGGACTCCCCTCCAATCCTATTCCAATTAGGATTCCCAAGGGGGAAAGAGGGAGAGGGGTGGCCGGCCACCTCTCCTAGTCCTAATAGGACTAGGGGAAGGGGGGAGGCGCGCAGCCCCCTTGGGCTGCCCTTTTCTCCTTTCCACTAAGGCCCATGAAGGCCCATGTGGTTCCCGGGGGGTTCCGGTAACCTCCCGGTAACCCGGTAAAATCCCGATTTCACCCGGAACACTTCCGATGTCCAAACATAGGCTTCCAATATATCAATCTTTATGTCTCGACCATTTCGAGACTCCTCGTCATGTCCGTGATCACATCCGGGACTCCGAACAACCTTCGGTACATCAAAATGCATAAACTCATAATATAACTGTCATCGTAACCTTAAGCGTGCGGACCCTACGGGTTCGAGAACAATGTAGACATGACCGAGACATGTCTCTGGTCAATAACCAATAGCGGGACCTGGATGCCCATATTGGCTCCTACATATTCTACGAAGATCTTTATCGGTCAGACCGCATAACAACATACGTTGTTCCCTTTGTCATCGGTATGTTACTTGCCCGAGATTCGATCGTCGGTATCCAATACCTAGTTCAATCTCGTCACTGGCAAGTCTCTTTACTCGTTCCGTAATACATCATCTCACAACTAACATATTAGTTGTAATGCTTGCAAGGCTTATGTGATGTGTATTACCGAGAGGGCCCAGAGATACCTCTCCGACAATCGGAGTGACAAATCCTAATCTCGAAATACGCCAACCCAACATCGACCATTGGAGACACCTGTAGTACTCCTTTATAATCACCCAGTTACGTTGTGACGTTTGGTAGTACCCAAAGTGTTCCTCCGGTAAACGGGAGTTGCATAATCTCATAGTCATAGGAACATGTATAAGTCATGAAGAAAGCAATAGCAACATACTAAACGATCGGGTGCTAAGCTAATGGAATGGGTCATGTCAATCAGATCATTCTACTAATGATGTGACCTCGTTAATCAAATAACAACTTATTGTTCATGGTTAGGAAACATAACCATCTTTGATTAACGAGCTAGTCAAGTAGAGGCATACTAGTGACACTCTGTTTGTCTATGTATTCACACATGTATTATGTTTCCGGTAAATACAATTCTAGCATGAATAATAAACATTTATCATGATTATAAGGAAATAAATAATAACTTTATTATTGCCTCTAGGGCATATTTCCTTCAATACGCACTAACCATCTACGCGGGAGTAGTTATGGGTATCCCGGCTCGTGGTATCAGCCGAAGCACTTCGTGACGCCAGCGACTGAGCGGCGCGCGCTGGATTGGACTGTAATGCCACTAGGCTAGGTCTGCTTCCGGCCGCGTTCGCAACGTGCAGGTGTGCATTGGGCGATGGGCCCAGACCCCTGTGCGCTTAGGTTTAGACCGGCGTGCTGGCCTCTCTGTTGAGCCTAGGTAGGGCTGCGACATGTTGATCTTCCGCGGCCGGGCATGACCCAGGAAAGTGTGTCCGGCCAAATGGGATCAAGCGTGCTAGGTAAGATGGTGCACCCCTGCAGGGAAGTTAATCTATTCAAATAGCCGTGATCTTCGGTAACAGGACGACTTGGAGTTGTACCTTGAGCTTATGACAACTAGAACCGGATACTTGATAAAACACACCCTTCCAAGTGCCAGATACAACCGGTGGTCGCTCTCTCTCAGGGGTATGAGGAGGGGATCGCCGGGTAGGATTATTGCTATGTGATGTTACTTGGAGGACTTCAGATCGTCCTCTTCTACCTGTTGCAAGACAGGTGACCAGAAGCGTAGTCTTCGTTAAGACTAGCTATCCCCCTCTTATTCTGGCATTCTGCAGTTCAGTCCACTGATATGGCCCTTTACACATATATCCATGCATATGTAGTGTAGCTCCTTGCTTGCGAGTACTTTGGATGAGTACTCACGGTTGCCTTGTTCCCCCTTTTCCCCTACCTCTACTCGATTGCTGCAACCAGACGATGGAGCCCAGGAGCCAGACGCCACCGTCGATAACGACTACTACACTGGAGGTGCCTACTACTACGTGCAGCCCGCTGACGACGACCAGGAGTAGTTAGGAGGATCCCAGGCAGGAGGCCTGCGCCTCTTTCGATCTGTATCCCAGTTTGTGCTAGCCATCTTATGGCAACTTGTTTAACTTATGTCTGTACTCAGATATTGTTGTTTCTGCTGACTCGTCTATGATCGAGCACTTGTATTCGAGCCCTCGAGGCCCCTGGCTTGTATTATGATGCTTGTATGACTTATTTATGTTTTAGAGTTGTGTTGTGATATCTTCCCGTGAGTCCCTGATCTTGATCGTACACGTTTGCGTGCATGATTAGTGTACGATTGAATCGGGGGCGTCACAAGGCCGGCTGCCCGTGCGCATTTATGTTGGCGGGTGGGAGGTAGGTGGCCGCCCCGCCACGCGGCCAGACGCGTTCGAGCGGCGCGTCCGTTCGGTGTTCGCGGCGCCCCAAACCCGGAGCAACTTTGCTCTCTAAATCGGTCGGTTCAGATACAAAACGGACCAGATGGGTCTGGCCCGTCGCGTGATGGGTCGTCCCGTTTGTCCGTTTTTCCCCAAACAAACGGGACCGGACAGGATAGGGTCGCGCGGTGGAGTTGTCCTCACCTCCCCATGGCGGCAACCTCAACGTTACAAGCCAATAGTACGGCTAGGCCGGCCGGCGCCCCCACATGCCAGTGTGAGCACGGTCGCGCTCAGGTAAGGCTAGCCAAGTACACATGGTGGCGGGCCCGTGGCACAGCTGGAAAGTCGGGTGGGCGGTGGCCTCGGCCGGGAAAAGATGGTGCGTCCACGTCAGCATGGATGCTACGCACCGGCCTCATCTTGTCGGAACGCCGCCGCCGTCGTCTACTTGTAGTCGTGTAGCCTTTCGGTGGCAATAGATTGGCCTGTCCAGCAAGGAAAATGTGGAAATAAGGCGCAAAACGTATACTGTACGTACGTGCGCAAGGAAATCCCTCTCACAAGAAAGAAATTTTGTGTAGAAGCCGTATGAAGCTATGCGAGGCGTGTGGCTTGAATGCAAGCACCAAGCAGTTCTACAATTTTGTGTTCATATAATATCAGTACTCTAAGTTAAATGCAGATCAGAAGTAAGCACTAATTAATGCCACAAGGCGGCGAGAGGAACGGGTGGACGGCGGGGAGGGCCCAGAGGCCAGAAGTAAGCACGGAAAATGGTTTGGAAATCAACGGATGAATGCTTGACCGTTTGTTGACGGGATCAGCAGTTGAAAAATAGAAGAAGCGTCTCAAGTCTGAACATCATCATCATGGACCATGGAGCCAGCCAACCAGCCAGCACCCAGCAGCCGGCCTTGCTTTGGAAGATCCCGTCAAAATCCTGCCCGCTTGGTTGATGTGAAATCCTGATGAATGGTTTGCCAAAAGTTCTCTCACCGGGGAGAAACGGCACCTCGAGAGAACGAGCATATTCTCACAGACAACCTATACAGCGTGAGCACGAGACCACCTGGAAAGGCCAACGCGCACGCACAAGCGCGCCGCGCCTCAAGAATCTATAGCTGCCAATTATGCATACTTTTAGTTAATTAATTAGCACCAATTCGATCGAGCGTGTAATGATTCTCGCATAATTGCGCTGGTCTCGGGCCTTTTCCACCTCGATGGCGACCACGGATGGACGCCCACAGCCCACATGGAACAACCAACCGAATGACCCAACACGCGATCGATGCCGCCGATCGAGAATGGCCAAATCTGGAGATTATATCGAACCATTTACAGAGGAACGCAAATCGCCGTGCCCATGACAGACCCAACAGTGCCAATATCCTTCCCATACTATATCATGAATTATAATGCTATATCATGGTGCTCGAGGAGGTCGTAGATCTCAACTTGCTATAGAGAACAAGATCGGGGAACAGTGCAAAGATTCTGAAACGCCGTGAGCTGATGCGGCACAAGGTACAGAGTACAGCTGAATAATTGTACCCCTCCTGGGTGCTAATCAGTGTACTAACCCACATGTGTAGTAGTAGTACTGTCAACTGAAGCAATTCGAGTGGCTACTGTATACTGTGTGATGAAAAAAACCCGACTAAACTATGGATCTACCCCCAAATTAACGATGTTTTATCACATGGGGGAGCATTGTGAGATCTGAACATTCCAAGATGCGGACAAAAAGGTTAATCAAGGAAAGTCCCCACGCAATGTAATTAAACAAGCATTAACAACTTTTGGACTTGCTTAAGTATGCCACCTCTCTTTGCAAATTGCAAGTTTGTGCTCCTGCTTAACCAGGCAGAGACAAGTACATGCAGGCAGTGACAGCGTCAGCGGCTCGGCGTGCCAAAAGGGGTCGCTAGGGTCGGTTTGGACGGCCGATTATTAGCTGCCGCCCACTGCGCGGCGGGCCCAGCGAGACCTACTAAAGAGAAACCAAAAGCCAAAGCTATCATCGTCCTCCTTCAATTTTCTTGCCTAAAATTTGATTGAGCTTGTGGCTGGGCTTGACCGGACCAGCTTTGGTCTGTGCCTTGCCATCGCTCAGAACCATTTCTTTTCCTTCTCTCTTGTACTATGGTGTGACAGCCTTGCACACTAGTAATGGCCGGAGTACTTCTTAATTTTAAGGTGGGCAAACCTTATCAACCTGAAACTTTGAAGAAAAAAAAAATCCTGTGGTCCGTTTTAGGATAATGACTTCCATATCTTGCACGCATGATGTTGACACGAAGATTATCTGCAGTGCTTGCTTAGCATAAATACGCTTACATCATTTAAATGGTCTTCTGGCATTAACACTATTCCAGTTTTCGCTCCGCATTCATGCATTGGCCCCCCTTGGTGGATGAAGTCATCAAGAATCTCCTCTTTTTTCCAGAGCATCCACATTTACGCGCAGCACGGAAAGTTCTCCTGTAGATATTCATGGACTAGGAGAGTCCAGCTTGACATCTCCAACAAATTAAATCAAGATTGCTCTGGTTAATCCTACCTCCTTTCTGGTTCATTAAGCATGTATGTTTTTTTTTTGGAAATGGAGGCGTGCCCCCGGCCTCTGCATCATGAGGATGCATGCAATCATCTTATTAAAAAGTCTCGAAGTAACACAGAAACAAATAAGTATTACAGCTCGCAAGCGGAGCGAAAAAATAAAAAGAAAATTACATGCTCAAAATCCCAATCGGTATGACAATGCAAAGGACAAGCTCCCTAGACTCCGATTTTGTTATGCAATCATCATCCGAACCGGCTGAATATAGCCTGCGCTACCATCTCCCACTGGTTATACCCAGTAACCAAAGGCTCCCTGGAGTCCGTAGGAGCGAGTAAGGACCACGTACGGATCCATGCGGACGTTCTGAAGATGACCTGCAAGAAAGTTAAAGTATGTTGTCTGTTAAAAATCATGCCATTCTTGCAATTCCATATAGCACACATGAGCGCACATATTCCAATCCGAATATGAGCCGCAGTAATCTGATCAACCCCAGCTAACCACGTTCCAAACAACGATTCAATGTCAACTGCAGGAGTAATGTTAAAGGTTATATGGATCGTTCTCCAAAGCAGCTTGACGAGTGGGCACTCTATGAATAAGTGTTGTATTGTTTCATCATGATCGCAAAACAACAATGTGAATTACCTGCCCATCGCCTCTTAAGTAAGTTATCTTTGGTGAGGATCACTTGCTTGTGGACGAACCACGTAAAGATTTTAATACGCAAGTGAACCTTGACCTTCCAAATATGTAACAATCTCGAGATTGGGCTAGAATTAATTAAATTCATATAGAAAGATTTCACCATAAACACCCCATTTCTAGCTAACTTCCAGTGTGTCGAATCAGGTTGGTCAGATAATTGAACATCTATCAATCTCTGGACCAAATGCATCCAGACAGTCTATCGCTCACCAACTAACACACATCTGAACTGAATATTCAAGGGAGTCGTTTGAAATACTGTGCCTACGTAATCCTCCTTACATTGCACGATGTTATAAAGGGCGGGGTATTGTATGGCTAGGGGCATCTCTCCTAACAATGTATCCTCCTAAAATCTTGTTGACATGTCATTGCCAATCAAGAATTTGACCTTACGAAAGAACAAGTCTTTCGTTCGCATGAGTCCCTTCTAGAATGGTGAGTCAGTTGGTCTCACGGTGACCTGGGCGAGCGTTTTCGACTGTAAATACTTATTACGTAAAATATGTGCCCACATACCTTTCGGTTCTGTCTCTAACCTGTAGAGCCATTTACTCATAAGACATTTATTCTTAATTTCCAAGTTCTCAATACCAATACCCCCTGGTCCTTGGGTCGACAAAGAATATCCAATCATGCAAGACGGTATTTCTTCTTGGCCTCATCTGACTGCTAGAAGAAATGAGATCTAAAGAAATCAAGTCTTTTCCGCACCCCTTTCTGTACCTCGAAGAAAGATAGCAGGAACATCAGCATACTAGTAAGTACTGAGTTAATTAGCACTAGCCGATCTCCATACGACATTAGCTTGCTCTTCCAGGAACTAAGCTTTTTTTCAATTCGATCTTTGATGCACTTCCATTCTTTATTTGATAACTTACGGTGATGAATCGATATGCCCAAATAACTGAAAGGCAAAGAACCTAATTCACACCCAAACAATTGTCTATAAACGTCTTGTTCTTCTTTAGCCTTTCCAAAGCAGAACAACTCACTCTTGTGAAAGTTTATTTTTAATCCAGACAATTGTTTGAAGAAACATAATATGAGCTTCATATTGTGCGCTTTTACAATGTCATGATCCATAAATTGGATAGTGTCGTCAGCGTACTATAAAATGGAGACTCCCCATCAACCAGACGAGGGACTGGTCCTTCCACTTGACCGTGTTGCTTGGCCATGTCTATAAGAATGGTCAACATATAGGCCACTATATTAAATAGGAGAGGAGACATTGAATCCCCTTGTCTCAATCCCTTGTGTGTCTAGAAATAGTGGACGATGTCATCGTTCATCTTGATTCCGACACTACCCTTCTTGACTTGAGAACCCACTTGGTTCCATCAAGCCTCACTAAATCCTTTCATGCGCATTGCCTGCTCAAGGAAAGGCCATTTAACTTTATCATATGCCTTCTCAAAATCCACTTTGAAGATAACCCCATGTAGCATCTTCGAATGAATTTCATGTAGCATTTCATGCAGGACGACAACCCCTTCAAGAATGTGTCTCATAGGCATGAAAGTTGTGTGGCTCGGTTGCACCACCGAATGAGCAATCCGTGTCAATCGATTGGTGCCTACTTTCGTGAATATTTTGAAGCTCATGTTAATAAGACATATTGGCCAGAATTGCTTGATCTGAACTGCCTCTTCTTTCTTTGGTAGTAGCATAATCATGCTAAAGTTAACATGAAACAGTTCTAAATGACCGTTAAAAAATCATGAAGTATAGGCATAAGATCATCCGTATTAATATGCCAACATTTCCTATAGAATTCCACTGGAAACCCGTCTGGTCCCGGTGCTTTATTCAGTTTCATTTGTGAAATGGCATCAAGAACCTCTTTCTCAGTAAACGGTGCAGATAAAATATCATTATCCTCTGTCAGAAGCTGGGGTATATCTCCAATAACAGATTCATTAAGGGACACCGTGCTTGCTTCCGGAGGCCCAAAAAGTTGTTTATAATAATTAGAGATATACACTTTCAGATTCTCATGCCCCGCAATTGTCCCTTCGTCCTGCTCTAGCTGTATTATTTTCTTCTTCCTATGTTTACCATTCGCAATCATATGAAAGAATTGTGTATTGTCATCCCCTTGAACAACCTTAAGCACCTTAGCACGCAATGCCCACTTGAGCTCCTCTTATCTAAGATGAGCTCGTAAGCGTTATTCGGCTTCAAATATCGAGCTATGCTCAGCTACCGTAAGAAGGTTGACTTCTGCTATTAAATCTGGAGCATCTATTAATTGGGTGAGTCATTCTTTTTCTTGTGTGTAAATCCCACTCTCGTTTCTGGCCCAACCTCGTAAAAACTGTCTCAGATGTCTAATTTTATTTTGCCATCTCTCAACATTTGATCGTCCACTAACAGTCTTTGCCCATTCGCGTGCGATGATCCACAAGAAGTTTTCTTTCTCAAACCAGCCTAGTTCGAAAGAGAAAGCGTTCTTGTTCGCAATATGTGTAACTTATCCCGAGTCAACTAGTAATGGTGTGTGGTCTGAGATCGCCCTCTGCATCGTATGTACCAACACTAATGGGTACTTTTGTTCCCATTTCACACTAGCGAGCACACTATCCAACTTCTCGTATGTTGGAGTGGGTAACGTGTTGGCCCAAGTATATTGTCTACCGGTGAGCTCAGTTTCTCTTAAGACTCTCGATAATCATGTTGAACATCATAGACCAACAACCATCAAAGTTGTCAT
The DNA here is from genome assembly GCF_018294505.1 of Triticum aestivum. NCBI lineage: Eukaryota > Viridiplantae > Streptophyta > Magnoliopsida > Poales > Poaceae > Triticum > Triticum aestivum. The sequence continues at coordinate 640,040,672 of NC_057798.1, read as the reverse complement.
TGTTCTTTTCATCTCTCCTCCGAATTATGTTAAAATCTCCTCCGACTAGGATTGGAAGAGTCTTGTCCCCACAGATCCGCACCAAGTCGGCTAAAAAATCTGGTTTGAGTTCGGGTTGTGCTGCCCCATATATAGCTACAAGAGACCATCGAAAACTATCCAATTTCGATCTCACCCGAAACTTGACCGCAAAGTCCCCCCAGACCACATTAATTACCTCAAGCGTCTCACACGGAACCCCTAGCAAAATCTCACCGGATCTTCCTCCTGCATGTAACCACAGATTAACAATTCAACCGACGAAGAACAATTTATATATCACAAGAAATATGCCATTAGGAACTTCAGTTGATGTATTTTTCAGTGGCATAAAATTTGGGATATATTACTTGTGTTATATTGGTTAAATTGTCCTAGGGATACACACGGGCCTAATAAACCGGAAAGAGATAGTACCATGAAATGGAACAATTTTGTTGGGCATGTATATTGGTTTGTGAAGACAATTTTCTCTCAACCCATGCGTGGTGCAATGAATTGTCTCTTGAAATTATGTCTACTATAGAATTTTTTTGCTTACATACATGCTATGTACGATTGAAATTAAATAAATGTGGGACAGGATATGGCTGTAGTCAAAAAGGAAAACATGTTATCTAAAGCGCTAAAAGGTTATAATTAAAAGGAGACACACTATTGTGTTCTTTTTATTCACCGCTCAGTCTTACGGACATGTGTGCGACTCTTTTCTTCCCCTCTGGCGAAGGCAGCTTGGGTCAAGTATTCCTCCCCCCGATCTCCGTTGACGAGCCAGTGGATCCGCCTCCTCTTTGTCTGCCTCTCCAGTGACAGGTGGCGGGGACGGGCATCCCGGTGCTTCAACTTCGACTAGTTTATAAGTTATGGTTTTAGCTCTTGCAGTAGGGGCACTCAGGCTGATGGTGGTGCTTCATATTCGAGTCAATCTTCTGGGATCTGATCCTCATTGATTTGTCTGTCGGTCGGGGACGGATTCAATGGAGCACGAGCATGTATTCTTCTCGGCTCCTCGGGGGCGGCGAGGTTAGGGTTTCTCACCGTGCGTGCGCGGCGGCAAAAATTGTGTGTCGTATCAGGTGCTGCAAATCTATTCAAGGGTCCACCAACGATGAACGCGGCTCCGTGGCTCCGGTCCTTAGGGCACGTGTGTGAAATATTTCTAACTATATCATCGACAAGGTCAGACTGGTTCGGTCTTTTTAAAAAAAAACTCAACAAATATCTTTACATGTCTTTGTTGAGAAACACAGTACGGAAACATACGCTCACAACACGCAGGGAGAAACATACGCTCTTTGTCTGCCTCCCTGGCGACATGTGGCAGGGAGGGGCATCTCGGTGCCTCAACTTCGACTAGTTTATAAGTTATGGTTTTAGTCCTTGCAGGGGTGTCACTCAAGCCGATGATGGTTCTTCATATTCGAGTCAGTCTTCTAGGATCCGATCCTCCTGGATTTGTCTGTCGGGGACGAATTCAATGGAGCGCGCACATATATTCATGTCGGCTCCTCGGGGGTGGCGAGGTTAGGATTTCTCACCGTGTGTACACGGCGGCAAAATTGCGTGTCATGTCAGGTGTTGGAAATCAATTCAAGGGTCCAGCAGCGATGACTGCGGCTCCGTGGCTCTAGTCCTTAGGGACATGTGTATGAAATATTCCTACTGTCATCGACAAGGTCAGGCTGGTTGGGTCTTTTCCAAAAGAAAAAAAAACTCAACAAACATCTTACGTGTCATCACTAAGAGAGAGTTTTGTTGAGAAACACATTACGGAAATAGGCGCTAACAACACGCGCACATACAAATATTCTCCGTGATCACACGGACGCAAAGAGAAAGCTGGCATAGTACATAGAGAACAAAGGCCGGTGCAAAATGTAATGAACTCAATGAATTGCCAAAACAATTGGTTGTGCTCGCATGATCAGGACAAGAGGGAAACACTGTCACGGTGGCAAAGCCATGAGGCGCACATGAAAACGATTGCAGGTTCTTGTTTGCGGAGGAACGGAGAGATTAGCTTGCAAGGTAACCCAAAACCACAAAGACGTGCACGGTGGAAGGGCTTTCCAGTTTGGAGGAGTGCATTATCGGTGCACCGAGTTATTGTCAGTTTCTATCAGGAAAAGCAACTTCAAAAAAAAAAAAGTTTCTATCAGGAAAAGCGTGATGATAAACACCTCTAAGCATCAAAGGGAGAATCGGTCCTCCAAAAGGAAACGGCTTTGATGCGGGATGCGAAAATGACCTGGCGTGGAAACACAACTAATCAGCTCTCTTTTCTTTTTACCGATGGAGCTGCTGACTTGGTGTGCTTCATTTTCATTTTGGTTGGACCCAGGAGTGTGGACGACGGTGAAAAGCGAGACGAATTTGAATGTTTGAATGTGCGTGTCTACATAGGCGGCTAGACTCTTTATGGATGTTTGAATGTGCTTGCGACTCTTTGGCCGCTAAATAAATAAGGTAGATCTTTCTAAAAAAAAACTATAGCGCAGATTTCTCAAAACTTTTTACGCTTCATCAGGGGGATCTCGTTGCGAAATTCCCTCCCGAGAACGCCGCCCGCAAGGCCCCAACACACGCAGGCTGTTGCGCGGAGTGTCATCCCGGTAATCCCGCCGCCCACGGGATAATCCCCTCTCGGCCACCGACGCGCGGGGCCAAGCATCCCGGGGCCCACCGGGCAGCGAGCGTGAGCGCACGGGGTCGGTGAGGCTATCAACCCCGCCGGCTTTATTGGTGGGGCCCGGCCAACTCAGCGGCACGTATGCAGCAGATATAAACCCCTCCACGGAGGAGGAAATACAACGCACTTCTCAAAAACCCCGACCAAATAAAAAAAGGATTCTCCCCCCCTCTCTCCCCCGGTTCTCTCACTGTTCCAATCTCCCCTGAACTTTCTCACTGCTCCGCGGTCGCCTGACACGACCGTCGGAAAAAGCAGAGACGGGTGAGGATCTCGGCCGCCGGGAGCTTCGATCGGCTTCGGTTCCGTGGTCAGCTCCTGTTCATTCTTGTTAACTAGCGAGCGTAATCTTTTCCGGTGTTTGTTCTCTCTGTTTTTTCTTCTTCTTTCTTTTTTGAATCTGATCGCGTCTGCCGAGCAACGGCCCGTCAGCGATCCGCCGGTTCTCTGCGCGAGGGAGGCACTGGTTCCGCCATTTCATCCGACCTTCCACCTCTGGAGCGGCGCCTTCCGTCGCCTGAACTGAATCGCCGCCCGCGGAGTGGATTGGGGGAGCTTTTTTTTTTAATTGTCGCTCCGATTCTGCCGCCTCCGGTTGCTTCGCTGTCCGCCTCTGCTTTCACCATTACGGTCGGCTCCCGCCCGATTTCGCTGGGAGCTGCCCCTCTGCTCGCGGCGGAGCGGAGGGTGGTGGGTTTGTTGCTGTCGACGAGGACCGTGCTGTTTCGATCAGGCTGTGGGCGTCCGATCGATCGGGATTTTTTCTGACTTTGAGGTGCTGCGGATGGCACGTCCCTGCTCGGGGTAGGAGGAGGGGGCGGCGATCGTGGTAGGGAGGGAGGGCTGGTTGGTGGGCACGAATTGTCGTTTTTGTCTTTTGCCTTTTTCCGGGCCGGTTGCTGGACTATTTGGTGGATATTGCGTCTGGTAGGCTGGGAGCCGCTTGTTCTCCAAAATTCAGTGTGACCTCGGATCAGGGAGGAAAAAAATAAAATTCAATCGACTACTTGTTGATCGATCCGATCCAACCCCGGCCTTTGCATCAAGCGATGCGCATAGCCATACGATCGGATCCTTGTGCGTGCAACATAATTCTGGTCCTGATTGACCTTGTGTGGAGTTGGTACTGCTTTTGACTGGTAGGTGGTAGCCTGGTAGGCTATGTATACAGGAATAAGATATCATGAAATTCTTAATGATATCATTGTGTTTCTTTTTGTCAAAATAACAACGAATAGTTGGATCCGAGCTGTCGCCTTTCCTCCGTATCCAGTCTGTAGTGAAGTGGTCTGTACACAAAATCAATTGTTTACTTTACCCCCACTCAGCCTGTTCTAGGAAGACTGTTGTGCCTTTTTGGGCTCGCCTTGATTGGATCCCATTTGTGGGTGACATCATCATTACACATTATCTTGATGCATGCATACTCATTCACGATGTGAGTATTGATGCCAGTATTTCTTGTTGTGAATTGCAGAAACGAATACTAAGCTAGTGGCCCGAGATGGAAGCAGAGCAGGCGGCGGAAGTAAGATCTGGGGAGACTACCAGTCTTAAGTCGCCTGATACGATTTCGGTAAGGAAAACATTTAAGTCGAGTGCGTGTCTGAGATTCCAGCGTACTTACAGAAATGAGTAATGTGTGCATATCTTGTTACTTTCTTAGTATGTTTTATTCATGTTCAGTTTTGTTATTTGGCGTCCAGTACTTCTTGATGCCAAAAAGGAAAAGAAACAGTGTGGTTTCTGAACATGTTTTGGGTGGGTGACTGAAATATATGTTGTTTTCAGTACTTTAGTCATTTGTCAATTCATACATTGGTCTCTGCTAGTACTTGAATATCATTCATTTGAATGAATATGCCATTTTCTGTAATGAAAATGGGGGCCAAGTGGCCCCTTTCATAAAAAGAAACATTTGAGTATGTAGAAGCTTGGGTCAATGATAATTGGCGGGCATGAAAAAACATTTATTATTTTACAATACTATCACATTTAGTATTGAGAATTGTGGTGCGGTGTCCATGATCAGCATAACTTTCAGACCATTATCCTAAATATTTGCATCTACTGCATTGAAAAAGATGCTAAGGAGCACAGAAAATAGAAAAATCTCGATGAAAACAAATGCTTGAAGTCTCAAGATTAATAGAAATCTCATGGTTACAATAGTACTTTTCTTTCAATGAGGACTTGTTTATTTTTCAATGATGACTTGGTTATTATTAGATTGAAATTCCAAATATGCCAATGTATTCTGACAATGCCAATGTCTCAGGTACATGATGACAAAGAAAATTTAGTAAATGGGAATTCGAATCTGCATGTGAAGGAAACACCCAATGATGAAGATGATGGAACAGGGTCCGATGGTTTTGAGCTGGTAGATGATGTCTCACCTTTGACAAAGGCAAGTCCCAAAGAGGATGAAAAAACTTCAGAATCTGCCACCTTGAACCAAGAAACAGAAAGACTGAAAGTACTATCAAAGCGCATTGAAGAGCTTGAATCTGAAAAGGAAAAATTGATGAAGGACATGACAGAAGCAGAAAATAAGCAGACACTGCAACACAATTCTCTACAAGAAGCACAGAGATCTCTCACTGAGAAGGATAAAGAGCTGGCTGATGCAACGCAATCACTGAGCGAGCTGGGGTCTGAGCTTGAAATCTCGAAACAGAGGATTCAAGAAATTGAGGCAGAGTTAAGTTCATCAGCTGATAAGCTCCACAAACTTGAAGAGCTGAAGGATGAAAGAAGCTTGCATGCTGCACAGGAAGCGAAAAGGGCTGCAGAACTTGATAAGATGCTGGAAATGGCTCAGTTGAACATGAAAGAGATGGAAAACCAGATTAGCAATCTTCAGGAAGAGATAAAGGGACATCAGGATAAGGCTGTTGACCATCAGCAAGTAGAAGAATCACTGAATACCACAATGTCACAATTCAAGATGGTGCAAGAAGCACTTGAACTGTCAAAATCACAAGTGGATGATTTGGAGCAGAAGCTTGCCTCGCAGGATGCTGACATCAGTAAGCTCACTGAAGAGTTGAGTCTCCATTGTTCATCTGAAGAATCTTTGAAGGAAAAGAGCCTTAAACTAGAGACTGAACTTGCCACCGTGAATGAAGAGTTACAAGCGAAGCTTCTGAGTTTGCAAGAAATGGAGATGAAACTGGAAGAGCATGCGAAGGAAAAAGAGACAAGTGAAGCTACATTGGAGAAGCAACAGGCTCAGATACTCAACCTGCAGTCTGTGCTCGATGAATTAAAGGATGAACATGAAACTCTCAAAGGGACTCTAGTTGACTCTGAATCAAAACTATCAGAGAGAGACTCCATGCTACGTCAGGCTGAAGAGGAGCATGCTAAAGCACAGTTGCTCCTATCAGAAGCATTGTCGCATAAAGAAGTACTGGAGGTAAATCTGAAATCTATCAATGAGCAGCATGGTGAGTCCAAAGCTGTTGCTGAAGATGCAAACGGGAAGATTCTTGAGCTTGAAGCACAGATTCAGGCACTACATGCAGCTGAAGAGGCTTTGAAGTCGCATCTGGAAGAGGCTAGCATGAATGTGGAAGTTGCAGAGAAGAAATGCTCTGCTCTTGAGCAACGGCTCAGTGAATCTGAGAGTAAATTAGCCACTTCAAGTGAACAAGTAAAGTTGCTGGAAGAGCAGGTCCAACAAGAAGCAGCTTCTTCAGCAGAAAAAGAAAAGGAGCTTGAAGAAGCAGTGAACAATGCAGAGGCATACAAGGAGAAGATGAATGAATTGCAATCTTCTCTTGATTCCTCGGCATCTAAAACTCAGCTACTTGAAGAAGAAGTCAAGGATCTGACTGACAGATTCTCACAGCATCAAGAACAAGCTCATTCCGTTCACGAAAGAAGTATTGAACTGGAGAATTTGCTTCATACATCAAAGTCTGATGCTGATGGTGCACACTCCCGAAGACAGGAGCTGGAGCAGGAACTTGAAGCCACACAAGCAAAGTTCAAGGAGGTTGAAGCAGAACTAGAACAGTACAGAAGCAAGGTTTCCCACCTTTCCGATGATCTAGAAGCTTACCAGACAAAATCAGCTAGTCTTGAAGCTGTGATGGAAGCTGCAAGTGGAAAGGAGAAAGAGCTTATGGACTCCCTGATTCAAATCACCGAAGAAAAGAAGAAACTTGAGGAGCTAACAGCAGAGTATGAAGTAAAACTTCAAGAACAATTGCAGGAAAAGCAAGTTATCGAAGAGAGGGTGCAGAGTCAAGAATTGAAGGTGCTTGATTTAGAAGAATTGTTGGCAAAACTGACAGAAGAAAAAGAAAGTGGCGAGAACACCATTGCTGATCTTAACCTGCAACTGTCCAATAAGAATGACTTGTGCATGCAGTTGGAGTCCCAGTTAAGCCAAGTTGGGGATGATCATAGCAAAACAAGGTCACTTCTCTCTGATGCACACTCGCACAAAGAGGAGCTAGAACTGAATTTGAAATCTCTTAATGATCTTCACACTGAATCCAAAACAGCTGCAGAGTCTGCAATGCAGAGGACCGCAGAGCTTGAAACTCAAGTTCAGGAATTAAGTGCTGCTGAAGAAAGTCTGAAGTTACAGCTTACTGAGTTTGAGTCAAAGCTAGCATCTGCCGAGAAGAAGAGCACAGATCTTGAGCAAGAGCTTAAAGATGTGACAGATGAATGCAATGGTTTCCGTTTGAAGGTTGATGAACTTTCTGGAGAAGTTGAGGCATACAAGGAGAAATCAGCAAGTCTCGAGGCTTTATTGGCAGAAGCAAACCAAAAAGAGGATGAGTTGTCAGGGAAGTTGGCTCAAGCTAATGAAGAGAAGGAGAAGTATGAAGAATTGTCAAACAAGGCCACCACAGCGCATTTGGAAGCCGAGAAGCAGGTCCAGACTTTACAGGCTGATCTAGAATCTGCCCGTGGTAAAATGGAAGAGGTGGAGAATGATCTTCAGGCCCTCGGTGTTAGAGAAAGCTCAGTACTTGACAAGCTTAAATCTGCAGAGGAGCAGCTTGAGCACAGTGGGAAGGCACTAGAACACGCCACTTCCAAGAAAATTGATCTGGAATCTCTGTACCAGTCTTTACTTGAAGATACAGAGAAGAAGCTCCAGCAAGTGGGGGACAACTTGTCTCAGAAGGAGACGGATTGTCAGCAACTGTCTGAAAAGTTGAAGTTGGCCGAGGAACAAGTGGCATCTTATGAAGCAAAAGCAGCTGGTGCCACTGAAGAGGTGGAATCCATGAAGGTGGAGCTCGAAGCCTTTGAAAATGAGATCGCTACTCATGAGACCACCATTGAGGAACTCAAGACCAAGCTCTCCAGTGCTGAGTCAAAGGCTGAAGAGGCATTGGCCGAGAGCACGACCATGGGTGCAGCAAATCAGGCTCTGAAAGAGGAACTTGATGCTAAGCTAGCCGTGCTTCATGAACTGCAAGAGCAGTTTAACTCTACTCATGCTGAAAAGGAAGATGTTGTTACAAAGCTAGCTGAGCATGGAAGAATGATAGAACATTTGACTGAGGTGCACAGTAGAGGCATAGAACTTCAATCTGCAGCTGAATCAAGGAATGCAGAAGTTGAAGCTCAAATGCGTGAAGCTCATGAGACAATAGCACAGAAAGATTCAGAAATTAAAGATTTGAACGAGAGGCTGATTGCAATTCAGTCTGAGACTGAAAGTTTGATGCATGTGAATGAAGCCTTGAAGCAGGAAATCAGTGCTAAGCTGGTCATAGTTGATGAGCTGCAGGAGAAATTTTTGTCTGCGAGTTCTGAGAAAGAAGAAGCTGCAGAGAAGCTGGCTATTCATGAGGAAACAATAAAACATTTGACAGAAGAGCAGTCAAAGGGCTTGGAGCTCCAGTCTGCTGCTGAATCGAGGTATGCGGAAATTGAGAGTCAACTGCATGAAGCTCATGAGACGATTGCAAATAAAGAAGCTGAAGTTACAGACCTCAAGGAAAAGCTGGTTTCTCTTGAAGCTGAGAATGGAAAACTGGCGGATAAGAATGAGCACCTAGAAGGAGAAGTGTTTGCTAAGGTGGCCATGTATGATGAGTTACAGGAACGGTTTAGTGCTACGCATGCTGAAAAGGAAGAAGCTGTAGAGAAGCTAGCTGCTCATGAGGGAACAATCACAAACCTGACAGAGGTGCACACAAGAAACTTGGAACTCCACTCTGCAGCTGAATCAAAGATTGGTGAAACTGAAGCTAAACTGCATGAAGCCCTCGAGACAATAACACAGAAAGAAGCTGAAGTTAAAGACTTGAGCAAGAAGCTGGATGCTCTCGATATTGAGTTGGGATATTATGAAGAGCAGGCAACGGAAGCTGCTGCCAATGAAGAAAATCATAAGGTTAAGTTTGATGAAGTCGTGCACAAACTAAAGAGCCTAGAAGCACAACTTGCAGAAACACAAAACAAGGTTGAACTTTTCCAGACAGAGAAAGAAAACTTGATTACTGCAAATAGTAGTTTGAGTGAGGAATTGGAAGTACATCAGAGCAAGCTGAATGAATTACAGCTGGCACTTGCTGCCGCACTAGCAGAAAAGCAGGGGTCGTCAGAAGAGATTCACTCATTGCGAAAAACACTCGATGGCATGATTCAACGCAAGGAAGAACTGGAAAGCCAGGTGATCAAGAGTTCTATTTTTATTGTTCTCGGCTTAGTGCTGCTTGCCTGTTTTGGCTTCAAAATATTTCTCATACCATTACATAGCTCTTACCAAGATGTAACTTTTTTTCAGGTATCTTCTACTCTGGAAGAGCACGAAGAACTGACGAGCAAGTACCGAAGCACACTGGAAGAGAAGCAGGTGTTAAATGACAAATATGAAACTACAAAGAAGGAACTTGATGAAGCAATAGCCAAATTGGAGGAGCAAATGAATTTGGAGAAGTCTGAAAAAGAATTGCACATTTCAAAACTCGAGAGGCAAATTACAGTGTCTGAGCTAAAATACATGGAGGAGGTATCTTGTTATTTATCTCCCTCTAAACTAATTTGGGTCCTACAGTACATTTTTTGTCGAGCTGTACAGTAGGGTAATTAGTCCTACTTTCGAAGCACTATCTGTATAATTTCTCAAATATTCACAGATCCAGACCATGCAAGTTGAAACAACTGAAAAGAATGAAGCACTTACAAGCAAGATGCAGGAGCATGCAAACTTAGTCCATGAAAAAGATCAGTTGGAGCAACAATTGCTGGAAGTTAGGAAGGAACTGGAGGCTGCTTACCGTACCATCGCTAACCAGGTAAATTGGCGTTGTAACTATTTTTCTAATAAAACAATTTTTTACTGTCAAGCATTTCTGCTAAATACAAAGGGATGGCCGGATCCATCATTTTCTTACTGTCAACCCTATCTGCTGAACTGGTACCATCAGAAAATGATGGCAGATAGAAAGTTGCCTCTTTGTATGGCTATGTTGTTGACATGTATGAAGTTGTTGACTTGAATGATTCCAGATAATTTAACACTTCGTTTTTTCAAAATTTGGTTGTTGTTTGAACTGATCTTGACATGAAAAACTTTTGTTTTGGCAGGAAGAGCAAGCTTCAGTGAGGGAGATAAAGTGGGATGCGTTTAAGACGTATTCAGCGGATCAACTAGAAGCTGCACAAAAACACGCTGCAGAGCTGGAAGTACAAGTATCAGCTCTAAATCAGCAGCTGCAAGAAGCTGAGATCCATTACAAGAAAAAGGTTGGATTCTATCCGAGTATCCATTTGAGGTTATAATACTAGTTCACCTGTTACATCTGATGGGTGTTATGGATCCAAGATTAAGGCAGCACGATAAAATCCATCTGTTATTTTCCTTTAAATCCTTAAATTTGGAAGCCTGCTTTGTTCTGAGGCATCTGGCTTATTGCTCGGCTTTCTCTCATTGAGAACAGAAGCATCATGATCAAAGGCTTGCATGACAATGGAATGAGGGAACATGAATAGAAAATGCATTGCCTCACACGATTACAGGAACATGTTTAAATTAGCACAACTAGCCTTTTCAATCTGTTGTAGTAGTCATACTTGCAGATTCTTGACGATAAAAAGCTGATAGATTCACACAATACCCCCATACTTCACAAAAACTTGCTTCGACATTGGAATTTCTAGTCCTCCTGTTGCTTTGACACTTTATAGACAGTTTATAAGTATATATGTCTACAATATTTTTCTCATGTATTGATTTATGCTGTTTTTTTTTCAGGTTGCAAAGGAGAGTGAGAAACTCGCTCTTGTCAATACACAGCTCAACAAGCTAACCCAAAATGTGAGCAAGAGCGCTGAAATGGAGAAGAAGGTACAGGACCTTGAGCAGAAGTTGCAGCTTGCTCATTCCAAATCTGAAGAACAGGCAAGCAAAGAAGAAAAAAGATGCTATGAAATATCCTGAGCACCCTGATCAGTAGTTATCAGCAATTAACAACATCATCTTTTTTACAGGCAAAGGATGCAGTGGTGTCAACGAGATCCCGAGAATTCAGCCTGGACTCGTTAGCACCGCAAAACAAACAGCGCGACATATCTCAGGCTCCTAGCATGGCCTCCCCGAACCCGGCGCAGCAACAACTGCGGGAGCCCTCCGGCATCATGGCCTTCAAGTTCATCCTGGGCGTCGCCTTGCTGTCAGTGGTCATCGGCGTGTTCCTCGGAAGGAGATACTAGTGCCGATCTTGTGAAGTTCCTGCTGGTGCCCGATGGGAGAATCCCATTGTTAACAGCTAAAAACTGTTGCTTCCCATGAACCTAAACTACTACTCTAACTGAACAAAACATAGCTTGCTCAGTTTGGTGGATTGCAATTGAACGGACTGCTGGCTTTCAGGGAGAAGTCAGAAATCCGGAAGCTTCTTCTTGGTGAGTTCTCCCTATAGTTTTTCTTTTGGGTTAAGGGGGGTAGGAATTTGATTTTTGTTCATTCCTAGTTTCCTACCCTTGGCATGCATAAGGCCATATGCATGCAATTTGGTGTTTGCTGTCGGTGAGCTTGTATCTACTTCTCCCTCTCTCTCTGTAAAAAGGAAGTCCGTCAGAAATATTAATTCGTTCATATGGTCGAGTGTAAGCTGTGTCATATGCTGTACAATCACTCCAGTGTTTTTGATCTATGTATATCTGGGTTGTTGGTTGGCAAGAAGTGGCTCGTTTATCCAATGTATTTTCAGATGGGTTTATCCACTCGTTTATTTGCTCGTTTGATCAGATGGGGTTCAGGCTTTCACCCCTACCATTCATTACTTTCTTGCCATATAGAGTACTGTATCTGTAACCGCATGCGCGGTGATGTATTTGCAGATTCTGCTTCAGTGGCATTTGGAGGCCATATGATACGGGCGAATTGGATCTGGTCATATTTCTTTGCATTTCGCAGGTGCACTCGTCATATCACACATACAGGTGAAAGCGCCCAGGCTACGAGCGACACAGCATGCATGCTTTCCAAGTTTCCATGTGGAGAAAGTCCAAAACAAAGTTGTGTTGGAATAGATGTATAGGAGTTGTACAGGGATAGAAGTTTGTTTAAATTTTGTACTTCTTCTCTATCCCTTCTTCTCTTTCTTATCTCCTTGTAACGACCGTCCTGGTCGATCTCCTGATCGTTCTCTCGATCTCCCCTGTAACTTGTATGCCAAGGCTTTGCCCAATATATACATGCGGTCCGAGACAAAGGGTTCTATGCTTCCCATATACTTTTACATGGTAACAAAGCCTCTTCCTCATCCAATCGAGAGAGATTGCATCTAGCTACCTCGGCGACCGAGATCATGTCCACCACCGCTGCTGCCATGATGCCAAGCACCATGGGTGTGCTCTCCACCACCCCATCCTCCACCTTTGCATCATCTTCCACCTCCACCCACAACACCACCTCCCTCAGATCGCCACCACAAGAGAAGCTTACGAGGGGCAACTTCCTGCTCTGGAAGGCCATCGTGCTCCCGCAGATCAGAGGCGCGCAGATGGAGCACCACCTCGACGAGAAGAGCCCACCACCGCCGGCCACCCTCACCATCACCAAGGACGGCAAAGAAGAACAAATCATCAACTTTGCAAGATCCCTCTGGTATGCACAGCAGCAACAACTTCATGGATACTTAATGGGTTCGTTTTCCCGTGAGATTCTTGCTCAGGTCGCCACGCTCCAGACGCCGGCTGAGGTGTGGCACACCATCCACGCCATGTTTGCTGCTCAAAGTCAAGCCCAAGCGATAAACACTCGCATCGAGCTCACCAACCTCAAGAAAGGTAACATGTCTATGGCTGATTATCTTGGTAAGATCAAAAGTCTCACCGATGAGGTCGCAAGCACGACCGCGGCCCTCTTTGATCCGGAGATCGTCTCCCAAATCCTTGCTGGCTTGGACATGGAGTACAACCCGGTGGTTTCTACGCTTGCCGCCAGGGTGGAACCCATCACCGTACAAGAACTCTATAGCCAGCTGCTCAGTTTTGATGCCCGCCTCACCCTCCTCCATGGCGGTGACCTTCGGCAGTCCTCCGTCAACTCAGCCTCTCGTGGCCGCGGCCGTGGGCGCGGTCACTAGGGGCACGCGGCGGTGGGCGCGGACGCGGCGCTCCTCCAGGCGATGGCGCCCGCTCTGGCTCCCATGGCGGGGGCGGCTACAACACCAGCGGCAATGGCGGCGGCTTCAACAACAACAACAGCCGCCGCCCTCCTTCCCGTGGTCGCCCTCGCTGCCAGCTTTGCAGGAAGTCTGGCCACGAGGTGATCGACTGCTGGCATCGCTACGACGAGGACTTTGTGCCCTCGGATCGCCATGTTGCTGCTGCAATGCGTGAACAGGGTGGTGACGGCGTCTGGTACGTGGACTCTGGCGCTACGGATCACGTGACAAATGAGCTCGAGCAACTCGCCCTTCGCGAGCGATACCATGGCACCGACCAGATTCACACCGCTAGCGGTGGAGGTATGGATATTTGTCACATCGGTCAAGGTTCTATCAATTCCCCTACACTCAAACATAATCTTGTTCTTAGAGATGTGCTTCATGTTCCTCAAGCTGACAAGAACCTTGCATCCATGTCTCGTTTAGTCACCGACAATAATGTCTTCTTTGAAACTCACCCTCGTTATTTTTTCATCAAGGATCGGGCAATGAGGGAACTACTTCATCACGGTAGATGCGTTGGAGGGCTCTACCCCATTCCATCCGGAGCACTAGGTCACAAGCGTCGTCACGTTTACTCCGTCATCAAGCCCTCCTTGGCACGGTGGCATCAACGATTAGGGCATCCATCTTCGATTATTGCCAAAAATATAGTTAATAAAGGCGAACTTTCTTTGTCTCCTAGTCCAGTTTGTGAGTTTGTTTGTGAAGCTTGTCAATGTGCCAAGAGCCATCAGCTTCCTTATCCCAAGTCAACTAGTGTGTCTCATGCTCCGTTAGAACTTATTTTCAGTGATGTATGGGGCCATGCCCGAGATTCTTTTGGTAGAAAAAAAATATTATGTCAGTTTTATCGATAATTATAGCAAGTTCACTTGGATCTATTTGCTTCGATATAAATCTGAGGTTTTCTCTATTTTCCAAGAATTTCAGAAACTTGTTCAGCGCCAATTTGATAGGAAAATCCTTACTGTCCAAAGTGACTGGGGAGGGGAGTATGAGAAACTCCACTCTTTTTTCCGTAGCATTGGGATAGTCCATCATGTATCTTGCCCTCATGCTCATCAACAGAATGGCTCCGCTGAGCGCAAACATCGCCACATTGTTGAAGTTGGCCTTTCTCTTTTAGCTGATGCTTCCATGCCTCTCAAGTACTGGGATGAAGCCTTTATCACTGCCACTTATCTTATCAATAGGCTCCCTAGCAAAGTTATTGGCAACACTACTCCGTTAGAGCGTCTCTATCATCAAAAACCTGATTACAACTATCTTAAAATATTTAGGTGTGCTTGTTATCCAAATTTGTGCCCCTACAATCATCATAAACTTGAGTTTAGATCCACTCAGTGTGTATTTCTTGGCTATAGTAATCTTCATAAAGGTTATAAATGCCTTGAAATTTCTACCGGACGTATCTATATTTCTCGTGATGTTATTTTTGATGAGACACTCTTTCCGTTTGCCAAATTACACCCCAATGCGGGAGCCTTGCTTCGTGCAGAAATTGCTCTCCTTTCTGATCCTACCACACTACCTGATCATGAGGCGGAATTAAATGAACTTGATCATGTACAAAAATCCCAAGGAAATTCTGATTCTGTTGATATTTGTGCAAATTCACGCTGTCATTTTATGTGTGAGGAAACAGACAAGATGGGCATGGAAACTGCTGCTGATTCGGCTGACAGCGGGCGATCCGAGGCAGATTCGCCCGCCCAGCCTGCTGTCTCTGGTGGCACACGACCCTAGGTGGATCCCCCTGTGCACCTGGCTTCACCTGGCCTGGTGGCCGACCGCGCTGACTGGGTGGCGCCCACCAGTCCTGCAGCGTCGCCTCGCGCCAATCCCGCTGCGTCTCCACCCGCCACGTCCCCACGCGCTGACAGCCCATGTGCGGAGGGGGGCGAATCGGATGCGTCGCCTGCGCGGGCCTCCACAACGCCCGACCGAGGGTGCAGGCCTGACCCCATAGTGGCTGGTCGCGGGCGTGCGGCTGATTCGCTGCATGGATCCATCTTGGACCAGGAGCCGGAGCCGGCTGGTTCGCTGCATGGATCCACCTCGGATCAGGTGATGGCTGGATCTTCTGTGGCAGCAACTGCTCCTGTACTGCCTACATCTTCTCTTCGGCAAACACGGTCTCAGTCAGATATTGTCAAAGAAAAACAGTACAATGATGGTACGATAAGGTATGACAAAATCAAACGTGCCTTTCTTACCACCACCGATGAACCACTTCATTTGCATGATGCTCTTGCTAATAAGGATTGGAAGGAAGCTATGGATAATGAATATAATGCACTTATGAAAAATAAGACTAGGAACTTGGTTCCACCAAAGTATGGAGACAATGTTATTGATTGCAAATGGGTGTATAAGATAAAAAGGAAGTCTGATGGAAGCATAGGCAGGTATAAGGCTAGATTAGCTGCCAAAGGATTTAAACAAAGGTTTAGAATTGATTATGAAGATACCTTTAGTCCTGTTATTAACTCAACTACTATTCGACTTGTCTTGTCTATTGCTGTTTCGAGAGCATGGAGTCTAAGACAGCTAGATGTTCAGAACATGTTTCTTCATGGTGTTCTTGAGGAAGAAGTGTTCATGCGGCAACCACCAGGTTATGAGAATCCCAGCACACCACAACATGTATGTAAGTTGGATAAAGCTTTGTATGGTTTGAAGCAGACCCCAAGAGCCTGGTATTCCATAAGTATGCAGTTGCAACGTCTTGGATTCATACCATCCAAGGCAGATACCTCATTGTTCTTCTTTAATAAAAGGCAATGTCACTATCTTTGTGCTTGTTTATGTTGATGATATAATTGTTGCTAGTTCAAGTTCAGATGCCACTACTTGCTTGCTTAAAGATCTTAAGCTGGAATTTGCTCTTAAGGACTTGGGTGATCTTCACTATTTCCTTGGTATAGAGGTAAAGCAAGTTAAAGATGGCATACTTCTCTCACAGGAAAAATATACAACTGATATTCTCAGGAGAGTAGGATTGGAAAATTGTAAGCCAGTTAACACGCCAATTTCTACCTCAGAAAGGCTTACAGTGAAAAGTGAAGAAGTTCTTGGACCAGAGGATGCAACAAACTATAAGAGTGTTGTAGGTGCCTTGCAGTACTTAACACTCACTCGTCCTGATATATCTTATTCAGTAAACAAGGTATGCCAATATTTACATGCACCTAGAACTACTCATTGGACTGCAATCAAAAGAATTCTAAGGTATCTCAAGTTCTCAGAAGGTCTTGGCCTCAACATTATCAAGTCCTCTTCTATGCTTGTTACTGCATACTCTGATGCTGACTGGGCAGGCTGTGCTGATGATAGAAGATCTACAAGTGGTTTTGCTGTGTTTCTGGGAACTAATCTTGTATCATGGAGTGCAAGAAAACATGCCACAGTTTCTAGGTCAAGCACAGAGGCTGAATATAAGGCCCTGGCTAATGCTACAACTGAAGTGATGTGGATACACACATTACTCTATGAACTTGGAGTCAAAACTCCACAGGCTGCGAGATTATGGTGTGATAATATTGGTGCAACGTATCTCTCAGCAAATCCTGTTTTTCATGCACGAACAAAACACATTGAAGTTGATTTCCATTTTGTCAGAGAAAGAGTAGCTCGAAAGCTTCTGGAGATTCGGTTTATTCCCACAGGAGATCAACTCGCAGATGGGTTTACAAAGCCCCTTACTGAGAGAAGGTTAAATGAATTCAAGTACAATCTTAACCTTGGCAAAGCTTGAGGTTTAGATTGAGGGGGGGGGGGGTGTTGGAATAGACGTATAGGAGTTGTATAGGGATAGAAGTTTGTTTAAATTATGTACTTCTTCTCTATCCCTTCTTCTCTTTCTTATCTCCTTGTAACGACTGTCCTGGTCGATCTCGTGATCGTTCTCTCGATCTCCCATGTAACTTGTATGCCAAGGCTTTGCCCAATATATACATGTGGCCCGAGACAAAGGGTTCTACGCTTCCCATATACTTTAACAAGTTGAACTTGTAGACGAAAGCTAAATCAAACCCTAAACTTGTAACCCGAAAATCAACACACCGAATTTTCTGATCCCGATCTATTTTAAACCTTCTTGGCCTTTAGCTGGTATTTGCTGACGTGGCAAGTCAAATACTAGGATCGTTGACCGGATGTCTGGACATTAGTGTGAATGGCCCATCAGCGCAGTCGCTCACGCTGCTCTATTTTTTTCTTTTTGTTTCTTTGTTTTTCATTTTCGTAATGATAATAAAAAATTAATATTTGTAATGACATTTTTTTAACAACACAAAGCCACTTGTCTTCTATAACGAGCGACGAAAAAACAAAAAAAATACACTAACCAGAGTGCTTTACAGGACTCAATCTTGCGATCTCGCACTGTGAGCGCCCGCAACTAGCCACTCACTCTGAAGACTGCACATGACGATAGATAGCGCGACCTTAATAAGAACAGACAGGAGCATATTCATATATGTAAACACTTCAAAAAAAAAAAAAGTCGACGCCGCTGCCCTAGTTCTGACGCCTCGCCTGCTCGCCGCCGTACAAGCTCGCCGGCTGCGTGCGTGCTACTGCTCTGATCCAGCCAGCTGCGTGCGTGCTCTGCTTGGCGTGTGAGTAGTGCTTGTGCGCGTCCATGTCCGGCCAGCCGCGTGCGTGCTCTACTCCAGCCGGCTGTGCTTGCTGTGTGCGTACTAGCGCGAATTTCCGGCCATTGCTCATAGCACAAATTTGGGCAAAGTGTAGGGCATCATGCCTTAGACATAGGGATAAAAATGAAGTGGAAACTTTCCGTTTTTTCAGAGGAAGAATGAAAACGGAGAGGAAATATGAAAACGAAAACGCAAATTTACAAAACGGAAGTGGAAATGGAATTTTTTATGCGGAAACAGAAATAAAACGGAACGGTGTTTTCCGGTGAAACATGCATGGAAATGGAACTTTCCGTTTCCGTGAGTATGAAATTTCTGTTTTTACTATAGACCTATAGCTGCTTTGTAACCCAACCACCAAAAAGAGACACAATTAATAGAATGGATCTAAGGCCCAACTTCTACTACCACACATGTACTCAGCTTACACGCAATTGTCCGGTACTACTACAATACTACGCTAAGTCGCTAACATAATGATATTATTTTGTAGCCATGTTAACAACTCATTAAATTTGTTTGTTTTTGTGTGTATTTATCTATGATTCAAGGGGTTTTAAAGTTCCGATCAATGCCTATTTCTGTTTCCGTATCCTCTTTGTATTCGCTCAGTGTCCGTTTCCGGTAGTATCTGTTTCCGTATTCATTTCGGGGTTTCTGTATTCGTTTCTGCTTCTGCAAAAAAATGTGAAAACAAATATGATAGAACTCAGTTCTGTCCGTTTCCGCTCCATTTTCATTCCTACTTAGACGTGCTAATTTCAGAGATAGAGCACTGTTTAGTACAGTCAGATACAAGTATAGTACAGATCTATGACTGTACTCCGTATTTTCAGAGATAGAGCACTGTCAAGCACTGTGACTATGACTGTCTGAAATTTACTAGGTTCGGAGTACTAGCATGTACCGCCTCGGTCTCAAAATAAGTGTTTCAAGCTTAGTGTAGTACAAAATTGAGACACTTATTTTGAGACAGAGTGAGTATATGTATAAAAAAATGTCAGTATGTGTATGTATAAATTTCTACTGTAGTATATGTATATTTGCAAATGGACTGCATTATTTCACATTTATTTTCTTCACACAGGGAATGAATGGTCGGTCAAGTTTGTCATAATTTTTCTTACAAAATGGTTGTTCAATGCCTACCAATGTACATATCATTGTTTTATGATCAATTAGTGAAAGGGCTAGTTATCCACTAGAGGGGGGGGGGGGGGTGTGAATAGGCGATTTTTATGAGAGTCTTCAAAACACAGTTGCTTTAAAGACAAACAAGCAAACTGAACCTATATAGTTAGCAGCGGAATGAAAACTACACTAGGCAAGGATTAGTCGAGCATACAATACAGTGAAAGCACAAAGACTAACTGCAGCTAGGTAGACAGGATCAGGATGGAAGACAGTACGAAGCTAAACAGATATAAATTTCACACGGTGAAGTCAAATGAATCAGGCAGACAAGCAATGACTTCACGAAGACAAACTGAAGAGTAATGAGAGTATGGGATAGAACCGGTTGTTTGGTGAAGACAAGGATTTGGTAGATCAGTTCCAGTTGTTGTGACAACCGTACGTCTGGTTAGGGAGGCTGAGATTGAACTCAGAAGACCATGTCTTCACCTTATTCCCCTTGAGCTAAGGACACCCAGTCCTCGCCCAATCACTCTGGTAAGTCTTCAAGGTAGACTTCCTGATGTAGGGTAGAACCCTAGCAGCCCGATCTTTCACGTTTGGAGGGGATCCTACGAAGAACACAAGGGGGAAACAAGGGGAAACACAAGAGGAAACAGTCAACCAACAAGATCAATCACACATGTGCTAGATTCTCGAAACACAATGAGATACACGATCCGAATCCAACAAGGGACAATACATAGGGTAACCGGTTCTTCTCCGAGAGGAGGTCTCGAGTTCTTCCCGTTAGGGGTCTTGAATCCAAGTGGATCTTCTCCATAGAGGCACGGTCTCTCTTGGAGGAGCAGATCCGGATGGATGAGCGAGGCTCTATCTCACAAAATGAGCTATCGCAATGCTAACCCTAACTAGGAGGAGGTGGAGGAGTATATATAGTCTAGGTCCACGAAGGGGTAAGTGGGAGAGGGATACATGGGCCTCACGCCCGATCTGTGTGCGCAGACAGGTGTCGGACGTCCGGCGACTGTCGGTCGTCCGGTCGCTCGCGGGCGTCTGGTCGTCCGCAAGTCTTCGGACTTCCGATGTTTTGGCTCTGAGCCGGTAGTGTCGGATGTCCGGTCAGCGTCAGTCGTCCGGGCGCTGATGAGTGTCGGACGTCCGGTGTCGGGCGGTTGTCCGAGCACTGTAGGTTGCCTCGGCTGGAGTCGATCTAGCTGGTGGAGTCTCCAGGCGTCGGACGTCCGGAGATTGTCGGTCGTCCGGAGGTCATCGGATGTCCGAGAGCTGTAGCTTCATGGCAGCTCTTCCTCTTGTTCCTCGCGCTTGGTGTCCTCGCCGTCTTGTCCAATGCTCGTAGCTGTTCCATGGCCTTCCTCTTGGTTCCTGGTCATGCATAGCACATATGTTTGAGGTACTAGCCATGTCTCACATGTGGAAAGTGACGATTCAGAGAGGAGCAAGTTCACCTTGTGTCCGATGGCGTATGTTCGAGGTCTCGTCATATGTCCTCTTGGGACTTATAGAGTAGTTGGAGTGTACATGGGGACGAACGTGGGATGCTCCGCATCATCTCCCCCCTCCCTCCTTGGGAAAGATCCGACCTCGGATCATGATCCTCATCACCATGGAAACGGTTGTCGTGGACGGACTTGTAGTTGGACGGAGTTGAAGGCATGGCGTAATCCAAATACTCCAAGGTGTCTCCGGTATGTGGTACATGCAAAATGAGCAAACACAAGTGACACTCGGAAATACAATGGTTAGCGCACACAAAGTGTCCATCATGTAAGAATGATTCTGTTCGCCAAGATTGTTTGTGACAAAGCGCATGAAGCTTATCAAGATGATCTAGAAAGGTATGCAAAGCTTTCATGGGAGTAAATGCAATCATTCTGCACACAAATGTGTTGTGAATATGATCAAAGCAACCATGGTGCAAAATGATGTCATAGTGAGACGGTTTATCAATTGCATGAATATGGCAATGGATGCTCTATATGTGTATGTTATCATGCAATTGATGGTAGACAAGATGATCATGATGCATGAATATGCCATCAAGGTAGATCAAACAAATTTGCTAAGGAAATGCACAAGCTCATATATCATGGATGACATGGGAATACAAGGTGCAACAAGGCAATCATAATGTGAGTCAATCCATGCACAGGGTGCATACTTGTGGTGAGTATGATATGTCCATCGAGCATGACATGTGTGAGCACAATCAACAAATATGGAGGTGTTAGTGTACCAATGCTCGATGGCGTGGCATGAGTGGAGTTCCGAAGGTGCATCCAATAAGTGCGAGCGCTCCTCAATGTGAAGGTCCATAGAGCCAATCTCCAATGTCGCTCCTCCGTTCGCGAGATGTATCATGTAGACAACAAGAAGGAAACAACAATGAAAGAGTGACCCATCCAATATGCGTACTTGAGGATGGCTCAAAGGGAAGGAGTTCACCTCATGAATGATGTCGAATATGTTGGTGTCGCGCATCGTGTATGCCTTCGCATGACCAAGTTGTCGCATGACGGTACCGCCTTGTGGATCCTTCAAAACGAAAGAACATGACAAACAATCAACAAAATAAATGAGGTTAGCAGAAGTGCAAAACCTATCATTCGTGTGGTAAAATACCCAACAAGTGTATGCATCATGCTCATAATAAGAAAGGACAAGGGAGCATTTCATAGTATGGAGGCGTATGATGCAAGAACAACCAAATACAAGAGGCTCAATAAAACAAGCATGCATTACAAGTAAAGTGTCCAAGTCTCCAAGATGAAGAAGCATAGTATGGTTGCACTCAATACAAGTGGATATGAGAGAGGCAACTAATGGAGGTAAGTGATAATGAGCAAGATATATCATGTGAGAGGCATGAGCATATATGTCATCAACCCAAGAAAGCGAGTAAGAGTGGAACATGGGTGATGCAACATAGCAATCAATCATATATAGAGATCAAGTCAAGCAAGCTAGTAGTGTGAAGATGCAACATACTAGAGGGGATCATGGCAAGCATGTCATGTGTGCAAATAGTGGGCATGAATAATGCACATGACACATCACAAGCATGAAAGCAAGATATGAGAAAAATATCATCAATGTATTGGCGAGAGGCCATATGTAAATAGCAATGGGACATCATGACTCTCCCAACACAACAAGCATCAATAGCATGGGGCACAAAGAAATCATGGTAATAGCTACAAGTGTCTCCACCAAGCATGCAAATACACATAGAAGTAGCATAATGGTGAATCATGGGTAGATGCAAGCAAGGGTCACAATTGCATGGCAAAGGCATAGAAGCAAGCATAGCATGCAAAGTGAACACGGTAAAATGAGCATAAGGTGACAAGTGGTAAATAGCCCATAGTCGTGCAAGAGACAAGTAAAGAGGTGCGCGTAGTCCTTGCCCGAAGGGAATAGGGGTAAGGATAGTTCATGTGATCCCAAGTCGTCGTTGCTCTCAAGAGCTCGTTTCGCCAACTCTTGGGATTGAGATGTTGACGAGCATACGTGAGTACCTACACAAAACAAAGACAAAGGGAAAATTGTGTGTGCGTGGTATATGTACACATCATCCATCATGATGCGCACATGCTTGTGTTGGTTAGCACAAAATATACAATGCTCAAATAAATGATATGCGTGATATAGAAACATGTCATCCATCATGAGAGGTTTGTTATTATGTATGCCATAATGGAGAATCAAAGGATGTAATGCATCATGAGATATATATAGAGCATTGTTATTCATGGAATGCATATGGTGCATGCAAATTATGGGAATCATGCAAAGTATGAAATTGATAGGTCTCCAATGTATCTACTTTTCCAAACACTTTTGCCCTTGTTTTGGACTCTAACTTGCATGATTTGAATGAAACTAACCCAGACTGACGTTGTTTTCATCAGAACTGCCATGATGTTGTTTTATGTGTAGAAAAGAAAAGTTCTCGGAATGTCCTGAAAATCCACGGAGGCACTTTTGAGAAAATATAAAAAATATTGGCGAAAGAATCAAGACCAGGGGCCCCACACCCTGTCCACGAGATAGGGGGGCGCGCCCCTCCCCCTGGGCTCGCCCCCCTATCTCGTGGGCCCCCTGGACCTCCACCGACCTCAACTCCAACTCCATATATTCACGTTCGCGGAGAAAAAAATCAGAGAGAAAGTTTCATCGCGTTTTACGACACGGAGCCGCCGCCAAGCCCTAACCTCTCTCGGGAGGGCTGATCTGGAGTCCGTTCGGGGCTCCGGAGAGGGGGATTCGTCGC
The DNA here is from genome assembly GCF_018294505.1 of Triticum aestivum. Lineage (NCBI taxonomy): Eukaryota > Viridiplantae > Streptophyta > Magnoliopsida > Poales > Poaceae > Triticum > Triticum aestivum. The sequence continues at coordinate 640,017,194 of NC_057798.1, read as the reverse complement.
CGTCGTCATCATCAACCATCCTCCATCACCAATTTCATGATGCTCACCGCCGTGCGTGAGTAATTCCATCGTAGGCTTGCTGGACGGTGATGGGTTGGATGAGATTTACCATGTAATCAAGTTAGTTTTGTTAGGGTTTGATCCCTAGTATCCACTATGTTCTGAGATTGATGTTGCTATGACTTTGCTATGCTTAATGCTTGTCACTAGGGCCCGAGTGCCATGATTTCAGATCTGAACCTATTATGTTTTCATGAATATATGTGTGTTCTTGATCCTATCTTGCAAGTCTATAGTCACCTATTATGTGTTATGATCCGACAACCCCGAAGTGACAATAATCGGGATACTTCTCGGTGATGACCGTAGTTTGAGGAGTTCATGTATTCACTATGTGCTAATGCTTTGTTCCGGTTCTCTATTAAAAGGAGGCCTTAATATCCCTTAGTTTCCGCTAGGACCCCGCTGCCACGGGAGGGTAGGACAAAAGATGTCATGCAAGTTCTTTTCCATAAGCACGTATGACTATTTATGGAATACATGCCTACATTACATTGATGAACTGGAGCTAGTTCTGTGTCACCCTATGTTATAGCTATTACATGAGGAATCGCATCCGGCATAATTATCCATCACTGATCCATTGCCTACGAGCTTTTCACATATTGTTCTTCGCTTATTTACTTTTCCGTTGCTACTGTTACAACTACTACAAAACCCAAAAACATTACTTTTGCTACCGTTACCTTTATTATCATACCACTTTTGCTACTAAATACTTTGCTGCGGATACTAAGTTATCCAGGTGTGGTTGAATTGACAACTCAACTGCCAATACTCAAGAATATTCTTTGGCTCCCCTTGTGTCGAATCAATAAATTTGGGTTGAATACTTTACCCTCGAAAGCTGTTGCGATCCCCTACACTTGTGGGTTATCAAGACTAATTTCTGGCGCCGTTGCCGGGGAGCATAGCTCTATTCTCTGAGTCACTTGGGATTTATATCTGTTGATCACTATGAAGAACTTGAAAGATGACAGAACCAAGATTTTTCCCTCAACTACGAGGGAAGGTAAGGAACTGCCATCTAGCTCTACACTAGATTCCCCTTATGTTATTAGTAAGCTTGCGACACCTAAACCTGCTACTGCTATGAATTCTGATATGTCGCATGTTATTGATGATGCCACTTCTGCTATGCATGAACTATGAAACTACTTCTGTGCGTGATACTACTTTGCCATTAGGTGAATTTCTTGATGAACAACTTGCTAGAGTTAGGGGGAATGAAATTATTGAAGATGCTATTATTGATGATAGTGATGATGAAAATTCTCCCAATGATTATGAATTGCCTGTTGTTCCTGAGGGTTATGTTATGAATGAAGAAGCTGCTAGAGCTATCTTTGCTTGCAATGATAGATATGATCTTAAGAAATTATTAGCTAAATGGAAGCAGCAGTCTCTTAATGCTAGAATGAAACCTGACCCTGCTTTTGCTACTTCACCTATCTGTGTTACTGATAAGGATTATGAATTCTCTGTTGATCCTGAGATTATTACTTTAGTTGAATCTGATCCTTTTTATGGCCTTGAATCTGAAACTGTTGTGGCACATCTTACCAAGTTGAATGATATAGCTACCCTGTTTACTAATGATGAGAAGTCTCGCTATTTTTATATCCTTAAGATATTTCCGTTCTCATTAAAGGGTGATGCTAAGACTTGGTATAATTCTCTTGCTCCTGGTTGTGTGCGTAGTCCCCAGGATATGATTTATTACTTCTCTGCTAAATATTTCCCTGCTCATAAGAAACAAGCTGCCTTGCGGGAAATATATAATTTTGTGCAAATCAAAGAAGAGAGTCTCCCACAAGCTTGGGGGAGGCTTCTCCGGTTACTTAATGCTTTGCCTGATCATCCTCTCAAGAAAAATGAAATACTTGATATCTTTTATAATGGACTAACCGATGCTTCCAAGGACTACTTGGATAGTTGTGCTGGTTGTGTTTTCAGGGAAAGAACAGTCGACGAAGCTGAATTACTATTGAATAATATGTTGACTAATGAAAATAATTGGACTCTTCCTGAGCCAATTCCTGAGGCAATTCCTGAACCAATTGAGCCAACTCCTGAGCCTATTCCTAAACCCACTCCGAAGAAGAGAGGTGTTTTATTTCTCAGTCCTGAAGATATGCAAGAGGCAAAGAAATCAATGAAAGAAAAAGGTATTAAAGCTGAAGATGTTAAGAATTTACCTCCTATTGAAGAAATACATGGTCTTAATATACCGCCTGTTGAAGAACCACATTGTCTTGATAACCCGACACAGGTAGTAAAGGTAAATTCTCTCTATAGATATGATAAAGTTGAAATCCCCTCTACTAAATTTCATAGCCCATGCTTAGATGAATTTGATGACTTTATGGCTAGACAAGAAAGTTTTAATGCTTATGTTGGTAGAGAGTTAAAGAATAATGCTTTCGAGATAGGACGCGTGAGCGATAATATGGCTAGAGTTAAAGGTGAACTCAAACTCATTAGCAAATATACTTCTATGGTTGCTACTCAAGCTGAGCAAGTACTTAAAGCTCAAAATGATTTGCTTGATGAATTAAATAATAAAAATGACTTTGCTGTTAGAGTGGCTACTAGAACTGGTAGAATGACTCAGGAACCTTTGTATCCTGAAGGCCACCCTAAGAGAATCGAGCAAGATTCTCAGAGAAATAATTTAGAGGCACCTAGTTCTTCTAAAAAGAAGAAAAAGAAAAACGATAGGAACTTTGCATGCTTCTAGTGAACCTACTGTAGACACACCTGAGAATCCCAATGATATTTCTATTTCTGATGCTGAAACACAATCAGGTGATGAACATGAACCTAGTGATAATGTTAATGATAATGTTCATGTTGATGCTCAACCTAGCAAAAACAATGATGTAGAGATTGAACCTGCTGTTGATCTTGATAACCCACAATCAAAGAATCAACGTTATGATAAGAGAGATTTTGTTGCTAGGAAGCACGGTAGAGAAAGAGAACCATGGGTTCAGAAACCCATGCCCTTTCCTCCTAAACCATCCAAGACAAAGGATGATGAGGATTTTGAGCGCTTTGCTGAAATGATTAGACCTATTTTCTTACGTATGCGCTTAACTGATATGCTCAAAGTAAATCCTTATGCTAAGTATATGAAGGATATCATTACAAATAAAAGAAAGATACCGGAAGCTGAAATTTCCACCATGCTTGCTAATTATACTTTTAAGGGTGGAATACCAAAGCAGCTTGGAGATCCGGGTGTACCAACTATACCATGCTCCATTAAAAGGAATTATGTTAGAACTGCTTTATGTGATCTTGGAGCCGGTGTTAGTGTTATGCCTCTCTCTTTATATCGTAGACTTGAATTGAATAAGTTGACACCTACTGAAATATCTTTGCAAATGGCTGATAAATCAACTGCTATACCTGTCGGTATTTGTGAGGATGTGCCTGTTGTGGTTGCAAATGTCACTATCTTAACGGACTTTGTTATTCTTGATATTCCCGAGGACGATAGTATGTCGATTATCCTTGGTAGACCTTTTCTTAATACTGCAGGGGCTGTTATTGATTGCAACAAAGGCAATGTCACTTTTCATGTTAATGGTAATGAGCATACCGTACACTTTCTGAGGAAACAATCTCAAGTTCATAGCATCAATTCTATTGGAAAAGTTCCAACTATCATTATTGGAGGTTTTGAATTTCCTCTCCCTACTGTCAAGAAAAAGTATGATATTCTTATTGTTGGGGATTTTCATATCCCCGTTGAGGTAACTTAGTGTTATTCGAAATTTCTCCGGTTCCGTGTTATTCGGAATGAGTTTGTTAACAAGACTTGATCAACCTTGTTAGTGGATTCATTTTGATGATCATGAGACGGATGAAACTAGAAGGCACAACCTTCTGTACCCACTTTTTACTTTCTGTTATTTAGAATAAATAAAGCAAAAATAGTATTATCTGTCTGTTTTTTGAATTATCCGTGCATTAAAAAATATCCCGAAAATAAAAGTGCTCCAAATGCCCTGCAAATTTAGTATGATTTTTTATGGAATATTTGAGGATTTTAGGCACTGAAAACACTGCAGGAGGGGCAAGCACCAGGCCACAAGAGTGGAGGGCGCCCACCCCACCTAGGCGCCCCCTTGTCTCGTGGGCCCCTGGTGGCCCCCATCAACTTATGCCAGCACCCACACACTTCATCTTCTACCCAAAAAAATCCCCATCCAGCTCAAGCACGAGTTCTAGCTCATTTTGCTGCGATTTTCGATCTCCTTGCTCAAAGCTCCATTCACAAAACTTCTTTGGGAGATTGTTGCTTGGTATGTGACTCCTCCATTGGTCCAATTAGTTTTTGTTCTAGTGCTTTATTCATTGCAAATTTTTGCTGCATAGGTGACCATGTTCTCGAGCTTGCATGTTAAATTTATGAGGTCCCAAGCAATTCTAATGCATGATATAGGCTCTAGGCAATTGTAGGAGTAGTTGCTATCAATCTTGTTTAGTTTTATTCACTTTTGTTTTGAAGTTACTAAAATTTCAGAAATATTTCAGAAAAAGAATTATGCTTAGAATAATGTACCAAGGTTGTTCCTCGGTGAAGAAAGGGCCCAGGATTGCTATACATGAGCAAGATGTTGAATTGCCGAGGGACGCGGATGTACGAGCTTGTGAGTGGCCATCCGATAATTTTATGGTCGAAGCAGGCTTCAAGGAGGAATTTTGACGCGTATGTGCGTAATGCTGAGTTGGAGGACTTCTTACAAGATAAGTGTCCTCAGTACTATCAATTGACTGATTCCTTTGTTCGGAGGTTTAAATATAACTGCACGCGTAATTCTCCTAGTGTCATATTTGATATTTATGATACATCTTATACCATGGACTTAGAGGATTTTACAACTGCTTGCAAACTCCCGCAGTGGGGTAATATTAATGATCCTCACAAATCTGAATTTAGAGATTTCCTTGCTAGTATTACTGTGGGAGAATCTAGGGACATAGCACAAGCTACCATAGGGAGCATTCATTTTCCTGCTATACATTATTTTGCTCTCTTCATTGGTATATGCATTAACGGCAAAGATGAAGCATGCCACATGTGTGTCCCTGATCTGTGTGTCCTCAAGAGTGCTGTGTTAGGTTATAAAGGTTATAACTTGGGGGCAATAGTTGCACGTAGGTTGCAGAATAATAGTAGAAAGGGAAATTTATTTGGAGGAATTTATGCAACCCGTGTGGCTAATTATCTTGGTATAGCCCCACGAGAGGGAGATATAATAATACCTCCTATTTATTTGGATTTTGAAGCTATGGTCAATAATCAATTTCTTGGGAGGAATGAACAATTCCTCCAATATCGACTAATCTATGACAAACGCAACGTCGTCCATGTTACTCTTCGTGCTCCCTACCTTTTTGATTATCAGGCAAAAGGAAGATATGTTGTCACCAGGGAGGAAGTAGCTGAACACGAGGGGAGAGCGGAGGCAGCTCGCCAACACGCCGCAACTCAGGAGGCGGTTGCCGCTGCATCTCAGTATGACCCCAATTTCACTTACGGATATCAGCCAGGCGGTCCTTGGTACTAGACCAACTTAGGCCAAAAGCCTAAGCTTGGGGGAGTACGTATTTCTCACCGACTTTACATTCATGTTCACACACTAGTCGTCGGTGCTCATACTCTTTCATTGTATTATCCATGCTAGTTTAAATTTCTTTTTCTAGTTTTCTTCTTGTGTGTTTGAAAACCTTAAGAAAAACCAAAAAAATTAGTTAGTTTAATTTCCATGCTTGTAGTAGAAATTAAAATGAAAACCCAAAAATATTTATAGTTCTTCTTCTTACTTGTTGGGAGCTTTCCCGTGTAAATAGTTTTATTTTCTTTTCTTTCCTTTGGGGGTCGAGAAGACCATATTGAAAATGTTTAGTGGCTCTCATATGCATGATTGTTTATTTAACTTAGAGCCCATATTACCTTGTCTTCTCTTTGAGTTGAATGCTTGCAGATTCCAGCTTAGTCCAATGCACGTGCACTCTTATTATTATACACATCGTTCGGTCGTGCAAGTGAAAGGCAATAATGACGATATATGATGGACTTATTGAGATGAGAAAAGCTGGTATGAACTCGACCTATCTTGTTTTTGTAAATATGATGAGTTCATCGTTTCCGATTCAGCTTATTATGAAGTAAACATATTTGCAATGACATTTAGAGATTATAGTTGCTTGTGCCATGCTTGATTAGCTATGAGTTATAATGGTTTACCTTGCGTGCCAACATGCTATTAGAATGATTATGATGTGGTATGATGGGATGGTATCCTCCTTCGAATGAATTGAGTGACTTGACTTGGCACCTGTTCACGCATGTAGTTGAAACAAATCAACATAGCCTTCATGATATTTATGTTCATGGTGGATTATATCCTACTCATGCTTGTATTCGGTGTGAATTAATTTTAATGCATGTTTATGACTGTTGTCGCTCTCTCAGTTGGTCGCTTCCCAGTCTTTTGCTAGCCTTCACCTGTACTAAGCGGGAATACTGCTTGTGCATCCAAACTCCTTAAACCCCAAAGTTGTTCCATATGAGTCCACTATACCTTCCTATATGCGGTATTTACCTGCCGTTCCAAGTAAATTTGTATGTGCCAAACTCCAAACCTTCAAATGAAATTCTGTTTTGTATGCTCGAGCAGCTCATGTTACAACTAGGGCTGCCTATATCTTCCATGCTAGGTGGGTTATTCTCAAGAGGAGTGGACTCCGCTCCTCATTCACGAGAAAGGGCCGGTAACCGGGATGCCCAGTCCCATGATCCAAAAAGATCAAAGCAAATCAAAATAATTAAACAAAACTCCCCCAGGGCTGTTGTTAGTTGGAGGCACTCGTTGTTTCGAGCAAGCCATGGATTGATGCTTGTTGGTGGTTGGGGGAGTATAAACCTTTACCATTCTGTTTGGGAACTGCCTATAATGCATGTAGTATGGAAGATACAGCCATCTCATAGTTGTTGCGTTGACAGCGAAAGTATGCCGCTCAAATTGTTATTCAATCTCTATTTTAAAACTGAGCTCTGGCACCTCTACAAATCCCTGCTTCCCTCTGCGAAGGGCCTATCTATTTACTTTTATGTTGAGTCATCACCCTTCTTATTAAAAAGCACCCGCTGGAGAGCACACTGTCATTTGCATTCATTACTATTGGTTTATATTGGGTATGACTTGACTGGATCTCTTTTACCATGAATTACAATGTTTAGTCAGTCCTTGATCTTTAAAGGTTCTCTGCATTTATGTTTTGCGGTCTCAGAAAGGGTTAGCGAGATACCATTTTGTTATATCATGTTATGATTGTTTTGAGAAAGTGTTGTCATCCGAGTTTTATTATTATGGCTCACTAGCTGATTATGCTATTGATATGCGTAATTGTGGGACCTAAGTTTTATTGTGAGTGTGGTTAGTTCATGATATTTGCTGAAACCTGAATGATGGCTTTGCATGTTTACAACAACAAGAGCAAACAGAGTTTGTAAAAGTTTTTCTTTATCACTTTCAGTTTATCAACTAAATTGCTTGAGGACAAGCAAAGGTTTAAGCTTGGGGGAGTTGATACGTCTCCAACGTATCTACTTTTGCAAACACTTTTGCCCTTGTTTTGGACTCTAACTTGCATGATTTGAATGAAACTAACCCGGACTGACGCTGTTTTCAGCAGAACTGCCATGATGTTATTTTATGTGTAGAAAAGAAAAGTTCTCAGAATGTCCTGAAAATACATGGAGTCACTTTTCAGAAAATATAAAAAATATTGGCGAAAGAATCAAGACCAGGGGGCCCACACCCTGTCCACGAGACAGGGGGGCGCGCCCCCTATCTAGTGGGCCCCCTGGACCTCCACCAACCTCAACTCCAACTCCATGTATTCACTTCGGGGAGAAAAAAATCAGAGAGAAAGTTTCATCGCGTTTTACGACATGGAGCCGCCACCAAGCCCTAATCTCTCTCGGGAGGGCCGATCTGGAGTCCGTTTGGGGCTCCGGAGAGGGGGATTCGTCGCCGTCATCATCATCAACCATCCTCCATCACCAATTTCATGATGCTCACTGCCGTGCGTGAGTAATTCCATCGTAGGCTTGCTGGACGGTGATGGGTTGGATGGGATTTACCATGTAATCAAGTTAGTTTTGTTAGGGTTTGATCCCTAGTATCCACTATGTTCTGAGATTGATGTTGCTATGACTTTGCTATGCTTAATGCTTGTCACTAGGGCCCGAGTGCCATGATTTCAGATCTGAACCTATTATGTTTTCATGAATATATGTGTGTTCTTGATCCTATCTTGCAAGTCTATAGACACCTATTATGTGTTATGATCCGACAACCCCGAAGTGACAATAATCGGGATACTTCTCGGTGATGACCGTAGTTTGAGGAGTTCATGTATTCACTATGTGCTAATGCATTGTTCCGGTTCTCTATTAAAAGGAGACCTTAATATCCCTTTGTTTCCGCTAGGACCCCGCTGCCACGGGAGGGTAGGACAAAAGATGTCATGCAAGTTCTTTTCCATAAGCACGTATGACTATTTACGGAATACATGCCTACATTACATTGATGAATTGGAGCTAGTTCTGTGTCACCCTATGTTATAGCTATTACATGAGGAATCGCATCCGACATAATTATCCATCACTGATCCATTGCCTACGAGCTTTTCACATATTGTTCTTCGCTTATTTACTTTTCCGTTGCTACTGTTACAACTACTACAAAACCCAAAAACATTACTTTTGCTACCGTTACCTTTATTATCATACCACTTTTGCTAATAAATACTTTGATGCAGATACTAAGTTATCCAGGTGTGGTTGAATTGACAACTCAACTGCCAATACTCAAGAATATTCTTTGGCTCCCCTTGTGTCGAATCAATAAATTTGGGTTGAATACTTTACCCTCGAAAGCTGTTGCGATCCCCTATACTTGTGGGTTATCAGGAATGCATCAAAATCTCCTAATATGTATGAGGAAACTATGGGGGTCTCCTCATGAGCATAAGTAGAAACATCACATGGAGAATATTGACAACATCCAAAACAAAGCATATTTGGTTCTATGAGATCATGGCATGACATAGTAGATGAATTGCACAAATCATGTAAAGGAAGCATGGCAATATCATCACATGAAAAACAAAAGCCAATGACCATCATCTCGTCATCTATGCCATAAGTGCAAATGAGATTTATTTTAATGGGGCATGCATAGTTACTATGTCGAGCTTGAAATGATGCGATTGAAATGATGCAATATGGGATATCTCACTCATAGCATATGACAAGTTCAATGGATTGTCAAACATGATGTGACCAAAAGAATTTTCACATGATATCCTATGGAGCATAGCACCACAACTAGGAAACTCAACATGCTCATCATCATATTCATCATAAATAGGTAAGTCATGACATGAAGGAGTCCGCACTAGCATGAAGCATGGGAATAGGTGGGTCAACATCATGCAAGCAATAAATGTCAAGAGAGTCCACTAGTGGGACAAGAGAAGCACCATCACCTATGTTACCTTTGGAGCGTCGCCCATGTGTTGTAGGTGAGGTGTCAAACATCAAGTCGTGGTCAACTTCATCTTGATGGAACCAAGTGGGGGGTGCATCATCGTCCACCATGGCCATTGTCGTCTCCATTGGAGGGATGGACTCGTCGAGGATAGGCATGTCGTCATGTAGGAGACCTAGCACCAAAGAAGAAAACACACTAGGAGTAGAGGTTAAGTCGTTAGAAATCATAGTGGCCTCACATGCCGTGTCAACTACCTCACTCGCTAAGTGTTGTGGCTCACTCACTCCCTCAATAATGCTCTCACTCATATGGTTGGTGGAGTCGCTCAAATGGCGCTCAACCTCACATAGGATGTGTGTCATGCTCTCATGTGTGGGGCTGGTGGTGGTCACACTCATCCTCTCATAGGAAATGCTCTCAATGTCACACGTGGTGGAGTCACTCGTCTTAATCATGGGGTGGTGGCTCTCCTCACATGACAAATGGGGCATCTCGACATATGTGGGTGTCGGAGAGATGTAGGTGCAAACGTCTCCATGCTCAACTCCTATCGCCATGGTCGAAGGGGATGGCCCTTGCTCGACCGTCTTGTCACAGCCTTGGTGTTGGAGGTCCATATGATGTGGCACCTCATAGCTCGTCTCCATGACCGAAGGGAATTTTCCATGCTCGGCCATCTTCCTTGAGGGGCTTCCGAAGATGGAAGTGTCGCCCTCGCTCATAGGTGGTCGCCTTGGTGTTGAAGATGTCGATGTAGGCGAACTCGTGGGAAGTAGGCGAAGATGCCGTACATCCAAAGGCGAAGATGCCGAAGTGGTGGTGGTAGCCGTAGCTCCGTCTTGGTGCTGCTCGTCTTGCAGTCTTCTCTTTTGCTCATGAAGCTTGGACTTGGCGTGAGGTAGGGCTTGTTGGGACTTGTACATTTGCGCTTGTGGAGCATATTTATGATGATGATGTCGTTGTCGTGCTTGACCTCATAGTAGACGACGTTCGTCGTCGTCGTGCACATGATGCTTGGAGGTGACTTGCCCTTCATGACGATGTGGATCAAGAACGTGATGGTGGTCGCCATGGAGATGTGGATGTGGACGAATTGCGCTTGCATTGCTTGGGCGCTCCAAAGATGATCGACTTTGTCGCCGCTGCCTCGAAGATGACAAAGGGGAAGTAGACTTGATTAAGGCCTGAATCTCTCCATCCTTGCATCTTGCTCCTATTTTTGTGCGGAAAGCTTCTTGTCGATGTAGTCCCTTTTCCTTGCTTCGGAGTGACAAATGTTGATGGAGATGTTCTCGATGCGCTCTCGCAATCTTGATTGTGCGCCTTGCATTTGTCGTTGTAGATCGAAGATGGACGCTTTGGTGATGTAGTTGTTCGCACCGTGATTGTTGTCGAAGACCGGAGATGAAATTCCTTGCCTATCCATGACAAAACTCGAGCAAAGATGAGTGGAAGAAAGGAGAGAACTATACCAAATGTACCTTGACCGATGTTGAAAATGGATCAATGATCACTCAATGATGTAACAAGGAAATAGCACAATTGGTACCGATCTCGTTGATTTCTCACACCTACACAAGTAAGGCTTATGGTGGAGCTCGGTGAGGATAGTGGCACAAAAATTGGATGGAAAATGTTGGCAAGAGTCAATAATGTTGAAAGAGATTCACAAATTCGCAAGTGCAACAAGTAGACGGATAGCAATATGGGTGATACATGGAAACACACACTCGGGTAGATAAATGGGGTCGTGCAACCAAGGAATGAGCACGAAATGTGGAATCCACGGAAAACGCTCGTGTTTCACAACTCAAGAGAGACACTAGCACGATTGCTCGATAGGCGGATATGACGCTTGTGCACAACCTATAAGATGCAAAATGGATAAACTTTCTATCCCAAGTATGCTATGTATGTATGGCTCCCGGTGTTTCTCTCAAGATGATCCAAGATGATCGGATATGACAATCTTATATGCAATGTAGTATGATGCTATGGCACTTGCTTACAAGCTTCTTTGCTCTCTCTTTTTCTTTGCTTAAAAGCTTTATTCTTTTTTTTCTTTTTTTGTATGGTCACTTTTGCACAATGCACAAACCAAGATAGCATTTGTATATATGCGGGAACAAATTTGTGACACAAGATATGATATGATAGCAAGATGATACCAATATGATATGGTATGTATGCAATGGAAGGTATAGATCAATGATCACTAATGTGACAAGTAACGTTGCCGGCAATACTCAAATGGCTAGTCTCGATAGGCAAGTGACGCAAAATGGGCTAGGGGTTAACAATGTAATGGCAAGGATAATGTACAATGATGTCGTCGAGGTTATCGTCCGTGTCGATGATGAGAGGCGGTGTTGTCGATGTCGACCCATTCCTAATTAGCCGAAACACCTTAGGAAACGGAAAAACCACAACTCAAAATCTCAAGGACAAAAGTCAAATGGTGGTAGCGGAAAAGTGGGGGTGGTTTACACTCGGCAATGCGGAAGTGGAAAGATGGGCTATACATGTGTTGGAGTTGAAGTTGTTGTCCCTAAGTAGCCGAAACACCCTAGGAGACACAAGCCACAACTCAAACAAGCTCAAACAAAATTGAGTTAAGTTGGGTTGGTGGAAGTGTATGGTGGGCAAGCCTATGCGGAAATGGTGGTGGTGGTTGATGAAGAAGTAACCGTCCCTAAGTAGCCAAAACACCTTAGGAGACTCGAATCACAACTCAAGCAACCACTAATGCTATGGCAAGCAAAATGGGTTAGGTTGCAGAAGTCGATGGTGGTGTAGCGGATGATTTGGTGGAAGCCCTAGGCAAAGATGCCAAAATTACAAAACTTTGATGGAGTCAAATGATGTTGGTGGTATTGTTGTGGGATGGGGGATGTCAAGAGCTTCAAAACGAGCTAAAGAACATCAAAATCAGAGTTTAGATGAATTAGTTATGGCCGAAACAAAAATCAGCCAAAGTCAGTTTTCACAGGGGTCGGACGTCCGATAAGGATCGGACGGCCGGTGGCTGGAGCGCGGGACGGACGTTCGGAAATGGCCGGAAATCCGATGTTTTGGTATTGGATTGGTGGTGTCAGATGTACGGTAAGGGTCAGACGTCCGGTGCTGCGGACGGGCCGGTCGTCCGGTAAAGTGTCAGACATCCGGTGGGTCTGGGTCAACTCGGGATCCAAGTTTTGGGACGTGATTTTGGGCAGAAAATGGAGATTTTGGGGTAGAAATTGATGAGATTTCGTGGATGGAAAGTGGGGAAACTTGGGGAGATGCTAGATCCACTCGAAACCAAGCAAATCCATGGATCAAAATCAACAAAACATCATCAAACCAACAAATCACAAAAAAATTGGGGCTATTTTTGGTGGGGATTTTCGAAATTGGGGAAGAACACAACAAAATCAAGCTAGAAAACACAGGGTAGGGGCTCCAAATACGTGATCAATGTCGGTGTCAAAACCGGCGGATCTCAGGTAGGGGGTCCCAAACTGTGCATCTAGGCGGATGGTAACAAGAGACAAGGGACACGACGTTTTACCCAGGTTCGGGCCCTCTTGATGGAGGTAAAACCCTACGTCCTGCTTGATTGATATTGATAATGTGGGTATTACAAGAGTAGATCTACCACGAGATCAAGGAGGCTAAACCCTAGAAGCTAGCCTATGGTATGATTGTTGTAATGGTTATTGTGTCCTACGGACTAAAGCCATCCGGTTTATATAGACACCGGAGAGGGCTAGGGTTACATAGAGTCGGTTACAATGGTAGGAGATCTACATATCCGTATCGCCAAGCTTGCCTTCCACGCCAAGGAAAGTCCCATCCGGCTGACGATGATAGTCCGGCTGTCCGGACACCCCCTAGTCCAGGACTCCCTCAGTAGCCCCTGAACCAGGCTTCAATGACGATGAGTCCGGCGCGCATATTGTTCGGCGTTGCAATGCGGGTTCCTCCTCCGAATAATTCATAGAAGATTGTGAACACCATGATAGTGTTCGGCTCTGCAAAATAAATTCCACATTCCACCGTAGAGAGAATAATATATACACAAGTTCAATCTGTTGACGTTTTTTGTGGCATGATGTCACACCACTACCAAGCCCTTACTTGAATCGTTTTTTACTTTACCACCTCAGCGCGTTTAGCAAAGCGGTTTCCTTGGCACGTCTTGTCGAAGCAGAGATCGTGTTCCCCTTATTCCGGGATTCTCATCAATACGGACGTGGGTAACCCAACCGCGGCATTGATGGTGGCGCTTGGGAGATAAGCGAGTTTTACCAGGCCGGTGGGGACGCATAGTTTTCGTCCGCCCATATATAAGGGGATAAGGATCCACCCTTTCACCTACGCATTCTTCCTCCTTTGCTTATCCATCTCCGCGCACTCGAGCTCCAGCACCCAAGCCCGTACATCTCGTCTCAACCTTCTCCAGTCATGTCTGGAGCGGGAGGCAAGTGGATGACCTCCTCCGTTAGGAGGGTCACATCGAAAGATTGCGCAGCGCCGGATATCTATTCGGCGATATCGCGCACCGGCTGCCCGACGAGGGGCAGCTCATCCCCACCCCCAGGCCCCATGAGAGGGTCGTATTCCTTCCCCACTTCCTCCGCGGACTGGGCTTCCCATTGCATCCCTTTGTTTGGGGGCTCATGTACTATTACGGCCTGGATTTCCACGATCTGGCGCCAAACTTCATCCTCAACATCTCGGCGTTTATCGTCGTGTGCGAGGCCTTCCTCTGCATCCAGCTTCACTTCGGCTTGTGGCTCAAGACCTTCAATGTCAAGCTGAAGGTGGTGAAGGGCACTCAGGCGGAGTGCGGAGGCGCCATGTTGGGTAAGATACCCAACGTCGTCTGGCTCGAGGGTGCCTTCGTGGAAACCATCAAGGGATGACAATCGGGGTGGTTCTACATCACCGAGCCGCGCGACCCTAAATGGGTAGCGGCCCCCGAATTTAGATCCGGGATCCCCATGCGGCTCACCTCTTGGAAGGAGAGTGGCCTGACCTGGGGTGATTCGGAGGAGCTGACCGGACTCCAAGCCTGTATCCAGAGGCTGGTGAACAAGAAGCTCAAGCTTGTCAACATGGTCCAGGTCATGCTCATCCGCCGGATTCTCCCGTGCCAAGAACGGGCATTTAAATTGTGGGAGTTCAATCCGGCACAGCACCAGACCTTGAACAGGCTCTTCGACACTAGGTACGAAGATGCCTGGAAAGTTCTCTTCAAGGGCGCCGAAGCTCCCGCATCCGCTACTGAAGATCGCGGATTTCGCTCGCAGCGTCCAGTTGACGAGGTAAGTGATTCTACCCCTTTACGGGACACTTGCTATTCATAGTTTGACTCTATGCGGGTTTCAATTTCCCTTTTCCTTTGACAGGACTGGATGAGGAAGGCGGAGCAGATCATCTGTCCGGCTCCTATGCCAGAAAACCCAGTAGACGCCCGTCTAGCGGGGCTACTGGTTCCGGCACCGCATGTGGTGCCGGAGAAGAAGGCCAAGAAGGAGGCCACGGGTACTCGAAAGAGTTCCCGTTTTCAGGTGTCCGACGACTCCGAGGCGGACTCCTCCCCCGAAGACGAGGGGGAGAAAGAGGACTATCTCCCAGAGGAAGGAGAGAGGAAGAGTAAGGCTTCCCCAACAGGGGAGGCCGAAGGGTCCAAGAGGGGAAGGACTATTCCCCCGGACAGCTCCGCCAACGCCAATGTTGGTGACGAAGAGTGGCCTTCAAGGGCCAGGCCTCCGGCAAGATCGTAAGTATCCGGATTCCTGAATAATTTATAATTTCTCTTTTGTGTCACATAGTGTCCTTCTAATGCCGCACGCTGCTTGTAGTCCGGCCGATGATGATCTCCCCGCTTCATCGAGCGGGTCGTTGGCTCCATCGGATGTAGACTCCATCCCGACTGCCTCCACCCCTCGCGACGCTGAGGACACCGAGGTGGGATCCCAAGAAGGGACCCATCAGGAGGAGGCTCCGGAGGCACCACAAGGCAGCCTCCCAGACTTTGCGCTGGACTCCACGTTGGAACCCGCAGTGGTTCCGGAGTCCGGCCGGCGGCCCCTTCACAAGAAGGGCAAGACCGTGAAGCCAGCGGCCTCCGTTCAAACGGAGGCGCCGGACAACTTGTTGGAGGCGCTCAAAGGCGCTTCCATCGAGGAAGAACACCACACTATTATGAGTGCGGTGATTCAGAAGGTTCAGCTCGCCAAGAGCGGGCTGACCGAAGCCTGCAGTAGCCTTCTATGAGGCTTTGAGGTAAGAAGTTAAAAATATGCAATGTAATACCACATAGACAGTAGCCCCTGATGCTTGGTTCGGTGTTCGGAAAGAAAAGCCGGACTGAGGATCTAAAAAAGATATACGCAGGGTTGCTAAAAATTATGTCAATATGGGTTTGCAGGCTGCGCTGCTGACCTCTGCCGCACTGACTGCGGAGGTCGGTGCTTTAAAGCAGGAGCTCGAGCGGTCCGAGCAAGAGCTCGGCCGTGCCAAGAAGCAGCTTGAGGACAAAGAAGGTGAGTAACACCACTTTGAATTTTTACCTTACAGAAAAGGATTTAGGTTGCGATAAAAATAACAAGGATAACATGGGTACTGCAGGGGCCACGAATGAGGTGGCAACCCTGAAGGAGGCTGTGTCCGCGGCCGAAAGCAATGCAGCCGCGGAACGAGCAGAGCGAGAGAAGCAGGAGGCACGGGTGGTGGAGGTGCGGCAAGAGCTCCAGGCTCTCATGGAAAAACATGAGAGTTTGGAGCGTGACTCAAAGACTCTAGAGTCCAAGCTTGCCTCGGCTCTCGAAAGTGCCAAAGCCGCCAAGGCCGAGGCCCATAAGTCCCTCCAGGAGATTGAGGAGGTGAAAAAGATAGCGGCGGGTAAGGCATTTTTCATGCATAGCAAGCATGTGAATGTAAATTACCTGTTACTTACCCGAATTCGGAGCTCTCCAGGGGCGTTTGCAGACCTGCCTTGCAGCGTGTCTGATGCCGTCGCATTCTACCGAGCCGAGGAGGGGAGCTCAACGGAGAAGGTCTTCTGCTCTCAGTACGCTGAGGCCAGCCATCCGGTGCCCCCTAGCGACCAGCTGAAGCAGCTGGTCGAGCTCCACAAGGTAGCCGAGCAGGCCATGAAGGGCCTCATAGTCCGGCTGTGGCCTAGAGAGGCCATGCCTGGGAGCTACTTCGGCCTCGTGCGGCGGCTGGTGGATGTGTGCCCCTGGGTGGAGGTCATCAAGCGCTCCGCCTGTATTGAAGGTGCTCGTCGGGCCCTTGCCCGCGCAAAGGTGCATTGGGGCAAGCTGGATGCGGAGAGGCTTATCACTGACGCGCAGCCAACGGGCAAGGAGTATCGTACGCCCGAGATGTACTATAAGACTATCCTGAAGGGTGCCTGCAAGATTGCGGATGAGTGCCCCAGAGATGTAATTATTGAGTAAATTCGCAATGTGTTATCCTGTGCGCTGAAAACTTTGTTCATATGCGCTAAGCAACGCTTATTGATTTAAAATATTACCTTCTGTGCGGGCGTTTATTATATCTGAGAGATGGCAAGTCGTTGGCTTCAGCCCCCATGCCACGAGTGCTGGGGTGTTCGGGATAAACTTGAGCACTCTTGTTCCCATTTTTGGGTCCATCTAGGGAGGCGCTCAACACAACGAACAAGGCAACCGGACTTATAATGCTTGAACACTCTCACTTAGCCATAGAATTCTATAATTTTAAATTTCGGCGAAGCCCCTAGTATTCAGAAGACCGAGTTCGGGGCGCTATCCACGCCTTGGCCGGACATTATCCGGTTCTTCGCTCGAAGCGGCATAAGTCTTTAGGGACTCGAAAAGACCTCTCGAACAGCGACCAGTCTCTCGCCTTATCATGACAGTCAGTTTTAGCTTTCTCCACTGAGGCGTTAACCCGGCTCAACCGGGGCGCAATCGCAGTGGTTCTCCCAGTGCCACCTTAGCCGACAGAACGGAACGTAAGGTACCAAAACGTGGGAGCCGGGCAAACCCAACTATTGACCCAAGTCATGATTCAGAGCCGATTCATATAATGCTATAAGTTCGGGGTGCCGCACTTGTGAAAGTGTTCGGACTTATCATACCATAATGCGGGGAACATAAGCCCCTGGTGTATTCGGCCGTACCAAAATATACGGGTGCAAGATGTCATAAATGAACATATATGTAAAGTAATGCAATTATATGCAAAAAGTGCTGCATTATTTATTCAAGAAATTCTGCTATGAGTGCGGAATGATACAAATAGTGCGGTAAGCAAGGGATTGGACTAATTAAAGGTGTCTCCCTCCAGGGGTAGGCTGCGGAATGGTGTATTTAACAAATTTAATGCTCGTAATGGAGACCACCTGAGTGTTCGTCGCAGCCTTTGTCCCTCCCTGGCT
Organism: Triticum aestivum; assembly: GCF_018294505.1. Classification (NCBI taxonomy): domain Eukaryota; kingdom Viridiplantae; phylum Streptophyta; class Magnoliopsida; order Poales; family Poaceae; genus Triticum; species Triticum aestivum. The sequence continues at coordinate 639,999,140 of NC_057798.1, read as the reverse complement.
GTTGCATCAGGAGTTCGGCAGGTTCGCCGCCGGACAGACTCCTGTGTATAAAAAGAAGAAAAATAAAAAATAAAAAGAGCAACCCACTTGGGAGCCCCTGGTGTGGTCGAACCGCACTCTGGGTCTGTTGTGGTCGTGCCCCTCCCCCTATGCCCATGGTATCTCCAGAGCATAATGATGTACGCGGAGAGTTTGTCTTGCAATCATGCGAGGGTTGGGGTTGGGGACGCATTGCTACGCGTGCTCGGAACGTGCCAGGTGGTCTTGGTTGATGTTGCTCCGGGCGCGTTTGGCCGTGTCCGGTCGTTTAACGGCCGGGCTCGAAAATTGCCTTAGAAGGCTGCTCTGTTCTTCTGCCGCGAGAGCCACTGTATGTTCCTCCGTTCGGAGGGAGCGTTTCGTATTTCCATTGACCATGATGACTCCACGAGGGCCTGGCATCTTGAGCTTGAGGTATGCATAATGCGGCACCGCTTTGAACTTTGCGAACGCGGTTCGTCCGAGCAGAGCGTGATAGCCACTGCGGAACGGGACTATGTCGAAAATTAACTCCTCGCTTCGGAAATTATCCGGGGATCCGAAGACCACTTCCAGTGTGACTGAGCCTGTACAATTGGCCTCAACACCTGGTATGACGCCTTTGAAGGTCGTCTTTGTAGGTTTAATCCTTGAAGGGTCTATGCCCATCTTGCGCACTGTATCCTGATAAAGCAGGTTCAGGCTACTGCTGCCGTCCATCGGGACTCTCGTGAGGTGAAATCCATCGACGATTGGGTCTAAAACCAATGCGGCGAATCCGCCATGGCGGATACTGGTCAGATGGTCTCTTCGATCGAAAGTGATCGGGCAAGAGGACCATGGGTTGAACTTTGGGGCAACTGGCTCCATCGCATATACGTCCCTTAGTGCACGCTTCCGCTCCCTCTTGGGTATATGCGTTGCGTATATCATGTTTACCGTCCGCACTTCTGGGGGAAGCCCTTCTGTCCTCTATTGTTCGGCGGCCGGGTCTCTTCCTCGTCATCGCTGTGTAGCCCCTTGTCATTGTTTTCGGCAATTAATTTGCCTGCCTGCTTGAATACCCAACAATCTCTGTTGGTGTGGTTAGCTGGCTTTTCGGGGGTGCCATGTATTTGGCAAGAGCGCTCGAGTATTCGGTCCAAATTGGACGGGCCCGGAGTTGTTCTTTTAAATGGCTTCTTCCTTTGACCGGGTTTAGAGTCTCGGAATCCGGCGTTGACTGCCGTATCCTCATTGCTGTCGCCGTTAATGCGGCGTTTGTTTTTGTTTCGACGCGACCTGCCATTGCGGTCCTTGGTATCCGGACTGCCATCATTTTTACTGAGGTTGTTGCTGCGAGCTAGCCAGCTATCCTCTCCCGCACAGAAGCGGGTCATGAGTGATGTGAGGGCTACCATGGATTTCGGCTCTTCCTGTCCTAGGTGCCGGGCCAGCCACTCGTCGCGGATGTTATGTTTGAAGGCTGCGAGGGCCTCTGTATCCGGACAGTCGATGATTTGATTTTTCTTTGTTAAGAACCGTGTCCAGAATCGTCTGGCCGATTCGTCTGGCTGCTGGATTATGTGGCTTAGGTCATCTGCGTCTGGTGGTCGCACATATGTGCCCTGGAAGTTGTCGAGGAATGCGGCTTCCAGGTCCTCCCAACACCCAATTGACTCTGCGGGCAGGCTGTTGAGCCAATGCCGAGCTGGTCCTTTAAGCTTGAGCAGGAGATATTTGATAGCGTGAAGATCGTCGCCGCGGGCCATATGGATATGAAGGAGATAATCCTCGATCCAAACCGCGGGGTCTGTTGTGCCATCGTAGGATTCGATGTTAACGGGTTTAAACCCTTCGGGGATTTGATGATCCATTACTTCGTCAGTGAAGCATAGTGGGTGTGCGGCGCCTCTGTATTGAGCAATATCACGACGTAGCTCAAGAGAGCGTTGTCTGCTGTGTTCGGCCCAGCCGGAGTTGTTGTATCCGGTGCGACGGTATTCGTCATGGGTCTTGGGGCGCCCACGTGATCCATAGATAGATCTGGATTGTCTTGCCTTGTCCTCCAATATATCCCGCAAGTCCGGCGCGTTCCCTCGTGGCTTCGTACTTTTTGAGCGGTGCCGGGGTACGGTTTTGGTGGAGGGCTTAGATGCCTCTCTGTCGCGGCCACGAGGTGGTCGGTCTGCCGTATTGTGCACTGGTGATGAAGGTTTGTATGCTTCCTCCTCTAGTCGGGGGAGCAACTTGCGTTTTGGGTAGCTTTTGGAGGGGCGTTCGAGTTCATACTCTTCGGCCGCGAGGACCTCGGTCCATCTGTCGGCCAGCAGGTCTTGATCAGCTTGAAGCTGCTGCTGCTTTTTCTTCAGGCTATTTGCTGTGGCCATTAGCCTGCGTCTGAAACGCTCTTGTTCGACGGGATCCTCAGGCACGACGAATTCGTCGTCGTCGAGGCTTGCCTCGTCTCCGGAGGGAGGTATGTAATTATAATCCTCGACCTCTTCGTCTGCCGCTCTCTCGTGAGGGCTTGCTTCTGCATCCTCCTGCGCTGAATCTTGCTGGAGGGGGTTGATTTCGGCACTTTCTGGGGTGTTGTTATCTCCTGTGCCGGAATCTCCATTCTTGCTATGGCGGGATTTAGAGCGGCGCCGCTGACGTCGGCACTTGGGCTGTTTCTTTAAGGAATCTGCCTCCACTACTTCTTCGCCGTCCCCATCTTTTGGGGTGTCCACCATGTATATGTCGTGTGACGAGGTGGTCTTCCAGTGCCCTATAGGCGCTGGTTCTTGATCGTCTCCGGCATCGTCATCCATACCGTCGATGTCTTCGGAGTCGTAGTCTAGCACGTTGGTTAGATCGTCGACAGTGGCTACAAAGTGGGTGGTGGGTGGGCTTTGAATTTCTTCGTCGTCCGCATCCCAACCATCCTGGCCGTAGTCCGGCCAGGGCTCTCCGGATAGCGAGAGATGCTTTAGCGATTTTAGGATGTCGCCAAAGGGTGAGTACTGAAAGATGTCCGCAGCGGTGAACTCCATGATCGGCGCCCAATCAGATTTGATTGGCAGGGGCGCAGGAGGTTCGGAGTCCGGCAGGGAGTCCGGCACTTCGGAGTCACGAGCTTTATAAGGGACGAGGTCAGTGTCCGGCTCCATCGCGGTGGAAGTTGCAGCTCCCGAGGCGGTGTCCAGCCACCCGTCCTTGATCTGCGTGATCGGCTCCGGACTATGGGTCGGAGCGGATTCGTGTGCGTCCTCCAAGGTACTGTCCGGCGGCAGAGTTAGATCATGCCCATCGTGACAGTGCGGCATGCTCGGCTGCGGCTCGGATCCATCGAAGATCAAGTCTCCGCGGATATCGGCCATGAAGTTTAGGCTTCCAAACCTGACCTGACGGCCAGGGGCGTAGCTTTCGATCTGCTCCAGATGGCCAAGTGAATTGGCCCGCAGTGCGAAGCCGCCGAATACGAAGATCTGTCCGGGGAGAAAAGTCTCACCCGGGACTGCGTTGTTGTTGATTGAAGAAGCCATCAAGCCTATCGGTGACGGCAGAGAGGAACTCTCAATGGAAGCACCAATGTCGGTGTCAAAACCGGCGGATCTCGGGTAGGGGGTCCCGAACTGTGCGTCTAGGCGGATGGTAACAGGAGACAGGGGACACGATGTTTTACCCAGGTTCGGGCCCTCTTGATGGAGGTAAAACCCTATGTCCTGCTTGATTGATATTGATAATGTGGGTATTACAAGAGTAGATCTACCACGAGATCAAGGAGGCTAAACCCTAGAAGCTAGCCTATGGTATGATTTTTGTAATGGTTATTGTGTCCTACGGACTAAAGCCATCCAGTTTATATAGACACCGGAGAGGGCTAGGGTTACATAGAGTCAGTTACAATGGTAGGAGATCTACATATCCGTATCGCCAAGCTTGCCTTCCACGCCAAGGAAAGTCCCATCCGGACACGGGACGAAGTCTTCAATCTTGTATCTTCATAGTCTTGGAGTCCGGCTGACGATGATAGTCCGGCTGTCTAGACACCCCCTAATCCAGGACTCCCTCAATCGACGTGGCTCATGATACCAAGATGATGTAGGGTAGAACCCTAGCATCCCGATCATTCACGTTTGGAGGGGATCCTATGAAGAATACGAAGAACACGAGGGGGAAACGAGGGAAAACAAGGGGAAATACAAGAGGAAACACTCAACTAACAAGATCAATCACACATGTGCTAGATTCTCGAAACACAATGAGATACACGATCCGAATCCAACAAGGAAGATACATAGGGTAACCGGTTCTTCTCCAAGAGGAGGTCTTGAGTTCTTCCTATTAGGGGTCTTGAATCCAAGTGGATCTTCTCCGTAGAGGCACAGCCTCTCTCAGAGGAGCAGATCCAGATGAATGAGCGAGGCTCTGTCTCACAAATGAGCTATCACAACGCTAACCCTAACTAGAAGGAGGTGGAGGAGTATATATAGTCTAGGTCCACGAAGGGGTAAGTGGGAGAGGGATACATGGGCCTCGGGCCCGATCTCTCCATGCAGACAGGCGTCGGACGTCCGACGGCTATTGGTTGTCCGGTCGCCCACGGGCGTCCGGTCATCCGGAAGTCTTCGGACTTCCGATGTTTTGGCTCTAGTCCGGTAGTGTCGGATGTCCGGTCGGTGTCGGTCGTCCGTGCGCTGATGAGTGTCGGATGTCCGGTGTCGGGCGATCGTCCGGGCATTGTAGGTTGCCTCGGCTGGAGTTGATCTGGCTGGTGGAGTCTCCAGGCATCGGATGTTCGGAGATCGTCAGTCGTCTGGAGGTCGTCGGACGTCTGAGAGCTGTAGCTTCCTGGCAGCTCTTCCTCTTGTTCCTCGCGCTTGGTGTCCTCTCCGTCTTGTCCAATGCTCGTAGTTGTTCCATGGCCTTCCTCTTGGTTCCTGGTCATGCATAGCACATATGTTTGAGGTAGTATCCATGTCTCACATGTGGAAAGTGACGATTCGGAGAGGAGCGAGTTCACCTTGTGTCCGATGGCGTATGTTTGAGGTCTCGTCATATGTCCTTTTGGGGCTTGGAGAGTAGTCGGAGTGTACATGGGAATGAATGTGGGATGCTCCGCATCACTTCCAAACCTTCATAGACTTCATTCACCTGCAATCCACAGTGACTCTTGGATGCTCAGAACGCGACGCCTAACCGGCTGGAGGATTCACAGTCCTCAAGTGTAACAAGTCTTAAGATCACGCGGACAGAAAGACTTCAGTGATGCCTAACACTCTTTGGGTCTAGGTGTTTTGGGCTTAAGTCCTCGCAAATATCTCTCTCTCAAATGCTTCGGAGGTGGGTTGCTCTCAAACGACAAAAGATGTGCACTAACTCTAAGCAGCCACCAATCTATGGTGTAGGGGGTAGGCTATTTATAGCCAAGTGGCAACCCGACCTGATATGTGAAATTCAGTTTTGTGAGCATTGTCTTCATAGATCAAAAGAGGCTCCCCCTGAAGATGTGCATATAAATAGTTTGCTTTTGAATGAAAATGCACATGCAGGTTTTGCTTCGTGGAGGCCATCTTCAATGTATGAAGACAATTCATCATGCATATATGAAAGTTATGAAGATAATGATATGCATAATGAAAAGACGTCTGCAGAATGACTTCATGCGGAATTTATCATCGAATCACAACATAGTAGCAAAAGTAGTAGACGACCATCAAGTTTAAGTGTTACAACTCAAGAGCCAAATAGTTTTAAAAATGAGAGTTGCAAGCACTTAGCAAAAATTAAGGCATCCACCCATATGGACCCGCTTGAAGACTACCAACCTCATATGCTTCTCCCCCTTTTGTCAATAAGGACCAAAAAGGTTTGAAGACAGAGAGTTTCTACGCGTTCCCAGGTGTAGACGAATTTGGAGCAGCATGGTCGACGTTGGAGTTAGGTGGTGCAGAGGGGCCTGGGGCAGCATCTTGATGCAGTGAAGCTAATGATGGTGAAGTGGCGTCGTCTTCATCATCGACAACTCTCGCAACAATAGTTGCAGCCGAAGATGAGTACTCAGAATCTTGAATAGAAGGTGTTGGACGCCAACTTGCTGATTGTGGTGGCCTGGAGTCAAACTTGAATTTTTCAATGAAGCCATCCTCGCGAAGATCATCTTCAGAGCAGAGCAAGGTAAGGCTCTTCCAGGACCGCAGGCAGGCTTCATGAGCAACAAAAGAATTCTTGGTAGCCAAGTTGCGAATGCGATTGACATCCACCAGAATACTTTGCATTTGGCGTTTCATCCATTCATGATGCTTATCCTGCTTCTGATGCAAAGATACCAGAAGCTCACGGTCATTAAGGACACACGAATGCTTCTGAGGCCTTTGTGCAATTGCACTGGCAGTGGCTTCAGTATTGGCGCGATGCGGCATACGCAAGTTGCCAGCCAGGGGATAGTCAGGAGTAGCAGAATTTGGTACATGAATGCCTTCAATAGGTTGAGTGAAGCTTTGATATTCAGCATTCTGCATATGGAGTGGCTTCTTTGCTGGATCAGAGTAGATGGCTTCATAGGACATGTCAACATTAGGCAGAAATATGACATGATTGCACGCTGAAGGTTGATAGTCAACTATGGAATGAAGCTTGATGAGACGCATGATCCAGGGGGCATATAACTTCAGGCCAAACAGATCAATTCCAGAAGCAGCCAACTGACGAATGAAGAAATCCTGAGTGTTGAATCTTATGCCATTGACAATATAGAAGACCAGTGTCTTCATGGCGCCTTCGAGTTTAGCTCCAGAGAGTATCCTTTGATTGGCCAGAGAGTACGCCTCAGAATGTGATAGACTGTGTGGGGCAAGTACTTGAGGTCTTCAACAAAGAACTATTTAGGGTATTCAGCATCTTAGGGCAATGGCTTCATCATGCTCAGCATCTGACTCATATTTGGCTTGGGCTTCCGAAATATGCTCTGCAGTTTATCTTGATAGAGCTGACAACCTAGTTCACATAACTCACTAGGAGTGGGCAGGGAGGTAAGCTCAATGACGTCCTGAGCTTTGGCTTCATGATGAACATCTCCTGTCATCCACTGAAGGACCCAAGTCTTCGGATCCTTGTTGTAGCCTCGAATGTGCAAGGTTGCATAGAACTACAGCAAAAGCTCTTCATTCCAGTGCTCCTTGCCAGTCACAAAATATAGCAGCCCAACATCTATGAAGCAATCAAGTGCCTCTTCAAGGCATGGCAGCCCAGCAACAGCATCACAATCCAGACGCTTATGAGAAAAAACCCGGTCTTGGTTGTATAGGATATACGAGTAATAGCTTCGTTGCTGTCAGCTCCAAAACCTATCAGAGGAGATCTTGGGCTTCGTGTATGGGTTCTTGGTGCTGTCGAAGAATGTGTTGTGCTCTCTGAAGCTGAGCACACTAAATGAGCCGTGTGTTGTTGCAGCACTAGGAAGCCTTGGTAGTCTTGGCTTTGGCTTCAAGGTCTGAGGCCTCTCCTCCACGTGATAATCATATTGTGGCCCGGGAGCAGTGGGTGGAACCATTATAGGCCATCTAATAGTTACCAACTCACCTTGATAGAATGCGCATTCCATGGTATGAGGCCTTGGTGGAGGAACAACATCATCAGAAGTGACTGGTTGTTCAATGTTGTTAGGTACTTCAGTATTGTTGGTGGTGGTAGCTGATGACCCACAAGTATAGGGAGTCAATTGTAGCCCTTTTCAATAAGTAAGAGTGTCGAACCCAACAAGGAGCAGAAGGAAATGACAAGTGGATTTCAGCAAGGTACAGTTTGAAGTGCTAAAATTGTGAGTAGCGGAGTAGTTTGATAGCAAGATAATTTGTAACGAGCAAGTAACAATAGTAGTAACAAAAGTGCAGCAAGGTAGCCCAATCCTTTTGAGGAAAAGGACAGGCCAAAACGGTTTCTTATGATAAGGAAAGTGTCCTACTTATGATTAACCCTCTCGCAAGCATCCACAACTACGAGAAAAGTATTGTGAATAAATTCTAACCATAGCATTAAAGTTTTGGATCCAATCGGTCCCTACGGAATAGCGTATAAATGGGGGTTTAAGCTTCTGTCACTCTCGCAACACACCATCTAATAACTACTCCAGAATGCATTCCCTTAGCCCCAAATATGGTGAAGTGTCATGTAGTCGACGTTCACATGACACCACTAAGAGAATGACAACATACATACAATCAAAATATCGAACACATATCAAGTTCACATGATTACTTGCAATATGATTTCTCCCGTGACCTCAAGAACAAAAGTAACTACTCACAAATGATAAACATGCTCAAGATCAGAGGGGTATTAAATATCATAATGGATCCGAACATATAATCTTCCACCAAATAAACCATATAGTAATCAACTATAATATGTAATCAACACTACTAGTCACTCACAAGCACCAATCTATAGTTTTGATACAAAGATTGAACACAAGAGATGAACTAGGGTTTGAGAGGAGTTGGTGCTATGAAGATGTTGATGAATATAGCCCTCCCCGAGATGGGAGAGTTGTTGGTGATGATGACGACGATGATTTCCCCCTCCGGGAGGGAAGTTCCCCCGGCGGAATTGCTCCGCCGAAGGGAAAAAGTGCTCTTGCCTAAGTTCCACCTCGAGGCGGCAGCGCTTCGTCCCGAATGTCCTCCCCTCATTTTCTAGGTCAAAATGACTTATATACCAGAAGATGGGCACCGGAGGTGGGCCGAGGAGGGCAGCACCCACCAAGGCGCGCCTGGGCCTCCTGGTGCGCCCAAGTGGGTTGTGCCCACCTGGTGGCCCTCCTCTGGTACTTATTTGCTCTAATATTCATTAAATATTCCATACAAATTCCTAGGGGAGTTTCAGCTCATTTGAAGTTGTGCAGAATAGGTAGCTTGACGTAGCTTTTTTAGGTCCAGATTTCCAGCTGCCAGAATTCTCCCCCTTGGTGCATACCTTGCATATTATGAGAGACAAGGCATTAGAATTACTCCAAAAGCATTATTATACAATAAAACAACATAAATAACAGTAGGAAAACATGATGCAAAATGGACGTACCAACTCCCCCAATCTTAGACCTCGCTTGTCCTCAAGCAAAACCAAAATCGAAAAACATGTCCACATGCTTAGAGAGAGAGGTGTCGATAAAAACAAAAATACAGACATAGCAGCATCATGTGACTTATTATAGCAACAACAGACTTTAATATAAAACTTTTATCATAAACCTCTCATGAACAAGTGACAATTCATCACAACATCGAAGTATAAAGCATAAACTCTATTGGAAACCAACAAACTATGTTCTTAGTCAACTTTGCAACTGCAATTCATCATCTTTTCAGGAAGGGTCACGTATCGGAGCCTTTAGGCAAGTCCACATACTCAACCATCATTTAGTCTTCTATGATTGCTAACACTCACGACGTACACATGAGCAAAATGTTTCAACCGGACACAAAGAAAGATAGGGGCTTATAGTTTCGCCTCCCAACACACTCACCTCAAGGGTGATGTCAACAATAATAACTCATGCTACCCATATTAAACTGGACATATGTGCCTAGATCTTTCCTCGCCACATGATCCTTGCCAAAGGAAAAAAAAAGGAATAGAGAGAAAAACTTTGACTCTTGCATAAAAGTAAATACATGAAAGTAAAAGATAGGCCCTTCGCAGAGGGAAGCAGAGGTTGCCATGCGCTTTTTGTTTGTATGCTCGACCCCTTAGTGCAAGAGAACGTCACGTTATATTGCCCCTTGTGATGGCAACCTTTATTATGCAGTCTGTCGCTTTTATTCTTCACCATTACGAGTTCGTATAACGCTCAATTTTACCTTACACTAAATGGTCTCACATTTTTATAAGCAATTTTATTGCCCTTTTTGCACCGATGGCAACTTACTTGAAGGATATTACTCAATCCATAGGTAGATATGGTGGACTATCAAACAAGATAAGGTTTAAGGGTTTTGGATGCATAAGTAGTATCTCTACTTAGTGCGGAGTTTTTGGCTAGCAAACATAGGGGCAAGCACTACATGTTGAAGGATCTATGACAATATGACTTCTATGTGAATATGAACAAACATAAATCATTAAGTTGTCTTCCGTGTCCAACGTCAACAATTTTAGCATATAATATTTTGATGGGTGTCGGCGTCAAAACCGGCGTATCTCAGGTAGGGGGTCCTGAATTGTTCGTCTAAGGTTGATGGTAACAGGAGGCGGGGGACACGATGTTTGCCCAGGTTCGGGCCCTCTCTATGGAGGTAATACCCTACTCCTGCTTTATTGATCTTGATGAATATGAGTATTACAAGAGTTGATCTACCACGAGATCGTAATGGCTAAAACCCTAGAAGTCTAGCCTATATGATTATGATTGCCTCTACGGACTAACCCCTCCGGTTTATATAGACACTGAAGGGGACTAGGGTTGTACAAAGTCAATTACAGAGAAAGAATCTTCATATCCGGACGCCAAGCTTGCCTTCCATGCCAAGGAGAGTCCCATCCGAACACAGGTGAGAGTCTTCGGTCTTGTATCTTGACGGCTACTACACAACCTTCTTCTTGTAGACGTTGTTGGGCCTGCAAGTGCACAGGTTTGTAGGACGGTAGCAAATTTTCCTCAAGTGGATGACCTAAGGTTTATCAATCCATGGGAGGCGTAGGATGAAGATGGTCTCTCTCAAGCAACCCTGCAACCAAATAACAAAGAGTCTCTTGTGTCCCCAACACACCCAATACAATGGTAAATTGTATAGGTGCACTAGTTCAGCGAAGATATGGTGATACAAGTGCAATATGGATAGTAGATATTGGTTTTTGTAATCTGAAATTATGAAAACAGCAAGGTAACTAATGATAAAAGTGAGCGTAAATGGTATTGCAATGGTAGGAAACAAGGCCTAGGGTTCATACTTTCACTAGTGCAAGTTCTCTCAACAATAATAACATAGATAGATCATATAACAATCCCTCAACATGCAACAAAGAGTCACTGCAAAGCTACTAATAGCAGAGAACAAACGAAGAGATTATGGTAGGGTACGAAACCACCTCAAAGTTATTCTTTCGGATCAATCTATTCAAGAGTTCATACTAGAATAACACCTTAAGACACAAATCAACCAAAACCCTAATGTCACCTAGATACTCCATTGTCACCTCAAGTATCCTTGGGCATGATTATACGATATGCATCACACAATCTCAGATTCATCTATTCAACCAACACAAAGTACTTCAAAGAGTGCCCCAAAGTTTCTACCGGAGAGTCAAGAAAACGTGTGCCAACCCCTATGCATAGGTTCATGGGCGGAACCCGCAAGTTGGTCACCAAAACATACATCAAGTGGCACGTGATATCCCATTGTCACCATAGATAAACACGGCAAGACATACATCAAGTGTTCTCAAATCAAAGACTCAATCCGATAAGATAACTTCAAAGGGGAAACTCAATTCATCACAAGAGAGTAGAGGGGGAGAAACATCATAAGATCCAACTATAATAGCAAAGCTCGCGATACATCAAGATCGTGCCATAGAGAGAACACGAGAGAGAGAGAGAGATCAAACACATAGCTACTGGTACATACCCTTAGCCCCGAGGGTGAACTACTCCCTCCTCGTCATGGAGAGCGCCGGGATGATCAAGATGGCCACCGCTGATGGGTTCCCCCTTCGGTAGGGTGCCGGAACGGACTCCCGAGAGGTTTTTGGTGGCTACAGAGGCTTGCGGTGGCAGAACTCCCGATCTATCTTGATATTCGATGGTTTTAGGGTACGTAGGCTTATATAGGCGAAAGAAGTCGGTCGGGGGAGCCTCGAGGGGCCCACAAGACAGGGGGCGCGCCCAGTAGGGGGGGGGGCCTCCTATCTCCTGGCCTCCTCGAGGATCTTCTAATGTGAACTCCAAGTCTCCCGGATCATATTCTTCCAAAAAATCACGCTGCCGAAGGTTTCATTCCGTTTGGACTCCGTTTGATATTCCTTTTCCTCGAAATACTGAAACAGGCAATAAAACAACAATATGGGCTGGGCCTCCGGTTAATAGGTTAGTCCCAATAGTAATATAGAAGTGTATAATAAAGCCCATAATCATTCAAAACAGATAATAAAATAGCATGAATGCTTCATAAATTATAGATACGTTGGAGACGTATCAGCATCCCTAAGCTTAATTCCTACTCGTCCTCGAGTAGCTAAATGATAAAAGAAAGAATTTATGAAGTGTGAATGCTAGAAGGTGCACAAGTTTGATCAATAATAATTTCAATCACCTTTTAGAGCATGATAATATATCATAACAGTAGTTCATCTCATAAAACTTCTCACGATAAAGTAACAAACAATTCACATGTCAAAGCATAGACCATAAACTTTCTTGAAAACTAGCAAACTTCATTCTCGGTCATCAAACAATTGCAATTCATCTTATTTTCAGAAATAACAAACTCCACATACTCAACTATCATATAGTCTTCTACAGTTGCTAACACTCACGAAATACTAATGGTTATGGAGTTTCAATCGAACACTGAGAAAGATAGGGGCTTATAGTGTTGCCTCCCAACTTATTCACCTTTGGGTGATGTCAACAATAATAGTTCATGCTAACTTACATCCAATTGGATATATATAGCAGGATCTTCCCGACACGAGGTGCTTGCCAAAGGATAAAATGAAAAAGGGAAAGGTGAAGCTCACCTTGACTCTTGCATAAAGTAAAAGACATAAGGTAAAAGATAGGCCCTTCGCAGAGGGAAGCAGGGGTTGTCATGCGCTTTTAGGGTTGGATGCACAAAATCTTAATGCGAATGAACGTCACTTTATATTGCCACTTGTGTATGGACCTTTATTATGCAGTCCGTCGCTTTTATTGCTTCCATAACAAGAGATCGTATAAAGCTATTTTCTTCACACCAAAAGATCATACATATTTAGAGAGCAATTTTTATTGCTTGCACCGATGACAACTTACTTGCAGGATCTTACTCAATCCATAGGTAGGTATGGTGGACTCTCATGGCAAAACTGGGTTTAAGGATATTTGGAATCACAAGTAGTATCTCTACTTGGTGCAAGGAATTTTGGCTAGCATAAGGGGAAAGGCAAGCTCAACATGTTTGAATGATCCATGACAATATACTTTAACTGAGATGTCGGAAAACATAAACCATTATGTTGTCTTCCTTGTCCAACATCAACTCTTTAGCATGTCATACTTAATGAGTGCTCCCAACTATAAAATATGTCTACAATAGTATATTTATATGTGAAATCTCTCTTCCTTCAATATTCTTTCATGAATTGTTCAAATGACCAATACAATGCTTGCTAACCTTCAATAAATTTACAACCTCTACTTCTTAGACGTGAAGTCATTACTCCCCATGGGATAAGCAAATGAGGCATATATAATTTCAGATTTATTATGATCAACTCATTCAACAATTTACTCATAGGATATAAGTGAAGCACACGAGTAAATGACAAACTACTCCAAAAAGATATAAGTGAAGATCAATGAGTAGCTAAATAATTATGTAACTATACGAAGACTCCCTCTCATTTAGGAATTTCAGATCTTGGTATTGTATTCAAACCGCAAGCAAAATAAAATAAAATGACATTGCAAGGATAGCACAACTCATGTGAAGAAGCAAAAACTTAGGCTCAACCGATACTAACCGATAATTGTTGAAGAAGAAAGGTGGGATGCCTACCGGGGCATCCCCAAGCTTAGATGCTTAAGACTTCTTGAAATATTATCTTGGGGTGCCTTGGGCATCCCCAAGCTTGAAATTTTGTGTCTCCTTAATTCCTCTCATATCATGGTTTCTCTTTTTATCAAAAGCTTCATCCACACCAAACTCAACAAGAACTCGTGAGATAGGTTAGTATAAACCAATGCAAAACCTTATCATTTTCTACTGTAACAAATCACTAAAATTATTATTCAACATTGCATACTAAATGCCTCTGCATATTTAATACTCCTATCCTCAAATAGAATCATTAAACAAGCAAACATATGCAAACAATGCAAACATAACAGCAATCTGTCAAAACAGTACAGTCTGTAAAGAATGCAAGATTCATCATACTTCCCTAACTCCAAAAATTATGAAATAAAATTCCCACTGTAATAAATTTATCATATCTCAATATGCAAAAGGTTTAAACATTATATCATTCTCTGACTTTTCTAGGGAATTTTTGCAACAGCGGTAAACTTTCTGTTTTCAAACAGCAACATGTATACTAGCAAAATAATCATGGCAAAGGCTATCCTTGACTTTTTTTATTGAAACTAAAGATACAAAACGTTATTCTAAATAACAGCAAGCAAATACTAACAAGAGAAAATGACGCTCCAAGCAAAACACATATCATGTGGTGAATAAAAATATAGCTCCAAGTAAAGTTACCGATGAACGAAGACGAAAGAGGGGATGCCATCCGGGGCATCCCCAAGCTTAGGATCTTGGTTGTCCTTGAATATTACCTTGGGGTGCCTTGGTCATCCCCAAGCTTAGGCTCTTGCCACTCCTTATTCCATAGTCCATCGAATCTTTACCCAAAACTTGAAAACTCCACAACACAAAACTCAACAGAAAACTCGTAAGCTCCGTTAGTATAAGAAAATAAAACCACCACTTAGGTACTGTAATGAACTCATTCTAAATTCATATTGGTGTAATATCTACTCTACTCTAACTTATCTATTGTTCATACCCTCCGATACTACTCATAGATTCATCAAAATAAGTAAACAACACATAGAAAACAGAATCTGTCAAAAACAGAACAGTCTGAAGTAATCTGTATCGAACGTATACTTCTGGAACTCCAAAAATTCTACCGAATTAGGAAGTCCTAAGAAATTAATGTACCAATCAATAGCAAAAAGAATCAGATCATAAGAACTTTTATGTGAATTAACAAAACTAATTTACTGGGTGCAAAAGTTTCTGATTTTCAGCAGGATCAACACAACTATCACCGAAAGCTATCCTAAAGGTCTTACTTGGCACTTTATTGAAACAAAAGCTATAAAAACAAAGGATAGATATTGGGTTGTCTCCCAACAAGCGCTTTTCTTTAATGCCTTTCTAGCGAGGCACGATGATAACAATGATGCTCACATAAAAGATAAGAATTGAAATATAACGGGAGCATCATGAAGCATATGACTAGCACATTTAAGTCTAACCCACTTCCTATGCATAGGGATTTTGTGAGCAAACAACTTATGGGAACAATAATCAACTAGCATGGGAAGGTAAA
The DNA here is from genome assembly GCF_018294505.1 of Triticum aestivum. Lineage (NCBI taxonomy): Eukaryota > Viridiplantae > Streptophyta > Magnoliopsida > Poales > Poaceae > Triticum > Triticum aestivum. Next base: position 639,983,834 of record NC_057798.1, on the reverse strand, counting down.
ACAAGCATAGCTTCAAAATTTTCAACACATAGGGAGGAAACTTGACATTATTGCAATTCCTACAAGCATATGTTCCTCCCTCATAATAATTTTCAGTAGCATCATGAATAAATTCAAAAATATAACCAGCATCTAAAGCATTCTTTTCATGATCTACAAGCATAGAAAATTTACTACTCTCCACATAAGCAAAATTCCTCTCATTCGGAATAGTGGGAGTATCATAAGAGACTTGAACACTAAAAATTGTTTCCACATTAAAAGAGTAATGTTCAGAAAGAGGGTAATCATAATCATGACAAGATTTGTAAATATAATCATCGACTTTTTATAGCATAAGTTTCATCACAATAATCATCATAAGTAGCAACTTCGTTCTCATCATAATCGATTGAAACCTCTCCCAAGATAGTGGAATCACTAAATAAAGTTGACACTCTCCCAAATCCACTTTCATATTCATCACAATAAAATTCAACATCCTCCAAAATAGTGGGATCACTACTTCCTAAAGTTGACACTCTTCCAAACCCACTTTCATCAATATAATCATCATAGGTAGGAGGCATGCTATCATCATAACAACTTTGCATATCAAAACTTGGGATGCTAAAAGTATCATCTTCATTAAACATAGCATCCCCAAGCTTGGTACAAACATTAATTTCAGCAAATATATTATCAAATATGCCATCCTCATCAAACATAGCTTCCCCAAGCTTGGGCTCTTTCATATCACAGGCATAATCACTCTCATAATTAAAAATATGGATAGCACCAATAGTAAAGCAATTATCATCATCACAATGAGTAGTAGGAGCAACATAATTTGGGAGGGATACCTTTTTTTTACCTTTGTTGCTCCTTCTTTTCTTTTTCTTCTTCACATTATGTGTGGGTTCAACCTTCCTCTTTGAGCTCCTTATTGATGTGATTGGTTGAATAGAAAGCTCCTCGTTACCTGATTCATCATAAGAAATAATAGGAGGAGATTGGGAAGTCTCTTCCCTTTCATTATTATTCTCTTCTTCTTCTATTTGCTTTCTTTTCTTTATGTAATTGGCAATATAAGGATTTTCAATGCAATTCTCCGCACAAAAAATATAAATCTTTTCGAGATCAATATCAAGGAAATGCTCAAGATTAAATTCTGGAATAGGCTTAGTTAAATGTTTCAACTCTTCATAACCCAAAAGCAAACTAAGTTCATTATAATGTGCAAGGGAGATCAAATCATCACAATTTTTGGACATGATTCAGTCATGAAACAATTTGCATTGGAGATGTAAATGACCACGTTCATTGCAAAGTTCACAAGTACGGCAAAGGAATTTTAAATTTTCAGCACTCACATCTAGCCTTTCTTGCAACCATTTAGTTTCTAAATGCTTATGCCTCTTGCAATATATATCTTCTCTATTTGGTGTGTTCATGCAAACATGCACTCCACAAAAATCAACATGCTTATAGGGGACATTTTCATCATAACTAGTGCAATCATCATTAGTACTATGGATATTCAAAGAGTTCATACTAACAACATTGCAATCATGCTCATCATTCAAAGATTTAGTACCAAGCATTTTAATGCACTCTTATTCTAGCAATTGAGCACAATTTTCCTTTCCATCATACTCACGAAAGATATTAAAAAGACGAAGCGTATGAGACAAACTTAACTCCATTTTTTTGTTTTCTTTTATAAAATAAACTAGTTATAAAACAAGAAAAAAAAAGATTCGATTGCAAGATCTAAAGATATACCTTCAAGCACTCACCTCCCCAGCAACGGCGCCAGAAAAGAGCTTGATGTCTACTACACAACCTTCTTCTTGTAGACGTTGTTGGGCCTGCAAGTGCATAGGTTTGTTGGACAGTAGCAAATTTTCCTCAAGTGGATGACCTAAGGTTTATCAATCCGTGGGAGGCGTAGGATGAAGATGGTCTCTCTCAAGCAACCCTGCAACCAAATAACAAAGAGTCTCTTGTGTCCCCAACACACCCAATACAATGGTAAATTGTATAGGTGCACTAGTTCGGCGAAGAGATGGTGATACAAGTGCAATATGGATAGTAGATATAGGTTTTTGTAATCTAAAATTATAAAAACAGCAAGGTAACTAATGATAAAAGTGAGCGTAAACGGTATTGCAATGGTAGGAAACAAGGCCTAGGGTTCATACTTTCACTAATGCAAGTTCTCTCAACAATAATAACATAGATAGATCATATAACTGTTGGAAATATGCCCTAGAGGCAATAATAAATTAGTTATTATTATATTTCCTTGTTCATGATAATCGTTTATTATCCATGCTATAATTGTATTAATAGGAAACTCAGATACATGTGTGGATACATAGACAACACCATGTCCCTAGTAAGCCTCTAGTTGACTAGCTCGTTGATTAATAGATGGTTACGGTTTCCTGACCATGGACATTGGATGTCATTGATGACAGGATCACATCATTAGGAGAATGATGTGATGGACAAGACCCAATCCTAAGCCTAGCACAAAAGATCGTAGTTCATATGCTAAAGCTTTTCTAATGTCAAGTATCATTTCCTTAGACCATGAGATTGTGCAACTCCCGGATACCGTAGGAATGCTTTGGGTGTACCAAACATCACAACATAACTGGGTGGCTATAAAGGTGCACTATAGGTATCTCCGAAAGTGTCTGTTGGGTTGGCACGAATCGAGACTGGGATTTGTCACTCCGTGTGACGGAGAGGTATCTCTGGGCCCACTCGGTAGGACATCATCATAATGTGCACAATGTGACCAAGGGGTTGATCATGGGATGATGTGTTACAGAACGAGTAAAGAGACTTGTCGGTAACGAGATTGAACAAGGTATCGGCATACCGACGATCGAATCTCGGGCAAGTACAATACCGCTAGACAAAGGGAATTGTATACGGGATTGATTAAGTCCTTGACATCGTGGTTCATCCGATGAGATCATCGTGGACCATGTGGGAGCCAACATGGTTATCCAGATCCCGCTGTTGGTTATTGACCGGAGAACGTCTCGGTCATGTCTGCATGGTTCCCGAACCCGTAGGGTCGACACACTTAAGGTTCGATGACGCTAGGGTTATAAAGGAAGTTTGTATGTGGTTACCGAATGTTGTTCGGAGTCCCGGATGAGACCCCGGACGTCACGAGGAGTTCCGGAATGGTCCGTAGGTAAAGATTTATATATGTGAAGTCCTGTTTTGGTCACCGGAAAAGTTTCGGGTTTTATCGGTAACGTACCGGGACCACCGGGAGGGTCCCGGGGGTCCACCAAGTGGGGCCAACATCCCCGGAGGGCTGCATGGGCCAAGTGTGGGAGGGGACCAGCCCCAGGTGGGCTGGTGCACCCCCCCACAAGGGCCCAAGGCGCCTAGGGTTTGGGGAGGGGGTGCTTCGACCTAACTTGGGGGGCAAGTTTCCCCTCTCCCCTCCCTTGGCCGCCACCCTAGATGGGATTGGGGTGGCCGCACCCCTTGGGGTGGAAACCCTAGAGGGGGTGCACCCCCTCCCTCTCCCCTATATATAGTTGAGGTCTTGAGGGATGCCAACACATGAGTTTTGACCTCTCCCTGGCGCAGCCCTACCTCTCTCCCTTCTCCTCTCCCGCGGTGCTTGGCGAAGCCCTGCAGGATTGCCACGCTCCTCCACCACCACCACACCGTTGTGCTGCTGCTGGATGGAGTCTTCCTCAACCTCTCCCTCTCTCCTTGCTGGATCAAGGCATGGGAGACATCACCGGGCTGTACATGTGTTGAACGCGGAGGTGCCGTCCGTTCGGCACTAGGATCTCCGGTGATTTGGATCACGACGAGTACGACTCCTTCAAGCCTGTTCTCTTGAATGCTTCCGCTTAGCGATCTACAAGGGTATGTAGATGCACTCTCCTTCCCCTCGTTGCTGGTTTCTCCATAGATAGATCTTGGTGACACGTAGGAAAATTTTGAATTTCTGCTACGTTCCCCAACAATAACAATCCCTCAACATGCAACAAAGAGTGACTCCAAAGCTACTAATAGCGGAGAACAAACAAAGAGATTATGGTAGGGTACGAAACCACCTCAAAGTTATTCTTTCGGATCAATCTATTCAAGAGTTCATACTAGAATAACACCTTAAGACACAAATCAACCAAACCTCAAGTATCCGTGGGCATGATTATACGATATGCATCACACAATCTCAGATTCATCTATTCAACCAACACAAAGTACTTCAAAGAGTGCCCCAAAGTTTCTACCGGAGAGTCAAGAAAATGTGTGCCAACCCCTATGCATAGGTTCATGGGCGGAACCTGCAAGTTGGTTACCAAAACATACATCAAGTGGCACGTGATATCCCATTGTCACCACAGATAAACACGGCAAGACATACATCAAGTGTTCTCAAATCAAAGACTCAATCCGATAAGATAACTTCAAAGGGGAAACTCAATTCATCACAAGAGAGTAGAGGGGGAGAAACATCATAAGATCCAACTATAATAGCAAAGCTCGCGATACATCAAGATCGTGCCATAGAGAGAACACGAGAGAGAGAAAGAGATCAAACACATAGCTACTGGTAGACACCCTCAGCCCTGAGGGTGAACTACTCCCTCCTCGTCATGGAGAGCGTCGGGATGCTGAAGATGGCCACCGGTGATGGGTTCCCCCTCCGGCAGGGTGCCGGAACGGACTCCTGAGAGGTTTTTGGTGGCTACAGAGGCTTGCGGCGGCAGAACTCTCGATCTATCTTGATATTCGATGGTTTTAGGGTACGTAGGCTTATATAGGCGAAAGAAGTCGGTCGGGGGAGCCTCGAGGGGCCCACGAGACAGGAGGGCGCACCCATTAGGGGGGGGGCGCCCTCCTATCTCATGGCCTCCTCGAGGATCTTCTGACGTGAACTCCAAGTCTCTCGGATCATATTTTTCCAAAAAATCATGCTGCCGAAGGTTTCATTCCGTTTGGACTCCGTTTGATATTCCTTTTCCTCGAAATACTGAAACAGGCAATAAAACAGCAATATGGGCTGGGCCTCCGGTTAATAGGTTAGTCCCAAAAGTAATATAAAAGTGTATAATAAAGCCCATAATCATTCAAAACAGATAATAAAATAGCATGAATGCTTCATAAATTATAGATACGTTGGAGACGTATCATATCTTCATAGCCCATTAGTCCAGCCAAGGTCAATAGGCCGGACACCCGAGGACCCCTTAATCCAGGACTCCCTCAGTAGCTCCTGAACCAGGCTTCAATGACATGGTGTCCGGCGCGCAGATTGTCTTCGGCATTGAAAGGCGGGTTCCTTCTCCGAATACTCCAAAATAGTCTTTGAACACAAGAATCGTGTCCGGCTCTGCAAATTAAATTCCACACACAATCGCAAAGAGTATAATATTTCACGAGTCCAATCCGCTGACAATATTTTTGAAGGAAATATTCCCTAGAGGCAATAATAAAGTTATTATTTATTTCCTTATTTCATGATAAATGTTTATTATTCAAGCTAGAATTGTACTAACCGGAAACATAATACATGTGTGAATACATAGACAAACATAGTGTCACTAGTATGCCTCTACTTGACTAGCTCGTTAATCAAAGATGGTTAAGTTTCGTAACCATAGACATGAGTTGGCATTTGATTAACGGGATCACATCATTAGGAGAATGATGTGATTGACTTAACCCATTCCGTTAGCTTAGCACCTTATCATTTAGTATGTTGCTATTGCTTTCCTCACGACTTATACATGTTCCTATAACTATGAGATTATGCAACTCCCGTTTATCGAAGGAACACTTTGTGTGCTACCAAACATCACAACAAAACTGGGTGATTATAAAGGTGCTCTACAGGTGTCTTCGAAGGTACTTGTTGGGTTGACATATTTCGAGATTAGGATTCGTCACTCCGATTGTCGGAGAGGTATCTCAGGGCCCACTTGGTAATGCACATCACTATAAGCCTTGCAAGCATTGTAACTAATGAGTTAGTTGCAGGATGATGTATTATGGAACGAGTAAAGAGACTTGCCGGTAACGAGATTGAACTAGGTATTGAGATACCAACGATTGAATCTCGGGCAAGTAACATACCGATGACAAAGGGAACAATGTATGTAGGAACCAATATGAGCATCCAGGTTCCGCTATTGGTTATTGACCGAAGACGTGTCTCGGTCATGTCTACATAGTTCTCGAACCCGTAGGGTCCGCACGCTTAAAGTTAGATGACGGTTATATTATGAGTTTATGTGTTTTGATGTACCGAAGGTAGTTCGGAGTCCCGAGGAGTCTCAAAATGGTCGAGACATAAAGATCGATATATTGGACGACTATATTCGGACATCGGAAAGGTTCCGAGTGATTCGGGTATTTTCGGAGTACCGGGGAGTTACGGGAACACCGGGAGAAGTATTGGGCCTTATTGGGCCATACGGGAATAGAGGAGAGAGGCCAAAAGGAAGGAGGCGCGCCCCGCCTCTCGTCCGAATTGGACAAGGGGTGCAGCCCCCTTTTCCTTCTCCATCTCCCCCTCTTTCCTTCTCTCCTACTCCGGAAAGGAAGGGGGAATCCGACTAGGACTTGGGAGTCCTAGTAGGACTCCTCACACTTGGCACTCCCCTTCTAGGGCCGGCCTCTCCCTCCCTCCTTTATATACGGGGGCAGGGGGCACCTCTAGATACAACAATTGATCCCTTGGATCTCTTAGCCATGTGCGGTGCCCCCCTCCACCATAATCCACCTCGATAATATCGTAGCGGTGCTTAGGCGAAGCCCTGCGTCGGTAGAACATCATCATCGTCACCACGCCGTCGTGCTGACGGAAGTCTCCCTTAAAGCTCGGTTGGATCGGAGTTCGAGGGACGTCATCGAGCTGAACGTGTGCTGAACTCGGAGGTGCCGTGCGTTCGGTACTTGATCGGTCGGATCGTGAAGACGTACGACTACATCAACCGCGTTGTGCTAATGCTTCCGCTTTCAGTCTATAAGGGTACGTGGACACACTCTCCCCTCTCGTTGCTATGCATCACCGTGATCCTGTGTGTGCATAGGAAATTTTTTAAATTACTACATTCCCCAACAGTGGCATCCGAGCCAGGTTTATACGTAGATATTATATGCACGAGTAGAACACAAGTGAGTTGTCGGCGATACAAGTCATACTGCTTACCAGCATGTCATACTTTGGTTCGGCGGTATTGTTGGATGAAGCGGCCCGGACTGACATTACACGTACGCTTACGCGAGACTGGTTCTACCGACGCGCTTTGCACACAGGTGGCTGGCGGGTGTCAGTTTCTCCAACTTTAGTTGAACCGAGTGTGGCTACACCCGGTCCTTGAGAAGGTTAAAACAACACTAACTTGACGAACTATCATTGTGGTTTTGATGCATAGGTAAGAACGGTTCTTGCTCAGCCCATTCCAGCCACGTAAAACTTGCAACAACAAAGTAGAGGACGTCTAACTTGTTTTTACAGGGCATGTTGTGATGTGATATGGTCAAGGCATGATGCTATATTTTATTGTATGAGATGATCATGTTTTGTAACCGAGTTATCGGCAACTGGCAGGAGCCATATGGTTGTCGCTTTATTGTATGCAATGCAATCGCCCTGTAATTGCTTTACTTTATCACTAAGCGGTAGCGATAGTCGTAGAAGCAATAGTTGGCGAGACGACAATGATGATATGATGGAGATCAAGGTGTCGCGGCGGTGACGATGGTGATCATGACGGTGCTTCGGAGATGGAGATCACAAGCACAAGATGATGATGGCCATATCATATCACTTATATTGATTGCATGTGATGTTTATCTTTTATGCATCTTATCTTGCTTTGATTGACGGTAACATTATAAGATGATCTCTCACTAAATTTCAAGATAAAAGTGTTCTCCCTGAGTATGCACCGTTGCCAAAGTTCGTCATGCCTAGACACCACGTGATGATCGGGTGTGATAAGCTCTACGTCCATCTACAACGGGTGCAAGCCAGTTTTGCACACGCAGAATACTCAGGTTAAACTTGACGAGCCTAGCATATGCAGATATGTCCTCAGAACACTGAGACCAAAAGGTCGAGTGTGAATCATATAGTAGATATTATCAACATAGTGATGTTCACCATTGAAAACTACTCCATTTCACGTGATGATCGGTTATGGTTTAGTTGATTTGGATCACGTGATCACTTAGATAAATAGAGAGATGTCTATCTATGTGGGAGTTCTTCAATAATATGATTAATTGAACTTAAATTTATCATGAACATAGTCCTGGTAGTATTTTGCAAATTATGTTGTAGATCAATAGCTCGCGTTGTTGCTTTCATATGTTTATTTTGATATGTTCCTAGAGAAAACTGTGTTGAAAGATGTTAGTAGCAATGATGTGGATTGGATCCGTGATCTAAGGATTGTCCTCATTGCTGCACAGAAGCATTATGTCCTTGATGCACCGCTAGGTGACGGACCTATTGCAGGAGCAGATGCAGACGTTATGAACATTTGGCTAGCTCAATATGATGACTACTTGATAGATTAGTGCACCATGCTTAATAGCTTAAAATCGGGACTTCAAAGACATATTGAACGTCATGGGCCATATGAGATGTTCCAGGAGTTGGAGTTAATATTTCAAGAAAATACCCGAGTTGAGAGATATGAAGTCTCCAACAAGTTCTATAGCTAAAAGATGGAGGAGAATTGCTCAACTAGTGAGCATGTGCTCAGATTGTCTGGTTACTACAATCGCTTTAATCAAGTGTGAGTTAATCTTCTAGATAAGATAGTGATTGATAGAGTTCTTTAGTCACCATCACCAAGTTAGTAGAATTTCGTGATGAACTATAGTATGCAAAGAATGACGAAAACGATTCCCGAGCTCTTCGCGATGTTGAAATCAACGAAGGTAGAAATCAAGAAAGAGCATCAAGTGTTGATGATTAACAAGACCACTAGTTTCAAGAAAAGGGCAAAGGGAAATAAAGGGAACTTCAAGTAGAATGACAAGCAAGTTGTCACTCTTGCGAAGAAGCCCAAAGTTGGACCAAAGCCTGAAACTCAGTGCTTACACTGCAAAGGAAATGGTCACTGGAAACGGAAATGCCCTGAATATTTGGTGGATAAGAAGGATGACAAAGTGAACATGGGTATATTTGATATACAGGTTATTGATGTGTGCCTTACTAGTGTTTATAGTAGCCCCTGAGTATTTGATACTTGTTCGGTTGCTAAGATTAGTAACTCGAAACAAGAGTTACATAATAAACAGAGACTAGTTGAGGGGAAGTGACGATGAGTGTTGGAAGTAGTTCCAAGATTGATATGATCATCATCTCACACTCCCTATACTTTCGGGATTAGTGTTAAACCTAAATAAATGTTATTTGGCGTTTGCGTTGAGCATGAATATGATTTGATCATGTTTATTGCAATACAGTTATTCATTTAAAGTCAAAGAATAATTGTTGTTCTGTTTACATGAATAAAACCTCCAATGGTCATACACCCAATGAAAATACATTGTTGGATCTCGATCGTAGTGATACACATATTCATAATATTGATGCCAAAAGATGCAAAGTTAATAATGATAGTGCAACTTATTTGTGGCACTGCTGTTTGGGTCATATCAGTGTAAAGCGCATGAAGAAACTCCATAAAGATGGATTTTCGGAATCACATGGTTATGAATCATTTGATGCTTGCGAACCGTGCCTTTTGGGAAAGATGACTAAAACTCCGTTCTCCAGAACAATGGAATGAGCTACTGACTTGTTGGAAATAATACATACTGATGTATGTAGACCAATGAGAATTAAGGCTCGTGGTGGGTATCGTTATTTTCTGACCTTCACAGATGATTTGAGCAGATATGGGTATATCTACTTGATGAAACATAAGTCTAAAATAGTTGAAAGGTTCAAAGAATTTCAGAGTGAAGTGGAAAATCATCGTAACAAGAAAATAAAGTTTCTGCGATCTGATCGTGGAGATGAATATTTGAGTTACGAGTTTGGCCTTCAGTTAAAATAATGTGGAATAGTTTCACAAACTCATGCCACCTGGAACACTACAGCGTAACAATGTGTCCGAACGTCATAACCACACTTTATTTGATATGGTGCGATCAATGATGTCTCTTACCGATTTACCAATATCGTTTTGGGGTTATGCATTAGAGATAGCTGCATTCACATTAAATAGGGCACCATCTAAATCCATTGAGATGACACCGTATAAACTATGGTTTAGCAATAAACCTAAGTTGTCGTTTCTTAAAGTTTGGAGTTACGATGCTTATGTGAAAAAGTTTCAACTTGATAAGCTCGAACCCAAATCGGAGAAATGCGTCTTCATAGGATACCCAAAGGAGACTGTTGGGTACACCTTCTATCACAAATCCGAAGGCAAGACATTCATTGCCAAGAATGGATCCTTTCTAGAGAAGAAGTTTCTCTCGAAAGAAGTGAGTGGGAGAAAAGTAGAACTTGATGAGGTAATAATACCTTCTCCCGAATTGGAAAATAGTTCATCACTGAAATCAGTTCCAGTGATTCCTACACCAATTAGTGAGGAAGCTAATGATGATGATCATGAAACTTTAGGTCAAGTTACTACAGAACCTCGTAGGTCTTCCAGAGTACGGTCTGCACCAGAGTGGTACGGTAATCCTGTTCTGAAAGTCATGTTACTAGACCATGATAAACCTACGAACTATGAGGAAGCGATGATGAGCCCAAATTCTGCGAAATGGCTGGAGGCCATGAAATCTGAGATAGGATCCATGTATGAGAACAAAGTGTGGACTTTGGTTGACTTGCCCGATGATCAGCGAGCCATAGAAAATAAATGGATCTTCCAGAGGAAGGCCGACGTTGATGGTAGTGTTACTATCTACAAAGCTCGACTAGTCGCAAAAAGGTTTTCGACAAGTTCAAGGTGTTGACTACAATGGGATTTTCTCAACTGTAGCGCTGCTTAAGTCTGTCCAAATCATGTTAGCAATTGCCACATTTTATGAAATCTGGCAACTGGATGTCAAAACTGCATTCCTTAATGGTTTTCTTAAAGAAGAGTTGTATATGATGCAACCAGAAGGTTTTGTCAATCCTAAAGGTGCTAACAAAATGTGCAAGCTCCAGTGATCCATCTATGGACTCGTGCAAGCATCTCGGAGTTGAAATATATGCTTTGATAAGTTGATCAAAGCATATAGTTTTATACGGACTTGCAGTGAAGCCTGTATTTACAATAAAGTGAGTGGGAGCACTACAACCTTTTTGATAAGTATATGTGAGTGACATATTGTTGATCAGAAATGATGTAGAATTTTTCTGGAAAGCATAAGGAAGTGTTTGAAAGGAGTTCTTTAAAAGAAAGACCTCAGTAAAGCTAATTACATATTGAGCATCAAGATCTATTGAGATAGATCAAGACGCTTGATATGATTTTCAATGAGTACATACCTTGACAAGATTTTGAAGTAGTTCAAAATGGAACAGTCAAAGAAAGAGTTCTTGCCTGTGTTGTAAAGGTATGAAATTGAGTAGGAGTCAAATCCCGACCACGGCAGAAAATAGAAAGAAAATGGAAGTCATTCCCTATGCCTCAGTCATAGGTTCTATAAAAGTATGCCATGCTATGGACCAGACCTATTGTATACTCTGCCCTGGTTTGGCAAGGGAGTACAATGGTGATCTAGGAGTAGATCACTAGACATTGGTCAAAATTATCCTTAGTGGAATAAGGATATGTTTCTCGATTATGGAGGTGACAAGAGGTTCGTCGTAAAAGGTTACGTTGATGCAAGATTTGACACTGATCCAGATGACTCTAAGTGTCAATCTGGACACATATTGAAAGTGGGAGCAATTAGCTAGATTAGCTCCGTACAGAACATTGTAGACATAGAATATTTTTGCAAAATACATACGACTCTGAATGTGACAGACCCGTTGACTAAACTTCTCTCATGAGCAAAACATGATCACACCTTAGTACTCTTTGGGTGTTAATCACATAGCAATGTGAACTAGATTATTGACTCTAGTAAACCCTTTGGGTGTTGGTCACATGACGATGTGAACTATGGGTGTTAATCATATACATATATGAATATTGGTGTTAAATCTCATGGCGATGTGAACTAGATTATTGACTCTAGTGCAAGTGGGAGACTGAATAAAATATGCCCTAGAGGCAATAATAAAGCTATTATTTATTTCCTTATTTCATGATAAATGTTTATTATTCATGCTAGAATTGTATTAACCGGAAACATAATACATGTGTGAATACATAGACAAACATAGTGTCACTAGTATGCCTCTACTTGACTAGCTCGTTAATCAAATATGGTTAAGTTTCCTAACTATAGACATGAGTTGTCATTTGATTAACGGGATCACATCATTAGGAGAATGATGTGATTGACTTGACCCATTCCATTAGCTTAGCACCTGATCGTTTAGTATGTTGCTATTGCTTTCTTCATGACTTATACATGTTCATAAAACTATGAGATTATGCAACTCCCGTTTATCGGAGGAACACTCTGTGTGCTACCAAACGTCACAACGTAACTGGGTGATTATAAAGGTGCTCTATAGGTGTCTCCGAAGGTACTTGTTGGGTTGACGTATTTCAAGATTAGGATTCGTCACTCCGATTGTCGAAGAGGTATCTCAGGGCCCACTCGGTAATGCACATCACTATAAGCCTTGCAAGCATTGTAACTAATGAGTTAGTTGCAGGATGATGTATTACGGAACGAGTAAAGAGACTTGCCGGTAACGAGATTGAACTAGGTATTGAGATACCGACGATCGAATCTCGGTCAAGTAACATACCGATGACAAAGGGAACAATGTATGTTGTTATGCGGTTTGGCCGATGAAGATCTTCGTAGAATATGTAGGATCCAATATGAACATTCAGGTTCCTCTATCGGTTATTGACCGGAGACGTGTCTCGGTCATGTCTACATAGTTCTCGAACCCATAGGGTCCGCACACTTAAAGTTAGATGACGATTATATTATGAATTTATGTGTTTTGATGTACCTAAGGTAGTTCGGAGTACCGTATGTGATCGGGGACATGACAAGGAGTCTCAAAATGGTCGAGACATAAAGATCGATATATTGGACGACTATATTCGGACATCAGAAAGGTTCCGAGTGATTCGGGTATTTTCGGAGTACCTGGGAGTTACGGGAATTCACCGGGAGAAGTATTGGGCCTTATTGGGCCATACGGGAATAGAGGAGAGAGGCCAAAAGGAAGGAGGCGCGCCCCCCCTCTGGTCCGAATTGGACAAGGGGTGCAGCCCCCTTTTCCTTTTCCCTCTCCCCCTCTTTCCTTCTCTCCTACTCCGGAAAGGAAAGGGGAATCCTACTAGGACTCCCCACACTTGGCGCTCCCCCTCTAGGGCCAGCCTCTCTCTCCCTCCTTTATATACGGGGGCAGGGGGCACCTCTAGATACAACAATTGATCCCTTGGATCTCTTAGCCGTGTGCGGTGCCCCCCACCACCATAATCCACCTCGATAATATCGTAGCGGTGCTTAGGCGAAGCCCAGCATCGGTAGAACATCATCATCATCACCACGCCGTCGTGCTGACGGAACTCTCCCTCAAAGCTTGGCTAGATCGGAGTTCGAGGGACGTCATCGAGCTGAACGTGTGCTGAACTCGGAAGTGTCATGCGTTCGGTACTGGATCGGTCGGATCGTGAAGATGTATGACTACATCAACCGCGTTGTGCTAACGCTTCCACTTTCGGTCTACGAGGGTACGTGGACACATTCTCCCCTCTCGTTGCTATGCATCACCATGATCCTGCATGTGCGTAGGAAATTTTTAAATTACTACGTTCTCCAACACTTTTGTAATGTGACATCACGTCGCCGCCTGGCCATTATTTCGAACTGTTTTTAGCCTATCGCTCCATATTTCGAGATGCGGTTTCATTGACATGTCTTGTCAAAACAGAGATCGCGTCCCCTTATTACGGGATTCTCATCAATACGGGCATGGGTAACCCAACCGTTCCGTTGGCATGATTCCTTGGGAATAGGCATGTTTTAAGGCCTAGGAGGGGGTGTTTGATATTCCTCGCCTTTATAAGGGGGCTAAGACCCGTCTTCTCTCCTTTACGCCAACCCTTTCCTCAACCTCTCCCACCTAGAGCTCTAGTGCCCAAGGTTGAGTCTAATTGCTTCGCAATTCTAGTCATGTCTGAACCCAACCCTCAAGGCCGGTGGGTGGCTTCCTCTATCATAGAGGAGGATATTGCGAAGCTCCGGGCGGCAAGATACCTGACCGCAGAAATCCCCCACAGGCTTCCTGCGCACGGGTAGGTTACTCCTACTCCCAGATCCGGTGAGAGGGTCGTATTCATCTCCCACTTCCTCCGAGGGCTAGGGTTCGCTCTTCATCCCTTCGTTCGAGGGCTCATGTTCTATTACGGGCTAGATTTTCACGATCTAGCTCCGGACTCCTTTCTTCATGTCTCGGCGTTGATTATCATGTGCGAGGCCTTCCTCCGTATTCCCTGACACTTCGGCTTGTGGCTCAAGAACTTTAATGTGAAGCCGAAGGTAGTCGACGGGAAACAAGCGGAGTGCGGTGGTGCTGCAGTGAGAAAACTCACTAATACTCCTTGGCCAAAGGGCTCCTTCACAGAAACTTCCGACCTATAGCAGCGGGAGTGGTTTTACATCACTGAACCTGTGGTACCAAGTGGGCAGCTGCACCTGCGTTCCGATCTGGCCCTCTGTTACAGCTTGCATCATGGATTAATAAGGGGCTGGATTGGGGATCCATTGATGAAGTGCAGATGCTGCAAAGCCGCATACGGAGCCTCATTGAAAAGGACACCAGTCTCATCAACGTAATCCAAGTAATGCTAGTCCGTCAGGTCCTACTGTGCCAGCAACGGCCTCTCCGCAAGTGGGTGTTCAATCCGGAAGGACCACGAACCCTTCAACACTTCTCCGACACGACGCTCAAAGGAATCTGGAAATTATTCTTCGGGACACGAAAACAGTGGCCGGATACTACAGAAGACATCGGCCTTGACTGCAACCATTCGGATACCTCGGTAAGCACTCGACTCCCGAACACAGCTTAGTTAAATTTCTCATAACAATGTACTGAGAAAAACATACCCGGCCAGGTCTGGATCATGAAGGCGGAGAGAATTTAGGTGTTCGTCCCCTCTTCCCGAAGACTCAGCTGATCTGGTGTTGACAAGGATGTTGGTTCCGGCACCATATCAAGTGCCGGCGAAGGAAGACAAGGAGGAGAGCAAAAAGGCCCAGGGTGGCCCCCATTCTAGAGGCATGCCAGGTACCTCGTCCGGGGAGATTGGAACTCCCTCTTCCGAAGATGTAAGGGAAGGAGAAACTGACATCCCTTCTCCCCATGGGAAGAAGAGAACCGCCTCCGAAGAGTTGAAGATAAAGGCTTCTAAGCGAGGGAAGATATCCCTGTCAGGGGGTTCTGGTTCGGGAGGTGATGTTGACACGCAGTTCCTTCGTAAGGACATGCCCTTAGCTGAATATTAAGTGAACAAGGGTGTTTTAAACATATCCCGTTCTTTCCTGGTTGCAAGGGTAACATTTAAAATATATGCTTGCAGTCCGGCATGCAGCCTTCCTCAACAATCCTCCTCGTCGGGGGATCTTCTTTCGGAGATGATGAAGAGCGAGACGCCTCCATAGATCTCCCCGCCTAATAAGGTAGACGACACCGAGGTGTCGTCCCGGAGGATCTCTCCCGATCAACAAGTGGTGCGAGGGACAATGAAGACTAGGCCCGAAGGGGACACTTTGGCTGTCCAGGGTCCGAGATGTGCGGCCCCTCTGGGGACCAACAATAAAGGCCTCGGACTATCTGATTTACAGCCAGAGATGACTCTAAGGTCGAGTATACATATTCCTATGAAAGGAGTCCGTACCCCTTCAGCTGCTTCCAGGGATCCGGAGGCGCCGGATACATTGATGGACATATTGCGACATGCGCCCGTCTCAGAGGAACATCGTACCTTGATGGGTGCGGTGGTTGAGAGGGTTCTATCCATGAAAAGCGGATTGAATGAAGCCTTTACGGGCCTGCTAAGAGGCTTCGAGGTACGTAATGTAATATTTTCAATTGTGCTATAAACGCAAAATGCCCTGTGTATAGATAGTAGCCCCTGAGACTTTGGTTGGCATCCAAAGGGAGGCGATCAGAGGATCAAGAAAGATATGCCCATGAAATAATCTGACTAATTGGAACACAGGCTGTTACATCCCTGGCGACTGCCCAAGCTACAGACGTTGCAGATATGAAGCAGAAACTTGATGTGGCGGATGATGACATCGCTTATTAACAGGCGGCTCGACGAGCCGCAAGGTATGTTTTTGGGGCAGTCAGTTTATGCAAGTGCTATAATATGACCATGACGCTGAGAATTGTATACTGAGGTATGCATAACTGCAGATAGTGCCGCCGAAGTTGAGACCCTTCGGGATGAGCTTGCCCGGGCCAAGGAGCAAGCCAGGATGAGTAATGCGGCTGCCGAAAAGGTAGCTACTGAATTAGAGGCCGAACAGGCTGCTCGGCGCCAGTGCGAGGAGAGAATATCTACTATGGCGCTTGAGCTAAAGGATGCCACTAGCCGATGCGAATTTCTCGAGAAAGATAACAAAACCAGAGTGGTTGATCTTGATAAGGCCTTACAAGAGGCGAGGGAAGCACGGTCTGAGTCTAGAGCAGCTCGGGAGGAGATCCGACAAGCTGGGGAGATCGCGGCTGGTAAGCCCTTCTTATTACAAACTAAATTCGGTGATCCGAAGTACGCCCCGCTTAATCAAATGTGGAGTTCTCCAGACGCAGTTTTGGACTTGCCGAAGAGTGTCTCCGATGCAACACAATTTTTCCAAGCGCAAGAAGGCATGCAACGGAAAAGCTTTTCTGGTCGCAATTCAGCATGCCAAAGCGTCCGCTGTTGCTGAATGAACAGATTGCCCAGTGGGCTGAGCTCCACAAGATATCCGGATCTGTCATGAAGGACGTCGTGGTCTAGCTGTGGCCGACTAAGCCAATTCTGAATAGTTATTTCGGTTTGGTGCAGCGACTTGTTGATGCGGTTCCGCGTATCAATGCTGTCAAGCAGTCAACGTGGATAGAAGGTGCACGGATGGCCCTTGCCCGCGTCAAGACATACTGGGCGAAGATGAAGGCCACCGATATTGCAGCGAAAAGTCCACCCAAGGGCAAGGATGATCATATGCCAGAGCATTATTTTGAGGATGTCCTAGAGGGTGCCCTCTTGATAGAGGGTCAGTGCTCGAAAGATATTATGTTCGAGTGAAGTGTACCAAAATTGTAAAAACAATATTATGATATATTAGGGCTATGTTTTATACTTTTGCCTAAATTTTTTTTGGTGCCTCCCGTGCGGCCATTTTTTGTATAATCTGAAAGTTTACCAGTGGTCGGCTTCGACCCTCTCGCATATAGCGCGGGGGTGTTCGGAAAAGCACTTGATCACTCTTGACCCAATGTCTTGGTCCATTAAGGAGGTTTCAATGCGGCGAACCAGGCAATCGGACTATACGGCTCTAATACTCTCACTTAGCCATAGGAGTTTGACGATGGGTCTATGATATAGCCCCTGGTATGTACGAGGTTATCTGAATAGGGTGCGTTTACATACGTGACCAGAAGAACGGTCCTTAGTGTAATACGGAAGGAATCGCTAAGATTCCGGTGAGTCATTGAGTGGTTGACCAGCTCTCGCCGCATCATGACAGTCAGTTTTCGGCTTTCTCTACTGAGGTTCTCATCCGGACGAACCAGGACACAATCGCAGTAGATCTCCCTTTACTACCCTAGCCGATAGAGCGGAACGTAAGGTAGTAAGCAAAGGAGCTGGGCAACCCAACTGTTTTCCAAAGACATGATTCGGAGCTGATGCATATAAGGCCAAACTCGTGACGCCGAAATGTGCTATAAAGCTGCTCGGACTTGTTGGCAACTCATATGTTGCCATATCGAGCCCCTGGCAATATATGCCGAGGGTCGAAAGCTGATAAAAAGGGCACTTTACAGGTTTAAAATAAAGAGTGCGGTCTACAGAAAACATTTGGACCTCCTGTCGCACGTCTGCGCTGCTGTGCCTTGGTTAAAGGACTTCTCAGCAAATATAGTCACCTGTAGTAAAAGATAAAAAATGGTTAGAAAAAAAAGGCTATGAGAGTGCGGATAGTGTTATAGGTCTGTCCGCATTGTGCCTCCGTCGGTGACCAGGGTATTTTAAGTGTATATTTATGTCCGCGGGACAGACTTCGCGGCTATATGGGGCGGACGACAGAGGCCGAACTGGTAATTCAGCTCTGAGATTGATTGGTCCTGTCTAATGGAGACCGGCAGCTTGATGGCTGACGAAATGTGCGGCTTGATAATGTCGTTTTGTACTTTGGCCGCAGTATCCGCAGTGTGTTTCTCTGTACGGAGGGAACATTCCATATTTCCATTTATTGTGATGGTGCCGCATGGACCGGACATCTTAAGTTGGAAATAGGTGTAATGTGGACCGCATTAAAGCGAGCGAAAGCGGTACGCCCGAGTAGTGCATGGCATCTACTATGGAGCGGGACAATATCGAAGGTCAAGCCTTCGCTTCAAAAGTTGTTCGGCGAGCCGAAAATGACTTCTAATGTAATCGAGCCCGTGAAGTGAGCTTCTACGCCGGATATTGTTCAGTTGAGGTGGGCCTGATTCTTGAAGGATAAATGCCCATTTTGCAGACAGTGTCTTGGTAGAGTAGATTAAGGCTACTGCCGCTGTCCATAAGGACTTTCGTGAGATGGAACCTTTGTGAAGGATATTGCCTGGGTGGTCCTTGTGATCAAAAGCGATCGGGCGTGCCGCCCATTGGCTTAATTTTGGGGCGGCTGGCTCTATGGCACCGGCATCCCGTAGAGCGCGCTTGCGGTCCCCTATAGGGATGTGCGTCACGCATATCATGTTCATTGTCTTTACTTCGGGGGGAATTGCTTCTGACCCCCGGTGTTCGGCTGGCGAGTCTCTTCGTCATCATTGTCACTGGGCGGCCCCTTCACCTTGTGTTCGGCATTAAGCATGCCGACTTGTTTAAAAACCCAACAGCTCCTGTTGGTGTGATTGGCTGGTTTAACGAGGGTGCCATGAATCTGGCAGGGCCGATCCAGTATCTTGTCTAAATTGGATGGCCCGTCTCTGTTTGCCTTGAATGGCTTTTTTCGTTGACCGGGATTGGAACCACTGAATCCGGCCTTGACCGCCATGTCCTGCGTTCCTTCATTGTTATTGCACGCTTGTGTTTATTGTGTTGTGGCTTGCCGTTGCCGTCTCGAACTTCGGAAGTACCTGAATCAATGGTGTTGTTGCTTCTACGAGCGAGCCAGCTGTCTTCTCCCGCGCAAAAATGGGTTATCAGAGTGGTAAGGGCAGCTATGGATGTTGGTTTTTCTTGACCGAGGTGGCGGGCGAGCCACTCATCTTGGACGCTATGTTTAAAGGCCGTGAGGGCTTCGGCGTCCGGACAATCAACAATTTGGTTCTTTTTGACTAAGAACCTAGTCCAGAGCTTCCTGGAAGACTCCCCGGGCTGCTGGATGATGTGGCTTAGGTCATCGGCATCTGGGGGCCGAACATATGTACGTTGGAAGTTATTGCGGAAGGCGTCTTCCAAGTCTTCCCAGCTGCCAATGGAGTTCTCAGGGAGGCTGTTCAGCTAGTGCCGCGCTGGCCTCTTTAGTTATAATGGGAGGTATTTGATGGCGTGGATGTCAACACTCCAGGTCATCTGGATATGGAGGAGGAAATCTTCAATCCAAACTATGGGGTTTGTTGTTCCATTGTACGATTCGATATTCATGGGTTTGAATCCTTCCGGGAATTCGTGTTCCATTACTTCATCAGTGAATCAAAGGGGGTGTGTGGCGCCTCTATGTCGGGCCATGTTGCGCGTAGCTCGGATGGGGTTCGTCTATGGTGCTCGGCCCGGGCGTGGTTGTGTTTATCACGTCCGGCTAGATGGCCATTGTTGCGCGTCCGGGCACGTCCCCATGACCTGTAGATCTATCTGGTCTGACCTGTTGTGTTGTCTAGGTCTTGTCGCAGGTCATATGTATGACCCCGAGATGTTATGTCTCTGCCCTTACCGCGAGGTGGTACAGGCTGGTGTTCGGCTTGAGTTGCTGCTTTGTCCCGGCCACGTGGTTAGGAATGAAAATGTAGCGGAAACAGACTGAACTGAGTTCTATCATATTTGTTTTCACATTTTTTTGCAGAAGCAGAAACAAATACAGAAACCCCGAAATGAATATGGAAACAGATACTACCGAAAACGTACACAGAGCGAATACAAAGAGGATACGTAAACAGAAATAGGCATTGATCGGAACTTAAAAACCCCTTGAATCATAGATAAATACACACAAAAACAAACAAATTTAATGAGTTGTTAACATGGCTACAAAATGATATCATTATGTTAGCAACTTAGCGTAGTATTGTAGTAGTACCGGACAATTGCGTATAGGGTCAAGCTGAGTACATGTGTGGTAGTAGAAGTTGGGCCTTAGATCCATTATACTAATTGTGTCATTGTGTTCTCTTTGGTGGTTGGGTTACAAAGCAGCTATAGGTCTATAGTAAAAATAGAAATTCCATACTCATGTAAACGAAAAGTTCCATTTCCATGCATGTTCCACCGGAAAACACCGTTCCGTTTCTATTTCTGTTTCCACATAAAAAATTCCATTTCCACTTCTGTTTTGCAAATTTTCGTTTCTGTTTTCATATTTCCTCTCCGTTTCCATTCTTCTTCCCAAAAAAACGGAAAGTTTCCACTCCATTTTCATCCCTACATGTGGTGGTCGGTCAGCCGCATTATGCGCTGGTAGGACGGGCTCCAGCGCCTCGTCATCGAATTGGGGTAATAATTTGCGCTTCGGGTAAATTTTGGTTGGGCGCTCGAGGCTGTATTCTTCGGCTGCTAGGACATTTGTCCATCTATCGTTGAGCAGAGCTTGATCAGCTTGAAGCTGCTGCTGCTTCTTTTTCAGGCTCCTTGCAGTGGCTATTAGCCGGCGCTTAAAGCGCTCCTGATCGATGGGCTCCTCATGCACGATAAAGTCTTCGTCGCCGAGGCTTGCCTCATCCTTGGAGGGTGGAAGATAATTACTGTCCTCCGAGTCTTTGTTAATGGCCTGTTCATTAGGGCTGACTCGCACATCATCCCGTTCATCATGTTCAGAAGTTGGCTCAACGAGGTCTTCGTTGTCTTCGGCATCATCCGGAGTATTATTTTCTCTTGTGCAGGTATTGCTATTTTTTCCACGGCGTGGTTTAGAGAGGCGCCGCTGACGTCGGCGCTTTGGCTGTATCTCAGAAGGCTTATCTTCGACAGGATCCTTTTCATTGTCATCGTTGTTCTCTTTGGGTGTATCCACCATGTATACGTCATACAAGGAGGTGGCTGTCCAGCGCCCTGTAAGCGGTGGTTTTTGTGCCTGCTCCTCTCCGGCATCGTCATCCATACCGTCGATGTCTTTGGAGCCGTAATCGAGCATGTCGGTTAAGTCTTCGACTGTGGCTATGAAGTGGGTGGTGGGTTGGAAGCAGTATTCTCCGTCATCACCTTCCAGACCAAACCAGATATAGTTCGGCTGAGAGTCCTCTGATAAAGAGAGTGCTTTTGATGAGTTTAGCACATCGCCTAAAGGTGAGTGCTGAAAGATGTCCGCGGAGCTGAATTCAACGATCGGCGCCTGATCAGGTTCGATGGGCGCGGATGCATGCGGTATGGAACCTATGGCCGGAGACGAATCCGAGGTTCCGGTGACACACGCCCCGCTCGAGGTTGGATCTGTGTGCGACTCTAACACCGCTGAGTCCGCGGCTTCCGTGGCGGGGTTGAGCTTCCCGTCCTCGGACGACGCAATCTGCTCCAAATCTAGGGCCAGAGTAGTTACATGCACTATCTCCTGGGCACGATCTGATGACAGATTTAGGTCATGTTCATCGTGGTGGCAGGGAGTGGCTGTCATGGGCTTGAATCCGTCAAAGATCAAGTCTCCGAAGATATCGGCAACGTAATTCAAGCTTCCAAACCTGACCTGATGGCCAGGGGCATAGCTGTCGATCTGCTCTAGATGCCCAAGCGAGTTGGCCCACAGTGCGAAGCCGCCAGATACGAAGATCTGTCCAGGAAGGAAAACCTCCCCCTGGACTGCATTGTTGTAGCTGATTAATGGAGCCATCAAACCTTTTGGTGACGACGCAGCGGAACTCGCAATGAAAGCACCAATGTCGGTGTCAAAACCGCGGATCTCGGGTAGGGGGTCCCAAACTGTGCATCTAAGGCTGATGGTAACAGGAGGCGGGGGACACGATGTTTACCTAGGTTCGGGCCCTCTCTATGGAGGTAATACCCTACTTCCTACTTGATTGATCTTGATGAATATGAGTATTACAAGAGTTGATCTACCACGAGATCCTAATGGCTAAAACCCTAGAAGTCTAGCCTGTATGATTATGATTGCCTCTATGGACTAACCCCTCCGGTTTATATAGACACCATAGGGGACTAGGGTTATACAAAGTCCGTTATAGAGAAAGGAATCTTGATATCCAGACGCCAAGCTTGCCTTCCACGCCAAGGAGAGTCCCATTCGGACACAAGTGAGAGTCTTCGGTCTTGTATCTTCACAGCCCATCAGTCCGGCCCAGGTCAATAGGCCGGACGCTCGAGGACCTCTTAATCCAGGACTCCCTCAATGGGTGCTCACAATCACAAAAGATTTCCATGATAGTATATTTATATGTGAATCTTCTCTTCCCTTATTAATTCTTTCATGAGTTGCATCATTGACCAATGCTATGTTTGTCAATCTACAATAAAATTTTCTACTTATACTTTTCCTTGTGTAATGTCATCACCTACCATAAGATTAGCATATGATCCTTTTCTTTTTATTTCCTTTCTTTTGTTGCAACAAGAAAGTAAAGAAGGCAAGACTCAAACTAAACTTTATTATATATCTTGCACACAATTACAAGGATGATCACTAAGCAAACTCACAAAAAGAAAGGATTGAACTAAACTTTTATTCATCTAAAAGCAAAAGATAACCATTGATCGAAATAAGAAATTAAAGGCAACAGATAGTGGAGATGATACGATACCTGGGCACCTCCCCCAAGCTTGGCAAAAGCCAAGTGGAGTGCCCATACCCAAGACTCAGTTCTCTTTTGGTGGTGATGAAGAAGATGGTGGTGATGAAGTAGAAGGTTTCTTGCCCTCGGGTTTCCATGGCAGAGGCTCACCATCATAAGAGGAGGAGTGAGTCTCCCGGATCCTACAACTGGCAGCCAAACTCATACCTTTAAACCTAGCCTCATATTCAAAGACCAAGCTTCGAAGATCGTGGATCTGGCTATGGAGGAAGTTGATTTGCTCGTTGAAGGAGAAGATGATGTACTTTATGGGCTTTCCATCCACCTTGAGATCATGGGTATAGTCTGTGATCATGAGGTGATTGGCATTGAGTCCACGCTCCACCATCCCCTTGCACTTGAAGATGTCCTGCTCCATCGCTCCAAACCTGGCCTCCATGGATCTAGTCCCCCTGGGTCCTTGCACATCACAGATGTGCAGCACCCCATCGCGCATCTGGATAACTTGAGGTTGCTGCATCACCTCCCGCAGATATGGGTTGATGATGTTGTCGAAGAACTTGTCCTTGGAGAGGAGCTTGAAGCGGCCATGGTGGGTTGGATCTGACAGAAAACAACAAGAAAAGAAAACAGGAGATTTCTCCGCGGTATGGAGGTTAACAGGTTCGGGAGGTATATATAGATTTTTTATCTTGGGGAACAAGCATAATGTAGAAAAATGGAGTCCGGAGAGTACCCGAGGTGGACACAACCCACCTAGGAGCCCTAGTGTATCGTGCCCACCAGGGTTACTTTCCTAGAAGTTTCTTATTTTCCTAATTTTCTAAATATTCCCAAACTGACAAAAGTATTTTTGCGAATTTTTCGGAGTCCGTTTACTTACCGTATCATGTATCTCCTTATTTTCACGATTCTGGAGTGTCCCGGAAGGACTCTTTTATGTGTTCTCTTCCGGTGTCAAAGTTTGGATAACATTGCTTTCAACATTAATGGGTGTACCTGCGATATAGTGTTTTATTCGTTGCCCATCGACAACCTTCGGGTTAGTCCCTTCGACATTATTTATTTTGATAGCTCCGGATCGATAGATCTCCTCGATGACATAGGGTCCTTCCCATTTGGAGAGGAGCTTTCCTGCAAAGAATCTGAAATGAAAGTTGTACAAAAGAACATATTCTCTGACTCTGAACTCACGCTTTTGAATTCTTTTCTCATGCCATCTTTTAACTTTTTCTTTGAATAACCTAGCATTTTCATAAGCCTGGGTTCTCCATTCATCTAAAGAGCTAATATCAAATAACCTCTTTTCCCCAGCAAGTTTGAAATCATAATTGAGTTCTTTTATTGCCCAAAATGCTTTGTGTTCTAACTCGAGAGGCAAATGAAAAGCTTTTCCATAAACCATTTTATATGGAGACATACCCATAGGATTTTTAAGCTGTTCTATAAACCCAAAGTGCATCATCTAATTTCTTAGACCAATTCTTCCTGGACCTATTGACAGTCTTTTGTAAGATTAGTTTATTTCTCTATTGCTAAGTAGAACTTGACCACTAGACTAAGGATGATAAGGTGACACAATTTTGTGGTTAACATCATACTTAGCAAGCATTTTATGGAAAGCACCATGAATAAAGTGTGAACCACCATCAGTCATTAAATATTTAGGGACTCCAAACCTTGGAAAAATAACTTCATTAAGCATTTTAATAGAGGTGTTGTGATCAGCACTACTGTTTGGAATATCTTCTACCCACTTAGTAACATAATCAACAACAACCAAAATATGTGTATACCCATTAGAGGAAGGAAAAGGTCCCATGAAGTCAAATCCCCAAACATCAAATGGTTCAATAGCAAGTGAATAATTCATAGGCATTTCTTGACGCTTACCGATATTACCTATTCTTTGGCATTCATCACATGATGAGACGAACGTACTGACATCCTTGAAGAGAGTAGGCCAATAAAAACTAAATTGCAATACCTTATGAGCGGTTCTATCTCCCGCGTGATGTCCTCCATAAGCTTCAGAGTGACATTTCCGTAGGATTTGTTCCTGTTCATGCTCAGGTACACAACATCTAATAATACCACCTACTCCTTGTTTATAAAGATGTGGTCATCCCAAAAGTAATGTCTTAAATCATAGAAGAATTTTTTTTATTTTGTTGGTATGTGAAGCTAGGTGGTATCTATTTAGCAACAATATAATTAGCATAGTCAGCATACCAAGGTGTACTATGAGAAACATTTATTGCAGCTAGTTGTTCATCAGGGAAGCTATTATTAATTGGTTGTGGGTCATCAAGAATATTTTCAAGTCTAGACAAGTTATCAGCTACGGGGTTCTCCGCTCCTTTCCTATCAGTGATATGCAAATCAATTTCTTGCAGAAGAACCCACCTAATAATTCTAGGTTTAGTATCTTTCTTTTCCATAAGGTATTTTATAACATAATGATTGGTGTGAACAATTACTTTAGAATCAACAATGTAAGATCTGAATTTATCACAAGCAAACACCACCGCTAAGAATTCTTTTTCAGTAGTAGCATAGTTTTGTTGAGCATTGTCTAGACTTTTACTAGCATAATGAATAATATTTAGTTTCTTATCAACTCTTTGTCCTAGAACAGCACCAATAGCATAATCACTAGCATCACACATAATCTCAAAAGGCAAGTTCCAATCAGGTGGTTGAACAATAGGTGCAGTAATTAAGGATTTATTTACTGTTTCAAAGGCTTCCATACAATCATCATCAAACACAAAGGGAATATCCTTTTGCAAAAGATTAGTAAGAGGCCTAGAAATTTTAGAAAAGTCTTTGACAAACCTCCTATTGAAACCAGCATGACCAAGGAAACTACGAATACCTTTGATATCTTTAGGACAGGGCATTTTCTCAATTGCTTCAACCTTGGCTTTGTCCACCTCAATGCCTCTTTCAGAAATTTTATGGCCCAAGAAAATACCTTCGTTAACCATAAAGTGGCACTTCTCCCAGTTCAAGACGAGATTTGTTTGTTCACATTTCTGCAAGACTCAATCAAGATTGCTTAAACAATCATCAAAAGACTTCCCATAAACAGAAAAGTCACCCATGAAAACCTCAACAATCTTTTCACAAAAATCAGAGAATATAGCGGTCATACATCTTTGAAAGGCAGCAGGTGCATTACATAAACCGAAAGGCATACGTCTATAAACGAATGTTCCAAAAGGAAAAGTAAAAGTGGTCTTTTCTTGATCAGATTGTAAAACAGGTATTTGTGAAAAGCCAGAGTATCCATCAAGGAAGCAAAAATGTGTGTGCTTAGATAATTTTTCTAATATTTGATCAATAAAAGGCAAAGGGTAATGATCTTTTCTAGTAGCTTTATTTAATTTTCTATAATCAATTACCATTCTATAGCTTGTGAAAATTCTTTGTGGAATAAGCTCATTCTTATCATTAGGAACAACAGTAATGCCTCCCTTCTTAGGGACACAATGAACATGACTTACCCATCTACTATCATCTATAGGATAGATTATACCTGCTTCCAGAAGTTTCAATATTTCCATTCTTACCACTTCTTTCATTTTTGGATTTAACTGACGTTGGTGGTCAACAACAGGATATTAATCTTGTGCTGACATAGAGTGGGACTAATGCCCTTAAGATCATCAAGAGTATATCCAATAGCAGCCATGTGCTTCCTTAGAACTTTCAATACTCTTTCTTCTTCATGTTCTGAAGGTTAGCACTAATAATAATAGGATATATCTTCTTTTCATCAAGATAAGCATATTTTAGAGTGTTTGGTAATTGTTTTAATTCAAACACAGGATCACCTTTAGGTGGAGGAGGACCTCCTAGAGTTTCAAAAGGCAAATTGTGTTCAAGCAGAGGTTGTTGTTCGAAAAAGATTCTATCTATTTCATTTCTTTCACGCATATGCAAATCATTTTCATGGTCTAGCAAATATTGTTCCAAAGGATCAGTAGGAGGCACATCAATAGAAGCAAGACCAATAATTTCATCCTTACTGGCAAATCTTTCTTATGAGGTTGTTTACTAAACTTGGAAAATTAAACTCATGAGATTCATCACTAAAGCTAACACCGACAGTTTGTTTCTCACAATCTACTTTAGCATTGACGGTGTTCAAAAAAGGTCTACCAAAAATAATGGCACAAAATTCATCTTGTGGGGTGCTAAGAACAAGAAAATCAGTGGGGTATTTTATTTTCCCACACAAGACTTCAACATCTCTAAGGATCCCAATTGGTGATATAGTATCTCTATTAGCAAGTTTAATAGTAACATCTATGTCTTCTATTTCAGCAGGTGCTATTTCATCTTTAATTTCTTGATATAAGGAGAAAGGAATAGCACTCACACTAGCACCTAGGTCACATAGCCCATGATAATAGTGATCTCCTATCTTAGCTGAGACAACAGGCATGCCAACAACTGGTCTATGTTTATCTTTTCCGTCAGGTTTGGCAATTCTAGAAGCTTCACTACAGAAGTAGATAATGTGCCCATCAATATTATCAACTAAGAGATCTTTAACCATATTAACACTAGGTTCAACTTTGATTTGTTCAGAAGGTTGAGTGTTCTAACATAACTTTTGTTAACCACAGTTGAAGCTTTAGCATGTTCCTTCATCCTAACAGGAAAAGGTGGTTTTTCAATATTTAAACTGCTTCTCCTTAGGGAGATCAACATGAGTAGCAAAAGATTCACAAAAGAAAGACACTATCTCAGAATCAAGTCCATATTTAGTGCTAAACTTTTCAAAAGCATTAGTATTCATAAAAGATTTAACACAATCAAACTTAGGTTCAATACCTGACTCTTTACCTTCATCGGGTTCCCAATCCTCAGAGTTGCATTTAATTCTTTCTAAAAGATCCCACCAGAATTCAGTAGTCTTCTTCATAAAAGAACCAGTACAAGAAGTATCGAGCATGGATTTATCATTAGAGAAAGTCGAGCATAAAAATTATGAATAATAATTTCTCTTGAGAGATCATGATTGGGGCATGAATATAACATTGACTTAAGCCTCCCCCAAGCTAGAGTGACTCTTTCTCCTTCATAAGGCAAAAAATTATATATATAATTCCGATCACGATGACTAGATGCATAGGATAATTTTTTTTGATGAAATTCTAGTTTCAAACGGTTCCAGTTCCAAGATCCAATATCACTGCATAGCCTATACCATGTCAATGCTTTTCCCTTCAAAGATAAAGGGAAAACCTTCTTCTTAGCTTCATCTTCGGGCAAACCTGCAAGCTTAAATAATCCACAAATTTCATCCACATAAATCAAGTGCACATGAGGATGTTCGGTTCCATCTCCTGCATAAGGATTAGCTAGAAGTTGCTCTAACATGCCTGAAGGAATTGTGGTTCCGGTCGAGGTGAAGATACCCCGAACAAGCCCCTCAAAGGATTGTTTTCCATAGTAGCAAGTGACAATAAATTTCAGCACGTAGTAATAATGTTTCCTTACCAATTTCCACTTACCGAAAGCGCTTCACTCCCCGGCAATGGCGCCAGAAAATTGCCTTGATGACCCACAAGTATAGGGGGTCAATTTTATCCCTTTTCGATAAGTAAGATTGTCGAACTCAACGAGGAGCAGAAGGAAATGACAAGTGGTTTTCAACAAGGTACAATCTGCAATTGCTAAAATTGTGAGTAGCGGAGAAGTTTGATAGCAAGATAATTTGTAACGAGCAAGTAACAATAGTAGTAACAAAAGTGCAGCAAGGTAGCCCAATCCTTTTGAGGCAAAGTACATGCCAAAACGGTTTCTTATGATAAGCAAAGTGTTCTTGAGGGTACACGGGAATTTCTTCTAGTCACTTTCATCATGTTGGCTTAATTCGTGTTCGGTACTTTGATAATTTGATATGTGGGTGGATCGGTGCTTAGGTGATGTTCTTACTTGAACAAACCTCCTACTTATGATTAACCCTCTCGCAAGCATCCGCAACTACGAGAAAAGTATTAAGAATAAATTCTAACCATAGCATCAAACTTTTGGATCCAATTGGTCCCTTACGGAATAGCGCATAAATTGGGTTTTAAGCTTCTGTCACTCTTGCAACCCACCATCTAATAACTACTCCACAATGCATCCCCTTAGGCCCAAATATGGTGAAGTGTCATGTAGTCGACGTTCACATGACACCACTAAGAGAATGACAACATAAATACCATCAAAATATCGAACACATATCAAGTTCACATGATTACTTGCAACATGATTTCTCCCGTGACCTCAAGAACGAAAGTAACTACTCACAAGTGATAAACATGCTCAAGATCAGAGGGGTATGAAATGGCATAATGGATCCGAACATATAATCTTCCACCAAATACACCATATAGTAATCAACTACAATATGTAATCAATACTACTAGTCACCCACAAGCATCAATCTATAGTTTTGATACAAAGATTGAACACAGGAAATGAACTAGGGTTTGAGAGGAGTTGGTTATGTGAAGATGTTGATGAAGATAGCCCTCCCCAAGATGGGAGAGTTGTTGGTGATGATGATGATGATGATTTCCCCCTCCGGTTGGGAAATTCCCCCAGCGGAATCGCTCCGCCGGAGGGCAAAAGTGCTCCTGCCCAAGTTCTGCCTTGAGGCGGCGGCACTTCGTCCTAAATGTCCTCCCCTCATTTTTTCTAGGTCAAAATGACTTATATACCAGAAGATGGGCACCGGAGGTGGGCCGAGGAGGGGCGCGCCTGGGCCTCCTGGTGCGGCCAGGTGGGTTTTGCCCACCTGGTGGCCCTCCTCTGGTACTTATTTGCTCCAATATTCATTAAATATTCCACAAAAATTCCTTGGGGAGTTTCAGCTCATTTGGAGTTGTGCAGAATAGGTAGCTTGACGTAGCTTTTCCAAGTCCAGATTTCAGCTGCCAGAATTCTCCCCATTGGTGCATACCTTGCATATTATGAGAGAAAAGGCATTAGAATTACTCCAAAAAGCATTATTATACAATAAAACAACATAAATAGCAGTAGGAAAACATGATGCAAAATGGACGTATCAGCAGCCACATTGGCTTCAACCTCCATCTCTTCAACGACTGGAGGGTCTGGCACAAGCATATTCTCAGCTTGTATGACTGGATCACTGGCAGGGGGTGTGGCTTCTCTTTCTTCATCTGTTGATGCAGCCAGAATATCTTCAGCAGCTTTTGCTTTAGACTCTTGAGCAGTCTTAGAGGGGATGGCATCAGGGAACACTTGACATGCTACTGAGCCAGTTTGTTGCACATCTTCCTCTGGTATGCTCGACATGCATGCCTGAGACCTGGGACCTCTGCGAAGCCTCCTGAAGGAAGGTGACGCCTGTGGTGAGGGGATAGTGAAATCAAAGTCGTCAGGGCTTTCTTGCTGAGTCTCAAGCACTAGAGTGGTGACTTGAGCTGGAGGAGTACGCAGAACAGCTTCATCATCCATTGGCATATCCTGAGTGAATGGCGTCATAGGATGACCAATACTGGTCAATTCACTGCTCGTTGGAGTAGGCGATGATACCATGGGTGTTGGTTCAAGCTGAGGAAGGACTTCATCATCATTCACATTGGCTTCACGTCCAATGTCTTCAGCAGTGTCGGGGTCAGCAATCGGAACTTCTTCATTTTCTGGAGCCTCTATGGAAGCAGGCTCATGGACTACGAGGCGGCGCTCGCGGTTGGCAGAAGAAGGTAAGGCAATGGAGATGGGTTCAACAATGAGGGGCTCTGGGGCAGCAGCACGCTCTTTTCTTGAAGATTTAGAGCCCTTTGTCTTCAACTTCTTCTTGGAGGGAGCGTCATCAGATGTATCTTTGAGCTTCCTCTTCCTGGCTTTGGATTCATCTTGCCTAGTCTTCTTGAGTTAAGAAGCGGCAGAGGGGACATTTGGCTTCGAGCCAGTCATGCTGGCAGGGAACACAATGCTTGGTTGTCCCTGCCGTGGAGCATACGGATTAGCTTCTGCAGGCTTCTTGCTTTTCTTGGCAGCCATCCTGGGGTCGATGCCAGGACGCCCAAGAGCCTTACTCTTTTTAGCTCCATTGTGTGCTTGCACACATTTCTATGCATAATACTTCACGCGCTCGCGTGAGCCTTTGGATTCTTCACGCTTATTGTTGAATTCAGCCTTGAGGTCATTCATTATCTTCTTGAAGATTTGCACATCAGCCACGTTGAGCTTGTGCTTGCACACAACGCTTATTGTCATCTTGTTCTTGAGCTCGACAATTTTCTAAGCCAAGGCAAGTTCGTTTGTAATGGCTCCATGAAAGGTAACATTGATGTCCACTGGCAGCTGCAGATCATCAAGATTGATGCGTTGGTCCTCAAACCATTCATCAATGAAGTTGTTCAGAATGTCAGCATCAAATAGAGGCAGATCCTAGAAGATCTCAGCCTCCTGCTTGCTCTTGATCAACTGTTCCAGAGCATCATCTGCAAGATCTTCATCACTTGACAGATCAATAGTGTTTTCCTCATTGCGCAGGACGGTAGCTGGAGTGAGAGCCTGCCCAGAAACCTTCTTGGGCTTTGGCTTCTTGGCCATCTTGGACACGCGGGACATATCTCTTCAAACTGGAAGTTGCGCTTGAAGAGAACATCATCACGACAGCATAGAAGAGATGATGGGTCGGCATTTTCTGGCTGATGTCCTTGGACCATGCATGGATAGAACGTTTGAGCAATAGTTTCAGCCTTTGTCTTCGGTGCCAAGTTTTTGTAAAGAATATCGCCCCACGAGCGCTTGATGGCATTCTTCTCAGCATATTCAGGTGTCACGAAGTTGTACTTGAACCACTGCTCAGCCCAATATCTTCGGATCCATTGGATTCTGTTCTTGCGATGTGTATAACTCTCTTCAAGATCAGATTTGTAGAGCTCATACAGATCTGGGGAAGGTCCAGAGCAGTATTACCATGGCGTTGCCTGCCGCCTTTCCTTGCAAATTTTTCAGTGGCCATTGGATTCAGACGGATTGGCTTCAGAACAGTGAAAGGCTTCTGTCGACTTGTCAAGCAAGAACTGGCTTTAGGAGATTCAATATGACGCTGTAAGAATTCTCAAAATGAACAGACTATGAGAACCAAGGGATTCTCCCATGGACATGTACCTGTGACAACATTAGAGATGCGAGGGAAGGGGAAGAGGTCATATGCATTCTCAGAAG
Organism: Triticum aestivum; assembly: GCF_018294505.1. Lineage (NCBI taxonomy): Eukaryota > Viridiplantae > Streptophyta > Magnoliopsida > Poales > Poaceae > Triticum > Triticum aestivum. The sequence goes on along the minus strand of NC_057798.1, from coordinate 639,951,385 downwards.
ATTTTGAAGATAAATCGGTTAGAAGACATTGACCTCACAGTGCGAAGACATTCACTTATTTGAAGGAAGTCGGTTCCAGATTTGTCGAATCCAAGAATAAGTACAAGTGAGGAATCTAACTAGTTGTGAAGCATAAGTGAACATACTTTGCAAGATATGAGATGCAAAAAAAGAAAGATCCAGATTTGGAAGTTCAGAAACCACTTTTGGGTGAAGTTGACAGATTTGACGGATCTAAAAAGCAGTAAAAATCGAGTTTTATTTACCATAGAGGAACTGCTTGACGAGGCAGAACGGATGACGAGCAGTCGAATCTCCTGTGACCTAACTTGGCGACGGAAGACACCTACAGTGGCGGCGGAGAAGATGAGATCCGCGACCGGCATGAGGATGGCGTCAAAGAGGTGGCAGCAGCTAAGAGCTTTGTCTCCGGCGTCGACACGAGCTAGCGGTGGCGCTAGGGTTTGAGCGAGATGGTGAGGTGGAAGAAGAGATAATGACCGCGAGGGGTGAGTATTTATAAGGAGGAGGAGGGCGGCACAGCGCAATTACGCAGGTGCCCCTGGCGGTTCACATTTGAAGGACACGTGGCATGCATGCAACTTATCAGGAGTTGAACCATGTTCCCACACACGCCTGGATTGTCGGGTGGTCGTTCCGGCTTCTCCGGTTTTCAGGAAAAAGATAAGGCATTAAAACAGTTTTAAATGTGTGTCTCTGTATCTTCAGCTGGCAAGGACACAGTGAAGATATTTGACAGGTGTCAATAGAATGCATATGACTAGACAGAAAGAATTTGAGGGAGTAGCACAAATGGGTTTAGGGTCCGATCACATTCACTTAGGTCAGAAAAATAGCAACATGAAGACATAGCTATAAGTGAATGTTGTAGAGGACAGAACACATATATAGTATTGAAGATAAATCAATATTGCGAAGATATAGGTTTTGAAGACAAAACAATGTTGAAGACAATCCAAATGCGAAGATAATGCAATCATGACGCCAAATGAAAATCTTTCAAGAAAGTGTGGTGGTGGCGTTACCCACCGTATAGGAAGTATTAGACCCAGACACGATGCACAATTATCGTGGCACTCCGAAGTCAAATTCCACATTAATGTATTCACACGCAGAGGGTAAGTCTTCATTGATTGAAGAAATACATTACTTTGTGTGTTGCACATCTAAGTCATCAGTATGCATAAGCATTACGATGTGTGTCCATTCATTGGACATTTGAGGATTCTAATATATTTAGCTCATACTGAAGCTTGCAAAACCTTTTCTCATCCAAGGGCTTTGTGAAGATATCTGCCAATTGCTCTTCAGTGTTGACATGAATGATATCAATATCTTCCTTGATGACATGATCTCTGAGAAAGTGTTGACGAATCTCAATGTGCTTTGTCTTTGAGTGCTGAACTAGATTCTTGGCAATCTTGATGGCACTTTCATTGTCGCAGAAGAGTGGCACATTTTTCATGTTGATTCCATAATCCTTGAGAGTTTGCTTCATCCAAAGAAGCTGAACACAACAAGATCCAGCAGCAATGTGTTCAGATTTAGCAGTGGAGAGGGATACATAGTTCTGCTTCTTTGAAGACCAACAGACAAGAGATTGCAGACTAAGGCATTGCCTAGTGGTAGGAAGGGGCTGATGCCTTCCCACCCACCCAGGTTTAAGGCACGGTACTTGCAATTTGGGTTTGTTGCACCAATTATACTGTAGGGGATTCCCTTACAGTCTTCCTCTCAAAAAATAGACAAGAGATTGTCCAAGAAAGTGACATGTGCCTGGTGTAGACTTGCAACTAACCTTATCACCAGCATAATCAGCATCTGAGTATCCAACTAGATCAAACGATGAGCCCTTTGGATACCATAATACTAGTGTTGGGGTGTGAGCCAAATATTAAAGAATTCGCTTCACAGCATGGTGATGCGATTCCTTTGGTGCCACTTGGAATCAGGCACACATGCAAACGCTAAGCATAATACCAGGCCTAGATGCACATAAGTATAGTAAAGAATCAATCATGGAGCGTATACCTTTGGATCGAACTCTTTACCTTTGTCGTCAGGGACAAGATGACTTTTGGTTGGCATTGGCGTCGTGTACCCTTTGCAGTCTTGCATTCCAAACTTTTTCAGGCAATCTTTGAGGTATTTTTATTGTGATATGAAGATGACATTGCACTGTTGACGGATTTGAAGACCAAGGAAGAACTTCAGCTCTCCCATCATGGACATCTGATATTGCTCTTGCATCAGGTATCCAAACTCATCACTATATCTCTTATCAGTGCAGCCGAAGATGATGTCATCCACATATATTTGACACACAAACAGTTCACCATCATATGTCTTCGTGAAGAGAGTGGGTCTAGAGAACCAGGTTTGAAGCCTTTGCTCTTCAGGAATTCTTTGAGTGTGTCATACCAAGCGCGAGGTGCTTGTTTGAGGCCATATAGTGCCTTGTTGAGCTTGTACACCATATCAGGATGCTTTGGATCTTCAAAACCAGGCGGTTGAGCGACATACACTTCTTCTTCGATTTTTCCAGTGAGAAAGGCACTCTTCACATCCATTTGGTACAGAAGAATGTTGTCATGGTTAGCATAGGCCAGTAGTATGGGAATGGCTTCAAGCCTAGCCACAGGATCAAAGGTTTCATCGAAGTCGATTCCTTCTACTTGTGTGTAACCTTGAGCGACGAGGTGAGCCTTGTTTCTGACAACTTGTCCAAGTTCATCTTGCTTGTTGTGATAGATCCATTTTGTGCCAATTATGTTGTGCTTGCGAGGATCAGTATGTTTGACAAGCTCCTAGACATTATTTAGCTCAAACTGTTGAAGCTCTTCTTGCATAGCTTGAATCCATTCAGGTTCCATGAAGGCTTCTTCGACTTTCTTGGGTTCAGATATAGAGACAAAAGTAAAGTGACCATAGAAGTTCACTAGTTGTGTAGCTCTTGATCGAGTGAGAGGACCAGGTGCATTGATGCTATAATAGTCTTCTCAATCTGGACATCATTGGCGACTCGAGGATGAGCTGGATGAAGATTTTGATCAGACTGATTATTTTCTTCATCTTCAGCTATGGCTTTAGACTGAGCATTGTCTTCATGTTGATTAGGTGCAAAAATGATGATCCCGTCCTCAGCCTGTTCCTTAGTGGGTATGATTTCTCTAGTACCCATTAGCCTGATAGCTTCACCTGGTGTAGCTTCATCTAGCACATTTGGCAGGTGCTCTCTTTGCGAGCCATTAGATTCATCAAACCACACATCTACAGTTTCAACCACTTTGTAGTGAAAGAGGTTGAAGACTCTATAGGTGTGCGAGTCCTTTCCTTAACCAAGCATAAACCTTCATGTGCTTTCGGTGCGAACTTAGACGTGTGATGTGGATCCTTGATCCAGCACCTAGCACCAAAGACTTTGAAGTAACTGACGTTTGGCTTCTTACCAGTCAGAAGTTCATAAGATGTTTTCTTGAAGAACTTATGAAGATATACCATGTTGATGATGTGGCATGCAGTATCAATGGCTTTTTTTTCTTGGAGTCTTGTATTCATCGAGCATCGTGCGTGCCATCTCAATGAGTGTTTGTTCTTGCACTCCATGATGCCATTCTGCTGAGGTGTGTAAGGAGCAGAGAACTCATGTGTGATGCCCAAAGTATCAAGATAAATGGCAAGGCCAGCGTTCTTGAACTCAGTGCCATTTTCACTCCGGATGTGCTTGATCTTGATGCCCTAATTCGTCATGGCCCGATTTGTGAAGCGACTGAAGACATCCTGCACTTCAGTCTTATAGAGAATTATGTGTATCCAGGTGTATCTCGAGTAATCATCAACAATAACGAACCCATAGAGATGTGCAGTGGTAGTAAGGGTCGAGTAGTGAGTAGGGCCAAATAAGTCCATGTGAAGCACTCGAAGGGACGTGAGGTAGTCATGATTGTCGTTGAGAGATGCTTGGCTCTAGTCATCTTCCCAGCTTCACAGGCACCACATAGATGATCCTTCTTGAACTTGACGCCCTCGATGCCAATGATGTGCTTCCTCTTCGCGAGAGTGTACAGGTTCCTCATGCCCTCATGTCCTAGCCATCGATGTCATAGCCAGCATTTTGAAGCCTCTACTAGAAGACATACGACAAGCTATGGTCCTGCTGAGAAATCTACCATATACGGATCACCTCTTCGATAGCCTTCGAAGACTAGACATTTGTCAGATTCCATAAGCACAAGACAATGAGATTTTCCAAATATCACAATCATGTTCAGATCACATAGCATTGACACAGACATTAAGTTGTATCCAAGGGATTCAAGAAGCATCACTTTGTCCATGCACTGATCCTTTGAGATAGCAACTCTACCAAGACCCAATACCTTTCTTTTACCAGTATTAGTGAATGTGATGTGGCTCTTAGTAGATGGATGTAGGGTTGAATCTATAAGAAGACTTCGATCACCAGTCATGTGGTTGGTGCAGACGCTGTCCATGACCCATTCAGTGGCTTTCGGAGTTGTACCCTACAATGCACTTAGCGGGATAGGCTTCACCAAGAGTACTATGAAGCAGAAACATGTAGCGAACAAGCATATTATCAAAGTTTAGATTCTGGTTAGGCATGATAGGATGCTCGTCAACCCTAGGACGAAATACATGTAAGACCATTGGGGCATTTTATCTAGCGTCCCACAAGATGTTTTAGGTCTCCAACATTGGCGTCAGAAGTTTTTGCTTTCCGGCTGGAGACCTTTCCCTGCAAGAGAAGTTAATTCTTCTTAACCACCCCCATCTTCAGGGGTGGCTTAGAAGCAATGAGCCTAAGTGCAACATCAGAGAAGTTTCTCTTGGGAGCCCTAGCAAATAGCTTCGCATGAGAAGAATAGTATGTTGGGGAACGTAGTAATTTCAAAAAAATCCTACGCAAATGCAAGATCATGGTGATGCATAGCAACGAGCGGGGAGAGTGAGTCCATGTACCCTCGTAGACCGAAAGCGGAAGCGTTAGCACAACACGGTTGATCTAGTCGTACGTCTTCACGATCCGATCGATCCAAGTACTGAATGTACGACACCTACGAGTTTAGCACACGTTCAGCTCGATGACGTCCCGCGAACTCCGATCCAGCAGAGCTTCACGGGAGTGTTTCATCAGCACGACGGCGTGATCACGGTGATGATGTTGCTACCGACGCAGGGCTTTGCCTAAGCACCGCTATGATATGACCGAGGTGGAATATGGTGGAGGGGGGCACCGCACACGGCTGGGAGAGATCAACAGATCAACTTGTGTGTGTAGAGGTGCCCCCTGCCCCCGTATATAAAGGAGCAAGGGGGAGGCGGCCGGCCAGGAGGAGGGCGCGCCAACGGGGGAGTCGTACTCCCACCAGGAGTAGGACTCCTCTTTTCCTTGTAGGAGTAGGAGAAGGGAAGGAAGGGAGAGAGGAGGAGAAGGAAAAAGGGGGGTGCCGCCCCCTTCCTTGTCCAATTCGGACTAGAGGGGGAGGGGGCGCGCGGCTGCCCTTTCCGCCCCTCCTCTTCTCCCACTAAGGCCCGGTAACCCCCCGGTACTCCGGTAAATGTCTGAAACCTTCCGAAATACTTCCGATGTCCGAACATAGTCGTCCAATATATCAATCTTTACGTCTCAACCATTTCAAGACTCCTCTTCATGTCCGTGATCATATCCGAGACTCCGAACTACCTTCGGTACATCGAAACACAAAAACTCATAATACCGATCGTCACTGAACTTTAAGCGTGCGGACCCTACGGGTTCGAGAACTATGTAGACATGACCGAGACACGTCTCCGGTCAATAACCAATAGTGGAACTTGGATGCTCATATTGGTTCCCACATATTCTACAAAGATCTTTATCGGTCAAACCGCATAACTACATACATTGTTCCCTTTGTCATCGGTATGTTACTTGCCCGAGATTCGATCGTCGATATCTCGATACCTAGTTCAATCTCGTTACCGACAAGTCTCTTTAATCGTTATGTAATGCATCAACCTGCACCTAACTCATTATTCACATTACTTGCAAGGCCTATAGTGATGTGCAACCGAGAGGGCCCAGAGATACCTCTCCGACAATCGAAGTGACAAATCCTAATCTCGAAATACGCCAACTCAACAAGTACCTTCAGAGACACCTGTAGAGCACCTTTATAATCACCCAGTTACGTTGTGATGTTTGGTAGCACACAAAGTGTTCCTCCGGTAAACGGGAGTTGCATAATCTCATAGTCATAGGAACATGTATAAGTCATGAAGAAAGCAATAGCAACATACTAAACGATCAAGTGCTAAGCAAACGGAATGGGTCATGTCAATCACATCATTCTCCTAATGATGTGATCCCGTTAATCAAATGACAACTCATGTCTATGGTTAGGAAACTTAACCATCTTTGATTAACAAGCTAGTCAAGTAGAGGCATACTAGTGACACTATGTTTGTCTATGTTTTCACACATGTATTATGTTTCCGGTTAATACAATTCTAGCATGAATAATAAACATTTATCATGATATGAGGAAATAAATAATAACTTTATGATTGCCTCTAGGGCATATTTCCTTCATAGTACTCATATGAATAAGCAGAAAAGTTCTTAGTTTTGTGAACATAGCGGTTAGAGGAAACACGCTCATATTCATGAGCCTCATAATGGTTCTGCTGCAAAACATTGGCGTTAGGGTGACCATGAGTGGTCTTTTGTCTGTATGAAGCCTTTGGGCAATATGACGCCTTTAGTCTAGGGTTTGTCTTCTTCCAAGGTGGTGTCATGACGACGTTCACGGGAAGCTTCTCAACACAACTATTGGGCACCCAGATCTTCTTCTAGGGTGACCCGTTCCTGTAGTTAGTACCAATGTACCTGGCAATCACTTCACCATTCTGATTCTTAAAGAGTTTATAATTGGCATCAAAGGATTCATCAATGACAATTGGGTTAGCACAAGTGAAGCCAGATAAAGTGGATGGGTCCACTGAAGGATCCTTAGCAGCAACCCAGGTGGTTTTGGGGTACTGTTCGGGTGTCCAATATGAACCATCAACGTTCATTTTCCTCTCGAACCCAACACCCTCTTTTCTAGGGTTTCGGTTCAGAATCTATTTCTTGAGGACATTGCACAAAGTCTGATGCCCTTTGAGGCTTTTGTACATGCATGTCTCAAGCAATGTCTTCAACCTAGCATTCTCATCAGCAATAGTAGTGGCATCCTCAATAGAGGGGTTGATACGTCTCCGTCGTATCTATAATTTTTGATTGGTCCATGCCAATATTATTCAACTTTTATATACTTTTGGCAACTTTTTATACTATTTTTTGGGACTAACATATTGATCCAGTGCCCAGTGCCAGTTCCTGTCTATTGCATGTTTTTTGTTTCGCAGAAACCCAATATCAAACGGAGTCCAAACGGGATAAAAACGGACAGAGATTTTTTTGTAATATTTATGATTTTTGGGAAGTAAAATCAACACGAAACGGTGTCCGGGGTGGCCATGAGACAGGGGGGCGCGCCCTCCCCCCTTGGGCGCGGCCTGGGCTCTCGTGGGCCACCCGTAAGGCGGTTGACGCTCTTCTTTTGGCGCAAGAAAGATAATTTTATGAGAAAGATCTGGGCGAAACCCCAATCAGAGTTACGGATCTCCAGATATAAAGGAAACCGTGAAGGGGTAGAATCTGAGAACACAGAAATAGAGAGATAGATCCAATCTCGAAGGGGCTCTCGCCCCTCCCAAGCCATGGGAGCCAAGGACCAGAGGGGAAACCCTTCTCCCATCTAGGGAGGAGGTCAAGGAAAAAGAAGAAGAAGGGGTGCTCTCCCCCCTTGCTTCCGGTGGCGCCGGAGCGCTGCCGGGGGCCATCATCATCACCGCGATCTTCACCAACAACTTCACCACCTTCGTCACCAACTCTTACTCCCTCTATGCAGCGGTGTAACCTCTCTCTTACCCGCTGTAATCTATACTTAAACATGGTGCTCAACGCTATATATTATTTCCCAATGATGTATGGCTATCTTATGATGTTTGAGTAGATCCGTTTTGTCCTATGGGTTAATTGATGATCGTGATTGGTTTGAGTTGCATGTTTCATTATTGGTGCTGTCCTATGGTGCTCTCCGTGTCGCGCAAGCGTGAGGGATCCCCGCTGTAGGGTTTGCAATATGTTTATGATTTGCTTATGGTGGGTGGCGTGAGTGAACAGAAGCACAGACCCGAGTAAGTAGGTTGTTTGCGTATGGGATAAAAGGGGACTTGATACTTTAATGTTATGGTTGGGTTTTACCTTAATGAATTTTTAGTAGTTGCGGACGCTTGCTAGAGTTCCAATCATAAGTGCATATGATCCAAGTAGAGAAAGTATGTTAGCTTATGCCTCTCCCTCAAATAGAATTACAACAGTGATTATCGGTCTAGTTATCGATTGCCTTGGACAAATAACTTTCTCGTAACAAAAAGCTCTATACTAATATTTACTTTATTGCATCTTTTTCTAAACAGCCCCCAGCTTTTATTTACGTGCTCTTTATTATCTTGCAAACCTATCCTATCACACCTACAAAGTACTTCTAGTTTCATACTTGTTCTAGGATAAGCGAACATCAAGCGTACGTAGAGTTGTATCGGTGGTCGATAGAACTTGAGGGAATATTTATTCTACCTTTAGCTCCTCGTTGGGTTCGACACTCTTACTTATCGAAAACTGTTGCGATCTCGTATACTTGCGGGTCATCAAGACCTTTTTCTGGCGCCGTTGCCGGGGAGTCATAGCGTGGGGTGAATATTCTCGTGTGTGCTTGTTTGCTTTATCACTAAGTAATTTTTATTTTTTGTTCTTAGTTGTTCTCTATCTTTACTTATGGATATGGAACACAAAATACCAAAAAAATTAGAGGTACTTGCTAATCATGTAGATGGGGTAACTCCTAAAACCCCCGATTCTCACTATGTGAGAGATATTATGTACTACTTTGATAATCCTGAGAAAACCCCATTCAACTTTATAATGGGAGACATGTTGGATCAATGTGAATACTTTAGGGATTATCGCTTGACACAAAAAGGGAAACTATTATGGGATCAATTTATTATGTTGCGTTGGTATGCCTGGAATCTATGCTTGAGATATGATATTACTTGTTGCTCTAGGATGGAGGCTCCACACCTCCCCTTTTCATGCAAATTTAACGATAATGAAACCTTAGCTTCTTATGCTAATGGTATATATGATTACTCTGATGTGGAACAAATAGAAGAATTTGTTGCTTTTAAGGCTGCCTATGATATTGAAGCTTTGTTTGAAAAGTATGAAGCTTTTGATGATGATGGTTATAGGCCGGAAAATCTTGCTATACTTGGATATTGCTATGAAAATTATGAATACAATTACTATATTAATGCTTTTATGAAGAAAGTCAACGCTGTCCAAGAAGAGACTAGTATTTTGCAGGAAGCTATGGAAGAAGAAATTGATGAAACAGTGAGCTCATTGGATGAAAAAGATGATGAGGAGAGCGAAGAACAAAAGGAGGAAGAGCGGATTAGCTACCCGTGCCCACCTTCTAATGAGAGTAACCCTCCAACTCATACATTAGTTAATTCCCCTTCGTGCTTACCAAAGGATGATTGCTATGATCCCTTGAATTTGTTTGAAATATCCCTTTTTGATGATGCTTGCTATGCTTGTGGCCAAGATGCCAATATGAATTATGCTTATGGAGATGAACTTGCTATAGTTCCTTATGTTAAACATGAAATTGTTGCTATTGCACCCACGCATGATAGTCCTATTATCTTTTTGAATTCTCCCTATTACACTATATCGGAGAAGTTTGTGCGTATTAAGGATTATATTGATGGGTTGCCTTTTACCATTGCACATGATGATTTTGATGAATATAATATGCATGTGCTTGCTGCTCCTACTTGCAATTATTATGAGAGAGGAACTACATCTCCACTTCTTTATGTTTCCAACACGATGAAATTGCAAGAAACTGCTTATACTATGCATTGGCCTTTACTATGTGTGCATGAATTGTTATTTTATGACATGCCGATGCATAGGAAGAGAGTTAGACTTCATTGCTGCATGATATATGCTACTTTGTGCTCACTACTAAATTACAAATCATTGTTAATTAAAATCGGCTTTGATATACCATGGGATCTGGGTGGATTCATTACTTGAGCACTATATGCCTAGCTTAATGGCTTTAAAGAAAGCGCTGCTAGGGAGACAACCCGGAAGTTTTAGAGAGTCATTTATTTCTATTGAGTGATTTCATATAGTTTAAAAACAAAAAAATAAAGAGGGGAAACCAAAAAACTTTTCAAAAAGGAAAGTGAAAGTGAGAAAGACAAGCATTGTTGAAGTGGGAGCTAGCCTTGAACTTTGTTCATGCTCACGGAAACTTTGTGAATCTTAATTACAGAAACCTTTCAACAGAAATAATTATCCCCTTGTATAATTCCATTGTATTATAAAAATAATATGCCAAGGTTTGCCTTTAGGATGTTTACAATGCTTGTTGGTTTGTACGGTGCAGGACAGAAACTTTGGCTGTAGTGCACGATTTTACATTTTTAACTGGAACATCAATTGGTTCTGATTCCTTTTGCACTGTCTTGAGATGCAACTTGTTTATTTTTCCTAATTGTGGTAGAATTTTTGGGGAACCAGAAGTATGGTGGATGTTCAGATTGCTACAGACTGTTCTGTTTTTGACAGATTCTGTTTTTGATGCATACTTTGCTTGTTTTGATGAAACTATCAATTTATATTAGTGGATTAAGCCATGGAAAAGTTATATTACAGTAGACACAATGCAAAAAATAAAATATGAATTGGTTCACTACAGTACTTAGAGTAGTGATTTGCTTTATTATACTAACGGATCTTACCGAGTTTCCTGTTGAAGTTTTGTGTGGATGAAGTGTCTAAGCGTGGATGTCTCGATATGAGGAATAGGAATAGAGGCAAGAGCTCAATCTTGGGGATGTCCGAGGCACCACAAGTAATAATTCAAGGAGACTCAAGCGTCTAAGCTTGGGGATGCCCCGGAAGGCATCCCCTCTTTCTTCAACAAGTATCGGTATGTTTTCATATTCGTTTCGTTCATGCATTATGTGCAAGTCTTGGAGCGTCTTTTGCATTTAGTTTTCACTTTTATTTTATGCACCATGCTTGTATGAGATAGTCCTTGGTTGATTTATAGAATGCTCATTGCACCTCACTTAAATCTTTTGAGTATGGCTTTATAGAATGCTTCATGTGCTTCACTTATATCATTTGAAGTTTGGATTGCCTGTTTCTCTTCACATAGAAAACTGCCATTTGTAGAATGCTCTTTTGCTTCACTTATATTTGTTAGAGCGTGGGCATATCTTTTGTAGAAAGAATTAAACTCTCTTGCTTCACTTATATCAATTTAGAGAGATGACATGAATTGGTCATTCACATGGTTAGTCATAAATCCTACATAAACTTGTAGATCACTGAATATGATATGTTTGATTCCTTACAATAGTTTTGCGATATAAAGGTGGTGATATTAGAGTCATGGTAGTGGGTGGTTGTGGACTGTAGAGACACTTGTGTTGAGGTTTGCAAGTCCCGTAGCATGCACGTATGGTAAACGTTGTGTGACAAATTTGAAGCATGGGGTGTTTCTTTGATTGTCTTGCTTATGAGTGGTCGTCGGGGACGAGCGATGGTCTTTCCTACCAATCTATCCCCCTAGGGGCATGCTGTTGGGGAACGTAGTAATTTCAAAAAAATTCCTACGCACACGCAAGATCATGGTGATGGAATAGCAACGAGAGGGGAGAGTATTCGTCCATGTACCCTCGTAGACCGTAAGCGGAAGCGTTAGCACAACGCGGTTGATGTAGTCGTACGTCTTCATGATCCGACCGATCCAAGCACCGAACGTACGGCACCTCCGAGTTCAGCACACGTTCAGCTCAATGACGATCTTCGGGCTCCGATCCAGCAAAGCTCCGAAGATGAGTTCCATCAGCACGACGGCATGGTGATGATGATGATGTTCTATCGGCACAGGGCTTCGCCTAAACTCCGCGACGATATGACCGAGGTCGAATATGGTGGAAGGGGGCACCGCACACGGCTAAGGAACGATCCGTAGATCAACTTGTGTGTCTATGGGGTGCCCCCCGCCCCGTATATAAAGGAGCCAGGGGGGAGGAGGCGGCCGGCCAAGGAGGGCGCGCCAAGGGGGGAGTCCTACTCCCACCGGGAGTAGGACTCCCTTCTTTCCTAGTTGGAATAGGAGAAGGGGGGAAAGAGGAGGAAGAGGGGAAGGAAAGGGGGGGGGGCGCCGCCCCCTTTCCCTTGTCCTATTCGGACTAGGAAGGGGAGGGGCGTGCGGCCCCCTCCTGCCTCCTTCCCTCTTCTCCCTCGAGGCCCATGTAGGCCCAATAACCCCCCCGGGGGGTTCCGGTAACCTCCCGGTACTCCGGTAAAATGCCGATTTCACCCGGGACGATTCCGATGTCCAAATATAGGCTTCCAATATATCGATCTTTATGTCTCGACCATTTAGAGACTCCTCGTTACGTCTGTGATCACATCCGGGACTCCGAACAAACTTCAGTACATCAAAACTTATAAACTCATAATAAAACTGTCATCGTAACGTTAAGCGTGCGGACCCTGCGGGTTCGAGAACTATGTAGACATGACCTAGAACTATTCTCGGTCAATAACCAATAGCAGAACCTGGATGCCCATATTGGTTCCTACATATTCTACGAAGATCTTTATCGGTCAAACCGCATAACAACATACGTTGTTTGTCAGGACCCCGACTCGATGTCACATCGATCTAGCCGGTAACACCTCATATCACTTTGCGGCCTCACGCACGGTATCCCCACGGGTGTCGCCTTACCTTTGCCCGGGACCGTTTGCGCCTTTTGGCTCACGTATATGATAGTGTCGCTAGCATCCATATGATAAGGAGCCCGGGCTGACATGACTAGTCGTAAACCCAAAGTGGCACAGACCTACAGGGACAGGCATCCATGACCCAGCATCGAACGTGTCGGTCATCAGCGAGTGAATCCAGGCTGTAGCACTGGGCTAGCAGGACTCCGGTGAACCGGGCTGTAGCGGGCTAACAGGACTCCGGTATTCATCGCGTGACATTTCCCCGAAGGGACAGACACAGGAACGAAGAAGGACACATGCCGGCCAGCCTAAGTGTTCCGGAGCAGTAGCAAGCTACCATGGCTCGGTGAAACACTAGGAGACATTTCCCGGTAAGAGAGGCTACTAAAGATAAACAACTAGATGGTCAGATCCCACACATACCAAGCATTTCAATAACATACACACAATATGCTCGATATGTGCAATACAACATGGCATCACAAAATGACTCTACGACTCAAGTAATTTACTCAATAGGCTCCGAGGAGCGAGATATTACAAACATGGGTCTCATGACCCAACAATCAGAGCATACAAGTCAAAGCACAAGCGGAAGCTATCATGTCTGAGTACAGACATCTATAAATGAAAAAGGCTGAGAAGCCTGACTATCTATCAGATCCTGCCGAGGGCACAAGATCGTAGCTGAGGTATCAAGCTAAACGTCGAAGTCCAAGCGGAACTACTAGTGAGACTGAAGTCTCTCTGCAAAAACATAAAATAGGCAAACGTGAGTACAAATGTACCCAGCAAGACTTACATCAGAACTATCTACATATGCATCATTATCAACAAAGGGGATGGTAGGGTTTGACTGCAGCAAGCCAGCTTTGACTCGGTGGCTATCCTGAACTACGACTGCAAGCAACTCTTTTGAGGTGGCGCACACGAGTCCACATATTCACCAACCAATACACCACTATGGATCCGCTCCCGTCTCCCTACGAGAACGCCATCCATAGCACTCACGCTTATCTTGCGTATTTTAGAGTATCCACTTTCACTTGTCTATGAACTGATACAAGGGGTCCACGTTTCCATATCCGAGGAATCCGGCTATTCGAATAGATGATGTTAACCCTGCAGGGGTGTACTTCTTCACACACGCTCTCGCCACTTATCGCCCTGTACACGTCATGTACCTCGGCAACCTTCAAGCGGAAGCCGGGCGAGGGAGTCGGCCACGACCTGACTAACCGAACAAGTCTCTAGTCCAGGTTTATCGCCTATTCGGGTTCCATCCGCAAGGAGATCCGGCCGGGGTGTCGCTCACGGCCCCAAACGATGTGTGCAGGGTTCCCAAGCCCACCAACCGGGTGCCACTTGGTACACCGTGCCACTGTGCCTAGTCTGTCCCAAGCCCACCTGTACCGGGTGCCACTTGGTAGACTACTAACACTACCTACAAACACCAGAAACTAGTTGCAACTCCTGGACAGAGATCATGTTGATTAATAAGTCGAGAGGGGCACTTAAGCATTCCAATGTGTGGTAGTAGCTGGTCATGGATCACAAACACAGAACTCAGTTCCTAAGGACGGCTGCAATGAGACAACCCACCATGTACTCCTACATGGCCTCTCACCGCTACCTTTACCAAAACGTGTTCACACACTTAGCTCACACACATGGGGACATGTTCACACGCCTCTGATTCATCCCCGATGAATCAGACCTGACTCAACTCTAAGCAGTAGCAGGCATGACAAACAAGCATGTATGAGTAGGCACATTAGGGCTCAAACAACTCCTACTCATGCTAGTGGGTTTCATCTATTTACTGTGGCAATGACAGGTCATGCAAAGGATAAAGGGGTTCAGCTACCGCAGCAAGTAACAAATATGTCGTTGTTGTCCTAATGCAGTAAAAGAGAGCAGGAGCGAGAGAGTGGGATTGTATCGGAATGAACAAGGGGGTTTTGCTTGCCTGGCACTTCTGAAGATAACATTGAGTCTTCATCAGTGTCAACGATCACATCATCGGTATCACGTCTATCGAGAGGGGACAAATACCGGCAACACAGAAGGAACACAATCAATGCAATGCACAATATGATGCATGATCATGACATGGCAAAATGAATGTGTTTTGAGCTAATGCAACTAGCAACAGATTAAATGAAGTTGGTTTGAATACAAGATTCAAATTCAAACTCCATATGTGATTATTTAAATGCCCTTTATATGATTTGTGCTAAACAGCACCTATAAGTTGTTCTAACATGCATGAAAATGGTACAGATGGATTCCTTGAATTTTTCTGATAATTTTTCATATATAATTTATTAAATTTGGAGTTACGGTTAATTTTCTATGATTTATTGAAGTTTAGGGCATTTTCTGAATTTAATAAATCATTTCTGATTTATTTAAAACTCCAGAAAACAATTACTGCATCAGCCTGACGTCATGATGACGTCAGCAGGTCAACAGGGCGCCTCCAGGTCAAACCTGACCAGTGGGGTCCACTGGTCAGTGACCCAGTCAACTAACCGGGTTAGTTAGCCCTAACTAACTTAGTTAGCCGGGCGGGGCCCGCATGTCAGTGGCTCACCTAATTAACTAAATTAATTAACACTAATTAACCTAATACTAATTAAGCAGGCGCCTGGGCCCACACGTCAGGGGGTCAAACCCCGGGTCAAACCCGCCGGAGTTGACCCGCGGCTTGTCGCCGGCGACGCCAGCAACGGCGGAGGGCGTCGGAAACGCTCCTTCGGCGACCAAAACGGCGACTGAGGGGCTCTACGCGTAGCTGGGAGTCGCCCGCATCCATTTGTGCAAGCGGCAGGGGCTGAGGTGGCCCGAGCTCACCGGAACGGGGCCCGCGGCGGCGACCGGAGCTTCGGGTTCGAGCGGGGCGAGGCCACAGAGGACGGGAGGGATGGTTAAGGGGCTCGCCGAGCTCCTGAGGATGCTAGGAGCACGGTGCCGTGCTCGGTTTCGAGCCTTGCTGTCTGCAGTGACGGCGGCGACACCGCCGGCGGAGCCGAGCTCGCGGCTCCGGTGGGATCGGGGCTACAGGGCGCAATCGAAGGGGGAAAGAGGGAGGGGAGGCGTAGGAGCTCACAGCGGTGCCGTAGAGGAGGTCAGCGAGCTCGGGGAGGGGCTGGTGACGACGGGAGGTCGCCGGCGATCTCGGTGGCCCGAGGAGGAAGAAGACGTCGGGGACGGCGCTCCGAGGCTTCCGGCGTCACATGGGTTGGTGGAGACGAAGAAGAAGGCGCGGCGGTTCTTCTAGAGGCATCGGCGAGGCGAGGGGTGGCCGGTGGCCGCGGCGAACAGCGTCGGTGGCGACGGCTGCGCTCGGCACGAGAGGGAGAGAGAAACAGAGGAGGGGGGGAGAGCTCGGGAGAGAGTGAGGGAGTTCGTGGGGCCGCGTGGCGTCTCCAGGGAGTAGTGGAGGCAAGCAGGGAGGCAGGAGGTGGCCGAAGCAGGGAGGAGGTGGCCGGGGCGCGTGGCCGCGCGCGCCGGGCGCGTGCCCGTCCTCCTGGCAGAGGAGGAAGGCGACAGGGGAGGCGCTGGTGGGCTGGGCCGGCCAGGGGGGGGGGAGCTGGGCCGGCTCGTGGCGCCAGGTAAGCTGGGCTTCTCTCTTCTGTTTTGTTTTATATTTCTGTTTTCTATTTTGTTCTGTTTTATTTTAATATCTTTTGCCATTGTTTGAATTTAAAAATAATTCAAACAATGCCAAAACTCCTCTGAATATTTTTATTTTGCTAGATGGACTTTTCCAAAAGCTCATAAAATAATTCAGGGATATTTGAAATTATATTCTAATTATATGAATATAATTCAAGTTCAAATAGCTAATGATTTAAATTCAAAGTCCCAAAAATAAATCCTTAAAAATGTTCAATATTTTGGTTGGGACCAGAACCCTTACCAAAAATTATCAAACATTTAAGAAGAGCCTTTTGGGGCAATGAATAAGATTTCTAGGGTTTTTGCCCCTCTTTTATTTAGGGTTTTGAGGCTTCCAATAATTCCTCAATTCAAGTTTCAAAATATAGACATGATGCACACATGAAGCTAGGCTAGAGCAATGCCAGAAGCTAGGGATGTGACAACTCACCCCCACTAAACAAGAATCTCGTCTCGAGATTCAAGCGTAGGGTAAGGTGAAGGGGAAACGCAACTAGTATAATCTTCACGATCCAGGGTGCACTTCAGTTGAACGTTGATTTGAACACCATCTTGGTCTTGTCGTCTTGCTCTGAGAACTTCAGCTAATCATGGCAAGAAGAGGAAAGGAAAACTCTAAAAGGATCGGTCTTCTCGAAGGTCGAACAACTCAGGACTAACTCACGGAATGAGACTTAGAACCATCTCTCGGGTGAGACACGAGATACACATCAAGAGGGGTGGAAAGAAACGGATGACGAAGGTTCACTAGGTAGACAACAATTCCACACTTAAGAAGGTGGTAATCGATTGTTAACGTAGCGAGGAGTTGAATTGTCTTAATACCATAACGATACACCTTAGGGAAGGTGACTCGTAGAGATATTTCCTTAAGTGGCAAAAAGAATTACTTTTGATTCGGAGATCATTGAAACTCTTCATACCAGCATAAGGCAATTCACAACGATCGTTTGGAGGGGGTCAGTAGAATGGCATACTCGGACTTGGATGATGTGGATTACCTTGTTGAAGACAACGTAATGGATGAATTTCCTCATCACCGGAGATGGAAGAGACCCATGGTAGAATGGCACATTGGTGGTGCAAGCTGGGAACAAAATGCAAATGCTGGAATGATTCTGGTAACTGGGGAAGAACCCAACAAAGAGAGTGGATTCTATGTTTGAAAGATCATAGCATTGCCGAGGAAACTGAGAGCAACCTCGGTTAGTGCCGATGATAACACGTAGCGCTTGTGCGTGCTCTCAAGAACTTGAGCATTTCCATATTCATCAAAGTTTTACCAACATCCGTGTCAAGGATCCTGGCAACACAACTTGCTACCATGATGAATGGTGATGGAGGATGCAGATGCGAAGGAGGATAACACTTTCTCAGATTTCACCTTAGCGAGGCCAAGCAAATAAAATCTGGATGAACGACCGAGAGACATTTAGCACTCCGCTTCTAATGTTCTCCTTAATGTGCTAGCGTAATACACCCATAGATATGGTTTGATATCTAGAACATCAAGTAAAAGGTCGGACTTCGGGAGCAATAGAATCCATAAGGAACAGTTACGGAGGTAAATCCTACGAAATCCTTATGGGGAGGTGGCCAACTTCCTCAACCAAGATACTGCAATAATAGGTCTTCCGGTGGGGTGTGTTGGCCACGACATCCACTTTACCGGTTATCGAGGGACCAATATTATAGTTCTTGGGAAATGTTCCAACCATCATATCTGCCTGAGACCCAGATCTGGTTGGTGTCAGGATATTCCAGACTCATCGAGTCTAGGAGGAAAAATGAAAGTTTGCAACACAAATCGACGAGATGACGTTGCGAGATTCTCAGGAAATGAACTACGATAGCAAGCTCCAAAACATGAGCTGGTTCTGCTACAAACATGTGAACACGTTGTTCCAGACAAGCATGCCCACATGGTAGTCTTACAATAAAACACTACCGAGTTCTGGTTGGGAGCCATCATCGAGGATATCGAAGTTCTTTCATAAGTCCGGATTAGCTCTTATGAAGATACTCCTTCTCCTTGAACAAATCAGTCGGTGGCTTGATGTGCTAGGATACACATATGGAATGAAGATGATCAGTCTATCAAACCACAGAATACTTCGCACGTGCATAACTGACTTGGGATGGTTCCAGAGGAGGCAAAAACAAACCTTCTCGAGTTCACGACGGCAACTTACATCAAAATGCACGTGAATCAAGGAAGTCACTCCTTTCATCAAACAAGTACTTCATTTTCATGAGCTAGCATGAAGAAGATGCTTTCAAAAGTTTCCAACACTAACTTAATGTTCAACAACATCATGGAGGAGATAAGAATGTTGTCAATGGGCTCAACAACAACTCATCGGAATTTCCATATCACTGGACTTCCACCATCGTGTGAACACGGTGATAGCATTGGTCAGCCCCAAAAGATATAATGGTGTATGCTCGAGGGATCAACCACGAGTAAGACAACATTACGAACATCGTTGGTTCTGACTTGATTTGACGATAGCCCACACTCAAATCAAAGGGTTGATAAGACAATAGGTCCAGCAACTGATCACAGGGACCAATCGATGAAGATATCATCTTTCTTCAACACACACTACACAAGAATATCCCTTTGGAACGAACTAAGTCAGGCAAGCTTTTATCTTCCAACTCTCCAAGTTGTTGTCTAGCTTAACCAACTAGCTCAGGGATATCTAACACCGATTCTTGGAGAAGGATGGTTCACAAGAAACCAACTTGATCACGAGCTCAACATAGCGGTCAGGTGACAACCTGGTAATACTTCTGAGAAGATATTCAGAAAATCACGAGCCACCGGTATGTTACTAAGCTCGAGAACAATCTTGCTTTTCAGGGCAAGACGATATGATCAATAGAGCAAGAATTTGAAATAATCCCAACTCATCGATCGAGGAGTGAACCAGGAGAATGGACTAGGTAGCACGATCAATCTTAGAATGATGATTCAATAACCAACACACTAAGAATAAAATTATTGTCTTTTAACTACCCAGCAACGAGGTTGCTAGGCGTATTGATTTCACGCATCACAATTCATTTGTCGGTATTCCGGTTGCATCAACACGAAGACCGAGGAATGACTAATGACGACAAGAAGTATCACTGTACCAGGAGTTCATAGGATGGTGTGCAATTCCTATAACAATCCCGATTTAAAGATGGTAATACTCCAAGGTAGAACAGAACAAAAGCTGGATTAGCAATTTGATCTGCGGAGCACAACTTCTTTGACCCAATCCTGGATATGGAAGAGGTACTGGAGTTTGTTTCTCCTAGTCATTCCGGAATAGAATGGCTTGACAGACCACAAGAGTCATAGGCATCGATGAACGAACGCACGCATACTCTTGACTATCAATTGATAGACGAGGGTCAGAATGCAACTAAAGAGAACAGCTCAAAGGAACATATAACTTTCTGAGTTGTGGATGCATAGATTAGTATGTCGAACCAAGTTCAACATATTTCTTCCGGATAACCCATGCAGAAAGGTAGAACTGGCAGAGTCACGATTTATGAGTGGAGATCTCCTCAAGAGTACTCTAATTGTGATCTTTTTTGATCCAATAAACATCTGCCATAAGTAGTTCATGGTATTTGGAAGAAGAAGATACCACGGACTTCAAGGACTATCACAAAGGTTACTAATATCCTAAAGGCACTAGCAATTGCTATCAACATGAAGTAGGTAGAGTGAATCTCGGGTTCAAAACCCCAGGAACAGAATGCCTACTAACTAATAACATCACGGGATGCTTTCGAGAATAGAAGCCAGAATCATCACACTGGGATCACAAAACATTGCTAGATTACTAGGTGACTCCCTAAACACCTAGGGCCATAATAGTAACTCCAACATAATGTCAAGGCAATAGAATACCTCAACTCAACAATTAGTGTGATTGAGCTGGCATAAAGGAGCATCGAAACCAGACGGAAAGGATTTGCAAATGCATCAGACTATTTAGAAACCTGGAATGACTCGGACAGCATAACGGCTGTAAATGCTCAGAAAAGATTTGAGACATTCACAAAAATGGTGGCATAACCACTCAGAAGCACAATATCAAGGTTTGGAGATCAACAATTAACATACAGAAGATAGTAGCTGAACTGAGGCTTGAATCAACAATCTTATAAGTCTACGGATTAGTAACACGTGATCCTGATAGAAAGAAGAGATAGCCTAGTTCTTAATCCCCGTAGAAGATAAGATGATGACTCAGATCAGAAGGGCATAAGGTATAAGGAGTAAAAGAGCCTTACGTTCCATCCCACAATCAATTCCCTTATATAACTAAAGAATTTCTAGACTCAACTTCGACCAGTTTGGCTTGGTAATCCTACAGGCAGTCAAGCTCTGATACCAACGCTGTCAGGACCCCGACTCGATGTCACATCGATCTAGCCGGTAACACCTCATATCACTTTGCGGCCTCACGCACGGTATCCCCACGGGTGTCGCCTTACCTTTGCCCGGGACCGTTTGCGCCTTTTGGCTCACGTATATGATAGTGTCGCTAGCATCCATATGATAAGGAGCCCGGGCTGACATGACTAGTCGTAAACCCAAAGTGGCACAGACTTACAGGGACAGGCATCCATGACCCAGCTTCGAACGTGTCGGTCATCAGCAAGTGGGTCCGGGCTGTAGCACTGGGCTAGCAGGACTCCGGTAAACCGGGCTGTAGCGGGCTAACAGGACTCCGGTACTCAAAGCGTGACATTTCCCCGAAGGGACAGACACAGGAACGAAGAAGGACACATGCCGGCCAGCCTAAGTGTTCCGGAGCAGTAGCAAGCTACCATGGCTCGGTGAAACACTAGGAGACATTTCCCGGTAAGAGAGGCTACTAAAGATAAACAACTAGATGGTCAGATCCCACACATACCAAGCATTTCAATAACATACACACAATATGCTCGATATGTGCAATACAACATGGCATCACAAAATGACTCTACGACTCAAGTAGTTTATTCAATAGGCTCCGAGGAGCGAGATATTACAAACATGGGTCTCATGACCCAACAATCAGAGCATACAAGTCAAAGCACAAGCGGAAGCTATCATGTCTGAGTACAGACATCTATAAATGAAAAAGGCTGAGAAGCCTGACTATCTATCAGATCCTGCCGAGGGCACAAGATCGTAGCTGAGGTATCAAGCTAAACGTCGAAGTCCAAGCGGAACTACTAGTGAGACTGAAGTCTCTCTGCAAAAACATAAAATAGGCAAACGTGAGTACAAATGTACCCAGCAAGACTTACATCAGAACTATCTACATATGCATCATTATCAACAAAGGGGATGGTAGGGTTTGACTGCAGCAAGCCAGCTTTGACTCGGTGGCTATCCTGAACTACGACTGCAAGCGACTCTTTTGAGGTGGCGCACACGAGTCCACATATTCACCAACCAATACACCACTATGGATCCGCTCCCGTCTCCCTACGAGAACGCCATCCATAGCACTCACGCTTATCTTGCGTATTTTAGAGTATCCACTTTCACTTGTCTATGAACTGATATAAGGGGTCCACGTTTCCATATCCGAGGAATCCGGCTATTCGAATAGATGATGTTAACCCTGCAGGGGTGTACTTCTTCACACACGCTTTCGCCACTTACCGCCCTGTACACGTCATGTACCTCGGCAACCTTCAAGCGGAAGCCGGGCGAGGGAGTCGGCCACGACCTGACTAACCGAACAAGTCTCTAGTCCAGGTTTATCGCCTATTCGGGTTCCATCCGCAAGGAGATCCGGCCGGGGTGTCGCTCACGGCCCCAAACGATGTGTGCAGGGTTCCCAAGCCCACCAACCGGGTGCCACTTGGTACACCGTGCCACGGTGCCTAGTCTGTCCCAAGCCCACCTGTACCGGGTGCCACTTGGTAGACTACTAACACTACCTACAAACACCAGAAACTAGTTGCAACTCCTGGACAGAGATCATGTTGATTAATAAGTCGAGAGGGGCACTTAAGCATTCCAATGTGTGGTAGTAGCTGGTCATGGATCACAAACACAGAACTCAGTTCCTAAGGACGGCTGCAATGAGACAACCCACCATGTACTCCTACATGGCCTCTCACCGCTACCTTTACCAAAACGTGTTCACACACTTAGCTTACACACATGGGGACATGTTCACACGCCTCTGATTCATCCCCGATGAATCAGACCTGACTCAACTCTAAGCAGTAGCAGGCATGACAAACAAGCATGTATGAGTAGGCACATTAGGGCTCAAACAACTCCTACTCATGCTAGTGGGTTTCATCTATTTACTGTGGCAATGACAGGTCATGCAAAGGATAAAGGGGTTCAACTACCGCAGCAAGTAACAAATATGTCGTTGTTGTCCTAATGCAGTAAAAGAGAGCAGGAGCGAGAGAGTGGGATTGTATCGGAATGAACAAGGGGGTTTTGCTTGCCTGGCACTTCTGAAGATAACATTGAGTCTTCATCAGTGTCAACGATCACATCATCGGTATCACGTCTATCGAGAGGGGACAGATACCGGCAACACAGAAGGAACACAATCAATGCAATGCACAATATGATGCATGATCATGACATGGCAAGATGAATGTGTTTTGAGCTAATGCAACTAGCAACAGATTAAATGAAGTTGGTTTGAATACAAGATTCAAATTCAAACTCCATATGTGATTATTTAAATGCCCTTTATATGATTTGTGCTAAACAGCACCTATAAGTTGTTCTAACATGCATGAAAATGGTACAGATGGATTCCTTGAATTTTTCTGATAATTTTTCATATATAATTTATTAAATTTGGAGTTACGGTTAATTTTCTATGATTTATTGAAGTTTAGGGCATTTTCTGAATTTAATAAATCATTTCTGATTTATTTAAAACTCCAGAAAACAATTACTGCATCAGCCTGACGTCATGATGACGTCAGCAGGTCAACAGGGCGCCTCCAGGTCAAACCTGACCAGTGGGGTCCACTGGTCAGTGACCCAGTCAACTAACCGGGTTAGTTAGCCCTAACTAACTTAGTTAGCCGGGCGGGGCCCGCATGTCAGTGGCTCACCTAATTAACTAAATTAATTAACACTAATTAACCTAATACTAATTAAGCAGGCGCCTGGGCCCACACGTCAGGGGGTCAAACCCCGGGTCAAACCCGCCGGAGTTGACCCGCGGCTTGTCGCCGGCGACGCCAGCAACGGCGGAGGGCGTCGGAAACGCTCCTTCGGCGACCAAAACGGCGACTGAGGGGCTCTACGCGTAGCTGGGAGTCGCCCGCATCCATTTGTGCAAGCGGCAGGGGCTGAGGTGGCCCGAGCTCACCGGAACGGGACCCGCGGCGGCGACCGGAGCTTCGGGTTCAAGCGGGGCGAGGCCACAGAGGACGGGAGGGATGGTTAAGGGGCTCGCCGAGCTCCTGAGGATGCTAGGAGCACGGTGCCGTGCTCGGTTTCGAGCCTTGCTGTCTGCAGTGACGGCGGCGACACCGCCGGCGGAGCCGAGCTCGCGGCTCCGGTGGGATCGGGGCTACAGGGCGCAATCGAAGGGGGAAAGAGGGAGGGGAGGCGTAGGAGCTCACAGCGGTGCCGTAGAGGAGGTCAGCGAGCTCGGGGAGGGGCTGGTGACGACGGGAGGTCACCGGCGATCTCGGTGGCCCGAGGAGGAAGAAGACGTCGGGGACGGCGCTCCGAGGCTTCCGGCGTCACATGGGTTGGTGGAGACGAAGAAGAAGGCGCGGCGGTTCTTCTAGAGGCATCGGCGAGGCGAGGGGTGGCCGGTGGCCGCGGCGAACAGCGTCGGTGGCGACGGCTGCGCTCGGCACGAGAGGGAGAGAGAAACAGAGGAGGGGGGAGAGCTCGGGAGAGAGTGAGGGAGTTCGTGGGGCCGCGTGGCGTCTCCAGGGAGTAGTGGAGGCAAGCAGGGAGGCAGGAGGTGGCCGAAGCAGGGAGGAGGTGGCCGGGGCGCGTGGCCGCGCGCGCCGGGCGCGTGCCCGTCCTCCTGGCAGAGGAGGAAGGCGACAGGGGAGGCGCTGGTGGGCTGGGCCGGCCAGGGGGGGGGGGAGCTGGGCCGGCTCGTGGCGCCAGGTAAGCTGGGCTTCTCTCTTCTGTTTTGTTTTATATTTCTGTTTTCTATTTTGTTCTGTTTTATTTTAATATCTTTTGCCATTGTTTGAATTTAAAAATAATTCAAACAATGCCAAAACTCCTCTGAATATTTTTATTTTGCTAGATGGACTTTTCCAAAAGCTCATAAAATAATTCAGGGATATTTGAAATTATATTCTAATTATATGAATATAATTCAAGTTCAAATAGCTAATGATTTAAATTCAAAGTCCCAAAAATAAATCCTTAAAAATGTTCAATATTTTGGTTGGGACCAGAACCCTTACCAAAAATTATCAAACATTTAAGAAGAGCCTTTTGGGGCAATGAATAAGATTTCTAGGGTTTTTGCCCCTCTTTTATTTAGGGTTTTGAGGCTTCCAATAATTCCTCAATTCAAGTTTCAAAATATAGACATGATGCACACATGAAGCTAGGCTAGAGCAACGCCAGAAGCTAGGGATGTGACATTGTTCCCTTTGTCATCGGTATGTTACTTGCCCGAGATTTGATTGTCGGTATCCAATACCTAGTTCAATCTCGTTACTGGTAAGTCTCTTTACTCGTTCCATAATGCATCATCTCGTAACCAACTCATTTGGTCACATTGCTTGCAAGGCTTATAATGATGTGCATTACCGAGAGGGCCCAGAGATACCTCTCCGATAATCGGAGTGACAAAACCTAATCTCGAAATACGCCAACTCAACATGTACCTTCGGAGACACCTGTAGTACTCCTTTATAATCACCCAGTTACGTTGTGACGTTTGGTAGTACCCAAAGTGTTCCTCCGGTAAACGGGAGTTGCATAATTCTCATAGTTACAGGAACATGTATCAGTCATGAAGAAAGCAATAGCAATATACTAAATGATCAAGTGCTAGGCTAACGGAATGGGTCATGTCAATCACATCATTCTCCTAATGATGTTATCCCATTAATCAAATGACAACACATGTATATGGTTAGGAAACATAACCATCTTTGATTAATGAGCTAGTCAAGTAGAGGCATACTAGTGACTATATGTTTGTCTATGTATTCACACATGTATCATGTTTCCGGTTAATACAATTCTAGCATGAATAATAAACATTTATCATGATATGAGGAAATAAATAATAACTTTATTATTGCCTCTAGGGCATATTTCCTTCAGTCTCCCACTTGCACTAGAGTCAATAATCTAGTTCACATCGCCATGTGATTTAACACCAATATTCATATCTGTATATGATTAACATAGTTCACATTGTTATGTGACCAATACTCAAAGGGGTTACTAGAGTCAATAATCTAGTTCACATCGCTATGTGATTAACACCCAAAGTGTACTAAGGTGTGATCATGTTTTGCTCGTGAGAGAAGCTTAGTCAACGGGTCTGTCACATTCAGAGCCGTATGTATTTTGCAAACATTCTATGTCTTCAATGCTCTGCATGGAGCTACTCTAGCTTAATTGCTCCCACTTTCAATATGTATCCAGTTTGAGACTTAGAGTCATCTGGATCAGTGTAAAAGTTTGCACCGATGTAACTTTTACAACAAACTCTTTTATCACCTCCATAATCGAGAAACATCTCCTTAGTCCTCACTAAGGATATTCTTGACCGCTATCCAGTGATCTACTATTAGATCAAAATTGTATTCCTTTGTCAAACTCAGAGCAAGGTATACAATAGGTCTGGTTCACAGCATAGCATACTTTATAGAACCTATGACTGAGGCATAGGGAATGACTTTTCATTCTCTTTCTATTTTCTGCCATGGTCGGGTCTTGAGTCTTACTCAACCTCACACCTTGCAACACAGGCAAGAACTCCTTCTTTGACTATTCCATTTTGAACTATTTCAAAAATTTATCAAGGTATGTATTCATTGAAAAATCTTATCAAGCGTCTTGATCTATCTATATAGATCTTGATGCTCAATGTGTAAGCAGCTTTACCGAGGTCTTTCTTTTAAAGAACTCCTTTCAAACACTCCTTTATGCTTTGCAGAATAATTCTACATTATTTCCGATCAACAATATGTCATTCACATATACTTATGAGAAATGTTGTAGTTCTCCCACTCACTTTCTTGTAAATACAGGCTTCACCGCAAGTCTGTATAAAACTATATGCTTTGATCAACTTATCAAAGCGTATATTCCAACTCTGAGATGCTTGCACCAGTCCATAGATGGATCGCTGGAGCTTGCATATTTTGTTAGCACCTTTAGGATTGACAAAACCTTCTGGTTGTATCATATACAACTCTTCTTTAATAAATCCATAAGGAATGTAGTTTTGACATCCATTTGCCAAATTTCATAAAATGTGGCAATTGCTAACATGATTCGGACAGACTTTTAAGTATCGATACGAGTGAGAAAATCTCATTGTATTCAACACCTTGAACTTTGTCAAAAACCTTTTCGACAAGTCTAGCTTCGTAGATAGTAACACTACTATCAGCGTCCGTCTTCCTCTTGAAGATCCATTTATTTTCTATGGCTTGCCGATCATCGGGCAAGTCCACCAAAGTCCACACTTTGTTCTCATACATGGATCCCAACTCAGATTTCATGGCCTCAAACCATTTTGCGGAATCTGGGCTCATCATCGCTTCCTCATAGTTCGTAGGTTCATCATGGTCTAGTAACATGACTTCCAGAACACGATTACCGTACCACTCTGGTGCGGATCTTACTCTGGAAGACCTACGAGGTTTGGTAGCAACTTGATCTGAAGTTTCATGATCATCATCATTAACTTCCTCACTAATTGGTGTAGGAATCACTGGAACTGATTTCTGTGATGAACTACTTTCCAATAAGGGAGAAGGTACAATTACCTCATCAAGTTCTACTTTCCTCCCACTCACTTCTTTCGACAGAAACTTCTTCTCTAGAAAGGATCCATCTTAGCAACGAATATCTTGCCTTCGGATTTGTGATAGAAGGTGTACCCAACAATTAACTTTGGGTATTCTATGAAGATGCACTTTTCCGATTTGGGTTTGAGCTTATCAGGTTGAAACTTTTTCATATAAGCATCGCAACTCCAAACTTTAAGAAACGACAGCTTAGGTTTACTGCTAAACCATAGTTCATACGGTGTCGTCTCAACGGATTTAGATGGTGCCCTTTTAAATGTGAATGCAGTTGTCTCTAATGCACAACCCCAAAACGATAGTGGTAAAACCGATAAGAGACATCATAGATCGCACCATATCCAATAAAGTGCGGTTACGATGTTCGGACACACCATAACGTTGTGGTGTTCTAGGTGGCGTGAGCTGTGAAACTATTGCACATTGTTTTAATTGAAGACCAAACTCGTAACTCAAATATTCGTCTCCGCGATCAGATCGCAAAAACTTTATTTTCTTGTTACGATGATTTTTCCACTTCACTCTGAAATTCTTTGAACCTTTCAATTATTTCAGACTTATGTTTCATCAAGTAGATATACCCATATCTGCTCAAATCATTTTGTGAAGGTCAGAAAATAACGATACTTGCCACGAGCATCAACACTCATTGGATCGCATACATCGGTATGTATTATTTCCAATAAGTCAGTAGCTTGTTCCATTGTTCCGGAGAACGGAGTTTTTAGTCATCTTGCCCAAAAGGCACGGTTCGCAAGCATCAAATGATTCATAACCAAGTGATTCCGAAAATCCATCTTTATGGAGTTTCTTCATGCGCTTTATACCGATATGACCCAAACGGCAGTGCCACAAATAAGTTGCACTATCATTATCAACTTTGCATCTTTTGGCATCAATATTATGAATATGTGTATCACTACGATCGAGATGTAACAAACTATTTTCATTGGGTGTATGACCATCAAATGTTTTATTCATTTAAACAGAAAAACAATTATTCTCTGATTTTAAATGAATAACCGTATTGCAATAAACATGATCAAGTCATATTCATGCTCAACGCAAACACCAAATAACATTTATTTAGGTTCAACACTAATCTTGAAAGTATAGGGAGTGTGCGATGATGATCATATCAATCTTGGAACCACTTCCAACACACATCGTCACTTCACCCTCAACTAGTTTCTGTTTATTGTGTAACTCCTGTTTCGAGTTACTAATCTTAGCAACCGAACAAGTATCAAATACTCAGGGGTTATAAACACTAGTAAGGTACACATCAATAACATGTACATCAAATATACCCTTGTTCACTTTGCCATCCTTCTTATCCACCAAATATTCAAGGCATTTCCGCTTCTAGTGACCATTTCCTTTGCAGTATAATCACTCAGTTTCAGGCTTTGGTCCAGCTCTGGGCTTCTTCGCGGGAGTGAAAACTTGCTTGCCATTCTTGTTGAAGTTCCCTTTCTTTCACTTTGCCCTTTTTCTTGAAACTAGTGGTCTTGTCAATCATCAACACTTGATGCTCTTTCTTGATTTCTACCTTCGTTGATTTCAGCATCACGAAGAGCTCGGGAATCATTTTCGTCATCCCTTGCATTATAGTTCATCATGAAGTTCTACTAACTTGGTGGTGGTGACTAGAGAATTCTGTCAATCACTATCTTATCTGGAAGATTAACTCCCACTTGATTCAAGCGATTGTAGTACCCAGACAATCTGAGCACATGCTCACAAGTTGAGCGATTCTCCTCCATCTTTTAGCTATAGAACTTGTTGGAGACTTCATATCTCTCAACTCGGGTATTTGCTTGAAATATTAACTTTAACCTCTGGAACATCTCATATGGTCCATGACGTTCAAAACGTCTTTGAAGTCCCGATTCTAAGCCATAAAGCATGGTGCACAAAACTATCAAGTAGTCATCATATTGGGCTATCCAAACGTTCATAATGTCTGCATCTGCTCTTGCAATAGGTCTGTCACCTAGCGGTGCATCAAGGACATAATTCTTCTATGCAGCAATGAGGATAAACGTCAGATCTCGGATCCAATCCGCATCATTGCTACTAACATCTTTCAACACAATTTTCTCTAGGAACATATCAAAATAAACAAATGAAAGCAACAACGCAAGCTATTGATCTACAACATAATTTGCAAAATACTACCAGGACTAAGTTCATGATAAATTAAAGTTCAATTAATCATATTACTTAAGAACTCCCACTTAGAAAGACATCCCTCTAATCCTCTAAGTGATTATGTGATCCATATCAACTACACCATATCCGATCATCACGTGAGATGGAGTAGTTTCAACGGTGAACATCAATATGTTGATCATATCTACTATATGATTCACGCTCGACCTTTCGGTCTCCGTGTTCCGAGGCCATATCTGTATATGCTAGGCTCGTCAAGTTTAACCTGAGTATTCCGCGTGTGCAACTGTTTTGCACCCGTTGTATTTGAACGTAGAGCCTATCACACCCGATCATCACGTGGTGTCTCAGCACGAAGAACTTTCGCAACGGTGCATACTCAGGGAGAACACTTCTTGATTATTAGTGAGAGATCATCTTAAAATGCTACCGTCAATCAAAGCAAGATAAGATGCATAAAGGATAAACATCACATGCAATCAATATAAGTGATATGATATGGCCATCATCATCTTGTGCTTGTGATCTCCATCTTCGAAGCACCGTCGTGATCACCATCGTCACCGGCGCGACACCTTGATCTCCATCGTAGCATCGTTGTCGTTACGCCATCTATTGCTTCTACGACTATCGCTACCGCTTAGAGATAAAGTAAAGCAATTACAGGGCGTTTGCATTTCATACAATAAAGCGACAACCATATGGCTCCTGCCAGTTGCCGATAACTTTGGTTACAAAACATGATCATCTCATACAATAATATATAGCATCACCTCTTGACCATATCACATCACAACATGCCCTGCAAAAACAAGTTAGACGTCCTCTACTTTGTTGTTGCAAGTTTTACGTGGCTGCTACGGGCTGAGCAAGAACCGTTCTTACCTACGCATCAAAACCACAACGATAGTTCGTCAAGTTGGTGCTATTTTAACATTCGCAAGGACCGGGCGTAGCCACACTCGGTTCAACTAAAGTTGGAGAAACAGACACCCGCTAGTCACTTGTGTGCAAAGCACGGCGGTAAAACCAGTCTCGCGTAAGCGTACGCGTAATGTCGGTCCGGGCCGCTTCATCCAACAATACCGCCGAACCAAAGTATGACATGCTGGTAAGCAGTATGACTTGTATCGCCCACAACTCACTTGTGTTCTACTCGTGCAAATAACATCAACGCATAAAACCTAGGCTCGGATGCCACTGTTGGGGAACGTAGTAATTTCAAAAAAATTCCTACGCACACGCAAGATCATGGTGATGGAATAGCAATGAGAGGGGAGAGTATTCGTCCACGTATCCTCGTATACCATAAGCGGAAGCATTAGCACAACGCGGTTGATGTAGTCATACGTCTTCACGATCCGACCGATCCAAGCACCGAACGTACGGCACCTCCGAGTTCAGCACACGTTCAGCTCAATGACGATCTCCGGGCTCCGATCCAGCAAAGCTCCGAAGATGAGTTCCATCAGCACGATGGCATGGTGACGATGATGATGTTCTATCGGTGCAGGGCTTCTCCTAAACTCCGCAACGATATGACCGAGGTGGAATATGGTGGAAGGGGGCACCGCACACGGCTAAGGAACGATCCGTAGATCAACTTGTGTGTCTATGGGGTGCCCCCCGCCCCCGTATATAAAGGAGCCAGGGGGGAGGAGGCGGCCGGCCAAGGAGGGCGCGCCAAGGGGGGAGTCCTACTCCCACCGAGAGTAGGACTCCCTTCTTTCCTAGTTGGAATAGGAGAAGGGGAAAGAGGAGGAAGAGGGGAAGGAAAGGGAGGGGCGCCGCCCCCTTTCCCTTGTCCTATTCGGACTAGGAAGGGGAGGGGCGTGCGGCCCCCTCCTGCCTCCTTCCCTCTTCTCCCTCGAGGCCCATGTAGGCCCAATAACCCCCGGGGGGTTCCGGTAACCTCCCGGTACTCCGGTAAAATGCCGATTTCACCCGGAACGATTCCGATGTCCAAATATAGGCTTCCAATATATCGATCTTTATGTCTCGACCATTTCGAGACTCCTCGTTACGTTCGTGATCACATCCGGGAGTCCGAACAAACTTCGGTACATAAAAACTTATAAACTCATAATAAAACTGTCATCGTAACGTTAAGCGTGCGGACCCTACGGGTTCGAGAACTATGTAGACATGACCTAGAACTATTCTCGGTCAATAACCAATAGCGGAACCTGGATGCCCATATTGGTTCCTACATATTCTATGAAGATCTTTATCGGTCAAACTGCATAACAACATACGTTGTTCCCTTTGTCATCGGTATGTTACTTGCCCGAGATTTGATCGTCGGTATCCAATACCTAGTTCAATCTCGTTACCAGTAAGTCTCTTTACTCGTTCCGTAATGCATCATCTCGTAACCAACTCATTTGGTCACATTGCTTGCAAGGCTTATAATGATGTGCATTACCGAGAGGGCCCAGAGATACCTCTCCGATAATCGGAGTGACAAAACCTTATCTCGAAATACGCCAACTCAACATGTACCTTCGGAGACACCTGTAGTACTCATTTATAATCACCCAGTTACGTTGTGACGTTTGGTAGTACCCAAAGTGTTCCTCCGGTAAACGGGAGTTGCATAATTCTCATAGTTACAGGAACATGTATAAGTCATGAAGAAAGCAATAGCAATATACTAAACGATCAAGTGCTAGGCTAACGGAATGGGTCATGTCAATCACATCATTCTCCTAATGATGTGATCCCATTAATCAAATGACAACACATGTCTATGGTTAGGAAACATAACCATCTTTGATTAATGAGCTAGTCAAGTAGAGGCATACTAGTGACTATATGTTTGTCTGTGTATTCACACATGTATCATGTTTCCAGTTAATACAATTCTAACATGAATAATAAACATTTATCATGATATGAGTAAATAAATAATAACTTTATTATTGCCTCTAGGGCATATTTCCTTCACATGCGTAGTAGTACTTTGCTTCGAGGGCTAATAAACTTTCATATAGATTGTCTCCTATGTTGTCACTTTCATATACTAGTGGGAATTTTCATTATAAAACTTGGCTTGTATATTCCAACGATGGGCTTCCTCAAATGCCCTAGGTCTTCATGAGCAAGCAAGTTGGATGCACACCCACTTAGTTTCTTTTGTTGAGCTTTCATACACTTATAGCTCTTAGTGCATCTGTTGCATGGCAATCCCTACTCCTCGCATTGACATCAATTGATGGGCATCTCCATAGCCTGTTGATTAGCCGCGTCGATGTGAGACTTTCTCCCTTTTTGTCTTCTCCACATAACCTCCATCGTTATATTCTATTCCACCTATAGTGCTATATCCATGGCTTGCGCTCGTATATTGCGTGAGGGTTGAAAAAGCTGAAGCGTGTTAAAAAGTATGAACCAATTGCTCGGCTTGTCATCGGGGTTGTGCATGATGGGAGCATTTTGTGTGACAAAAATGAAGCATGGCCAAATTGTATGATTTTGTAGGGATAAGCTTGCTTTTGCCTTGTTGTTTTGAAAAGACATGATTGCTTTATTGGTACGCTCGAAGTATTATTGTTTTTATATCAAATGATAGACTATTGCTTTGAATCACTCGTGTCTTAATATTCATGCCATGATTAGACATATGATCAAGATTATGCTAGGTAGCATTCCACATCAAAAATTATCTTTTTTATCATTTATCTACTCGAGGACGAGCAGGAATTAAGCTTGGGGATGCTGATACGTCTCCGTCGTATCTATAATTTTTGATTGTTCCATACCAATATTATTCAACTTTTGTATACTTTTAGCAACTTTTTATACTATTTTTTGGGACTAACAATCGATCTAGTGCCCAGTGCTAGTTCCTGTCTGTTGCATGTTTTTTGTTTCGCAGAAACCCAATATCAAACGGAGTCCAAACGGGATAAAAACGGACGGAGATTTTTTTGGAATATTTATGAATTTTGGGAAGTAAAATCAACGCAAAACGGTGTCCGGGGTGGCCACGAGACAGGGGGGCGCGCCCTCCCCCCTTGGGCGCGGCTTGGGCTCTCGGGCCACCCGTAAGGCGGTTGACGCTCTTCTTTTGGCCCAAGAAAGATAATTTTATGAGAAAGATCTGGGCGAAACCCCAATCGGAGTTACGGATCTCCAGATATAAAGGAAACGGTGAAGGGGTAGAATCTGAGAACGCAGAAACAGAGAGATAGATCCAATCTCGGAGGGGCTCTCGCCCCTCCCAATCCATGGGAGCCAAGGACCAGAGGGGAAACCCTTCTTCCATCTAGGGAGGAGGTCAAGGATGAAGAAGAAGAAGAAGGGGGGCTCTCTCCCCCTTGCTTCCGGTGGCGCTGGAGCGCTGCCGGGGGCCATCATCATCACTGCGATCTTCGCCAACAACTTCACCGCCTTCATCACAAACTCTTCCTCCCTCTATGCAGCGGTGTAACCTCTCTCTTACCCGCTATAATCTCTACTTAAACATGGTGCTCAACGCTATATATTATTTCCCAATGATGTATGGCTATCTTATGATGTTGAGTAGATCCGTTTTGTCCTATGGGTTAATTGATGATCGTGATTGGTTTGAGTTGCATGTTTTATTATTGGTGCTGTCCTATGGTGCTCTCCGTGTCGCGCAAGCGTGAGGGATCCCCGCTATAGGGTTTGCAATATGTTTATGATTTTCTTATGGTGGGTGGCGTGAGTGAATAGAAGCACAGACCCGAGTAAGTAGGTTGTTTGCGTATGGGATAAAAGGGGACTTGATACTTTAATGCTATGGTTGGGTTTTACCTTAATGAATCTTTAGTAGTTGCGGACGCTTGCTAGAGTTCCAATCATAAATGCATATGATCCAAGTAGAGAAAGTATGTTAGCTTATGCATCTCCCTCAAATAGAATTACAACAGTGATTATCGGTCTAGTTATTGATTGCTTGGACAAATAACTTTCTCGTAACAAAAAACTCTCTATTAATATTTACTTTATTGCATCTTTTTCTAAACAGCCCCCAGCTTTTATTTACGTGCTCTTTATTATCTTGCAAACCTATCCTATCACACCTACAATGTACTTCATACTTGTTCTAGGTAAAGCGAACGTCAAGCATACGTAGAGTTGTATCGGTGGTCGATAGAACTTGAGGGAATATTTATTCTACCTTTAGCTCCTCGTTGGGTTCGACACTCTTACTTATCGAAAACTGTTGTGATCCCGTATACTTGCGGGTTATCAAGGGTTAGTTACCACATCAGTAGTTGAAGATATTGCAACATCAGAAGTAGTAGAACATCTAGCAACAGAGACAACATTATCACGCTCAAGACACTTTAAGCATGGTGGAACAAATTCTACCTGAGCGGAACTGATCTGTTGGGCGAGTAGTGAATCGTTCTCTTTTTGAAGATCTTCATGAGACACTCTCAGTTACTCAAGGTATGTGCTTTGTGGAAGTCCAATTAAGCGTCTTGATCTATCTCTATAGATCTTGATGCCCAATATATAAGCAGCTTCACCGAGGTCTTTCATTGAAAAACTTTTACTCAAGTATCCTTTTATGCTATCCAGAAATTCTATATCATTTCCAATCAACAATATGTCGTCCACATAGAATATCAGAAATGCTACAGAGCTCCCACTCACTTTCTTGTAAATACAGGCTTCTCCAAAAGTCTGTATAAAACCATATGCTTTGATCACACTATCAAAGCGTTTATTCCAACTCTGAGAGGCTTGCAGCAGTCCATAAATGGATCGCTGGAGTTTGCACACTTTGTTAGCACCTTTCTGATTGACAAAACCTTTTGGTTGCATCATATACAACTCTTCTTCTAGAAATCCTTTCAGGAATGCAGTTTTGACATCCATTTGCCAAATTTCATAATCATAAAATGCAGCAATTGCTAACATGATTCGGACAGACTTAAGCATCGCTACAGGTGAGAAAGTCTCATCGTAGTCAACCCCTTGAACTTGTTGAAAACTTTTCGCAACAAGTCGAGCTTTGTAGATAGTAACATTACCGTCAGTGTCAGTCTTCTTCTTGAAGATCCATTTATTCTCAACGGCTTGCCGATCATCGGGCAAGTCAACCAAAGTCCACACTTTGTTCTCATAAATGGATCCCATCTCAGATTTCATGGCCTCAAGCCATTTTGCGGAATCTGGGCTCATCATCACTTCCTCATAGTTTGTAGGTTCGCCATGGTCAAGTAACATGACCTCCAGAATAGGATTACGGTACCACTATGGTGCGGATCTTACTCTGGTTGACCTACGAGGTTCGGTAGTAACTTGATCTGAAGTTTCATGATCAATATCATTAGCTTCCTCACTAATTGGTGTAGGCGTCACAGGAACCGATTTCTGTGATGAACTACTTTACAATAAGGGAGTAGGTACAGTTACCTCATCAAGTTCTACTTTCCTCGCACTCACTTCTTTCGAGATAAACTCCTTCTCTAGAAAGGATCCAAATTTAGCAACAAATGTCTTGCCTTTAGATCTGTGATAGAAGGTGTACCCAACAGTCTCGTTTGGGTATCCTATGAAGACACATTTCTCCGATTTGGGTTCGAGCTTATCAGGTTGAAGTTTTTTCACATAAGCATCGCAGCCCCAAACTTTAACGAAAACTTTGGTTTCTTGCCAAACCACAGTTCATAAGGCGTCGTCTCAATGGATTTCGATGGTGCCCTATTTAACGTGAATGCAGCCGTCTCTAAAGCATAACCCCAAAATGATAGCGGTAAATCAGTAAGAGACATCATAGATCGCACCATATCTAGTAAAGTACGATTACGATATTCGGACACACCATTACGCTATGGTGTTCCGGGTGGCGTGAGTTGCAAAACTATTCTGCATTGTTTCACATGAAGACCAAACTCGTAACTCAAATATTCTCCTCCATGATCAGATCGTAGAAACTTTATTTTCTTGTTATGATTATTTTCTACTTCACTCTGATATTCGTTGAACTTTTCAAATGTTTCAGATTTATGTTTCATTAAGTAGATATACCCATATCTGCTCAAATCATCTGTGAAGGTGAGAAAATAACGATACCCGTCGCGAGCCTCAACATTCATCGGACCACATACATCAGTATGTATGATCTCCAACAAATCTGTTGCTCGCTCCATTGTTCCGGAGAATGGCATTTTAGTCATCTTGCCCATAAGGCATGGTTCGCAAGTACCAAGTGGTTCATAATCAAGTGATTCCAGAAGTCCATCAGTATGGAGTTTCTTCATGCGCTTTACACCAATATGACCTAAACGGCAATGCCACAAATAAGTTGCACTATCATTATCAACTCTGCATCTTTTGGCTTCAACATTATGAATATGTGTAGCACTACTATCGAGATTCAAGATAAATAGACCACTCTTCAAGGGTGCATGACCATAAAAGATATTACTCATATAAATAGAACAACCATTATTCTCTGATTTAAATGAATAACCGTCTCACATCAAACAAGATCCAGATATAATGTTCATGCTCAACGCTGGCACCAAATAACAATTATTCAGGTCTAAAACTAATCCCGAAGGTAGATGTAGAGGTAGCGTGCCGACCGCGATCACATCGACTTTGGAACCATTTCCCACGTGCATAGTCACCTCGTCCTTAGCCAATCCTCGCTTAATCCGTAGTCCCTGTTTCGAGTTGCAAATATTAGCAACAGAACCAGTATCAAATACCCAGGTGCTACTGCGAGCATTAGTAAGGTACGCATCAATAACATGTATATCACATATACCTTTGTTCAGCTTGCCATCCTTCTTATCCGCCAAATACTTGGGGCAGTTTCGCTTCCAGTGACCAGTCCCTTTGCAGTAGAAGCACTCAGTCTCAGGCGTAGGTCCAGACTTGGGTTTCTTCTCCTGAGAAGCAACTTGATTGTCGTTCTTCTTGAAGTTCCCCTTCTTCTTCCCTTTTCCCTTTTTCTTGAAACTGGTGGTCTTGTTGACCATCAACACTTGATGCTCCTTCTTGATTTCTACCTCCGCAGCCTTTAGCATTGCAAAGAGCTCGGGAATAGTCTTGTTCATCCGTTGCACATTATAGTTCATCACAAAGCTCTTGTAGCTTGGTGGCAGTGATTGAAGAATTCTGTCAATGACACTATCATCAGGAAGATTAACTCCCAGTTGAATCAAGTGATTATTATACCCATACATTTTGAGTATATGTTCACTGACAGAACTATTCTCCTCTATCTTGCAGCTATAGAACTTATTGGAGACTTCATATATCTCAATCCGAGCATTTGCTTGAAATATTAACTTCAACTCCTGGAACATCTCATATGCT
Organism: Triticum aestivum; assembly: GCF_018294505.1. Classification (NCBI taxonomy): domain Eukaryota; kingdom Viridiplantae; phylum Streptophyta; class Magnoliopsida; order Poales; family Poaceae; genus Triticum; species Triticum aestivum. Next base: position 639,913,242 of record NC_057798.1, on the reverse strand, counting down.
CCATGATGTTCAAAACACCGTTGAAGTCCTAGTTCTAAGCCGTAAAGCATGGCACACTAAACTATCGAGTAGCCATCAGCTTTGCTCTGCCAGACGTTTTTAACATTGTCAGTTGCATCTGCAGCAGGCCTGGCACCCAGCGGTGCTTCCAGGACGTAATTCTTTTGTGCAGCAATGAGGATAATCCTCAACTTACGGACCCAGTCTGTGTAATTGCTACCATCATCTTTCAACTTAGCTTTCTCAAGGAACGCATTAAAATTCAACGGAACAACAGCACGGGCCATCTATCTACAATAACATAGACAAGCAAAAATACTAACAGGTACTAAGTTCATGATAAATTAAAGTTCAATTAATCATATTACTTAAGAACTCCCACTTAGATAGACATCCCTCTAATCATCTAAGTGATCACGTGATCCAAATCAACTAAACCATGTCCGATCATCACGTGAGATGGAGTAGTTTTCAATGGTGAACATCACTATGTTGATCATATCTACTATATGATTCACTCTCGACATTTCAGTCTCAATGTTCCGAGGCCATATCTGCAAATGCTAGGCTCGTCAAGTTTAACCTGAGTATTCTGCGTGTGCAAAACTGTCTTATAGCCATTGTATTTGAACATAGAGCTTATCACACCCGATCATCACGTGGTGTCTCGGCACGAAGAACTTTCGCAACAGTGCATACTCAGGGAGAACACTTATACCTTGAAATTTAGTGAGAGATCATCTTATAATGCTACCGTCAATCAAAGCAAAATAAGATACATAAAAGATAAACATCACATGCAATCAATATAAGTGATATGATATGGCCATCATCATCTTGTGCCTTTGATCTCCATCTCGAAAGCACCGTCATGATCACCATCGTCACCGGCGCTACACCTTGATCTCCATCGTAGCATCGTTATCGTCTCACCAACTATTGCTTCTACGACTATCGCTACCACTTAGTGATTAAGTAAAGCAATTACAGGGCGATTGCATTGCATACAATAAAGCGATAACCACATGGCTCCTGCCAATTGTCGATAACTCTGTTACAAAACATTATCATCTCATACAATAAAATTTAGCATCATGTCTTGACCATATCACATCACAACATGCCCTGCAAAAACAAGTTAGACGTCCTCTACTTTGTTGTTGCAAGTTTTACGTGACTGCTATGGGCTGAGCAAGAACCGTTCTTACCTACGCATCAAAACCACAACGATATTTCGCCAAGTTAGTGTTGTTTTAACCTTCTCAAGGACTGGGCATAGACACACTCGATTCAACTAAAGTTGGAGAAACTGACACCCGCCAGCCACCTATGTGCAAAGCACAACGGTAGAACCAGTCTCGCGTAAGCGTACGCGTAATGTCGGTCCGGGACGCTTCATCCAACAATACCTCCGAACCAAAGTATGACATGCTGGTAAGCAGTATGACTTGTATCGCCCACAACTCACTTGTGTTCTACTCGTGCATATAACATCTACGCATAAACCTGGCCGGGATGCCACTGTTGGGGAACGTAGTAATTTCAAAAAAAAATACTACGCACACGCAACGAGCGGGGAGAGTGAGTCCACGTACCCTCGTAGACCAAAAGCGGAAGCATTAGCACAATGCGGTTGATGTAGTCGTGCGTCTTCACGATCCGAACGATCCAAGTACCGAATGTACGGCACCTCCGAGTTCAGCACACATTCAGCTCGATGATGTCCCGCGAACTCCGATCCAGCAGAGTTTCACAGGAGGGTTTCGTCAGCATGACGGCGTGATGATGGTGATGATGTTGCTACCGACGCAGGGCTTCGCCTAAGCACCGCTATGATATGACCGAGGTAGAATATGGTGGAGGGGGGCACCGCACACGGCTGGGAGAGATCAACAGATCAACTTGTGTGTCTAGAGGTGCCCCCTGCCCCGGTATATAAAGGAGCAAGGGGGCAGCCCGACCAGGAGGAGGGCGCGCCAAGGGGGAGTCCTACTCCCACCGGGAGTAGGACTCCTCTTTTCCTTGTAGGAGTAGGAGAAGGGAAGGAAGGGAGAGAGAAGGGGAAGGGAAAAGGGGGGCGCCCCCCTCCCTCCTTGCCCAATTAGGACTAGAGGGGGAGGGGGCGAGTGGCTGCCCTGGCCGCCCCTCCTCTTCTCCCGCTAAGGCCCATTAGGCCCAATATACTCCCCGGGGGGTTCCGGTAACCCCCCCGGTACTCCGGTAAATGTCTGAAACCTTCCGAAATAGTTCCTGTGTCCGGACAAAGTCGTCCAATATATCGATCTTTCCGTCTCAACCATTTCAAGACTCCTCGTCATGTCTGTGATCATATCCGAGACTCCGAACTACCTTTGGTACATCAAAACACAAAAATTCATAATACCGATCGTCACTGAACTTTAAGCGTGCGGACCCTACGGGTTCGAGAACTATGTAGACATGACCGGGACAAGTCTCCGGTCAATAACCAATAGCGGAACCTGGATGCTCATATTGGTTCCCACATATTCTACAAAGATCTTTATCGGTCAAACCGCATAACTACATATGTTGTTCCCTTTGTCATCGGTATGTTACTTGCCCGAGATTTGATCGTCGGTATCTCAATACCTAGTTCAATCTCGTTACCGGCAAGTCTCTTTACTCGTTATGTAATGCATCATCCCACAACTAACTCATTAGTCACATTGCTTGCAAGGCTTATAGTGGTGTGCATTACCGAGAGGGCCCAGAGATACCTCTCTGAGAATCGGAGTGACAAATCCTAATTTCGAAATACGCCAACTCAACAAGTACCTTCGGAGACACCTGTAGAGCACCTTTATAATCACCTAGTTACATTGTGATGTTTGGTAGCACACAAAGTGTTCCTCCGGTAAACGGGAGTTGCATAATCTCATAGTCATAGGAACATGTATAAGTCATGAAGAAAGCAATAGCAACATACTAAACGATCAAGTGCTAAGCTAACGGAATGGGTCATGTCAATCACATCATTCTCCTAATGATGTGATCCCATTAATCAAATGACAACTCATGTCTATGGTTAGGAAACTTAACCATCTTTGATTAACGAGCTAGTCAAGTAGAGGCATACTAGTGACACTATGTTTGTCTATGTATTCACACATGTATTATGTTTCCGGTTAATACAATTCTAGCATGAATAATAAACATTTATCATGATATGAGGAAATAAATAATAACTTTATTATTGCCTCTAGGGCATATTTCCTTCATAGTACTCATACGAATAAGCAGAAAAGTTCTTACTTTTGTGAACATAGCGGTTAGACGAAACACGCTCATATTCATGAGCCTCATAATGGTTCTCCTGCAAAACATTGGTGTTAGGGTGACCATGAGTGGTCCTTTGTCTGTATGAAGCCTTTGGGCCATATGACGCCTTTAGTCTAGGGTTTGTCTTCTTCCCAGGTGGTGTCATGACGACATTCACGGGAAGCTTCTCAAGACAACTATTGGGCACCCAGATCTTCTTCTAGGGTGACCCGTTCCTGCAGTTAGTACCAATGTACCTGGCAAACACTTCACCATTCTGATTCTTAAAGAGTTTATAATTGGCATCAAAGGATTCATCAATGACAATTGGGTTAGCACAAGTGAAGCCAGATAAAGTGGATGGGTCCACTGAATGATCCTTAGCAGCAACCCAGGTGGTTTTGGGGTACTGCTCAGGCGTCCAGTATGAACAATCAACGTTCATTTTCCTCTCGAACCCAACACCCTCTTTTCTAGGGTTTCGGTTTAGAATCTGTTTCCTGAGGACATTGCACAAAGTCTGATGCCCTTTGAGGCTTTTGTACATGTCTGTCTCAAGCAATGTCTTCAACCTAGCATTCTCATCAGCAATAGTAGTGGCATCCTCAGTAGAGGGGTTAGTTACCACATCAGTAGTTGAAGATATTGCAACATCAGAACATCCAGCAACAGAGACAACATTATCACGCTCAAGACACTTTAAGCATGGTGGAACAAATTCTACCTAAGCGGAACTGATCTGTTGGGCGAGTAGTGAATGATTCTCTTTTTGAAGATCTTCATGAGACACTCTCAGTTTCTCAAGGTCTTGCTTCCTTTGAAGATAATCATAGGAAAGCTTCTTATGAGAGGCTAAGAGAGTTTCATGACGACTTTCAAGTTCTTCATACTTAATGCGAAGACTTTTAATATCTTCGACTAAGGATTGAGTTCGATTCATTTCTGTGTCCAACAGGTCATCGCTTTTTATAGTAGCTTTTGAATATGTTCCATAGCAGTTTGTTGCTCAATTGCAATTTTAGCAAGTGTCTTATAGCTAGTTTTGGATACACATTCAGAGTTATCGCGCGAGGTTACCTTGGCACCACGTGCCATGAAGCAGTAGGTTCGAGCAGAAGACTCAGGTTCGAATGTCATCGTTTTAAGAGCCTCCTTGAATTCGCGGAACCAGGGACCTTGACGAGTTCGATGACCTTCATAGACATCAGAAATACGGTCCCATATAAGCTTTGCATTGCAGAGATGCATGATGCGCCTGAACTCGTCATTGGACAGGCAGGAGCATATGATATCCTTAGCCATGATATCCAGCTAAGTGTACTTGTGAATGTTGTCAGCTTGCGCCATCTTGCACAGATCGGTGAGACCAATCTCCGTGACAGTCCACAACCCACTATTCATTGCAAGGAGGCGCTTCCTCATCATGGCCTTCCATTTGGGATAATCATGACCATCAAAAATAGGACACGTAGCAGATACCTTGATTATCCATGCAGTCGACATAGCTAAAACTCCAGGTGGTTAAATCGAATCACACAGAACAAGGAAGTACCTTGCTCTGATACCAATTAAAAGTGCTAGTTGTCGACTAGAGGGGGGTGAATAGGCGATTTTTATGAGAGTCTTCAAAACACGGTTGCTTTGAAGACAAACAAGCAAACTGAACCTATATAGTTAGCAACAGAATGAAAACTACACTAGGCAAGCATTAGTCAAGCATACAATACAGTGAAAGCACAAAGACTAACTGCAGCTAGGTAGACAGGATCAGGATGGAAGACAGTACGAAGCCAAACAGATATAAGTCTTCACATAGTGAAGTCAAATGAATCAGGCAGGCAAGCAATGACTTCACGAAGACAAACTGAAGAGTAATGAGAGTAGGGGATAGAACCAGTTGCTTGGCGAAGACAAGGATTTGGTAGACTATTCCAATTGCTATGACAACTGTATGTCTAGTTAGGGAGGCTGAGATTGAACTCAGAAGACCGTGTCTTCACCTTATTCCCCTTGAGCTAAGGACACCCAGTCCTCGCCCAATCACTCTAGTAAGTCTTCAAGGTAGACTTCCAAACCTTCACAGACTTCGTTCACCGGCAATCCACAATGACTCTTGGATGCTCAAAACGCGACGCCTAACCGGCTGGAGGATTCACAGTCCTCAAGTGTAACAAGTCTTCAGATCACGCGGACAGAAAGACTTTAGTGATGTCTAACACTCTTTGGCTCTGGGTGTTTTGGGCTTAGTCCTCGCAAGGATCTCTCTCTCAAATGCTTCGGAGGTGGGTTGCTCTCAAACGACAAAAGTCGTGCACTAACTCTGAGCAGCCACCAATTTATGGTGTATGGGGTAGGCTATTTATAGCCAAGTGGCAACCCGACCTGATATGTCCGAAATGACCCTCGGTCACTAAGGAACCGACATGTGTCCAACGGTCGGATTTCAAACACACGCGGCAGCTTGACTTGGGCTACAAGCAAAGCTGACTAATCCAACCCTGGATAAGGTTTGCTCTCATTGTCTTCGCTCGAAGACATAGGATTTGGTTGAGCATCATATCAGTCACTCTGACTTTGTTCACTTGGACCCCACTTAACAGTACGGTGGTTCCCATGACTCAATAAAGAAGAAAGGAAACTACGAAACAACTATATTTTGCACTCCATAGTGTTCAAGTGAATATCTTCACATGTCATAATCTTCATCATGAATGTCTTCACGAACCACCATTGTCTTCAATGTCTTCACACATTTTTAGGGGTCATCTCTGATAGGTAAACCGAATCAATAAGGGACTACTACCTATGTTATCCTGCAATTCTCACAAACACATTAGTCTCACAACCACGTTTGTCGTCAATACTCCAAAACCAACTATGGATGGCACTAGATGCACTTACAATTAGCATATAAACATATTCACTCAGACTCAGGCACCATGGGCATTACATAATTGACAGCTAAATTTAGTATCATAGTTTGTTTAAGTCAAACAGCTTGCAACTTTTCGACACCTGAAAGTTCACAACACCTTTCTCACAGCTCACAACAACTTTTTCAGAATCTACAACTCAACCAAACAACAGCCTTAGAACCAACGTAAAACTATAAGTACAGACCTACGGCTGTGTTTGGAATGGAGGGAGTATGAATGGTGTCTCAGGTGGGTTTTGATGGAGGAACATCTGGCAGTGGATCTTCGTCTGATAAGATCCTGCGCACCTCATAGATAGTCGGCCGTGCCGCTGGGTCCGGGTATGTGCACGAGAGGGCGATGAGAAGAAGCTTGGTCGCCTGAGCAGAGTTGAAGTCGTCCCCCCGCGCAGCTGGGTCGACCGCCTCGAGGAAGCGACTTTCCCCGTGAAGTGTCCAAACCCAGTCCACCAGTTCAGTCGGTGATCCCCGGCCGTGGGAGGCAGGACCCAGGCCGCCGTGAAGATTTATTTCTTCGTTGACTATAGCGATTTTGGACTGTTGAACCCAGTTGAACACTGTAGCGATGAAGCAGGCCCAGGGCGCCGTGTTAGCCTGGCTCCGCCCCTGGGGCCCACATACGACCTGCAATATCAGCACACCGAATTGCAGCATGTCCGCCTCCAGTGAACCGCGGGGCGTGTTGCTCTGGTCGGGTTGGTAGCCAAAGTGCCCGTGGAGCCTGGCGGCGAAGTCTTGCTCGAGCAAGATGTTCGACGCCTTGATCGACCCGTGGGGAACGTTGGTGACGTGCAGGTGGTAGAGCGCCCGGGCGACGTCGTTGACCATGCTGTAGCGGAGCGGCCAGGTCAAGCCTGTCCCGCGGGGCTCGCGGAAGAGGCGTTTGTCCAAGCTGCGGTTGGGCATGTAGCTGTACACCAGATGAAAATAACCATTTCCGAAGCTGTATCCTGCAGAGAATCAACCGTCAATGTTCCTATAGTACGTTTAGAATCCCCTTCGCTGGCAAACATTCGCTGGGAGGGATGGCATTTGCAAACGTTTCGATGGCATTTTATTGTGGAGGGTGGCCGTTTCTTTAGAACAGCTTTGCATTTTCTGGGTTCAAGGCTCAAAATTGTCATCCTCCCCGAAAATGTTATGTCGCTCTCTGAAGGAACTGCCATAGTCAACACAACTAAAACTACAACAATAACATTTGAAATGCCACCCTCTTGGAGCCAACGTCATCCAGATAAAATTTCTGTACGATTTAACCGTTACTCTATCGGTGCATAATTTGTTGATAAAAAACATACTCTTTTCACACAAGAGATAAGAGTGTATAATAGATCTTAGTCATTGATCTTATTAATTAGTGGTTTAATTAACTCTTATCTTCTTACCTCACATGTAAAAAGAGGGGGTAAGAGGGAGCATGTTAACATTTGCCATAAGTGTGATTCTATATCTGACAAAAAAATATAGGTAAATGAACTGCATCTTGGTCACATACCGAGTAGGCTTACGACGTTCTTGTGTTGTAGGGTGGTCATGCGGCTGAGATCGTCCACCATACGCTCCCTCTGCTCCGTGCTAATGATCTCGTGGAACCTCTTGATGACCACAACAGCGGGCAAGCCGTCGTCGGCCACAAATTTGGTACCTTTGTACACCACCCACTGGCAACCCGGACTGGCAACCCGGCTTGCGCATCCGAGATTTCATGTGGAAGTCGTTGGTTGCTACTTGAAGCCGTTCGTAGTCAATCTCCTTAGGTCTCACCCAGGATGCCCGTGAGCAGGGCGAGAAGGGATCCATAATCACGGCATCCTTCTCCGGCCGCTGCACGGGCGGCCAGCCGTTTTGGGTGGCTGCAGGAGCACGCTCGTCGGCGGGCACGGGCAAGGCGAGGAGCATCCAAAGCAGCTTCTCTGGCGACGGCGGGAGGCGCCTGGAATCGGGAGAGACGTCGGAGGATCGGGGCCGCGCGTCGGGGGTCGTCTGCGCACTGCGCACCATGCTTGCGTTGATTGACATGTAGTGGTCGGACTTGGGTGGCCCGGCGGTTGCCCGTGACCATTCTCGGCTGCCTTCGACGGCCGCCACGGCGCCGCCTTTTCCTCTACGGCATACGCAGAAGAGCAGGACTGCCAGTAGGGAAACGATGAGGCAGACGACGAAGCCCTCGATGAAGTGCCAGTCCCATGTCCGAAGGTGGCCTTCTCCTGGTACTTCCCGGGCAGCACAACGCCCGCATGAAAGTACCAGCAGTGAGAAGGCGAGTATGGCCGGCACATGCAACTGCAAAGTGCTCGTTGTCATGGGGCAACAGGGGTTGCTGAAGGAAGGGAGATGCGGGAGATGGTGAACTGCCCCCACGCATCTGCTTTAATTCATTCGTTTTGCTCATAAAAATTGTACTGACGTAGAGGTGGTTTTATAAGTGTTTGACGTCGGCCAAGCAGAATTCTACTTACATGCCAGTAAGGCAAGTAAGCTCGGCCTAGCTGTCGGACAAATCCATGCACAACGCGTATATCACGCGTGACCGATAATGATTCTCTCAACAAGAGTTTGAACAAGAAGACCGGAGAGACAAAATAAATTTCTTGGACACAGCGGCCTCACCTTTCCATATCACTTCCATAAGATTCAGGCTGGCTAATGCCAGCCGTAAAACACACACACACACACACACACACACACACATTGTTAGAAGCTCCCTCATCAGGTGAGGTCTAGGAAAGGATTCTAATTTGGTCTTATCCCGTGGCTCGGACGACCGGTCGCGTAAATGTGGCTCCCACTATGAAGGTTTAATTGCATGCTGTAAAAAGCTAGGGGACTCATCTCAGAGAGGGAAGTGGGGGGGTCCAAAAAGCTTTCATAAAATTCCTCTTTTTATCACTTTTTTCATCGTATTTGTAAGTTATATATAGGCACCCGGCAATACACATTGCGATTTTGATATTGGGTTTTGGGAATCACTTTTTTGTACTGTGGAAGTGCGCCCAAATTTGGTCCGTATACCGAATTGTGCACATGGCCCTCATTGTTACAAAGAATGACTTAATGCTAGAAAAACAATTCAACATGTGTTGCCGATTGACATATACTCCCTCCGTCCGGGTTTATTGGGCCCCGTAAGCCACATATGGTTGTACCTGTTTATTAGGCCCGTACATTAATTACCTTACTTTATTACCTGAAATTGCTCCTGTGCATGCACCGTTGCATCGAAGCTGGCGCACGAACCTCGCCGATTGGGCATGGATGCAGGCTGCATGCGGAAAAAAATTCTATGAGACCAGGTCTCACGGATTAGCAGGTGAGACCCATCCTAATGGATGCCACGTGGCATTCACAAATCACAAAGCATCCACCCCACCCCCACCTGAAATCAGGGGGGGAGAGATTAGATGCTTTGTGATTTGTGAATGCCACATGTCATCCATCAGGGCGGGTCTCACCTGATTTATATGAGACCTGGTCTCATATAATTTTTTTCCGCTGCATGCGTTGCTCTAGTTAATATGGTTGTTTAATAGGGCAGTTAGAGAGCAAATTAAGCACATTTATTTCCTAAATCTCTACATGCGTGCGCTTCCTTGGTCTTGGTGTTGTCACTTACGGGCCCAATAAACCCGGACGGAGGGAGTAGTGCTTAACGAAGGAAATGTGAGCAAAAACGAAATTTCAAGCATCCAAACCCTATTTGAGCTATTTGTGCTTGGTACAGAAGCTGCAAGTAAACTTTAGTGCTTGATGCACTTTTTTGAGGGGAAACAAGACTTTGCTGCGTGTATTTTTTATTGATTTTTTTAAAAATATGCAAGAAATTGTTCATAAAAACCAGGAAAAAGCACTATACATAATACTACAACAACTCAAAGAGAGGCCAACTATCTAAAAGAGGCGACTCAATCTTCTAAGTTGGAGTATTCTTTTCTGTGAGCCCTGTAAATGATCCATTTGAGCTCCTCTTTGAATTTTCTCAATTATAGAGATTGGGAACAATGCCTTTGAAAATAAAATCGTTTCGAGTGTTCCAAATAGCCAATGAGGCCAGGATGATTATCTCTAAGGAGAAAGGAACCCCCAGCAACATTTCTTACCAATATAATGGTGCATCATAATACAGGCTACCTTATCCTAGAAAAGGCACCATTATCACTATATGTAGTGCAGCACGAAATATGATTATGCATTTACAAAAAAAGAAGCAGGAAATAGGAATATGTATGTACAAAGATCAATAAACCTCACCTCTCATATGACAACAACTGTAGCTCTCTGTACGGTTAGCACTAGCACAGGCAGAAGGTCGTTGGTAGCTTGTCGCCGGGATAAAGCAAGGAACATTACTTCAAAAGGAACTAAGGAATATATGAATGTAACTTAGAAATATAACATCAAATAATAAAGTGACGTTAAGAATTGTCCTAAACTTGTATATCAAATGTATATATGATAGACCATAATTCGTATATCAAAAGAATTGGGAGACTCCTTTCGCAATATATATATTGGGAAACTCAAAAATGAAGTAGTGCCGACCAAAACATTTTGCCTTCTACCAACAGATTTTAGGTGGTGACAGATAGAAAATAATACGGCAGCGGGAAGAAAAACTAGGGCATGGCTTTGTTGTATGGCGGCGGAAACTAAACCAGTAGAAGATCATTAAAAAATAGCGGTGGGTACACAAATGCAATTTTGTCTCTTCCTGGATCAGTGGATGCGCCCATTGAATTTATTTGCTTATTTTGGCACAGAGAACAACGGGAATTGTTTACAACAACAATGCAACTGCAACATATCGGTAGGAAATAAAAATAAAATGTAAGCTACTTCTCTTAATTGTTGTCGAGATCTAACTCTATCCTAATTTTAACGTGAGCAGGAAGCATCCTCGTCCCAACATTTTCTTGTATATGCATCTTGTAAAAAACAAGCCTCGTCTCAACATAGGACAGAACATACTAAGACCAAGCAAATTATCACCCTCGAGGCCTCGACCAATTGAACCTAGTTTTGATGAGCGTGGCGCCTGTGATAAGACAATCGTACGTTGTTGTTTCTGTTGTTAATGTCGTCGCCGTCGTCGTCATCGTCAATTCATCCAAAATGAGGTCACGTACTTACGTATCATTTCCTGCCGAGGTTATATATGGAGTGCCAGCCTCGCGTTCTCAGCCTGTCTTGTCTCCATCTCAAATGAGGTCACGTACGCACTTACGTATCATTTCCTCCCGAGGTTATATATGGAGTGCCAGCCTCGTTATGCAAAACTGGTATCCCCGGTGCTTTTGCTTCTATAAAGGAGGGTTGAAAGGCTTTTATCTAAAATATAAATAGATGAGAGTGCCATAGAGAGGAAAACGTCCCGGCCGGAGTTCACCCGGAGCTTCGCTGGTGACGACGAGCCAGAAGTATTTTGCGTGAAAACTCAGGAGTAACGAGGACCGGCGCCATCTCCACCGGCCGGTCAACCGGATAGGCCGTATGATTTTCAACTCTCTTATTCATTTTTGTGTGTCTCGTCCAGTATACCTAAATAGTCTATCTCTATTGACTTTACATATATAAACTCAAAATGTCACATGCATGAAAAAAAAACATATTTAACATACAACATGCATGCTACTCATATTTAATAAATATTCTGCGACAATACAATAATCAAGGTTGTACAATAACATATATGCGTTCTAGTTTTGATTTCATATTGTTAACTAACTAATATGCCCGCAAAAACCCTAACTGTTAATATTTCATATAACTAAATCTCATTAAAATAAACCAGTTCGCGTGGCAACACCCGGTGTATCATCTCTAGAGAACAAAGCATTCATACTCCAATCCGAGAGGCACTATGACAGTTTCTATTATTGACATTAGAATCGTTATCTCCTTCCTTATCTCTTTTTGGACGTAAGGCATGGCATTGTCATTTGTTAACTCGAGAAAGAAATCAGAGAACTGGCTACAACCTTGCTACTTCATTTATAGAGCGAACTCTAGATTTCACCCTTTGCTTTGATAATTTTTCAGGTTACCCTTTGCTTTGATAAATTTTTATGTTAATTAACCATTTGAGCGCATTTTATAAAGATTACACCATTCAGAGTTTGTTTTTGTTTCTATTCCTTTTAAAAAAAACGAGAGAGATCTGCTAGGTGGGCCTATGTCTTTAGGTACACAGTGGCATGTCAAATCATGGCTTTTGTTACAAATGTATTTTCCCTCCCCGTCTACATAACCATTTAATATTCTTGCCCTACTATAGTCCAAATTACCTGTGCACTGGGTCCAATGTGGGCACATGATAACCCCCAAGTGCACAGAATAGTTGTAGAACTTTTTAATATGAATGTGAAGTCTCGAGTGTTGATTTCATATTCTCTCAAGCTCTATCTGCCATTGCTACAACTTTCTACGCGCTTAGTGTTTACTTATATTAGCACACTCATACCACAATGCTAACCCTCAAAGGTGACCTAATATAAGTGTGCACTCCTGTACTAGCACAAGAGGGTGTCATCATATCAAAACTTACAATTCATAGGGAAATAATGTAGGAGAATAAATCTAAACTTCTCAGACATAAATACGATTCAACAAGTCATAGGGAAATAATGTATTGTATCAAATACATGTATTAGTAGAGGGCTGCAGAGGTTTTATAAGGATAAATCCATTGTCAAAGATATTATATGGTGGTGAAGTCAATGAGGCCAATGGTGATGATGGTGGTTCACCCAGTGGCCTTCCGACACTGCTGGAAGGGAAGGCGAAGGGCCCCTCCTCCTCCGTATTCATTTACCTTCTCCTATGTAGATGGTGGTTATGATGATGGAAATTTTACACCAAAGGGTGGTTCCCTCCAAAAAGTAGGCTATCAATTCGTCCAATCTTAACCATCCAACCCATATCCCTTTAACATAAGGGCCCTTGGGCATCTCCAAATCCTTCCTTATATTCTCATGGGTCTATAGAATCAAACCACGTTCAAATTTCTCAATTATGGAAGGAGTTAGAGTCAATCTTGTCAGCATTCCTCGAAGTGAATATTGTTTTGGACCTGCATGGCTCATGCAAACTTTGATTTGGATGTTTAAATATATGTTGAACTCATACAGAAACAAGGAACAACTTTTATTTCATGACCTTCTTCGTTTGACGCCATATTCAGAGTTTAAATTGATGAACTCTAAGAACTGGCCATGCATGGACATATTTGCAATATCTTTGAATTTTGTCAGACCTTGAAGTTTTTTAATAGTTCACCCATTTTCCATGACACTCCTATACACAAAAAGGAAAGCAAGAACATGTACATTTCTTACAGCCATTAGTAGACTTGTCCAAATAAATATACAAAATACATAATTTTGCAAAATTATAGCATGAAAGCTATGCAGATTATGGATACGTCTAGGACATATCGTCGTCCGAACCGGTGGATGATTTAGCTAGACCCAGTTTGGTCACGGTTGCCATGTATACATATGCAACGAATCACCTAGTTGGTTAAGCCACACACACCTTCACTCAATTGGCTCCATTTCCATCTCTTGTCTAAACCACTACATCCTTCATTCATTGGAAGTGTGTATAACAATGTAATAAAAGATCAGCGACATGGGACTCATTGAGGTGATCATTAGATATGAAGGCGGCAACTGGCACGAAAACCTTTTCCACTCTGGTGTTCTGTTTTTTTATGCTGGCTAGGTTTTTTTTGTTTGTTTTGACTAGGTTTATTTTGCCAATATTAATAATTTTTCAGGAATTTTATTACATCTATCACAAGTCATGCTTCCTCGAAACTGACAAAATCTTACCTGTTATGTGTGATTGCTAGCTTCTCCTACATGTGTGCATTGGTCATAGTTCAAATGAAGGGTTACATACATACCTTGGAGAAATGATGCGGTACAGTTAAAAAAAACCATTTAATTCGAGCTCGAAGCCTCTTATTTAACTAAGAAAAATGGTGTGTGCATACATCTAAAGACCTTGACAAGGTGGGTATGACAAGCCATTTGAACAATTCAGGCAAAAGAAACACCAGGATGTGACACACAACGTGAGCCCCATGGTTGGGACCCGCCTTGCAGATCGCTCTCAAGATAATTTGAAGGGATCGAAACTAGGAAAACTTTCAATAAATATGGCAATTCTAATGATAAACTACTAAAGAGTGTAATGAAAGTAAAAAAATGTCAAAATATGAGGTAAAACTAGAAAATATATATATTAGAATGTAGGCTCAACATGAGCCTGGTTTGAATTAACAAAGCCATCAACCAACTAGGAATACACCGAATCAACTTACAAGGAAAACAAGAAATGACAAAAGATAGCTTAGAACCTAGCGGTGTTATAGGCAAACAAAAGAAAGAGGAGAAACCCGACCTAAAACACCAAGGCCAAATGTGGAAACAACAACCACAGTACTAGGGAGGTGAAAACCAAAGAAGAAGCCACCAACATCGGTAGACAACACATCCTCGCCTACTCCTCAAAAGGTCAGGCCTAGGTCAACAATTCGTTCAATTCTTCCTTCGAATAGGCCCCTTGTCCTCTTGCCCTGCCTCAAAGGGTGATGTATTGTTGGAAAGCAGAGTGCTCGGCCTAGAGTATGGATGAAGTATGCCGGATTAGCTACCTCGAAAGAAGAAATGAGAGGGTTAACCACCACTGCACACCCTCCACGGGCTCATCACCGCCCATGACCCAACCAATCAGATGAATGCCACTGCAAGACAAGACCTTCAGAAATATGATTACATAATAAATGACTTAGAGCAGGACTCGATCAGACACCAAATAGTAGTCAACAATGTCGTACCATTGCGACCGTAGAGGGGATCTCTATTCCATGTAGCCCAGGATCGAGGGCATCGATTTGCCAGCAGAGCATGAACACACAACAAGCATGCGAGAACCAAAAACTCAAACTTGCGCACTATACCATGGGTCGATGTTACCGTTGAACAAGAAGTCGCCACAACATCCCCCATCGAAGCAATAGAATGTCGTTCTCAACCCCGTGTACCATAGACGTCGCTTCCAGGAAGGGGAGCAACATCTGCACACCTCCTCGTCCACCAAGGGGGGATAGGGCTTTGTCGTCCACACTCATTTTCCGTCTTACTCATGGATTGGTCAGTGATGAGCCTTCTTACATCCTTTGGATCTGACATAACGAAACATCCAAAACCTAAACTACTATGCACATGGGCTCCACACACTCTTCTCCCATATGGCCATACCTACTGCGGTCGCCGTTAGGAAGGAAGGGGAATTAGCCCGGCGTTCACATACTACTCTCAGCGGGAATAGGAGTAGAGACAAATGAAAGGGGAAAGTCCTCCCATCTAAGAGAACTATGGTAGTCATGAAACCCCAAACATTTGGCAAGGAACCAAGTAGTCAGATCGCCATGGCAGTTTCAAGGCCAAGGTGTAGTTTGGTGGGTCTGACCTTTACACATGGGCGATTAGACCATCATCAGAGAGCGATGTGACCATAGGTGCTAGAAGGTTATCTTTTGTTTGCCATAAACATGTGTGTTTCTCATATGGGAAATGTTTGCGGGCAGGCGACCGGCTAACGACTCGATCGGTCTCTCATGCTCACGTCGTGCAGTTTGCGGGCCCGTTATGTTATCCCTTTAGAGTTGCTTCTGGCCATACATTTTTCCCCACCCGGCGACTGTACACCTCTCCTTTTCTCCCTTCCCCCCTCCTGTCTGCTCATCTTTTTGTTTAGCTTTGCCCCACTGCTCCTTTTTTTCTCCCTTTCCTTCTGCAGTGTGGCTGCGCGGCCAATCCCTACCCCCACCTTCCCCCGTGCTACAACCGTGCCCACCCAGTGCTGCAACCGACGATCACCGGAGCCACCATGGTTGATGCAATGGTGGATACCACATGGTCGGGGGGATGTTGCAACTGCCACGTCTGGATGCTTGCAAAAGCTTCAACCAGCGTACGAAAAAGCTTCAATTGGCGGGGGAAAAGCTTCAACTGGGTGAATATGTTAAAACCGACGACAGCGGCGTGCTACAACCAACATGCACAGTGGAGGCGTGGTGTTGGAACCGGCAAGGCGATGTGTTGCAGGCGGTGCCTGAGAAAGTTGCAACTAGCACCGAGAAAGCTACAACCGGTTGGGACCAAGCCCCGTGCAACCTGCAAAAGTTCAACCGGCAATAAAAGAAGCTTCAACCAATAACAAAAAAAGCTTCAACTAAAGACGACGAAAGCTAATATCGACAGTGGAAAGCTGCAACCGGCAATGGCAAAGGCTGCAATCGGTGGTAAAAAGCTTCAATTTTTTTAGAAAAGGAGGATGACCCCCGGCCTCTGCATCTGGGAGATGCATATGGCCACTTTATTGATTATTCTCGAGGACCTTACAAAGTATTACAACAATATGCCTGAATCCGCCATCTTGGCAACATACACTACTAGGGAAAAGCCTATACACAGAAAGTTACTAAAGTTTATAGCAGTAGCGCGGGTTTTTAACCCTCGCTACTACTAGGGAAAAGCCTATACACAGAAAAGCCTATACACAGAAAAGCCTATACACTAGGGAAAAGCTTATACACTAGTAGCGCGGGTTTTTAAAACCTCGCTACTACTAAGTTTGCTAGCAGTAGCGTTGGTTTTTAGCCCTCGCTACTACTAAGTGGTGCCATAGTAGTAGTGAGGGGGTAAAAAACCGTGCTGCTACTAAAGGTCCCATTTTCAAACTCTACCCCCCCTGGATCGCCTTTTCAGTTTTTAAAAAAAAGAAAATGATGAAAATGTCAAAAAATTAAAAGAAAATAAGTTTCCCATGTGATATGTGGTCTAGTTCTTGGGAAAATTTGCAAATATGAATTTTGACTTTATTTGCAAAATCTCCCAAGAATTTGTAAAAATGGGCATAACTTTTGCATACTAAATCGGATGAAAAAGTTTTTTATATGAAAAATCATCTACTCGAAAAGTTACATCCGAATTTAATCGGGGGAACCCCGTTAAACATTTTCAAAATCCTCAAAAACCAAACAGAAAAAAAGTTACGGGGCTTTTAAGATCTAGAGTGGAAAAAATCGAAAAAAATTCAAACTGTGTGGTCAAACTGTGGTCAAACAATGGTCAAACTAATTATTCTAGAGTATTAGTGTTACTAAATAATTATTTTGGTTTTTTTGAATTTTGGTCAAATCTGGTCAAACTATGGCCAAACTGTGGTCAAACTAATTATTCAAGAAATATTAGTGTTACTAATTTTTTAGAACAATAGTTTCAAACTCAAATAGTGAAATGTGTGACTTCATGTTCAAGCTAAATTCCTGAGGTTAATAGGATTGACATCTTACTATTGTCAGGAAAACAACAAGTGCTGACTTGGAAACGAGGGAGAATAGAACCCGGAAGTTAAGCGTGCTCAGGCTGGAGTAGTGAGAGGATGAGTGACCGTCCGGGAAGTTAGATGATTTGGAATGATGAGGGGTGATTAGAGATTAAATTGAGCAGCGATGATGGGAGATTAGAGATTTGAGGTTAAAATAATTTAGAAATTTGAAAATTAGGGGGAAAATCGAAATATTTTTTCGAAAAATTTCAAAAAAACCCCGCGCTGGTAGTAGTAGCGGGGGTTTTTACCCACGCTACTACTAAAGGACGTAGTAGTAGCGCGGGTGGCACACGCGCTACTGCTATAAGTTAGCTGTAGCGCCTTATTAGTAGCGCCGGTCCCCGCGCTACTAATAGGCCCAAAACCCGCGCTGCTGCTAGGCTTTCCCTAGTAGTGATATGCCACTACTCCTATCCAAATGATGCAGGGGTGCTACCTGGGCCACATACCCAGACTACTCACCTAAGCCTATCATCAAAAGCCAGAAGCCCCAGCCGAGCCACATACCGGGTCTGGGGCATAAACTGATCTCACGCACTCACATGTGTCGTAGCCGTCATCTTCCACAGGTCCGTCTCCAGAGCAGATATTGAGGCTTATACCTTGTCAGGTCACTCCGTAATCGACGCCACCTTGACGCCAGACAACTACCTCCACCTGCGCGAGTCCATCACCGCGCATCGGGCGCCGAGTCTCCACTGCACCACGCCGCCGAGATCTGCCGTCATCAATGTGAAGGATGAAGCACCGCTCCACCAAAAAAGGCGCCCACTGGTCCCTCGATCCCGTGTACGCCTTCAAGAATGACGCCCCCAAGGAGGAAACGACACCAACGCGCCGCCGTCATCCGATCAACTGATCTAGGGTTTCCCCCGGAGGTAGCAGATAGAGGTCTAGAGCTTCTCCACGGCGATGCCTTCAAGAAGGTAATGACACAAAAGGGTGCCACTAACGCCGGTCTTGGCATCAAGCCAAGCACAAGGTTTTCACCCGGATCCGCTCGAAGAACCTCCATCACATATTGTGTGCATGGGTCGCCGCCGATCTGAGCCGTCGCACATCGAGCAGGCCGCACCGGCCAGATCAGATCTGTCCGGAGGGCACAACCCACATGGTGCCGACCCAACCACCAGGCCCTCCATCCCGCCACTGCCGATTCGAGGTCAGATGGTGTGTCGCCGCAAACCCGGCCGCCGCCGCCGAACGCCGCCACGCTGCCCGAGGCAGAGCCGGCTGCCGCACCCCCACCATCGCCGCCCTTGACTAAGGCAGCCACCGCGCTGCCGCCGGAAGGCAGGCCCGTCGCGCCGCCAGGCCAGATCGGCCCTTGGCCGAGGCAGCCGCCGCGCCGCCGTCGAAAGGCAGGCCCGCCGCGCCGCCAGGCTAGATCGGTCGTGCCACCCATGCCGCGTGGCTCCGCCCTGCCCCACGACGCAGGCAAGAGGGAAGATCCCCGCCACCGCTGTCAGCCCCGGTCTATCGCCGGCTGCGTTCTTCGGCGGCGGCAGAGGGAGGGGAGGAAGGATGGGGACCCCCGGCGGCTACGGTTTCAGATCCCGCCTGAGTCGCCCGAGCGGGGGCGACGCGGGGGGCGACTGTAGCTTCAATAGGGCCAGCGAGCCGGCGGTGGTGCAAGCGAGGTAGAAAATGCATGGTGTTGTTGTGATGAGCCGTCGGGGAAGCAGCCACTCACCGGACGAGATTTTGCATCCCTAATCATAGGCCGAATAATAAGCACGAGCGACCGAAGACAAGCATGATGAGTCTAAAGACGAGCACGGGTGTCCGGTGAGCGCAGACAGCCAAGCCGAGGCCAGTGCGATGGCACGGGGCGGTCAGCAAGCATGGATGACACGGGTGGCTGGCAAGCTGGCCGGTCGAAGATGAGCAAAGGCGTCCGATGAGTTCATGTGTTTCCTTTTCCTGCCCTTGCTTGTTTTAAGGTTAAAGACGAGTTGACGCGATGTGGCGGCTGCCTTCGTTGTTTTCCCACACCACTGCGCCGGAAGCCTCCGTGGCCCAGGTCTTGCGTCTCGGCATTGACGCGATGCTGGTCCCGCGCCTGAACATGCTGGGGGGCGCGAGCGTGCCGAGTTGATTCGGATCGTTGGTGGCGTGACCCTCTCTGAGTCGCCCGACGAGCGGTCTCTGCGCCCTTGCTGCGCCAAGGGCTCACTCCTCTCGTCGGCCGGCGTCTACCAGTTGTGTCACTTCGGTGGGCTTGGGGTGCCTTTCGAGACTTTTGTCTGGGGCAACTTCGCCCCCAGCCGGGTCCGTTTCTTCGCTTGGCTTCTGGTGCAGGCCAGGGTCCACACTAGGGACGTCCTCCTTCGCAAGCACATCGTCAACGCTGCCGGGGCAGGGTGCCCCCTTTGCTCCGCTCCCCTCGAGACAGCTGATCACCTCATCTTCGGGTGCGCGTTCGCCCGACGCTTCTGGACTGTGGTCGGGAAGAGCTCCCTTGAGACTACCTCCGTCCGTTCGCTTCACCTCCTCACCCTGCCGCCCCGGGTGCCGGCGGGGACGGGGCCCATCTTCCTGCTACTCTGCTGCTGGCAACTTTGGAAGCACCAGAATGCGGTGGTCTTCCAGAGGGCCCCTCCGTCGCTCCCTGGGCTCCTCAGCGGGTGCAGGGACGACGCGGTGCTCTGGCGTGTTCGACTGCCTCGCCCCCTAAAACATGCGGTGGATGCCTGGCTGCCCTGTTTTTCCAATCCTGTTTAAGCCCCTGCTGCTGGGTTTGAACCCCCCCCCCCTCTTGACCTTGTGAATGTACGATGCCTCATCTGGGCCTTTGGTCCACATATCTATACAAAATATTCAGGTGGGGAAAACTCCCCCCCCCCCCCCCCCGTGAGAATTCAAAAAAAAAGACGAGTTGACTTTTTAGGATAAAATCAATCCATCGTACGTGTAATTAAAGGTTGGATTGAACGAGCGCGGTGCGGCCAACCGAAATTTTGGCCGGTCGACCGGCGCCTATCACTGGCCTTCTCATATGGGTGATTGGATTTGATGAAGACCTTACCGGGTCAAATCGTCATATCTTGTCAATCAATAGTACTCCCTCCGTTCGGAATTACTTGTCTCGGAAATTGATGTATCTAGAATTAAAATACATCTAGATACATCCACTTTCGTGACAAGTAATTCCGAACGGAGGGAGTATGAAGGATGGAAGTATTTAGCGCTTGTGTTCTTTCATGCTCATGGATGAATTTAGAGGGCGTTCGATTCTCAGCTATCCTTCCATGCGACAGGGATAGCCAGATTTTTGGGGATGCCTTACATTTGGAAGGACTCGACTATAAATTTGATGTCGGATTTTTTATCATGGCAAATTGAACATCTTTCATGATAAATTATGTTGGCCGAGGATGGTAAAATTTAGTTGGCGAGCATGGCAAATCCCACTCAATTTATTTTCTTTTATCAGAAAATTACCGTGCTTACAAACTAATGCTTAAATTGTCATAGAAAACATCAGATTTACCATACCTAAAAATCTGACGTTAGAATTTTAGTGTTTTCATATGATGAGATGGCTGGGGATAACCCGATTTAACGAATGTTTGATCCTTTTTGCTGCCGTGAAAAATTGGCCGAGTAGGGCAGCCATGCTCGCTCCGCTTCAGTTCACCGCACGAACAGAGACCGCCGCCCCTCTCACACCTCTCACTCACGAGTCACGACAGGAAAAGAGCGGCGACTCTTCTAGAAACAACAAGAGTGGCGGCGCATCGGCAGTTTTGGATCGGGCGCTGGCGGTGCGTCGAGGTGCCGCATCTCTCTATCTCTCTCTTATGGCATAGTGAGCGGTGCCGGCGGGAAACGGGGGATCTGGGCGACGGGGAACCGGCAACTAGGCGGCGGTGGGGAACGGGCAGCGGTGGCGGATGGACTTGGCCAGCGCAGCCGATGGGGAACGATCAGCGCGAGCGGCGCGGTTTGGCGAGAGCAGGCGGCGGGAATAGCCAAGCATGTCTCCCCTGCCCTCTTCTGTGCTCCGATCTGACCTCTCCCTTTCTCTGCGACAAGCACGGAAAAGCACAATGCTACTGCTATTTTGTGCTACGATTGACCATGACTAAAAGTAGTGGGACTAAAACTGGCTAGCCTCGCACATGCTTGGATCCAAATACTAAAGAGACTAAAATCAAGTTAATGGGCATTTATTATCCTCCAAACACTTCAAACTTAGAACTTGCATGTGTTAAAGGAGAGGAGTTAAATGAGGAGAGAGAGGATTATTCCACATTTTAGTAGGGGTATCCCTGACTAAAAAAATTTAGTCTCAAGACTAGTTTTAGCCCATCTTTAGTCAGGGGTGCTTGAAACTTTAGCCTCTTAAAGAGACTATTTTTAGTCAGACTAAAATAAGTCCCTTGAATCCAAGCACCCTCTTATATCTTCCTCGTTTTTCTGCCGTGGTTGCCATGCCTGCTTCTGTACTCAATAAAAAATAATGTAGAAATAGTGTGGATTGTAACAGTTTTTTTAAGAGAGGCAAGAGCTTGCTTCTTTTTATGTGGGGATCATTGTCAAATTGCAACTCAGATGATTTGACTTTCCAAATTGATTCTGACCAATAACTATTAGTAATGTTTATCCCAATCACACCTAATCTTTGACAACTCATCCATGCTTGGATTCAAATACTAAAAAGACTAAAATCAAGTTAATGAGCATTTATTATCCTCCAAACACTTCAATCTAGAACTCGCATGTGTTAAAGGAGAGGAGTTAAATGAGGAGAGAGAGGATTATTCCATATTTTAGTAGGGGTACCCCTGACTAAAAAAATTTAGTCTCAAGACTAGTTTTAGCCCCTCTTTAGTCAGGGGTGCTTGAAACAATAGCCTCTTAAAGTGACTATTTTTAGTCAGACTAAAATAAGTCCCTTGGATCCAAGCACCCTCTTATATCTTCCTCGTTTTTCTGCTGCTGGCTAGTTGGTGTATGAAAATGTCTAGATTTTTTTTAAGCTGGGGAGAGAACTGGCCCTTAATCTACTTGCTAGTGGTTGCCATGCCTGCTTCTGTACTCAATAAAAAATAATGTAGAAGTAGTGTGGATTGTACCAGTTTTTTTAAGAGAGGCAAGAGCTTGCTTCTTTTTATGTGGGGATCATTGTCAAATTGCAACTCAGATGATTTGACTTTCCAAATTGATTCTGACCAATAACTATTAGTAATGTTTATCCTAATCACACATAATCTTTGACAACTCAATTCAGCCAAAGATTAGTTATATGTGCCAAAAAAACAGAGTATGAGAATGAGAATATGGTATAGCGAGTTGATTTCAAAAGGTTGCTCTCAAATTGCATATTGTAGGGGTGATACCACCTTCTTCTAGCAAAGAGGTCATCACAACAACCTATCCAATTCTCATCCTTCCAACCAAACAACAAAGACGTGGTTATCCAACCCAACGAAACAACAACAAATGGCTATCCCTGACGAGGTGGTTGGGGATACGGGATACCCTCACCCAATCCATCTTTGCCCTCGAACCAAACGCCACCCTAGTGGCTCAGGGCCTCTTTGGCTCAAAAGTGGAGGGAAAAAATATAGAAACAATAATTACTTCCTATGGTAGCACTATTTATACGTTTGGCTCAATGGAGCAAATAAAAAGGAGAGAATCCTTTGAACTCATTTCAAAAGAAAAACGCGGAAATTCTACCATCCACTTGAACTGATTTTTAAAAATTTCTATGCACGAAGAACGAGATTGGGACCCTTAGTGACATAATAGCATTCTAATTATACTTTTTACGTAGTTTGACTTTGATTTCACCATGTTTATTAGGATTTCTATGTTTTCTCTATTCTTGTGAATCAAACACTCAAGTTTACAAAGTTCATGTGTTTTCCGGTTATCTATTTTGCACATGCATTCATATCATATTCCTATGTGTTTATATTTATGTGAACCAAACGGGTCCTAAGCAGCAAGGAGATTGGCAATCACAGGACCTAGGGGACTGCGTTCGTGATGCCTCCCAATAATAGAATTATCACATTGTGTATGCTTTCCAATAATAGCATTACCTCATAGCCACTGAACAAGGAAATAATCTGATGATGTAAAAGGGACGTCAATGGCTTTGAAAACAGTATCCTTTTTTTATTAAGTATCTTATTATGAATTTGTGGTGTCTTACAAAGTGATTTTCCTCATTTCCTGCCAGTTATAAAATCACCGACGGGAGGGGTCAAGCAGCTGAAGTAGTGAAGTCAGGAATCATGGCAGAAGGTCTGATACTTGTCGTGCTTTCGAAAATCGGAGCTACCTTTGGAGGAGTTGCACTGAATGCAATTAGGTTGAAATTGGGGAAGGAAGGCAACATTTTACTTGAAACAGAAAACAGGATGAAACAAATTGAGATTGAATTTGAGATCATGCAGGCCTTCATAAGTCAAGTAGATCCATATAGTGAAAATAACCAAATTCTCAAAGCATGGCTGAAGCACATAAGGAAGATTGCCTCTGAAGTTGAGGATATCATCGACGAATATTCATTTCTCCTTGGAAAAATGGACAATGCAGAAGGTCTTCTGAATAAGGCACTCCATCGATCAAGGAGGGTGAAGGCATGGAAAGATATTTCTGCTCAGCTCAAACAAGTACAAGAAAGACTTCAAAATCTATCAACTGTGAAAGAAAGATACGGCATAACAGTAGCTGCTGGACTTGGGGGTGGATCTTCACGCCACAATGTTACTCGTAAGATGTACATGTCTGATTCTTCCTACTTAAATGATAATGACAATGAAGAAATCATAGGAAATGAAGATGAAGCAAAAAAGTTGACACAATGCATAGATGATGATGGTTTGGATCGTACAATTATCTCCGTCTGTGGAATGGGTGGTTCCGGCAAAACAACTCTTGTAAGCAGCATCTATAGGAAACAAAAAATCAGAAAGAACTTCGATTGCTATGCTTGGATCACGGTATCACCAAATTATCCCGTTGAAGATCTTCTAAGTAAACTGATCAACCAACTTTGTATCCCTGATGAGCTAGCTGGTACAACTGATCCAACAGATTTGGTGGATAAAATCCACAGTTACCTCGGGAACAAGAGATACCTTGTTGTCTTGGATGACATGTGGAATAGAGATTCTTGGTTATTCCTTGAACGAGCATTTGTCAAGAATAAGTGCAGAAGTAGAGTCATCATTACTACTCGCACGGAAGCTGTTGCCTCATTTGCAGAGGATAACCAGACTATCAGAATTGGTCTTCTTCCACAAAGAGAATCATGGGACCTCTTCAGCAGAAAAGCATTCTCAAGGCAAAACAGGGCAACATCGGGATGCCCTCAAGGTCTTGTTCCCTGGGCAGAAAAAATTCTGGAGAGATGCCAAGGCTTGCCCCTCGCTATAGTAGCTATAGGGAGTCTCCTATCTTACAGAGAAATGGAGGAACATGAGTGGAAGCTATTCTACAATCAACTTAACTGGCAACTAACAAATAATCCAGAGCTGAACTGGGTTTCAAGTTTCCTGAAGCTAAGCTTGGATGATCTTCCAAGCCACTTGAGGAACTGTTTCTTGTACTGTGGGTTATTCCCCGAAAATTACCCAATACGACGGAAATGGATAATCAGATTGTGGGTAGCTGAAGGTTTCGTCGAGGATCGCGGAACAGAGACGACTCTGGAGGAAGTCGCCGAGGATTACCTCAAAGAACTTGCTCAGCGCTCACTGATTCAAGTGACGGAAAGGAATGAGTACGGAAGGCCAAAAAGATTTCAGGTGCATGATCTTGTGAGAGAAATGACGCTGACCATATCAAGAAAAGAGAGGTTCGCTCTTATCTGGAATAACCCAGACGTGACAGACGGCGGCGACGAAGCAAGCCGTGTATCAGTGCATTGCGGAGGCCAGGTCTTTCAGCCAGGCCCAGCTTCACAACATCTGCGCTCGTTTTTGTTGTTCGACAGGCATGTGCCGGTTCCATGGATCTGCGCTGCTTCATCGAATTTCAGGCTGCTAAGGGTGTTGTGCCTCAGATACTCCCTCCTCGAGCACATCCCAGATGCCATTACAACTGGTCTGTTCAATCTGCACTACCTTGATTTCTCGCGTACGAAAGTGAAGACGATACCAAGATCAATAGCGAGGCTCAAGAAACTGCAGTCGTTGCACCTCCGGTTTGCTCGTGTGATGGAGCTGCCACGTGAAATAGCGATGCTCTCAAGCCTCCGGCACTTGTCTGTGAGCAACGATTTGTACGGCACATCAGTCACTGGTAGCATCTGCAAGCTCAAGCACTTGCAAACTCTCCGAGAGGTGAAGGCCAACAAAGATTTGGTTCAGAATCTGGGGTGCCTCACGCAGCTAAGAAGCCTGGGCATCACGGCAGTCCTTCCAAGCTACGGCGGGGACCTGTGGACTTCGATAGGGAAGATGACCGTCCTGACGAAACTGGCGGTCGGAACTCGCGGCGAAAACGACGAAGTCCACAGTTTGGACAAGTTCAAGCCGCTCAGAAACCTGGAGAAGTTTTACCTGACGGGCAAGCTGGAGAAAGGGGTGCTTTTTCCGGAGTCCGAGGGGTTTGACAGGCTCAAGGTCCTGACAATGCGCTGGTCCGGGCTGGCGCAGGACCCGCTCAAATCCTTGTCTGAAATGGGGAACCTAGTTTACCTCAACCTCTATTGTGCGTATGACGGGGAGTCCCTGGCGTTCTGTTCTGGATGGTTTCCCAAGCTAAAGCGGCTGTTCCTAGGGAAGCTGGACAATCTGAGTTCAGTTGAGATAAGCGATGGCTCCATGACCAACTTGACATACCTAGAACTTCGTGAGCTCTGGAGACTGGAAGCCGTGCCTGAAGGCCTCGGGTACCTTAGGTCGCTTCAGCACCTGTATGCGCGGAACATGCCGAGGGACTTCGCCGCGCAGCTGGAAGGAGGCCGCAAGGGATCTGTTCAGCATATTGCCAACATCGAATGTGTCTGACCGACGCATTTTCATCATCTCGGTTTTCTGTAACAGAGGATGATTCGGACAGAAGAAATGTTTCGGTGCGAACAACGCTAGTTTCAGACCTCCAGTTTCAGCATGGTGTTGAGAGGCGAAGCACTGGGACTGGAAATGCATGCAGAGACCATTTATTTCCTTTTGTTGTTGGCCATGCAATAAGAAGGATTGCTTGAGAGATTGTGCTGCATTCGCGGTTGTTTTCAGTGTTTCTAACCCCCCCCCCCCAAAAAAAATCCGTCAGAGATATTAATTCCAGCGTTTTTCTCATCTATATATATTCAGTCAAAACCAGAGTCAGAGATTTGCTTATGGATTGTAGGCTGTGTCATATGGATGCTGTGACAATCACTCCGGTGCTTTTGATCCATGTATATCCAGTGTTTATTCAAGATCAGATGGGTTTCGGCCCCTACCATCCATTCATTCCTCTCTTCCATTATTATATTACTCGCAGAATTAAGACCTTCCTCTGTAAATGCTTTGTTTTTTAACTGTAAACCGCATCCAGGCCAGGCAGATGTATTTGCAGATTCTGCTTCACTGGCATTTGGAGGCCATATGATACGAGCGCATGAATCTGGTCATATTTCTTCGCATTTCGATTTTCGCAGGTGCACTCATCATATCACATACAGGTGAAAGCGCCCAGGCCACAAGCGACAGTGATGGTGTCACGGCATGCTTTTTCCATGCTGGAGCTGATACTTGACAAGTTGTTTTCGGTGCATCCAGCGACGGTTGGATAAAGGCCACCCAAAACCACGCACGCTTCACACGGCCTTGGATAGCGCGCGTGGTGTTTTCGGTGCATCCGACGACGGTTGGATAAACGCCACCCAAAACCATGCACGCTTCACACGGCCTTGGATAGCGCGCGTGGTGTTTTCGGTGCATCCAGCTATGGTTGGATAAACGCCACCCAAAACCACGCACGCTTCACACGGCCTTGGATAGCGCGCGTGGGTGCTGGTCCCACATGTTCAGTGACACCTTTTTTTATTTTATTATTATGTCTAAAATAACCTTTTTTATTTTATTACGTTTTTAGTTGGTTTTATTTTATTTACGTGGAGACTAGCGGAATCTATTGCCTTTTTCAGAAAAGAAAATATTCAAAACTACATGGGGAACTTGCGAGTTTGGTGTCTCCCATCTCCGTCTGCCCGGAGGATTATCTCTCGGCCCTTGTCGATGTACTAATAAGAAAACCTTGAGCTTGCCCGTCCCGTCCCTCGCGTCGCCCCCGCCCTGGGCGACTCGGGGGCCTCCAACCCTAGGTACCGCCGCCGCCCCTCCTTCTCCCCTCCTCGCGCCGCCGCCGGGTGACGCTGCCGGGTGAAACCCGCGTGGCAGACGGTGGCAGCGGGGGGATTCCCTCTCCCGACTCCCCTTCTTTCGCGGGCGCCGGATCTAGGCGGCAGGCGGCGGTGTCCTGCGACGGCAGGCCTCGGCGAGCGGTGGCGGGGCGCGGGGCACGCGGCGGCGAGCCTCGGCAGGCGGTGGCGGCTGCGCGTGGGGCAGACTCCGGGGCGGCGGCGCGGGCTTGGATCCATCGCGGATCTGATCCTGTGGGCGTGGCCTCGGCCTCCCCTGCTCGGTCGGCGGGTCTCGGTGGGGGGGCTTCTCCGTGCTGAGATCTGGCAAGCGGGATCATCCAGATCCCGGCAAGGACGGCGGCGACCCGTGCACGAGAGATGGAGGTCTTCGATCAGATCTGGGTGAAAACCTGCTATTGGCTATTGCCAAGGCCGGCGATGGCGACGCTGTCTGCGTCGTTCCCTTCCTAAAGGCATCGCCGTGGAGATGTTCAAGGCCACTCTCTGCTACCTCCGGGGAAAACCCTAGATCAGTAGATCAGATGACGGCGGCTCTCTGGTGTCGTTTCCCCCCTGGGGGCGTCATTCTTGGAGGTGCACACGGACTCGAGGGACTAGAGGACGGCGACTTTGGTGGAGCGGTGCTTCATCTTACACATTGATGGTGGCGGATCTCGACGGCATGGTGCTGTGGAGACTCGGTGCCTGATGCGCGGAGATGGACTCGTGCAGGAGGAGGATGCTGTCTGGCGTCATGGGGGCGTCGATGGCAGAGTGGCCAGACAAGGTAGAAGCCTCAATATGATTTGAAGACGGACCCGTGAAAGATGGCGGCGACGACACACGAGTGCGTCTGACTGGATTGTGCCCCAGACCCGGTATGTGGCTCGGCTGAAGCTTCCGGATATGTTTCGGCTTCCGGCTTTTGATGTTAGGCTTAGGTGAGTGGTTTGGGTAGTGGCCCAGCTAGCACCCCTTCATCATTTTGGATAGGAGTAGCGGCATGTGTTGCCAAGACGGTGGATTCAAGCACATTGTTGTAATACTTTGTAAGGTCCTCGAGAATAATCAGTAAAGTGGCCATATGCATCTCCCAGATGCAGAGGCCGGGGGTCATCCTCCTTTTCTAAAAAAAACTAGCTTCCCTGGAAAGGTGATCTCTCGAGATCGTGGTCGCCGGCTTTTTTCTGATATACGTCGACGACTTTTCGGCCGCTGCTTATATAAGTGCCTTGGTTCTTTCAAGATTACTCCGACATGAGCTTTGCTGCGCCGGAGGCCAAGTGGCAACATCGAGTTTTGCTGACGCGTACTACATGTGTATACTTTGAAAAAACACAGCATTGGTGTCACCCAGGAAAGCAAATGCTCATGTGAGCCGATTTGAATGTCCACTTTTTCAGTTGGTGCTGCAAATGCTGGTTTCAAGAGATGGTTTCAGAGACCCCAGCACCGGTGTACGGAGAGCTGTTAAGGGATTGGCGTCCACAACCACAAGCTTAGCTAGTGACAATTAACTGGCTGAAAAGCCTTCGGAAACAGTGGTCAGCTGGGCCATTAGTGTCTCAGTAAAGCCCATTAGCTTCTATCATGTAGGGGCGAGAACAGTAGGTGAGGACAGTACGGGTGAGACAGCACAGTAATTAGTATAGCACTACTGAACCTGCTCTGCTTTGGAACAGTCTCCTCTCTGAATCTTAGGCCTGCCTTTCAATGCGCCAATCAATAGATGGATGAATGGCTCTAGCATGGTACTACTGAAGGACATGATTCAGGAGCTGTACCACTACGAGCTGTACAGTAGGGCAATTGGTCCTACTTTCGAAGCACTATCTGTATAATTTCTCAAATATTCACAGATCCAGACCATGCAAGTTGAAACAACTGAAAAGAATGAAGCACTTTTTTTTTTTTGAAAAGGGGTGCAACCCCAGCCTCTGCATCAATAAGATGCATACGGCTCATAATATTAAAATAGAGAGTGTCACAAAGTCTTCAGCAGGTTTAAAATAAAAAAGACGACAAGCCGCTCAGACGAGCGTAAACATAAAGCCACAACCGGCTGGCAAAAAATAGGAGCACTACATGCCTATCCTATTACATGACCGCCATCCAAACCGGTTGAAAATAACCCGAGCTACCATCTCCCATCGGGTAGAAGCAGTAGCCAAATGCCCCCTGTCCTCCATCGGAGTGAGTGGCGACCACATACGGATCAACGCTGTGGCCCTGAAGATAACCTGCAAAAAATGAAAGTTCGTTGCTCTGTTAAAAACCAAATCATTTCTGCAGTTCCATACTGCCCATAACAAGGCACACGCGCCAACACGAATGAGTCTTGCTAAAACCAAGTCTACCCCATCAAGCCATGTTCCAAACAACATATTGATAGAAGTAGGTGGAATAATATTGAAGGCAATATGAATCGAACGCCAAAGAAGCTTAGCCAGTGGACAATCCAGAAAGAGGTGTCTGATAGTTTCATTACAATCGCAGAAACTACATCTAGCAGAACCCACCCAATTGCGTTTTGCCAGATTATCCTTTGTCAAAATTACTTTTTTATGCACAAACCACATAAACACTTTAATTCGCAAAGGTACCTTAACTTTCCAGACATGTCTGGAGCAAGGAATGACACTAGTATTAATGACATCCAGATACATGGATTTAACCGAGAACCTACCGTCCTTTGTCAATTTCCAAAACAACCTATCTGGATCCTGAGACAGTTGGACATCCATCAGCCGTCGTACAAGATGAAGCCATGCCTCCCATCGTTCACCCACTAGTGTCCTCCGGAAGCTAATATTGAGAGGCGTTGACTGTAAGACATTTGCAACGTATACTTCTCGACGTTGAACAATGTTATACAGTGTGGGATATTGACGTGCCAGAGGTGTTTCTCCTAGCCACGTATCCTCCCAGAACCTCGTAGTAGCTCCATCACCAACTAAGATTTTTGTCCTGTTAAAGAAGAGGGGCTTGACTCTCATCAACCCTTTCCAAAACGGTGAATCAGTTGGGCGCACCGTCACCTGAGCTAAAGTTTTTGACTGAAGATACTTATTACGCAGAATTTGTGCCCAAGTAGCCTCTGTCTCGGATGAAAGTTTAAAAAGCCACTTGCTAAGGAGACATCTATTCTTGATCTCTAGATTTTCAATGCCTAGACCGCCTTGGTCCTTGGGCCTACAGATGATGTCCCATTTGGCAAGCCTATACTTACGTTTCAACTCATCGTTTTGCCAAAAAAACCGGGATCGATAAAAGTCTAATCTCTTCCTAACCCCCACCGGGATCTCAAAGAAGGATAGAAGAAACATAGGCATACTTGTGAGAACCGAATTAATCAAAATTAATCGACCTCCATATGACATGAGCTTCCCTTTCCAACAGCTTAGTTTCTTTTCAAAACGATCCTCAATACACTTCCACTCCTTGTTCGTAAGCTTACGATGATGAATGGGAATGCCCAAGTAAGTAAACGGTAGTGAACCCAACTCGCATCCGAACAATTGCTTATACGCCACCTGGTCCTCAGTAGCTCTTCCAAAGCAAAACAATTCGCTCTTGTGGAAGTTAATCTTGAGTCCAGACAATTGTTCAAATAAGCACAGCACAAGCTTCATATTCCTAGCTTTCACCAAGTCATGCTCCATAAAGATGATCGTATCATCAGCATACTGCAAAATGGATATACCTCCATCAACTAGGTGCGGAACCAAGCCCGAAACCTGCCCCGCCTCCTTGGCCCGGCCTATTAAAATAGATAGCATATCAGCTACTATGTTAAATAAGATCGGTGACATTGGATCCCCCTGTCTTAGGCCTTTATGTGTCTGGAAATAGTGACCTATATCGTCATTCACTTTAATCCCTACACTCCCTTTTTGCGTAAAGGAATCAATTTGGTCGCGCCATGCCTTGTCGAATCCTTTCATACGCAACGCCTGATGAAGGAAAGGCCATTTGACTTTATCGTATGCTTTTTCGAAATCCACTTTAAAAACCACCCCATCAAGTTTTTTTGAGTGAATTTCGTGGAGCGTTTCATGCAAGACGACCACCCCTTCAAGGATATTTCTATCCGGCATGAAAGCAGTCTGGGACGGTTGCACCACCGTATGCGCTATCTGCGTGAGTCGGTTCGTCCCAACCTTAGTGAAAATTTTGAAACTTACATTAAGCAAACAAATGGGTCTGAACTGCTCAATGCGAATAGCCTCTGTCTTCTTAGGAAGAAGAGTTATTGTTCCAAAATTAAGCTTGAATAAATGAAGCTGACCATTAAACAATTCATGAAACATGAGCAACAGGTCATGTTTAATGAAATGCCAGCACTTTTTGTAGAACTCCGCCGGAAACCCATCTGGTCCTGGCGCTTTATTATTATTCATTTGTGCAATGGCCTCATACACCTCCTTCTCCGTGAAAGGGGCAGTCAAAATCTCATTCTCTTCCGTCTGAAGTTGGGGAACATCCTCAACTCTTGACTCATCCAAAGACACAAAACTCCGTTCCGGAGGTCCAAATAACTGCTTATAGTAGTTGGTAATGTAAACTTTCAGGTTTTCCTGACCAACTATCGTTCCTTCATCTTGTTCTAATTGAAAAATTCTCTTCTTACGATGCTTTCCGTTAGCAATCATATGAAAGAATTGGGTATTATCCTCACCTTGGACAACCTTGCGAACCTTAGCTCTGAGAGCCCACTTCAATTCCTCCTCACGGAGAAGCGCTTTCAGCCTTAGCTCGGCCTCCAATTTAGACTCCAACTCTCTGGTATCTAAAAGAGAGGTTTCAGCTTTTAACTCTAGGGTGTGAATCATCATAAGGAGCCTTTCCTTCTCCGCCTTATAAATTCCGTTCGTATGCTTAGCCCATCCACGAAGGAACCTTCGCAGATGACGAATCTTGCATTGCCACCGCTCCATGGGTGACCTTCCCCCCGAGTCTTTAGCCCACTCTCTAGCCAACAGATCGATAAATCCTTCTCTTTCAAACCAAGCAAGTTCGAAAGAGAAAATATTCTTATTACCCAAATGAGTTGGGGCCCCTGAGTCCACTAATAGCGGTGTGTGATCCGAGATACCTCGTGTCAACGCCTGCACCGTTACCAGAGGAAACTTCTGTTCCCACTCAACACTTGCCAGAACACGGTCCAACTTCTCAAACGTCGGAACCGGTAATGAGTTTGCCCAAGTGAATTTCCTACCCGAAAGCTCTATCTCTCTGAGGTCCAAGCTCTCTATGATAGTATTGAACATAAAGGACCATCTGCCGTCAAAGTTGTCATTATTCTTTTCTTCCTTTCTTCGAATAATGTTAAAGTCACCTCCCACTAAGACAGGTAGTTGCTCATTCCCGCAAACTCGGACTAAGTCCGCCAGGAAATCTGGTTTAAGTTCGGGTTGCGCAGCCCCATAGACTGCCACCAAAGCCCAATCAAAACCATCAGCTTTCGTTCTTACCCTAAACTTAACCGCAAATTCACCCATCACTACACTCCGAACCTCCAACGTATCGCACTTAACCCCGAGTAGAACCCCACCGGATCTTCCTCGAGGTGGGAGACAATGCCAATCAAAGTCTACCCCCCCTGCTAAGGTGCTAAGAAACTGTGCTGAAAAATTACCTCGTCCAGTTTCGGACAAAGCAATAAAGTCTAAGTGATGTTCAATAGAAGCTTCTGCTAGAAAACGTCTTTTAGCCAAGTCTTTAAGACCTCTGCTGTTCCAAAAAATGCCTTTCATAATTCATCATGAAATTTTTTGGAGGTACGGATCCTAGCACTTCTACGCACAGCCGACACCGGATAAACCTTACGTTTCCAGGTCCTCTTAGGCTTAACCCCACCATCAATAGATTCAACACACTCGGAAAGAGGCTCTACGGCCACAGGCACCACCTCTAGGTTTGTGGTTACCGGAGAGGTATACTCATCCTCCTCCTCCGTCACCTGGACCGCAGGATCAAGATCAGCACACAAGCTATCAAGAACCCTAACCCCTAGCTTGTCAATCTCCGACTCATTCATCGGTTTTACTGCAGCTATGTTACGAATCAATTCTAACGCACGTTCAGCTTCCAAGTCTAGCATCTCATTAACCGATTTAGAGATCTCTAGATCATCGTTACCAAGAGACACTCCTATTTGGTTTGCATTATGAACAATCTCTTCATTGGTAAAATGCATAATAGAATTAGACTTATTAACTGACATACCAGTTGTAGTCTCGACGTCCCGCAGCTTGGCCGCTCTCAACGCGCACCTCAGCTGCATGTCATCAACATCGGAGTGCTCCTGTAGTCTCCCGCTGACCCGTCTCCCTACAGAGACCGGGTCCGGGATCCCACCGAACGCGATGACCTCGTCGCGCGAAGTAGCGGTAGGGGAAGAGCCTCCTGCCCGTCCCACAGCCGCAGTGGCCATCACCGAGGCCACCGGAGCAGCCACCAGAGATGCCGAATCCTCCAACTCGCGGACCTCCTCGCGCGAAGTAGCGCTAGGGGAAGAGCCTCCTGCCCGTCCCCCAGCCGCTAAGACCATCACCGGAGCCGCCGGAGCAGCCACCCGAGATGACGAAGTATCCACCTCGCCGATGCTCGTGCCCAAAGAAAAAGGCGCTGCCGGTTCCGCAGGAAGCGCACCCACCAGGCTGCCTTCCAGTGCCACCGCAGGAGAAAGGGCGGCCTCCTGCGCACCCGTTTCCCTGCCATCCGGGGACCTCTCCAGTGGGGCCGCGCCGCCCCCAGTCTCCAGCCACATCAAGGACCCAGAAGGTCTAGCCTCCTGCAAGTCCGCTCGTCCCGCAGCGACCGGCTCCGCCACGATCGCCATGGCCGAAGGCGAGCGAGGGACAGACGACGGGGCCTGCTGCCCCACCTCATCAGTGTGGTCGACCGACCTCCCCACACATAATCTAAGTCTTGGACTCGGAGGACCAGCCCTAACACTCGACAATCTCGGCGGCGCCGAGAAGGCCCCAAGAGAACCCAGCTGAAGCGTGGTAGTTGGTACCGTGGAGGACGGCCCAACAGGAGTGGAGTCGGCATTCTCCGACTGCCCCGACGGTCCCAAAGCCTTATCCTCATTACTCTTAGCATTGTCATCCCTGGTACCTGAACCCCCACCTCCCTCAGAAGTGTCCATGGGATTGTCATCCTCAAACTCATTGAAAAGATCAGGATCCTCATAGTGCACGTCCAACTGATACAGAACGCCTGCGTAAGTCCAAGGCACCACGTCTGGCAAGTACTGAATATTGGCGACACTAACTAGCAGCCGTGCGACCCCATGAGCCCGAGTGAACTGCATATCCACCTGCTCGGTCTTACCTATCAGCGACCCCAGACTCCATGTCACCAGAAAGCTGTCCAAAGGATCAGACGGGGCACCAGAGAAACGAACCCAAATCTGAGTTAAAGGTGTGCCCTGTGGTTCTTTCTTTTTCCACTCATCGAACGCCAGCACAAAGCTAGTGCCTGTGACCCTGCTCATACCAAACTTGAGAATCCTCACCTGATCCTCCTTAGAAGGGAAGTCCACTTTATACGAATTATCAGAGAGCTTAAGTAATGACCACTGAAAATTACCCGGAGCTAGCTCTCTCAACTGCTGAATAATCTGTGCTTCGGTCAAAGGCCCGTGGACCACCTTCACAACACCGGGGAAGGAGGTTTCCACTATGGGCGCGGAAGGTTCCGCAGACGGAGATTCAAAAAACATCAACTCGGAGCAACACACCCCGTATATCTGGACGGATGGTTTTGGCCCCAACATCAGAGGACAGTCAGCCGCTGTGTGATTAGGCTTCCGGCAAAGATCACAAAGCTCCGCCGTACACTGGACCAAAAAGTGCCCCGGTTCCCCACACCGGAAACAAGTGAGCTTTTTCTTCTTAGCCGCCCACTTAGACAATTTGTCACTCTCGACCTTGTCAGAACCGTGCTCGGAAACAGTATCCTCAGTCTGCATAGGCTCAGGCAGCGAGACTGAAGCCAAAGCCTGCACCGTCTCCACTGCCACCTGGGGTAACTCTGATGCACCCTCCGCGACCTCCGTCACTGTAGCCGTCCTAGCATACCGAGTCTGATTAAACCTGCGGTTACCGCCCCGACCTCCACGGAAGCGCCCGCGAAAAGCACGGTTGGGACTGGGAGCTCCCTCGACAAAGTTCCCGGTCGGTCCTTGGAAACCATTGTTACTCTGTCCCTTGTCCACCCGAGCATATCCTCGGCCTCCACCGGTTGAGGAAGAGCCCCTGTACCATGCAAGATGCAGGAGCATGCAAACTTAGTCCATGAAAAAGATCAGTTGGAGCAACAATTGCTGGAAGTTAGGAAAGAACTGGAGGCTGCTTACCGTACCATAGCTAACCAGGTAAATTGGCGTTGTAACTATTTTTCTAATAAAACAATTTTTTACTGTCAAGCATTTCTGCTAAATACAAAGGGATGGCCGGATCCATCATTTTCTTACTGTCAACCCTATCTGCTGAACTGGTACCATCAGAAAATGATGGCAGATAGAAAGTTGCCTCTTTGTATGGCTATGTTGTTGACATGTATGAAGTTGTTGACTTGAATGATTCCAGATAATTTAACACTTCGGTTTTTCAAAATTTGGTTGTTGTTTGAACTGATCTTGACATGAAAAACTTTTGTTTTGGCAGGAAGAGCAAGCTTCAGTGAGGGAGATAAAGTGGGATGCGTTTAAGACGTATTCAGCGGATCAACTAGAAGCTGCACAAAAACACGCTGCAGAGCTGGAAGTACAAGTATCAGCTCTAAATCAGCAGCTGCAAGAAGCTGAGATCCATTACGAGAAAAAGGTTGGATTCTATCCGAGTATCCATTTGAGGTTATAATACTAGTTCACCTGTTACATCTGATGGGTGTTATGGATCCAAGATTAAGGCAGCCCGATAAAATCCATCTGTTATTTTCCTTCAAATCCTTAAATTTGGAAGCCTGCTTTGTTCTGAGGCATCTGGCTTATTGCTCGGCTTTCTCTCATTGAGAACAGAAGCATCATGATCAAAGGCTTGCATGACAATGGAATGAGGGAACATGAATAGAAAATGCATTGCCTCACACGATTACAGGAACATGTTTAAATTAGCACAACTAGCCTTTTCAATCTGTTGTAGTAGTCATACTTGCAGATTCTTGACGATAAAAAGCTGATAGATTCACACAATACCCCCATACTTCACAAAAACTTGCTTCGACATTGGAATTTCTAGTCCTCATGTTGCTTTGACACTTTATAGACAGTTTATAAGTATATATGTCTACAATATTTTTCTCATGTACTGATTTATGCTGTTTCTTTTTTCAGGTTGCAAAGGAGAGTGAGAAACTCGCTCTTGTCAATACACAGCTCAACAAGCTAACCCAAGATGTGAGCAAGAGCGCTGAAATGGAGAAGAAGGTACAGGACCTTGAGCAGAAGTTGCAGCTTGCTCATTCCAAATCTGAAGTACAGGCAAGCAAAGAAGAAAAAAGATGCTATGAAATATCCTGAGTACCCTGATCAGTAGTTATCAGCAATTAACAACATCATCTTTTTTGCAGGCAAAGGATGCAGTGGTGTCAACGAGATCCCGAGAATTCAGCCTGGACTCGTTAGCACCGCAAAACAAACAGCACGACATATCTCAGGCTCCTAGCACGGCCTCCCCGAACCCGGCGCAGCAACAACTGCGGGAGCCCTCCGGCATCATGGCCGTCAAGTTCATCCTGGGCGTCGCCCTGCTGTCAGTGGTCATCGGCGTGTTCCTCGGAAGGAGATACTAGTGCCGATCTTGTGAAGTTCCTGCTGGTGCCCGATGGGAGAATCCCATTGTTAACAGCTAAAAACTGTTGCTTCCCATGAACCTAAACTACTACTCTAGCTGAACAAAACATAGCTTGCTCGGTTTGGTGGATTGCAATTGAACGGACTGATGGCTTTCAGGGAGAAGTCAGAAATCCGGAAGCTTCTTATTGGCGAGTTCTCCCTATAGTTTCTTTTTGGGTTAAGGGGGGTAGGAATTTGATTTTTGTTCATTCCTAGTTTCCTACCCTTGGCATGCATAAGGCCATATGCATGCAATTTGGTTTTTGGTGTCAGTGAGCTTGTATCTACATCTCTCCCTCTGTAAAAAGGAAGTCCGTCAGAAATATTAATTTGTTCATATGGTCGAGTGTAAGCTGTGTCATATGTTGTACAATCACTCCAGTGTTTTTGAACTCTCTCTCTATATATACATCTGGGTTGCTGGTTGGCAAGAGTTGTCTCATTTCTCCAAGATCAGATGGTCGGCAACATACTTGCAATGCTGTTCACTCTAAACCGCATCCAGGCTGATGTATTTGCAGATTCTGCTTCACTGCCATTTGGAGGCCATATGATACGGGCAAATGAATCTGGTCACATTTCTTTGCATTCCGCAGGTGCACTCATCATATCACAGGGGGGGGCAAAATTTCGTGTTTTGACCCTTTTTCCAAACAAATTCAGGATCTGACCCCCGTTTAAAATATTTTCGAGATTTGACCCTTTTTCCTACCGCCAGAGCTTCTGGCGGTAGGGTTACACAGCCTACCGCCAGGGACCCTGGCGGTAGGAAACTTATCCACGTCAGCGCGCGGAGACGGCTCCGTCCCCCCTCCGTCGCACCCTACCGCCAGGGGCCCGGGCGGTAGACTGTGTAACCCTACCGCCGGATCCACTGGCGGTAGGGTCCGGGCAGTTATTTCGCCCGAGACCCCCGCGCCCCTTCCCTTCTCCCCACCCCTCCCCTCCCCCAAGTCGGCAGTTCATCCATTTTCTCCCCCCAAGTCGCGCCCCTCTCTCCCTCTCTCATCTCCTCCACTCTCCCCCTCTGATCTTCACCGTTTCTTCACCGTTTTGGCGGACCGAGATGGCCCCGAAGAGAGAAACGTAAGCTCCTCCGATCCCTCTAATTAGTTTTTGCAAACTTGCTTCCGATTCGACGAATTATTTGCTTGAAATCCCTCATGTTTTTTAGCTTAGATTGGATTTTTTTCTCCTAAGATTGATTGTAATTGTAGTTCTTAGTTCTTTAGTAACTAGTGGTATTGGATATGAACTCTAATCAATAGTTCATATATTAGTGTGAAGATGAACCCTAGTTCATAATTTATTTTGTTAAAAAAATTATGATGTAATGTTGATATGAGGATGAACCCTAGTTTGATGATGCATGTTGATATGATGATATGATCTAGTGTGAAGCTGAACCCTAGTTTGATGATTCATATTGATATGATGATATGAAGATGTTGTTTGGAAAAAATATTTAAAAATATGATGATATGATGTATGTTGGAGGATTTTTTTTGATATGATGCATGTTGATATGATTTGATCCATCATGTGTAGTAGATGTTGTTGGAGAAATATGCTTAAAATTTTATTTTGATATGATGCATGTCGATATGATTTGAGTTCATCTTTTGCTTATGTATGCTTCATGCTTATGGTGCTTTTGTTTATGAAATTTTATTAAGGCGGCCACCTCTTGCGGACAACATCGGCCCACGGTACTGCATGCTGGACTGGGCATTCGACAAGGGTCATCGTGCCCGTTTCATAGAGAACGGAGAGGTAAGTTATATGAATGAAATTTTGATCCAAGTTTTCGGATTGACGAAAATAATTTCCTAACTTTTGGCGTTCAATTTTAGACAGATGCTCCAGCCACTGCGCATGAGGGGTCACGGGGTTCATGGGCATATGGACTACGACGAGCGCTACGCGCCGTTCTTCAAGAGAGCCCGGCTGTTGGGTTTCGTGTTGCAGTTCAAGCGTCAGCCGCCGACGCTTGTCCACGCGGCTCTGACAGCGTTGATTGACCGGTGGCCACCGGAGACCCATTCTTTTCATCTGCCATGCGGGGAGATGACGGTGACCCTCGAGGACTGGGAGATGATTACTGCCATGCCGATCAAGGGTCATGCACTCACCGGTCGAGTGGAGAGGACCAACTGGCAGGAGAGGGTCACCACCCTCATCGGCGACTGCCCCGGTGCCAAGAGTAATCGTACATCCGGTGTGCCGTTGATCTGGCTCTCGGAGCACCGGAAGACATGCCCCGAAGGCGCAGACGAGGCGACTGTGGAGTGGTACGCGCGGGCCTACCTGTGGTATCTTCTCACGGAGGTCGTGTTTCCAGACAGCTCCGGAAACTCTGCCAACTGGTCGTATCTATTCTTCCTAGCCGACTGGGATGCAGGGTACAGTTGGGGGATGACATCTCTCGCCTACCTATACCGTTCGGTAAGAGAGTGTCTAATTGCGTACCTGGGCCGACACATGAGGTGGTACGATGATGGCCAGAAGCACCGTCTTCGTCTCAGGCCTTGATGGACGGCGGAAGACATCGCGGAGCTGGAGTGGGCTGACCCCGATGAACAGGCATACCAGACCGGCATCAGAGACATGCACAGTGGATTTAGGGAGTTTGCACCCCTCATCAACAGAGTGGTAAGTTTGAACCGACGGTCGTATTTAAAATATTTTATTCGTCATCGTGACTGACTTATGCCGTTGCAGTCCGGTGAGCTGAACAGATGCATCGTTGAAGCCTCAGATGCACTAGGTGATCTTCCCAGGAGCGTAAAATCGGAGACCAGAGTCAGGGGGACGATGAAGGTACAATTTCAGCCTCCTCGGAACAGATGCATCTTGTTCACTTGCAGTCAGTCGATCTGATACTTATTATGACCTTGCTTCACTGTGAGTGCAAAAGTTCGTGCAGCGTTGTCGCAAGCTCGTAGGGCTGCTTGGGTGTGCTAGAGTTGGGTCAGTTGAAGCTTATCGGCTTGTAGCCACACAGGGTCTCATCGCCTCATCGAGCCATGCTCCCTCGTCGTCCAGGTTGGTTGGGGGGGAGGAGGAGGAAGAGGATGAGGATGAGGAGGCCACACATGAAGAAGAGGAGGAGGAGGAGGAGGAGGAGGATGAGAGCAACGGGGAGGAGGAGTACGATGAAGATTATGGACCTCCACCAGCTCAAACATCTCAGGCATCTCAGCTGCCGAAGAGGAATCCGAAGAAGAAGGATTTGCTGAGTCCGGACCCTTTCCAGAGACCGGTTCCTCGCCGGCCCAAGAAGAAGACCGAAGAGACTCGTTCAAAGAGTAACGAGGACCGTACCTCCAAGAGGGGAAGGAGCAAGTGATTATGCTCTTTGATACTTGGCTCTTTTAGTTTGGTTGAACTTGTCTAGTGGTTGCGAAACTATATGGAAGTATGTGTTTGCTATTTGTGGATCTATGTGTTTGAAATGTTCTATGCACTTCAAGTTATCTTAATATGGATCTACGTGATGCCCAAATTTAATTGTTTAAAGTCTATGATATTGCTGTCATATTTGTGAAACTTGCTGTGATATTGAATTTGAAAACAAGCGACCAAATGAACTTGGAAAAACAAAACAGAGGACCCTACCGCCAGGCAACTTGGCGGTAGGGTTACACAACCTACCGCCATGTGTCTTGGCGGTAGGGTGGACCTACCGCCAGGGCAGTAGCATATTTCGTTACAGAATGCCTGGTTGGCAATAACCCTGCCACACCTTACCGCCAGGGTCGCTGGCGGTAGGGTTAGACAGCCTACCGCCTGTTGGGGAACGTAGTAATTTCAAAAATTTCCTACGCACATGCAAGATCATGGTGATGGAATAGCAACGAGAGGGGAGAGTGTCGTCCATGTACCCTCGTAGACCGTAAGCGGAAGCGTTATAACAACGCGGTTGATGTAGTCGTACGTCTTCACGATCCGACCGATCCAAGTACCGAACGTACGGCACCTCCGAGTTCAGCACACGTTCAGCTCGATGACGATCCCCGGGCTCCGATCCAACAAAGCTTCGGGGATGATCCCCGGGCTCTTTCTTGATTTCTACCTTCGTCGATTTCAACATCATGAAGAGCTCGGGAATCGTTTTTGTCATCCCTTGCATACTATAGTTCATCACAAAGTTCTACTAACTTGGTGATGGTGACTAGAGAACTCTGTCAATCACTATCTTATCTGGAAGATTAACTCCCACTTGATTCAAGCGATTGAAGTACCCAGACAATCTGAGCACATGCTCACTAGTTGAGCGATTCTCCTCCATATTTTAGCTATAGAACTTGTTGAAGACTTCATATCTCTCAACTCGGGTATTTTCTTAAAATATTAACTTCAACTCCTGGAACATCTCATATGGTCCATGACGTTCAAAACGTCTTTGAAGTCCCGATTCTCTGCCATTAAGCATGGTGCACTAAACTATCAAGTAGTCATCATATTGAGCTAGCCAAACGTTCATAACATCTGCATCTGCTCCTGCAATAGGTCTGTCACCTAGCGGTGCCTTAAGGACATAATTCTTCTGTGCAGCAATGAGGATAAACCTCCGATCACGGATCCAATCCGCATCATTGCTACTAACATTTTTCAACACAATTTTCTCTAGGAACATATCAAAAACAAATATATGAAAGCAACAATGCAAGCTATTGATCTACAACATAATTTGCAAAATACTACCAGGACTAAGTTCATGATAAATTTAAGTTCAATTAATCATATTACTAAAGAACTCCCACTTAGATAGACATCCCTCTAATCCTCTAAGTGATTACGTGATCCAAATCAACTAAACCATGTCTGATCATCACGTGAGATGGAGTAGTTTAAATGGTGAACATCACTATGTTGATCATATCTACTATATGATTCACGTTCGACCTTTCGGTCTCCGTGTTCCGAGGCCATATCTGTATATGCTAGGCTCGTCAAGTTTAACCTGAGTATTCCTCGTGTGCAACTGTTTTGCACCCGTTGTATTTGAACGTAGAGCCTATCACACCCGGTCATCACGTGATGTCTCAGCACGAAGAACTTTCGCAACGGTGCATACTCAGGGAGAACACTTCTTGATTATTAGTGAGAGATCATCTTAAAATGCTACCGTCAATTAAAGCAAGATAAGATGCATAAAGGATAAACATCACATGCAATCAATATAAGTGATATGATATGGCCATCATCATCTTGTGCTTGTGATCTC
This sequence comes from Triticum aestivum, assembly GCF_018294505.1. Classification (NCBI taxonomy): domain Eukaryota; kingdom Viridiplantae; phylum Streptophyta; class Magnoliopsida; order Poales; family Poaceae; genus Triticum; species Triticum aestivum. Next base: position 639,870,236 of record NC_057798.1, on the reverse strand, counting down.
CATCTTCGAAGCACCGTCGTGATCACCATCGTCACCGGCGCGACACCTTGATCTCCATCGTAGCATCGTTGTCGTTACGCCATCTATTGCTTCTACGACTATCGCTACCGCTTAGTGATAAAGTAAAGCAATTACAGGGCGTTTGCATTTTATACGATAAAGCGACAACCATATGGCTCCTGCCAGTTGCCGATAACTTCGGTTACAAAACATGATCATCTCATACAATAAAATATAGCATCACGTCTTGACCATATCACATCACAACATGCCCTGCAAAAACAAGTTAGACGTCCTCTACTTTGTTGTTGCAAATTTTACGTGGCTGCTACGGGCTTTAGCAAGAACCGTTCTTACCTACGCATCAAAAACCACAATGATAGTTCGTCAAGTTAGTGCTGTTTTAACCTTCGCAAGGACCGGGCGTAGCCACACTCGATTCAGCTAAAGTGAGAGAGACAGACACCCGCCAGCCACCTTTAAGCACGAGTGCTCGTAACGGTGAAACCAGTCTTGCGTAAGCGTACGCGTAATGTCGGTCCGGGCCGCTTCATCTCACAATACCGCTGAACCAAAGTATGACATGCTGGTAAGCAGTATGACTTGTATCGCCCACAACTCACTTGTGTTCTACTCGTGCATATAACATCAACGCATAAAACCTAGGCTCGGATGCCACTGTTGGGGAACGTAGTAATTTCAAAAAATTTCCTACGCACACGCAAGATCATGGTGATGGAATAGCAACGAGAGGGGAGAGTGTCGTCCACGTACCCTCGTAGACCGTAAGCGGAAGCGTTATAACAACGCGGTTGATGTAGTTGTACGTCTTCACGATCCGACCGATCCAAGTACCGAACGTATGGCACCTCCGAGTTCAGCACACGTTCAGCTCGATGACGATCCCCGGGCTCCGATCCAGCAAAGCTTCGGGGATGAGTTCCGTCAGCACGACGGCGTGGTGACGATGATGATGTTCTACCGGCGCAGGGCTTCGCCTAAACTCTGCGACGATATGACCGAGGTGGAATATGGTGGAGGGGGGCACCGCACACGGCTAAGGAATGATCCGTAAATCAACTTGTGTCTCATGGGATGCCCCCCTGCCCCCGTATATAAAGGAGCGAGGGGGAGGGGGCGGCCGGCCAAGGGAGGGCGCGCCAGGGAGGAGTCCTACTCCCACCGGGAGTAGGACTCCCTCCCTTCCTAGTCCAACTAGGAGAGGGGAAGGAAGGGAAGGAGAAGGAGAAGGAAGGAGAGGGAGGAAAAGGAGGAAAGGGGGGCCGGACCCCTAGTCCAATTCGGTTTGGGCTAGGGGGGCCGCGCGCCCTGCCTCCTCTCTTCCACCACTTGGCCCATGAGGCCCATTGCTTCTTCCTCGTATTCCCGTAACTCCCCGGTACCCCCGAAAATACCCGAATCACTCGGAACCTTTCCGAACTCCGAATATAGTCGTCCAATATATCGATCTTTACGTCTCGACCATTTCGAGACTCCTCGTCATGTCCCCGATCTCATCCGGGACTCCGAACTCCTTCGGTACACCAAAACTCATAAACTCATAATAAAACTGTCATCGAAACCTTAAGCGTGCGGACCCTACGGGTTCGAGAACTATGTAGACATGACCGAGACACGTCTCCGGTCAATAACCAATAGCGGAACCTGGATGCTCATGTTGGCTCCTACATATTCTACGAAGATCTTTATCAGTCAAACCGCATAACAACATACGTTGTTCCCTTTGTCATCGGTATGTTACTTGCGCGAGATTCGATCGTCGGTATCCAATACCTAGTTCAATCTCATTACCTGCAAGTCTCTTTACTCGTTACGTAATGCATCATTCCGTAACTAACTCATTAGTCACATTGCTTGCAAGGCTTATAGTGATGTGCATTACCGAGAGGGCCCAGAGATACCTCTCTGACAATCGGAGTGACAAAACCTAATCTCGAAATACGCCAACCCAACATGTACCTTTGGAGACACCTGTAGTACTCCTTTATAATCACCCAGTTACGTTGTGACGTTTGGTAGCACCAAAAGTGTTCCTCCGGTAAACGGGAGTTGCATAATCTCATAGTTACAGGAACATGTATAAGTCATGAAGAAAGCAATAGCAACATACTAAACGATCAAGTGCTAGGCTAACGAAATGGGTCATGTCAATCACATCATTCTCCTAATGATGTGATCCCATTAATCAAATGACAACACATGTCTATGGTTAGGAAACATAACCATCTTTGATTAATGAGCTAGTCAAGTAGAGGCATATTAGTGACACTATGTTTGTCTATGTATTCACACATGTATTATGTTTCCGGTTAATACAATTCTAGCATGAATAATAAACATTTATCATGAAATAAGGAAATAAATAATAACTTTATTATTGCCTCTAGGGCATATTTCCTTCACCGCCATGTTTCCTGGCGGTAAGGTACTTATCCACGTCAGCGCGCCGTGACGGCCGCCGTCCCCCTCCGTCACACCCTACCGCCAGATACTCTGGCGGTAGGCTATGTAACCCTACCGCCAGGAGCGCTGGCGGTAGCGAAAGGGTCAAATCCCGAAAATATTTCAAAGTGGGGTCAGATCCTGAATTTGTTTGGAAAAAGGGTCAAAACACGAAATTTAGCCTCACAGGGGCGAAAGCGCCCGGGCCACAAGCGACAGTGATGGTGTCACAGCAGCATGCTTTACATGTCGAGTTGATACTACTGGACAAGTTCTTTTGGGTGCATCTGGCGACGGTTGGATAAACGCCGCCCAAACCCACGCACGCTTCACGCCGGCCTTGGGTAGGCCGAAGGCGCGAGTGCCGCTGGCCCCACATGTGCGGCGACCCCTTTTAAATTTTCTTTACTTGGACACTAGCCCAAACTATTGCCTTTTTTTTCACAAAAAATGATTTTCAACAGTATTTGCTTCACCCAGGAAAGCACATGCTCATGTGAGCCCAGTCGATTTGAATATCCACTTTTTCAGTTGGTGCTGGAAATGCTGGTGCTATGGTTTCAAGAGATGGTTTCAGAGACCCCAGCACCGGTGTACGGAGAGCTGTTAAGGGATTGGCGTCCACACGCTGGCCAGTGACAATTAACTGGCTGAAAAGCCTTCAGAAACAGTGGTCAGCTGGGCCATTAGTGTCTCAGTAAAGCCCATTAGCTTCTATCATGTAGGGGCGAGAACAGTAGGTGAGGACAGTACGGGTGAGACAGCACAGTAATTATTATAGCACTACTGAACCTGCTCTGCTTTGGAACAGTCTCCTCTCCGAATCTTAGGCCTGCCTTTCAATGCGCCAATCAATAGATGGATGAATGGCTCTAGCATGGTACTGAAGGACATGATTCAGGAGCTGTACCACTACGTACTAATCACCATTTTTCTTTTGCTGATGGGCATCCGTCTAATTAATTTGGGAAGTAGGACTGGGATTAGCTGAAACCTTCCACTAGTAACCTAGCTGTCTCAAGAGACAGAGTCGAATAAAAGTAAGTTTTGGTTGAGTAAATAAACTATGCGCATCTAGACCCACGTGATGCTATATTCCACAAGATCCCCAAGCCCAAGTGTACTTTCTGTAGGAGAAAGGATAAAAGGTGAGAAAAAGATGGATGATAAAGGCAAGGAATAGATGCCATTTGAAAGCCTACACATGCGGTGAAGCCAAAGTACTATCCACATGACACTGCCAAAATGACTCTAGGATACCTCCTCCTCTCTCTTTTTTTTCCCTGAGAGAGGCGATAAGTTAGGAAATTTGCATTAGGTTAAGGGGTTCGGGAAGACGGAGGTAGGAGAGCGGGAATGCCGCCGCCGCGGAAGCGGATCTTGGAGAGGCAACCAAGAAAGTGAACATATAAATTATTTTGATTGGAATGAAAAAAAAGTTGACGAGAAAAGCAATGCAACATGTATCCAAAGACGCTTGGAATCCCACGTGGCATTATTACTGTTGTGTAAACGTCGAATTACCCGGTCCCCCACGAGGCTGTCTTTCTTCCGGCACGCCCATACATGCAGCCACCAATATTTCCAAGTACAGTGCACGTACTCCCTCAGGAGGAAAAAAGAAAAGAGGATTCGGTGGACACTCACTACTACTACTAGCTATAGGTCGCGGATTCCGGGCAGCCAATCCCGTTCGCTCGCTCCCGATCGGACGCCTCGATTGGAGGAGATGGGTCCTGGCCCCGGCGTCGGACGGCCGGCCTCCCGAAGAGGATGGGAGTACTGTTGCGTGATGCCCTTTCACGGGGTTGGGGGCGTCAAACCAACACGGAGGAGGCAGGCAGGTGCAGCTGAGGCCAACTCCACCGCACAACCTCAAATGGATGTTCGGTTTGGCCGGGTTTTGTTTCTTTGGAGCGGTAATGGATTCGCTCATGTCCGTTTCTGTTCGTTGGGTCGTGCGTGCGCCCATCGCACGGCCGCACCCAAATCATGTCTGTGTTGGACGTGATTAAAAAAATAGAAAAACTTAAATAAAATGACTAAAAAAAGTAAATAAAAGCAGTTAAAACACATAAAACATTAAGTAAATAAAAGCAGTTAAAAAACACAAAACATTAGTTATGGGTCACGGCCACAAAACGGCCCAGTTTCACGGTTCACTTAACGGCCCAGTGTCATAATTAACATAAAAAAAATAAAAAAAGGCCGCGCGTGCTCCTGGCGCGGCCGTCGCCGTCGCCGTCTTCAGTGGCCGCCGATGTCGTCGTCGTCGCTGACGAGGTCCACGTACTCCGGCGGCGTCCAGAAGTGGGCCGGTGGTCCGTGGTACGCGGGGGCGGGCTGGAAGGCGGGGGCCTGCACCACCTCCTCCCGTGGCGACGCGTCCCCCTCTGGTGACCGCGGCTGCGTGGGGCACCAGTTCACACCCCCACGGCGTCGGCCATCTGCGGCGCGGTGTACGACTAGCTCCACTGCTGGCCCACCAGGCCGGGGTGGAACGCGGCCACCGGCTCCTCCTCCCTCGCCTCTTCCGTGGCCACCATGTCCAGCTCGGGGATGGCGACGTCGCCGCCCGCAGAGAGGGCCATCATCTCCTCGAGGCCCTCCCATTGGCGCTCGCCGTGCGTGTGCATGGAGTCCTCCATGACACGCGCCATGAGACGGGCCTCCTCCTCCATTGACATGCGAGGAGGTGGTGGTGGCGACGGAGAGGGTGAAGGCGACGGCGTGGGCATGAGGCCGCGCACCCGCGTACGCCCGCGCTCCTAGGGAGCACGCGCTGCACGCTCTGGACGTGGCCGCCGCAACCCCGTCGACGTGCCGGCGAAGAACGACGAGCGCCACACGTCGTGCTCGTCCTGGAGCCACGTGTCCCAGAGCGGTGAGTCGGGGGCGTACCCGTCGTCGTTGTACAAGTCATCGGGGAGGAGGAGGCGGCGGCGGCGCTGGATCTCCTCGCGGCGCGCACGGCCGCTCTGCGGCACCGACGGGATCGGCACCCGGTCGGCGGAGAGGTGCCAGTTATTGGGGAGGTGCACGTCGCTCCACGGGAGCGGCGTCCTCGTCTCCCAATAACGGCGGCATACATCCACCGCGATGTGCTGCCGGTCGTGCACGCCGCCGGCCGTAGGGCCGATGGTGAACGGGGCAGGCGCGGGGGTCTGATGCGGTGGCGGTGATGCGGGCTCCTCCTTCACGGAGCTGCAGCGGGGCCCGACGACAACGACGCCGCCTCGCGGTCGTGCTTCCCCTTGCGGCCGTGGTTCCAGAAGCCCATGGCGGCTGCGAGGTGGTCGGTCGGCGAGATCGAGGATGGGAAGAGGGCTAGGGTTTGGGGTGTTGGTCTCAAGGAGGCAGGAAGGGCCCGACTGAGGAGTGTGGACGACGGCCGGTCCACGGCTTTCCCATTTAAGAGGGAAAGCGACCATTAGCTGTCCGGATGACAGGTGGGGTCGACCACCCGTACGCATTTATGTCGGGCGGTGGGAGGTACGTGGCCGCCTGCCACGCGGACGAGCGCGCGTCTGTTTGTTGTCCGCCGCGACCCAAATCCAACGCATGTTTACGCTCGAAATGGATCGGCCCGGACACAAAACGGATAAGATGGGTTCGGGCCGTCGCGCGCTGGGCCGCCCGGTTTATCCATTTTACCTCAAACGAACGGAGCCGGATGGGATGGGTCGCGCGGTGAAGTTGGCCTGACTGTGGCGTACGGCTTGCTGTGGCGTACGGCTTGCCCTCCACCGCCCTCGTCTCCTCTCCCATGCCCGTACCTACGTACACGTGCCTCCGGGCGGCCATGGACAGAAAACTTCACTACTCTCCCCCTCTCTCTGGTCCCGTGTAGAGTATCATATACTCCTACTTCCACTGCCCGGCCGCTCAGTCGCTCTTAATTCCTTTTTTGAAAAACAAGTCATCCTTAATTTCAAACGCACACACGCTGAGCAGCTAGCTAGCACAAGAATCCTTGGCTCTATCTCTCCTCTCTCATGCACGTACGAAGCAGAGCATCACGACAAGTCTACCTGCATCGTTTCCGTGGAGGAGGTGCCGGCGCCGTGCGCGGCCGGTCGGCGACGAAGGGGGAGATGTGGGTGCCATGCCGCGGCAGCGTCCGGCCGCTGTCTGGCTACAGGGAAGCTGCACGTCCCCGATCGCCTTCGGGCCTCGGGTGGCCATGATGAGGGCCGCGGCCGAGCCGATACCCAGCACAACCGGACCGTACGTGTGCGCCGCTGGCCGGCTGGCCCGACTGGACCGGTTAAAAGAGGCTGCGAACGTTTTGCGTGGCCGTACCCAGCGGTTTCAGGTGGTAATGGCCGCTTGCGCTTCAAGTCTGGCGGCAGACATGTCGTCCTCTCTTCGCCGTTTCGCCCGGCCGGCGCACCCTTCGTTGATGCGCGCATGTGGCATGCATGCCGATGCTTGTACCTACTGTCGTCGTGCTATACGTCAATCCATGGCGTTTGCACCGACATGGTTGGGATTCGTGCGGCGTTTGCGGCGAACGTTGCTAGGATTTCTAGTAGGTACTCTGAGGATGGGAATTTCTCTATGATTTCGCTATAAATCTGGCATCAGATTTTTAAATATGACAAATCTGATGCTCGATATGGCAAATTATGTTGTCGCAAGCATGCCAATTTTCTTCTGCGCTTAAAATATGTAGTTGGATTTTTAACATTTCCGTTTCTCTATTGTGCAAGGTGTTTTTCTTTTGTACTACTAGCTGGTGAAGCTTCCAATTTTCCTGTGATTGTTCAATCTGATTCTAGTGTGGCGTTATCGAGTTTGACATGAGATGGATTGATTTGTTCTGCCATTGGACATCTCGTAGCTGAAAATTAAGGCATTGATGAGGGATAGGGAGTTTATTTCAGAATTAAATAGGGATCAAAATAGAGTTGCTGACCGCTTGACAAATTATAGTCGCATAGAGTGTACCACGACTGTGTGGATGCATCTAGGACCATCATCTTTCGAGGATCCTTTGCCTCTCGACCGTAACTCTATCAATTTGGAATACAACTCCTTTTTCATCGAAAAAAAGAGTATGATGATTTGATGATCTCTTATTCTTGAAGTATGAATGCATTGTCTACCTCTCTTCGATGACTTAACATAACCGGTGCATTTACTTCTACGTGGTATATGAACCAAGAAATTGAGTCATTAAGACCCGACTTACACAATTTAAATAATAATTAAAAATACAGCCAAGATTGGGCAATTTCTCTATGTGCAAGATGCTTTTCTTTCACACAAACAAATAACTTCTTTTTATGCTATTAATATCACAAGAGGATGCATCATCTACTTTTCGAGATGCCTTAAAATAATACACTATTTTATTTGAAATACAGTAATACTTATAAAATCTAGCCGTACAAATGTGCGGGTCACTATGAAATATGTTCTCACTTGATGTATATCTTTGCTATAATGTAGGTTATCATGGGGAAATGTTTGGTTGAAGAGAAAATAATATGAAACCTAGCCGAGCAGATCACTATGCTAATTAGCCCATAAAATAGCAGACTGAGTTTGGTTTTGGTTGGACTGTCTGGATTGATTCAGAGAAGGTTGTCATCGTGTGGTGATGTATTGTGCCTACCATGTGGTTTTAAGTCGGGAATGGTTGGCTGCAGCTAAAGCTCGGCAACATACATGCCGTTCTCTTTTTGGTCTTTTTGGGTGAAGCGAGAAGGGGGGAGGCGCTTTGATATGGATACAATAGTGGTGCAACCCTGGGTTCATGGGATGTTGATGATTTATAGTTAGTGTGCCATGCACCAATTGCATGCATATCCTTGTTGCAACCTAGGTTCATGGGATGTTGATGGTTTACAGCTGGTGTATTATGCACCAATTGCACCCATCTTAATGTCTTATAAAAACTAAGTGCATCTACAATAATGGTGTGCCATTGGTTGTTTTCCCTCTATGATGTCAAGAGTAGGATTTTTCTTGAGTTCAGAGGAATACTACGAATAATGGATGATCTTTTACTTCTGCTAGATTGTTGTTCTCGCCACTGTGCATTATATTATACATTGCATGACAAGTTTTTATTGTTACCTATTGGAAATGTCCTAATGTTTGCAGTTTGTTTCAAAAGAATCTGGTTACCTCTTTGCCTACATTATCTTTTTGATTGATGACCAACCATTCCACCATACCATCAACATTAAAGACAAGCATGCAACAACATTTATGCACGATATTTTCTTCTTTGTACGACTAGTCATCTTGAAGTCCATAATTGTTGTGATGTCGCTATCACTTTTTAATTTAGTGGGGAAATATTGCTATATCCTTCCACAAGGAACTTGGGAATTTTCATCAAATGAAAATTAACCCACCAAAAAAACCGAGACAATAAAAACAAGTAGTCTTTTTATCCATGGACACCTATAAAAATGCAACAACCTAGCTTATCCAAAAGAAACTCGTTACTCCTCAACCACTTGCTAATCTTTTTTTCCACCAACATATCATTTGGTTGCGAACTATACATCTTTGTTTACTAAAATAGGTGAAAAAATGTTAAGGGTACAACGAGTTGCCCAGGAATCTGGACAAGTCACTAGAATGTTCTACATCAATACGGTACATAACATTTCAATCTACATAATTACGTAATGGTACAACTAATGTTGGTTGAACTTGGTTTGTGCTGACATTTGACAATAAATACACATAAGATATGTTGGACCGGGACCACTTTTGGATGGAGATAGATGAAAGATGCAAAAGTGCTATAGATAGTGAGCCACGTCGACTTTTTCTTGCTTTGCTTTTCATCCAACAAACACTAGCTCTTAAAATAGCATATTGCATTTGATTTTAGTTACCCATTTTGCACTAGATCACACATACGAACCTGATATTGAAGCATTTCATATTTAACCTAATCGTTAGAGAATAGTTTGATGGTGTCATCTTTTGTTTATATTTGACAGAACTAGAAGATGGAACATAAGGACTTTTTTTTAGACAGACAACCCAAATATGCTAAGTAAAATGTAAAAGATCCACACCATAATGCAAAATGTCCTAGGCCACTTGTTCATGTCCATTTTTTCCTGGATCAACATAAATGTCACTATCTGGCCCACATTAATAGCAACCGCGACAAACTTATATGAAAGCAGCATTTGATATTTTTGACAACTTACTAGGTTCACCGCTTGGTCAAAAGTAACATGATTAATTGGTGAGTTTTCCAGCACTCATGGTATGGCAAAGGTTCAGGAGCCTGCATTATCAAGTAATGTTTTTTTCTATTTGCCAGTAAAACCACCCAGTCTAAATATAAGATCCATCAAAGTCCAAAACGAGTTATAAGATCTTGATTAGTCTGTGATTATTTCTAAGACAATAGAGGTTAATCACTTGACATAAGTAACACATTAGCTCCGCGAAATTTGAATCGAGAGATCAAAACTTTTAGGATCATACCAAATGTATATATCAAGTTCAATATTCCTAAGGTTGGTACTTCCTTATTTAAACACCATAAAATGTTAGAAATTTATGTTTTTGTCACACTATTTTGTTTCTCTTCAAAACAACATTCAACCCTTTGTATAATTTGGATGCTCTGCGTTGAGTCAATTTTATTACATCCCTTTCATGTGTTGTAAACTTGCACTCTCCAACCCGCATAGATTTACTGACCGGAAGATCACATGGAGAAGGGGGTCCATCTGTATGCAGACACATTATCATATGGACTAGATCCTATTTCAATACCTTTTGGAGGCCATATGATATGCAGACACATTATCATATGCAGACACATTATCATATGGTCCAATTTGCATTTCATAGGTGCGCTTGTGATATCATATCATACTCCCTTCGTCCCACAATGTAACAAATATAGTTTTTTCCTAAAAACCAAGCTTTGCAACTTTGACTAAGTTTTTAGAGAAAAATATTAACATATAGAATAACAAATACATATCATTATATACATCGTGAGACATATTTTTATACTGATGTGTTTGATATTGTAGATATTTATAATTTTTTCTATAAACTTGGTCAAATATTAATATTTGATTTTTTTTCCTAAATCTATGGGCACTATATTATGAAACAAAGGGAGTACCATACAAAGGTAAAACGACAAAGCACCAAGGCCACAAGCTGACATTGATGCGCCACTATAAGTGCATCTAGTGCCCCTTAGTGATTTTGGTGTATTGAAGACTTATAGATTAAGGGACTAATGTATTTGTAAGTGTACACATGTTCTATAAGTTTATGAGGAGTTTGATATTTCCGAAGAAAGTCGACCCCTAAAAATGAACGACTTCAGTTGAAGACTTTGATTTTCTTGAAGACTTTGAAAATGAGGAAATTGGTGTGACCTTAAAGACATTGATATTGATGCGAGGATTATGAAGCGTGAAGACCGTTATTTTCGTAGTTTCTTTTTCTCTTCCTCGAGTCATATGAAACACCGTACTGTTAAAGGGGGCCGAGGTAAAGCTAAGGAAAAGTTTGCAAGTGATGATCATCTCAAAGCCTACACATACCCAATCCTTAGAGTGAAGCCTTTGGAAATCTCATACAGTCCAATCAATTTCTTCGGCCACAGAGACAAAGATCTTCTGTTCTTTGAGGAATTTGTTCTGACTGAGGAGTTAGGAAGTCACCAGTGGGATTGTCTACAAGTGAGGAACATGATAGCCCTGAGGAATTTGAGAGCTCAAATTTCCGAACGTTGTTGTGCTATGAGCCAGTTGTCCCAAATATCTTATCCACCTAACGGTCATATCATTGAAGGGCATTTATGTCTTATCATGTCGGGCTGCTCCCTGGCTAAATAGCCGCCCCCTCAACCACTAGCTGGTTGGCTGCTCCGAGAGAAACTGACACTTGTCATTTAGAGCATCCCATCCTATGAGGACTTTGAGAGAAAATCATTAGTGAGGAAAAAATCAAAACCCCAACACCAAAAACCCAAAGTGATTGACCTCACTGAAGAGATTGTTCCTGTGTGGAAACGACGCTTGTTACCTTTGAAGACTATGCGTATTCCAGACAGTTAGGCGTCATGGTCTAGAGCATCCAAGAGGAATTGTGGATCCCCGAGTGACAAAGTCTGTGACGGTTTGGAAGTCACCTGAAGACTTACCACGAGTGAATGAGTGAGGTCTGTGTGACCTTAGCTCAAAGAGAATACAGTAAGGACTGTGTGTCCTTTGGTTTAAATACCAAGCCACTCCAACCAGGCGTACAACTGTCACAACAGTTAGAACTGGTCTACCAAATCATTGTCTTCACCGAGCTACTGGTTCTATTTCCTCAACTCTTTCATTTCCTTGCTCATGGGTTGATGAAATTGATCGTTACTGTTTGAACACTTTGACTTAAGACTTACTCAATTTCCTCAATCCTATTTCTTCAGTCCTCTTGTCTTCAACCTACTTATCCTGTTTACTCGCTACTTATGCTCTGTGTATGTTTCAGTTCATCATGATGACCATGCTACTGTCTTATTATGCATGCACGTGGCTACTTATTCTGCTGCTTGTATTTCATTGCTTAGCAAATTCCTCAAGTTGAATTTCCTCAGTGACGAATTTGTAAAACTCGCCTATTCACCCACCTTTAGTCGATATAATGCACTTTCAGTCACAACGTTGTTTCCATGTTGAGTTGATATTTGGCAAGTTTCTTCTGGTGCATCTAGCGATGGTTGGATAAACGCCACCCACAAGCACGCACACTTCATGCTCTTTGGGTAAGGAGATGTTAGTGACGCGCGGGTGGGCATTGGTTCCACATGTGAGTTAGACGTGTGGTGGTTTTTTACAAAAAATTATGAAACCTAAAACAAATGTGTGAAGCCTACACATACCCAATCCTTAGGGTGAAGCCTTTGGAAATCTCATACAGTTCAGTCAATTTCTTCACTGACAGAGACAAAGATCTTCTGTTCTCTGAGGAATTTGTTCTGACTGAGCAGTTAGGAATTCGATAGTGCAGATTGCCTACAAGTGAGGAACATGATAGCCCTGAGGAATTTGAGAGCTCAAATTTCCGACCGCTGCTATGCTACGCACCAGCTATCCCAAATATCTTATCCACCTAATGGTCATATCATTGAAGGACATTTATGTCTTATCATGTCCGGTTGCTCCCTGGCTATAAATAGCGCCCCCCCCCTCAACCACTAGTTGGTTGGCTGCTCCGAGAGAAACTGATAATTGTCATTTAGAGCACCCCATCCTCCGAGGACTTTGAGAGAAAATCATCTGTGAGGAAAAACCCCCAAACCCCAACACCTAAAACCCAAAGTGATTGAGCATCACTTAAGAGATTCTTCCTTTGTGGAACCAATGCTTGTTACCTTTGAAGACTGTGCATCTTCCAGACGGTTAGGTGTCATGGTCTAGAGCATCCAAAAGGAATTGTGGATCGCTGAGTGACCAAGTCTTTGACGGTTTGGAAGTCACCTGAAGACTTACCACGAGTGATTGGGCGAGGTCTATGTGACCTTAGCTCAAGGAGAATACGGTAAGGATTGTGTGTCCTTTGGTTCAAATACCGAGCCTCTCCAACCAAACGTACAACTGTCACAACAATTGGAACTGGTCTACCAAATCATTGTCTTCACCGAGCTACTGGTTCTATTTCCTCAACTCTTTCATTTCCTCGCTCATGTGTTGATGAAATTGATCTTTACTGTTTAAAGACTTTGACTGAAGGCTTTCTCAATTTTCTCAATCCTATTTCTTCAGTCATCTTGTTTTCGGCCTGCTTATCCTGTTTACTCGCTACTTGTGCTCTATGTATATTTCATTTCATCATCATGACCGTGCTACTGTCTTATGCATGCACCTGAGTATTTATTCCGCTGCTTGTATTTCGTTGCTTAGCAAATTCCTCAAGTTGAATTTCCGCAGTGACGAATTTGTAAAAGTCTCCTATTCACCCCCTCTAGTCGAAGTAATGCACTTTCAGTCACGACATGCTTTCCATGTTGAGTTGATATTTGGCAAGTTTCTTTTGGTGCATCCGGCGACGATTGGATAAACGCCACTCACAAGCATGCACACTTCATGCACTTTGGGTAATGAGATGTTAGTGACGCGCGGGTGGGCATTGGTTCCACATGTCAGTTAGACGTGTGGTGATTTTTTCCGCAATTTTATGAAACCTAAAAAAATGTGTGCGTGGTGGGAGTCGGGGTGGGGGTGGGGTGGACTATAGAGGAGCATCTTCCCCTGAACTAGTGCCTTTTCAGGGAGGCAGCTTTGGTGACTTAACTGGATTTGCCTTTGAGTGTATGACATGTGGGCCAGTCCCCTGTGGGGTCCACATGGCATGCACTCAAAGGCAGGTGTAGTGAGGCACTGAAGCTCAATCCCCTTTTCAGCCAGTGCTGCAAATGTTGGTAAGGAATAGTTTCATTGTATCAGACAACTGTAAAGGGATTGGCGTTCACACGCTAGCAAGCTAGTGACAATTAACTGGCTAGGAATGTAAATGGTACGGATAATTTCCATTTTGAATCCACTTCCGCATCCGTTTTTAAGTATATGGCCACTTACATAAATCCGATGGATATGAATGCGGATATGGATTTTGATCAATCGGATATCCGGCGGATAAGGTAGAGGATAAGGTATTGGTAATATCATGTGGATATGGATTATCCGGTATTTTTGCAGATTATCCGAGGTTGTCAAATTGGATTGTTCGATAAATTTTGCCCAATGGGGAAGCCCAAATACCTACGTGGGCCACTAAGCAAAATCTGCACATATAAATATAATTTAACCTAACCCTAGTACTAGACGACCACTAATTAAAATCACCACATATAAATAGAATTTATCCTGTTTACTCACTACTTGTGCTCTGTATATGTTTCATTTCATCATGATGACCATGCTACAGTCTTGTTATGCATGCACCTGAGTGCTTATTTCGTTGCTTGTATTTCGTTGCTTAGCAAATTCCTCAAGTTGAATTTCCTCGGTGATGAATTTGTAAAAAGTTGCCTATTCACCCCCTCTAGTCGATATAATGCACTTTCAATTGGCATCAAAGCAATGTACTTCTTTTTTCTATGTGATTTTGGTTTAACCACCTGGAGTTTTAGTTATGTCCACTATAGGCACCATCAAGGTCTCGGCTGGGTGTCCTGTTGGGGAAAGTTGCATGGAAAACAAAAAAAATCTACGCACATGCAAGATCTATCCATGGAGATGCATAGCTACAAGAGGGGAAGAGCATATACGTATACTTGTAGATCGCTAAGCGGAAGCGTTTATCACGCGGTTCATGTAGTCGTACTCTTCGCGAGTTGATCACGATCCAACCGATGTAGTGCCGAACAGACGGCACCTCCGAGTTTAGCACACGTGCGGCTCGATGACGTCTCCTCCTTCTTGATACAACAAGCAGGAGAGGAGAAGTAGATGGGATCAAAACCAAAACTATGGCGTGGTGGTGGAGCACCAACAGCGCTTCGCTAAGCATCGCCGGGGCAAGGCGGTGGAACTACGGAGTAACGGGAGAGAGAGGGATGCCAAGGGCTTGGTGTGTGCTTCTAGGGAGCCCCTCCCCTCTATAATATATGTGGATGGGCATGGGAAACAGCCCCTCCAAGCCCTAGGGTGCAGCTAAAGGGGAGATGACTTGGACTCCAAGTCCATTCCTATTCCTACTAGGACTCCTTCCTTTTTTGCCTTCACTAGCCACATGAGCTTTTGAGGACTTGGTGCGCCTAGCCCAATAAAGCCAGGGCGCATCCACACAGCCCATGCCAGCCCTTGGGTCGTGGTGAACCCAACTTGTGGACTTCTGGACCCCTCCGGAATCCTCTAGAACCTTCTGGAAGCTTCACATCACAATACCGAAAAAACTGCACCTTTTTCCGAAACCCAAAATATGACTTCCCATATATAAATATTTATCTCTCGACCATTCTGAGACTCCTCATGACGGGATCTCATCCGGGACTCCAAACAACATTCGGTTACCAGCCATCAAATATCCCAATACTATTCTAGCGTCAATGAACGTTAAGCATGCGACCCTACGGGTTCGGGAATTATGTAGTCATGACCGAGACACCTCTCCGGTCAATAACCAATAGCGGTACATGCATGCCCATATTGATTCCTACATATTCCATGAAGTTATTTTATCGTTTGAACCTTTATTACAACATATGTAATTCCCTTTGTCTGTCGGTATGTTACTTGCCCGAGATTCAATCGTCGGTATGTCTATACCTAGTTCAATCTCGTTACCAGCAAGTCTCTTAATTCATTCTGTAATACATCATCTTGCAACTAACTCCTTAGTCACTTTGCTTGCAAGCTTCTTTTGGTGTGTATTACCGAGAGGGCCCAGAGATACCTCTCCAATACATGGAGTGACAAATCCCAATCTTGATTCACACCAACTCAACAGACACCTTCTGAGATACCTGTAAAGCATCTTTATGATCACTCAGTTACGATTTGACATTTTATAGCACACCAGGTATTACACGGTGTTGTCTATGTATCCACACATGTATGTGAGTTTCTGATCAATGCAATTCTAGCATGGATAATAGACGTGTATCATGAACAGGGAAATATGATAATAACCAATTTATTATTGCCTCTAGGGCATATTCCAACAGTCTTCCACTTGCACTAGAGTCAATAATCTAGTTCACATGGCCATGTGATTAACACCCAAAGATTTCACTAGAGTCAATAATCTAGTTCACATCGCCATGTGATTAACACCCAAAGAGTGTTGGGGAACGTAGTAATTTCGAAACATTTACTACGCACATGCAAGATCATGGTGATGCATAGCAACGAGAGGGGAGAGTGTGTCCACGTACCCTCGTAGACTGAAAGCAGAAGCATTAGCACAACACGGTTGATGTAGTCGTACGTCTTCACGATCCGACCGATCAAGTACCGAACGCACGACACCTCTGAGTTCTGCACACGTTCAACTCGATGACGTCCCTCGAACTCCGATCCAGCCGAGCTTTGAGGGAGAGTTTCGTCAGTACGACGGCATGGTGATGATGATGATGTTCTACCGACGCAGGGCTTCGCCTAAGCACCACTACAATATTATCGAGGTGGATTATCATGGAGGGGGGCACCGCACACGGCTAAGAGATCCAAGGGATCAATTGTGTGTCTAGAGGTGCCCCCCTGCCCCCATATATAAAGGAGCAAGGGGGGAGGCCAGCCAGCCTTGGGGCGCACCAAGGAGGGGAGCAGTTCTCCTCCTAGTAGGAGTAGGACTCCCCTCTTTCCTAGTCCAACTAGGAAAAGGAAAGGGAAAGGAAGGAGAGGGAAAGGAGAAGGAAAGGGGGGGGGGGCGCCCACCTCCCTAGTCCAGTTCGAACCCCCTATAGGGAGGGGGCGCAGCTGCCCTTGTGGGCTGTATTCCCTCTTCCCTATGGCCCATGTAGGCCCAATAGTCTACCCTGGGGTTTCCGATAACCCCCGGCACTCCGATAAATACCAGAATCACTCGGAACCTTTCCGATGTCTGAATATAGTCGTCCAATATATCGATCTTTACGTCTCGACCATTTCGAGACTCCTCGTCATGACCCCGATCTCATCTGGCACTCTGAACAACCTTCGGTACATCAAAACACATAAACTCATAATATAACCGTCATCGAACTTTAAGCGTGCGGACCCTACGGGTTCAAGAACTATGTAGACATGACCGAGACACGTCTCCGGTCAATAACCAATAGCGGAACCTGGATGCTCATATTGGCTCCCACATATTTTACAAAGATCTTTATCGGCCAAACCGCATAACAACATACGTTGTTCCCTATGTCATCGGTATGTTACTTGCCCGAGATTCGATCATCGGTATCTCAATACCTAGTTCAATCTCGTTACCGGCAAGTCTCTTTACTCGTTCGGTAATACATCATCCTGCAGCTAACTCATTAGTTACAATGCTTGCAAGGCTTATAGTGATGTGCATTAACGAGTGGGCCCAGAGATACCTCTCCGACAATCGGAGTGACAAATCCTAATCTCGAAATACGCCAACCCAACAAGTACCTTCGGAGACACGTGTAGAGCACCTTTATAATCACCCAGTTACGTTGTGATGTTTGGTAGCACACAAAGTGTTCCTCCGGTAAATGGGAGTTGCATAATCTCATAGTTATAGGAACATGTATAAGTCATGAAGAAAGCAATAGCAACATACTAAACGATCAAGTGCTAAGCTAACGGAATGGGTCAAGTCAATCATATCATTCTCCTAATGATGTGATCCCATTAATCAAATGACAACTCATGTCTATGGGTAGGAAACTTAACCATCTTTGGTTAACGAGCTAGTCAAGTAGAGGCATACTAGTGACACTATGTTTGTCTATGTATTCACACATGTATTATGTTTCCGGTTAATACAATTCTAGCATGAATAATAAACATTTATCATGAAATAAGGAAATAAATAATAACTTTATTATTTCCTCTAGGGCATATTTCCTTCAGTCTCCCACTTGCACTAGAGTCAATAATCTAGTTCACATTGCCATGTGATTTAACACCAATATTCATATCTGTATATGATTAACACCCATAGTTCACATCGTCATGTGACCAACACCCAAAGGGTTTACTAGAGTCAATAATCTAGTTCACATTGCTATGTGATTAACACCCAAAGAGTACTAAGGTGTGATCATGTTTTTCTCGTGAGAGAAGTTTAGTCAACGGGTCTGTCACATTCAGAGCCGTATGTATTTTGCAAAAATATTCTATGTCTACAATGCTCTGTACGAAGCTACTCTAGCTAATTGCTCCCAGTTTCAATATGTATCCAGATTGAGACTTAGAGTCATCTGGATCAGTGTCAAATCTTGCATCGATGTAACCCTTTACGACAAACCTCTTGTCACCTCCGTAATCGAGAAACATATCCTTATTCCACTAAGGATAATTTTGACCAATGTCCAGTGATCTACTCCTAGATCACTATTGTACTCCCTTGCCAAACCAGGGCAGAGTATACAATAGGTCTGGTCCATAGCATGGCATACTTTTATAGAACCTATGACTGAGGCATAGGGAATGACTTTCATTCTCTTTCTATTTTCTGTCGTGGTCGAGATTTGAATCTTACTCAATTTTATACCTTTGCAACACAGGCAAGAACTCTTTCTTTGACTGTTCCATTTTGAACTACTTCAAAATCTTGTCAAGGTATGTACTCATGGAAAATCATATCAGGCGTCTTGATCTATCTCAATAGATCTTGATGCTCAATATGTAAGTAGCTTTACTGAGGTCTTTCTTTTAAAGAACTCCTTTCAAACACTTCTTTATGCTTTCCAGAAAAATTCTACATCATTTCTGATCAACAATATGTCACTCACATATACTTATCAGAAAGGCTGTAGTGCTCCCACTCACTTTATTGTAAATACAGGCTTCACTGCAAGTCCGTATAAAACTATATGATTTGATCAACTTATCCAAGCGTATATTCCAACTCCGAGATGCTTGCACCAGTCCATAGATGGATCGCTGGAGCTTGCACATTTTGTTAGCACCTTTAGGATTGACAAAACCTTCTGGTTGCATCATATACAACTCTTTTTTAAGAAAACCATTAAGGAATGGAGTTTTGTCATCTATTTGCAAGATTTCATAAAATGTGGCAATTGCTAACATGATTCAGACAGACTTAAGCATCGCTACAGTTGAGAAAATCTCATTGTAGTCAACACCTTGAACTTGTCAAAAACCTTTTTGCGACAAGTCGAGCTTTGTAGATAGTAACACTACTATCAACGTCCGTCTTCCTCTTGAAGATCCATGAATTTTTTATGGCTTGCCGATCATCGGGCAAGTCAACCAAAGTCCACACTTTGTTCTCATACATGGATCCTATCTCAGATTTCATGGCCTCCAGCCATTTCGCGGAATCTGCCTCATCATCACTTCCTCATAGTTCGTAGGTTTATCATGGTCTAGTAACATGACTTCCAGAACAGGATTACTGTACCACTCTGGTGCAGACCGTACTATGGAAGACCTACGAGGTTCTGTAGTAACTTGATCTAAAGTTTCATGATCATCATCATTAGCTTCCTCACTAATTGGTGTAGGAATCACTATAACTAATTTTTGTGATGAACTACTTTCCAATTCGAGAGAAGGTACAATTACCTCATCAAGCTCTACTTTCCTCCCACTCACTTCTTTCGAGAGAAACTCCTTCTCTAGAAAGGATTCATCTTAGCAACGAATATCTTGCCTTCGGATCTGTGATAGAAGGTGTACCCAACAGTTTCCTTTGGGTATTCTATGAAGACGCACTTCTCCGATTTGGGTTCGAGCTTATCAGGTTGAAGCTTTTTCACATAAGCATCGTAGCCCCAAATTTTAAAAACGACAACTTTGGTTTCTTGCCAAACCACAGTTCTTAAGGTGTTGTCTCAACGGATTTTGATGGTGCCCTATTTAAAGTGAATGCAGCTATCTCTAATGCATAACCCCAAAACGATAGTGGTAAATCGGTAAGATACATCATAGATCGCACCATATCTAATTAAGTGCAGTTACAACGTTCGGACACACCATTATGATGTGGTGTGCCATGTGGCGTGAGTTATGAAACTATTCCACATTGTTTTTAAATGAAGGCCAAACTCGTAACTCAAATATTCTCCTCTATGATCAGATTGTAGAAACTTTATTTTCTTGTTACGATGATTCTCCACTTCACTCTGAAATTCTTTGAACTTTGCAAATGTTTCAGACTTGTGCTTCGTTAAGTAGATATACTCATATCTGCTCAAATCATCTGTGAAGGATCGAAAATAACAATATCCGCCACGAGCATCAACACTCATTGGACCGCATACATCGGTATGTATTATTTCCAACAAGTCAGTAGCTCGTTCCATTGTTCCAGAGAACAGAGTTTTAGTCATCTTGCCCAAAAGGCACGGTTCGCAAGCATCAAATGATTCATAATCAAGTGATTCCAAAAACCCATCAGCATGGAGTTTCTTCATGCGCTTTACACCAATATGACCTAAACGGTAGTGCCACAAATATGTTGCACTATCATTATCAACTTTGCATCTTTTGGCATCAATATTATGAATATGTGTATCACTACGATCGAGATCCAACAAACCATTTTTATTGGGTGTATGACCATAGAAGGTTTTATTCATGTCAACAGAACAACAATTATTCTCTAACTTAAATGAATAACCGTATTACAATAAACATGATCAAATCATATTCATGCTCAACGCAAACGCCAAAAAACATTTATTTGGCATCAATAAACACCAAAACAAATTTGGCAGGTTGTACTCCGGGTTAAGAATTCTTGTAGACCGGCACCTGATCGTCCTTAAGTCCTTGTCATTCCCTCCTTCTAGAAAATCCGGATCAATAACGAGTTTCATACTCAAATTGCTGATGTTGGCCTCTCATAGAAAAATATTGTGAAGAATAATCCACTTGAATCGGTTTCCAAAATGCCGGTTTAAGAAATTTTGGTCTTGAAATACTCATCTGATATTCACCCGGTTTGAAGATGTAGAACTTGCCGGTTTATCATTGCCGAAACTGCCGGGGTTATAAAAACTGATAATTCCGGGTTATGATTGTTGCTAACGCCGGGTTATGATTGTTGCAGACACCGGGTCAATCTGGTTTGCTCAAGACTGAGAATTTTGAAAATAGTTCTATGATAATAATATAATACTTGTAGCCCCCAAGTCTTGAGCAGAACAAAGTGATGGCTTAACCCGGAGTGTCATGGTGCATGCTTGCAGCGACATGAGACTTGCATATTTGATGTAATCTCAACTTAAATAATGTAGCCCCCAAGTGCCGGGTTGTAAGCCTGCAGCAACTCGGGACTATTCCTTCAATTGTAGAATAAATCATATCCTTTGAATAATAGCCATTGCACTAAAGCGACTTTGAAAACCTCAATAATACCGGTTACTAAAAACCATAATAAAATCCAGCCATGTTGGCTATTCAAGATAATATAATCCGGTATGAAAACTTTATTCATTCAATATCATAATGAAAATTCAACCAAGTTTGACTATTTGAATAATATAACCAAATGATTTATAAGCGCATGATTCCAATGGAGCAATCCAAATATATACTGACGACTTATAGTCCAAAGTCAGGCCGGTTTAATAAACACCGGACAATTTCTCCTCATAGACTGGCGACTTATCGTCTTAAAGCCAGGCTGGTTTAATAAACACCGGATAATTTATAATCATGCTTTATTCAACCTGTTTCTGCATACAACAATTTTAAAGTGTCCTGGCGGTTTACCGCCGGACGGGTCATAATGCCCAACATATAACCCGGGTCTATAACCAAGGCTGCACTTAAGAATAATTAAATATGAAATATATCATACCTGTGACATTGAATCACATCGTTGGTTTACCAACTTTTTGTAGTAGAGGTAATAACCCAAATTTTTGAGTACTGATAACTCCTTCCATATTGTGCTGGTTTTATGATAAACCGTACCGGGTTGTGATAAACACCGAATTAACCATATATAATGCTGGCGACTTATAGTCAAACCAGACCGGGTTAATAATCGCCGGATCATAATTAGTAATGTACTGACATCTTGTAGTTGAAAGTCAAGCTGGGTTAATGAACACCGGTTTACTCCATAATAAGATGGTAACATAAAATCAAACCAGGCAGATAGTCTCCGGATTAAGATTTGACCGCGTTCCGCCAATTTGTAATTGATAGTCGAACCGGATTAACAATGTCGGTTTAAAAAAACGCAACAAAAATAATAGTCATTTAAGAAAGAGACTGAAGCAAAAGGCAATGATAAAACCGTTTGCAAGAAAAATGCTTTATTGAGCTGATCAGATGGTGTTACCATGGTCAGACAGGACCAAGCCCCCAATAGGTGTGGCGATGGTTCAAGTCAGCCAGGTCCCCAAATGAAACCGTGGCATTTATGCCGATCAAAAGGCATGGCAATGGTTCGGGTTCGACCAAGCCCCCAAGTGATTCTGTGGCCTTAGGCCGATCAAGAGGCATGACTGGTTCAGACTTGACCATGTCCCCAAATGAAACCGTGGCATTTATGCCGATCAAAAGGCATGGCAATGGTTCGGGTTTGACCACGCCCCCAAGTGATTCTGTGGCCTTAGGCCGATCAAGAGGCGTGACTGGTTCAGACTTGACCATGTCCCCAAGTGATCTGGTGGCTTTCGCCTATCAAAAGGTGTTGCATTGGTTCGGACGCGACCAAGCCCCCAAGTGATATAACATGGTGCTTTGAAAAGCTAACCCAAGAGGTAAACCGGCGGCCGCTTTAAGACAGAACCTCCGTGTAACCACGCATGATGTAAAAAAGAACAGAGACCCCACTTTATGAAGTAGAAGCCACCATGTGATCAATAATATGTTAGGCCAATAAGGCAGGATACCTATGTTTGAACCGCGCATCATGGCAGCAGGTCCTCTTCGGTAATTTTTAACTTTTTTTTGCAAGAGATAAATTCTTCTTGAACCGGGATCTTTGAACCGGATATTGAGAGCTTCAAAGCTTTGTGGGAGACATCTTTCCCTTGACCCAGATTTTAAACCGGAATCTTCATTTTCAGCCGGAAATTTTCTGATGGCCTTTCAACTCGAACTTGCGAGAAGTTAATTCCTTTTTAAACCAGACATTTTTAAACCGGATTTGAGAGCTTGGGAGCTTTGTGGGACAATATATTTCCCTTGAACCGGATTGTAAACCAGATATTTGAGAGCTTCAATGAGACTGACTTCCCTTGAACCGGATTTTAAACCGGAATCCTTTCTGATGACCCGGAACTTCTTCATTGAGCCGGGATTTTGTAACTGTCATATACTTTCTAAGCCGGAAATTTTCTGACGGCCTTCAAATAACAGTAGCCTCCGGGACCGGGTTATCTTTCCCTCCATCGTCCTGGGGTTCTTAAATTTGCTGAAACTGGCAAGATTTGCTGAGTCATGTCATTGTAGCCCCCGAGTCTCAAGGTGACTCGAGGAGTTGGCTTGAAACTCTCCATACTTGACCGTGATATAAACCGGCATAACTTGTATATCATTGGTGTTGATAGCACGATGTGAATCCACAGAAGGTTGAGGTGACTGCGGCGGGTTATAAATGATCCCGTATGAGCCGCGTCAGCAACTCGGCCAATGGCTCCTTCCAACTGGCGATTTGAAGTTAATCAAACTGTAGTGGCGGCGACTTGTGCGCCTGCCCATTGAACCATCCAGTGCAGACGGTGGTTGATAATAATTTGCCTCCAATTTGAAAGAAAGCCGGGCTACCCAAGCTGTGACTTGCTCATACTTCAATAAACAGCCCATGCAGATAGGTGCGGCCCGGTATGTTGATGTAGACCAGGCCGTGAGAAATGGACGGAAAAGGTGACCTCAGCATCATAGGCGGCTCAAACAGATGAACCGGCCGCGGTGTTCTAAACCGGCGCGGATGGGCGAGTTAACCATGTCGTTTTGATGTAGTGAATAATTGTCCTGCCTCAAAAATATCACAAGCCAGAGTAATCGTTCCTTGATAAAAATAATATGCACTAATAAAATAGACCTTAGATGGATATCACCTGATATGCTAGGCCAGAAATTATCCTCCGCGGAGTTGATAACCACCATGGTGACGCTGAAATCAATCACGGCGGAGTAGACAGATGAGTCGGCCGAGGCGTTATAAGCCGATGAAGGCGAGCAAGTTGTCCTCCGCATTGTAAACCGGTGTGGACGCATGAATCGGACGTGAGGGCAGATGGGCAAGTCGCCCGTGGCATTGTAAAGCGGTGCAGACGAGTGAACCGGCCACGGTGTTTGTAAGCCGGTGCATGAGTCCATTGAATAAGGACGACCACCCATAGCAAATGATGTTGGCATGCCTTCGTCTCCGCGGTATAATGTCATCTTGTGATAAATAATTCTTCTGCATATAAAACACAGCATGGCAAAGTAGTTTCGCTCGCATGAATTAATATGTGTTTAAAAATAAATAGGATAAATAGCACCTGGTATTTTTCGGATGTTGATAGCAGCTTGGCCAAGGTGGCCAGGCTCCGGCGACGACAAATGATTGCAGCAAGAATTGATCATCTGTTCGGATTCGACGGTGCGGCCACGGCAGTCGCTCGACACGCTGGCGAGGGGCAGCTCAATAGGTGACTAATTCAAGTCCGGTTTGATCATAGGTAGCAACGGAGTGCAGCCGTGGCGTCTTAGAGGTGCCAGCTTCCCATTATCATCTCCCTCTGATGGATCCTTTTTCTTGTAAATCATCTCAGAATCCGTGTACGTACTAATAGTTTTCCAAGTAGCAACGAATACTAGTACTCCTTTTGGTTGGTTTGACTTTCCTTGCATGTACATGCACCATCAAACGGAGCTAGCGGGCACACGCCTCAAACATAAGCGTAGACTGGCCTTTCCATCCAGCAGGAGCGGCTCAGTAACCCTGTGGGGACGGCGAACGTCAGCAACGGCTTATATCAGAAGTGATAGCGGCGACGGCGGCCTCACATACGGTGACTCGACGGAGACCAAACCCTCACCCGTAGAGGTATGCGGGAAATGGGCCGCAACAGCGGATCAACCACTTGTCGGCGGTTTAACAGGGGCGCTGGCTGGTGAAACGACGAGGTGGCCTGGCGTGGCGGAGGCGGATCGCATTGGTGATGCGAGCCGGTGGAGGTAACCAATAAAAACTGCATGCATGCTGATATGATATCCTCCCAGGAGCTGACGTAGTGTAGAGATCTGGTTGTACTATGTATCAATTTAAACTTTCTAATCCGTGTAGCATTAGTACTAGATGTACTTGTAGCTGTATTTAGCCTCCATGTGAGGAGCTTCTTGGGGCATCCCACTTGTGCACCATAATCAATAGTTTTTTTTGGGGGGGGGGGGGGGGGGGGGAATTGACCGTGGAAATCGTAGGATCGTGGCTGGCCTGATGCCAGTCCTTTTGTCTTGATCTGCATAAACAAATTTGAGTGCCCAAGTCTTCGGTCTTTAAATCTGGCCTCTTTTGTTTTCTTTGCTTCATCTGATTTTGACGGACAAAATAATTTTCTTTTCCTCCTGGTCCCAGTGGGTTGCATAAATCCGTACCGGACTTTTTTTTGTGCTGAGAGTTAATCTGGAGTAATCGAGATGCTTCAGGTTGCATTGAAACTTGAAACAAACGTGAAGATGTGGACAAAAACAGCCACAACTCGGCGGATCACAAAAAACAGCCGCAATGAAAAAAATTCTGCTCCATCTCGGTGCAATCGGCGACTGATGGACCCTTGACACTTCTCCTTATAAAAAATTCTTGTCTCGAACTTGGCGGATCTCCATGGCGCTCGCTGCAGCCGCTTTAGCACGCAACCCTAAAAATTTCCAAATCATAATTTTGTACGCGCTGCTCCGACTTGCTGGTCGATGTAGATCTTTCTGGAACTAACTTTCTTTATCCGGAAAATTATGAACTTCTCGATCCCTGAAGAAATCCCTTCAAGGACTCAACACCACCGTGCGCAGGCCCCACGATGGGCGCCAACTGTCGTGGAATTAACACGTCAGATGTCCTTAGTGTCAGGACTTAGTCGCGAGGCCAACACATCTATGTGGTAGCTTGAGAGGGGTTGAGCGGAATCGAGAGAGCAACACAAGACAGGGATTTAGACAGCTTCGGGCCCGGGAAACATCATCCGGTAAAAACCCTACATGCTGTTTGAGGCTAGATCTCATTATCATCACGAGGGAGTTGCCGTAAACCGGCTCTCCTCTTTGTGTCTAGCCCTAAGATTGTTTCTTCTTGCTTGTAGCTTGTCCCTCTTTGGGGAGCCCCGCCCCTCCTTATATATGTTGAAGGGGCGGTTTACATGTGGAGTCCTATTAGGATTAGGACTAGTCTATCTCTAATACAAACCGGATACAAGTCCTGGTCTTAACTCTTTGTAAGGTAAATATTCCTTTCCTCTTAAACCGGCCCACCATTAAGCGTGAACCGGCCTTCTGGGCCATGGGCCTCATCATCCTTCTGATCCACCGGCCGGGTTACTAATGAACCGCCAAGACCGGGCAGGTAGCCCGTGAACCGCCAAGCTCCGGGTGGGTTACCAGTGAGTCGTCCAGACCGGCCGGGTTAACTTCCGGCCGGTTTACACCGCGGGGTATATCCCCGACAATATCAATCTTGGAACTACTTCCAACACACATCGTCACTTTACCCTCAACTAGTCTTTGTTTATTCTGTAACTCCTGTTTCGAGTTACTAATCTTAGCAACCTAACAAGTATCAAATACCCCGGGGTTACTGTAAACACTAGTAAGGCACACATCAATAACCTGTATATCAAATATACCCTTGTTCACTTTGCCATCCTTCTCATCTACCAAATATTCAGGGCATTTCCACTTACGGTGACCATTTCCTTTGCAGTAGAAGCACTCAGCTTCAGGCTTTGGTTCAGCTTTGGGCTTCTTCACGGGAGTGACAACTTGCTTGCCATTCTCCTTGAAGTTTCCCTTTCTTTCCCTTTGCCCTTTTCTTGAAACTAGTGGTCTTGTCAATCATCAACACTTGATGCTCTTTCTTGATTTCTACCTTCGTTGATTTCAGCATCACGAAGAGCTCGGGAATCGTTTTCGTCGTCCCTTGCATACTATAGTTCATCACGAAGTTCCAGTAACTTGGTGATGGTGACAAGAAAAATCTGTCAATCACTATCTTATCTGGAAGATTAACTCCCACTTGATTTAAGCGATTGTAGCACCCAGACAATTTGAGCACATGCTCACTGCTTGAGCTATTCTCCTCCATCTTTTAGCAATAGAACTTGTTAAAGGTCTCATACCTTTCGACACGGGAATGAGTATAAAATATCAATTTCAACTCTTGGAACATCTTATATGCTCCATGGCGTTCAAAACATTTTTAAAGTCCCGGTTCTAAGCCGTAAAGCATGGTGCACTAAACTATTAAGTAGTCATCATACCGAGCTTTGTCAAACGTTCATAACGTCTGCATCTGCTCCTGCAATAGGTCCGTCACCTAGCGGTGCATCAAGGACATAATTCTTCTATGCAGCAATGAGGACAATCCTCAGATCACGGATCCAATCCGCATCATTGCTACTAACATCTTTCAACATAGTTTTCTCTAGGAACGTATCAAAATAAACATATGAAAGCAACAACGCGAGCTATAGATCTACAACATAATTTGCAAATACTACCAGGACTAAGTTCATGATAAATTTAAGTTCAATTAATCATATTACTTAAGAACTCCCGCTTAGATAGACATCTCTCTAATCATCTAAGTGATCACGTGATCCAAATCAACTAAACCATAACCGATCATCACGTGAAATGGAGTAGTTTTCAATGGTGAACATA
Source organism: Triticum aestivum (assembly GCF_018294505.1). Taxonomy (NCBI): domain Eukaryota; kingdom Viridiplantae; phylum Streptophyta; class Magnoliopsida; order Poales; family Poaceae; genus Triticum; species Triticum aestivum. Next base: position 639,842,304 of record NC_057798.1, on the reverse strand, counting down.
ACTATGTTGATCATATCTACTATATGATTCATGCTCGACCTTTCGGTCTTAGTGTTCCGAGGCCATATTTGCATATGCTAGGCTCGTCCAGTTTAACCTGAGTATTCTGCGTGTGCAAAACTGGCTTGCACCCGTTGTAGATGGACGTAGAGCTTATCACACCCGATCATCACGTGGTGTCTGGGCACGACGAACTTTGGGAACGGTGCATACTCAAGGAGAACACTTTTATCTTGAAATTTAGTGAGAGATCATCTTATAACGCTACCATCAATCAAAGCAAGATAAGATGCATAAAATATAAACATCACATGCAATCAATATAAGTGATATGATATGGCCATCATCATCTTGTGGTTGTGATCTCCATCTCCGAAGCACCGTCATGATCACCATCGTCACCGGCGCGACACCTTGATCTCCATCGTAGCATCATTGTCGTCTCGCCAACTATTGCTTCTACGACTGTCGCTACCGCTTAGTGATAAAGTAAAGCAATTACAGCGCGATTGCATTGCATACAATAAAGCGACAACCATATGGCTCCTGCCAGTTGCCAATAACTCGGTTACAAAACATGATCATCTCATACAATAAAATATAGCATCACGTCTTGACCATATCACATCACAACATGCCCTGCAAAAACAAGTTAGACGTCCTCTACTTTGTTGTTGCAAGTTTTACGTGGCTGCTACGGGCTGAGAAAGAACCGTTCTTACCTACGCATCAAAACCACAACGATAGTTTATCAAGTTAGTGCTGTTTTAACCTTCTCAAGGACCGGGCGTAGCCACACTCGGTTCAACTAAAGTTGGAGAAACTGACACCTGCCAGCCACCTGTGTGCAAAGCACGTTGGTAGAACCAGTCTCGCGTAAGCGTACGCGTAATGTCGGTCCGGGCCGCTTCATTCAACAATACCGATGAACGAAAGTATGACACGCTGGTAAGCAGTATGACTTGTATCGCCCACAACTCACTTGTGTTCTATTCGTGCATATAACATCTACGCATAAAACCTGGCTCTGATACCACTATCTGGGAATGTAGTAATTTTAAAAAAATTCCTATGCACACGCAAGATCATGATGATGCATAGCAACGAGAGGGGAGAGCATGTCCACGTACCCTCTTAGACTGAAAGCGGAAGCGTTAGCACAACACGGTTGATGTAGTCATACGTCTTCACAATCCGACCGATCAAGTACCGAACGCACGGCACCTCCGAGTTCTGCACACGTTCAACTCGATGACGTCCCTCGAACTCTGATCCAGCTGAGCTTTGAGGGAGAGTTCCGTCAGCACGACGGCGTGGTGAAGATGATGATGTTCTACCGACGCAGGGCTTCGCCTAAGCACCGCTACAATATTATCGAGGTAGATTATCGTGGAGGGGGGCCCGCACACGGCTAAGAGATCCAAGGGATCAATTGTGTGTCTAGAGGTGCCCTCCTGGCCCCCTATATAAAGGAGCAAGGGGGAGGCCGGCCAGCCTTAGGGCGCGCCAAGGAGGGGAGGAGTCCTCCTACTAGGAGTAGGACTCCCCTCTTTCCTAGTCCAACTAGGAAAAGGAAAGGGAAAGGAAGGAGAGGGAAAGGAGAAGGAAAGGGAGGGCGCCCACCTCCCTAGTCCAATTCGGACCCCCTATAGGGAGGGGGCGCAGCTGCCCTTGTGGGCTGCCTTCCCTCTTCCTTATGGCCCATGTAGGCCCAATAGTCTACCCCGGGGTTTCCGATAACCCCCCGGCACTCCGATAAATACCTGAATCACTCAGAACCTTTCCGATGTCCGAATATAGTTGTCCAATATATCAATCTTTATGTCTCGACCATTTTGAGACTCCTCGTCATGTCCCCGATCTCATCCGGGACTCTGAGCTACCTTAGGTACATCAAAATACATAAACTCATAATATAACCGTCATCGAACTTTAAGCGTGCGGACCCTACGGGTTCGAGAACTATGTAGACATGACCGAGACACGTCTCTGGTCAATAACCAATAGCGGAACCTGGATGCTCATATTGGCTCCCACATATTCTACGAAGATCTTTATCGGTCAAACCGCATAACAACATGCATTGTTCCCTTTGTCATCGGTATGTTACTTTCCCAAGATTCGATCGTCGGTATCTCAATACCTAGTTCAATCTCGTTATCGGCAAGTCTCTTTACTCGTTCCGTAATACATCATCTTGCTACTAACTCATTAGTTACAATGCTTGCAAGGCTTATAGTGATGTGCATTACCGAGGGGGCCCAGAGATACCTCTCCGATAATCGGAGTGACAAATCCTATGCTCAAAATACGCCAACCCAACAAGTACCTTCGGAGACACCTGTAGAGCACCTTTATAATCACCCAGTTACGTTGTGACATTTGGTAGCACACAAAGTGTTCCTCTGGTAAATGGGAGTTGCATAATCTCATAGTTATAGGAACATGTATAAGTCATGAAGAAAGCAATAGCAACATACTAAACGATCAAATGCTAAGCTAATGGAATGGGTCAAGTCAATCACATCATTCTCCTAATAATGTGATCCCGTTAATCAAATGGCAACTCATGTCTATGGTTAGGAAACTTAACTATCTTTGATTAACGAGCTAGTCAAGTAGAGGCATACTAGTGACACTATGTTTGTTTATGTATTCAGACATGTATTATGTTTCTGATTAATACAATTCTAGCATGAATAATGAACATTTATCATGAAATAAGGAAATAAATAATAACTTTATTATTGCCTCTAGGGCATATTTACTTCAAAGAGTTCTAAGGTGTGATCATGTTTTGCTTGTGAGAGAAGTTTAGTCAATGTGCCTGCCACGTTCAGATCCATATGTATTTTGCAAATTTCTATGTCTACAATACTCTACATGAAGCTACTCTTGCTGATTACTCCCACTTTCAATATGTATCCAGGATTGAGACTTAGAGTCCTCCAGATCGGTGTCAAAGCTTGCATCGATGTAACCCTTTAAGACGAACTCTTTATGACCTCTATAACCGAGAAAAATTTCCTCAGTCCTCTTAGGTATCTAAGGATAGTTTTGACCGCTATCCAGTGTTCCACTCCTGGATTACTATTGTATCTCCTTGCCAGACTCATGGCAAGGCACGCAAAAGGTCTGGTACACAGCATGGCATACGTTATAGAGCATATGGCTGAGGCATAAGGAATGACTTTCATTCTCTCTCTATCTTCTGCTGTGGTCGGGCTTTGAGTGTTACTCAACTTCATACCTTGCAACACAGGCAAGAACCCTTTCTCTGACTGATCCATTTTGAACTTCTTCAACACTTTGTCAATGTATGTGCTTTGTGAAAGTCCTATTAAGCGTCTTGATCTATCTGTATAGATCTTGATGCCCAATATATAAGCAGCTTCACCAATGTCTTTCATTGAAAATTTCTTATTCAAGTATCCTTTTATGCTATCCATAAATTCTATATCATTTCCAATCAATAATATGTCATCCACATATAATATTAGAAATGCTACAAAGCTCCCACTCACTTTCTTGTAAATACAGGCTTCACCATAAGTCTGTATAAAACCAAAATGTTTTGATCACCTTATCAAAGCATTTATTCCAACTTCGAGATGCTTGCACCAGTCCATAGATAGATCGCTGGAGCTTGCACACTTTGTTAGCACCTTTAGGATCGACAAAAACTTCCGGTTGCATCATGTACAACTCTTCCTTAAGAAACTCATTAAGGAATGCAGTTTTTGACATCCATTTACCAGATTTCATAATCATAAAATGCAGTAATTGCTAAGATGATTCGGACAGACATAAGCATCGCTACGGCTGAGGAAGTCTCATCATAGTCAACCCCTTGAACTTGTCGAAAACCTTTTGCAACAAGTCAAGCTTTGTAGATAGTGATATTACCGTCAGCGTCCGTCTTCCTCTTAAAGATCCATTTTTTCTTAATGTCTTGCCGATCATCGGGCAAATCCACCAAAGTCCATACTTTGTTCTCATACATGGATGCTATCTCAGATTTCATGGCCTCAAGCCATTTATCGGAACCTGGACTCACCATAGCTTCTTCATAGTTCGTAGGTTTGCCATTGTCCAACACCATAACTTCCAGGACAGGATTACTGAACCACTATGGTGCGGTACGTGTTATGGTCGACCTATGAGGTTCAGTAGGAACTTGGTCTGAAGTTTCATGATCATCATCATTAGCTTCCTCTCTAGTTGGTGTAGGCATCACGGGAACAATTTTCTGTGATGTGCTATTTTCCAATTTGAGAGAAGGTACAATTACCTCATCAAGTTCTACTTTCCTCCCACTCACTTCTTTTGAGAGAAAATCCTTCTCTAGAAAGGACCCATTCTTGGCAACAAAGAATTTTTGCCTTCAGATCTGTGGTAGAAGGTATACACACTACTAGGAAAAGGGCTATAGATGGAAATGACACTAATGGCGCACCAGACAAGTGGTGCGCCATTAGTATATACTAATGGCGCACCACCCTCTGATGCGCCATTAGTGTTGAAACTACTAATGGCGCACCCTGACCACGGTGCGCCATTAGTACCAAATTTTTTTTTGAACTAGTGCGCCTGTCCAAACATACTAATGGCGCATCCCCTGGTGGTGCGCCATTACTAGTTGTAACTAGTAATGGCGCACCATCCAGGAGGTGCGCCACTAATGTTATTTTTTTATTATTGCTTTTATTCCTTTTTTTGCAAAAGTTCTAATGGCGCACCGCCAGGGGGTGCGCCATTAGTAACCTGGATTACTAATGGCGCATTTGTTGCTGGTGCGCCATTAGTAAGTGGGCAGCAACAAGATATTTTGGACAGCCTCTCCTCCCACACTCACTTTCTCCCCACTTCATTCTCTCCACCGCCTCCTCCTTGTCTCGGGTGCCTCCTCTTTTTCACCTCATTTCCACCATAGATTCATTCAAATTAAGTGGTTAAGTTACCTTGTTTTGCTAGGTAAGTAAGGGGGGAAGCTATATTTATGTTGTTCTCCCTACAAACAATGTGCACATGCACTTTTTATGGCCTAGCTAGATCTATGTATGTTCGTGGTGTTGCATATGTTTGTGGTGTTGCATATGTGTTTGTGTTTGGAGGTGTACCGGTATTTGAAATGCGATAGTTGCCAATATTTTGCCGGAATGTTGATTCATTTCCGTTTCGGCGAGAATTTTGGCATTAAGCATTCTTTTTGGTCCTATTTTTAGGGAAAGTCATGCCAAATTTTTTCTTGGTTCTAAAATATCGTTTTGCTCTACCCCGCAGGCGACCATGGTCCGCACGATGACCGAAGGCATCGTGAATAGGTTTTTGAGGTCCGCGAAGGCCGAGATGCTTCAAAAGAACGAGACGGAGATAAGATGTCCGTGTCGAAGATGCAAGCTGAATAGCCTTATTGCGGACCCGGATTCCGGGCAGGTGCGGGACCACCTGCTCTTGCGTGGTTTCATGGATGGCTATCGGTGGCAAGGTGATGATGATGACTACGAAGTCGTTCATGGGGGCCGGGCAAGAAATGAGGAAGGGCAGCAAGACAACCACCGCGGCTCGGGGGGGGCGAGAAGACGAAGAATCCCCAGGAGATGATCACGACGGTGATGCTGTACACAGTCATCATGTAGAAGATGCAGGACATGATGATGATGCCGGCGGAGCAGACGACGTTGGACCATCGATGGGCTGGGTGCAGGACCCTCATATTCAAGAGCTGCTTCTCAAGCAGACGGATAACGCAAGAGCTGCCGCCCGAGAGAAAGCCAAGATGGATCAACTTGAGTTAGACGCGGTTACTCCGTTGTATGAAGGATGCAGGCCCGAGGATACCCGCCTGAAAGTAACGCTCATGGCTCTGGAGATGAAGGTAAAACACAAAATGACCGACGCATGCTTCGACGAGAACATGTCATTCTGGCACGAACGTCTTCCCAAGGGGAACAAGTGCCCGACCAGTTTGGAGGAGGCAAAGAAAATCGTGTGTCCTCTGGATTTACCGCACGTGAAATACCATGTGTGCATGAACAATTGCATCATTTATCGGGACGAGCACGCGGAGTCTACAATATGTCCGGTGTGCGGTGTCACTCGATACAAGAAGAGGAAGAAAGCTCCTCGAAAAGTGGTGTGGTACTTTCCGATCACTCCTCGTCTGCAGCGGTATTTCGCGGATCCTAAGGTAGCAAAGCTCCTGCGTTGGCACGCGGATAGGGAGGAGAAGAAGCGAGAAGATGACGCAAATGATCCGGAGATAGATAAAAAAGACAAGATGCTGAGTCACCCTAAGGATGCGAGCCAGTGGCAAGCATTGAACTTCGAATACCCAGAATTTGGGAACGATCCAAGGAACATCGTGCTGGGCGCGAGCACCGATGGAGTCAATCCGTTTGGCAGCCAGAGAAGCACACATAGCACCTGGCCTGTGTTTGTGTGGATGTACAACCTTCCCCCCTGGTTGTGCATGAAGAGGAAGTACATTCACATGAGTATGCTAATTGAAGGGCCGAAACAACCAGGGAACGACATCAATCTGTATCTGGGGCTGCTGAAAGAGGAGCTTGACACGCTGTGGAAAACGCCAGCCAATACGTGGGACGCCGCAGAGAAAGAATATTTCCCTATGAGAGCCGCACTGCTCACGACGGTGCACGACTATCTCGGTTACGGATATCTTGCGGGGCAGGTAGTCCACGGATTTTCTGGATGCGTAAGGTGCATGGATGACACAACGTATCGCCAGCTAGATAGAGATCCCGGGTCTTCGAAAACCGTGTTCATGGGACATCGAAGGTGGCTTCGCGACGATGACCCGTGGAGGAAACGCAAGGATCTGTTCGATGGTGAAACCGAACCCCGAAAACGCCCGTGTACGAGGAGCGGCGAGGAAATAGACAAGCTGTTGAAAAATTGGAAAGACTGCCCACTGCCGGGAAAGAAGCAAAAGGCGCCAGAGCCGGGAAAGAAGCGAAAGGCGCCAGAGCCGCTGCTGAAGGTATGGAAAACGAGGTCTGTTTTCTGGGACTTGCCGTACTGGAAGATCCACCGTGTGCCTCACAGCCTTGATGTCATGCATATCACGAAGAACGTGTGCGAGAGTCTGCTTGGTACCCTGCTCAACATGCCAGAGAGGACCAAAGATGGGCCGAAAGCAAGGGCAGACTTGAAATCAATGGGCATCAGGCAGGAGCTTCACGCTATATATGATGATGATGATGATGATGATGATGATGATGATGATGATGATGATGATGAGGCGAAGCAGGACACAGAAAGTCGTCGCAAAGGCAAAAAGGCCAAGAAGACCGGAAATGACTACCCTCCCGCGTGCTTCACTCTAAGTCAGGAGGAGATCGAGCAGTTTTTCACCTGCCTCCTAGGAGTAAAACTTCCTTACGGTTACGCGGGGAAGATAAGCAGATACCTAGACCCAGCGAAGCAGAAGTTCAGCGGGATGAAGTCTCACGACTGTCACGTGCTGATGACGCAGATACTTCCAGTTGCAATCCGTGGGATCATGGACGCGCACGTCCGTGAAACGCTATTTGGCCTATGCAACTTCTTCGACGTCATCTCTCGGAAGTCGATTGGCGTGAGGCAACTCAGAAGGCTACAGGAAGAGATCGTGGTGATACTATGCGAGCTTGAGATGTACTTCCCGCCCGCATTCTTCGACGTTATGGTGCATCTGCTGGTCCATATAGTGGAGGATATCATCCAACTCGGGCCGACGTTCCTGCACAGCATGATGCCGTTCGAAAGGATGAATGGTGTCATCAAAGGATACGTTCGCAACATGTCACGTCCAGAAGGAAGCATAGCCAGGGGCTTTCTGACCGAAGAGTGCATCTCCTACTGCACGAATTATCTAGGCATCGAGAACCCCGTTGGTCTGCCCGTCAACAGGCACCTCGGCAGGCTCGCTGGATGGGGTCACCGTGAGGGTCGCCGCGAAATGCATGTCGACTTCGAGGGTCGACTCGCCGACTTTGAAAGAGCAAACCTAGTCGCGCTACAACACATAGACGTGGTCGATCCTTGGGTGGTAGAGCACAAAACCTTTATTAAAAAGACGTACAATGACCGAGGCCAACAGAGGACGGACGGAGATACACTCAAAGAGCACAACTCATGTTTCACGCGTTGGTTCAAGCATAAGCTTCTGTCGTACCCTTTACATGAGGATTCTTCCGCGGAAGAACAACTCATATTCGCCTTGTCACAGGGCGCCGAGCACAACCTGATGACCTATGAGGCGTACGATATCAACGGCTACACATTCTACACCGAGGCCAAGGACATGAAGAGCGATGGTTATCAGAACTCCGGGGTAACGATGGAATCCTACACCGGTAACGACAAGGACAGATACTACGGAAGGATCGAGGAGATCTGGGAGCTGAGCTACGCTGGAGAGAAGGTCCCGATGTTCCGTGTCAGATGGGCCAAGAACGTCATAAAAGAAGACCGGTATTTCACCACCATGGTTATACCCGAAGCCAAATCCAAGACCGCGGGCGCAAACGTCACCGCGAAAAATGAGCCATGGGTACTGGCTTCCCAAGTGGACCAATGCTTCTTCATTACCGACCCGCCAAAGCCCAGTCGTGTTGTCGTGAGGAGAGGCAAAAGGAAGATCATCGGAATGGATGGAGTAGCCAATGAGCAAGACTTCGACAAGTACGGCGACCCGAGGATCGAACATGACGACGATGATGAAGTAGCAGCATACACCACAAGAAGAAGCAGGACCACCCTACCTAAAGGACGTCCGTTCCACAGAAGAACTCCATTTGCGAAAAAGAAGGGCAAGAAGATTGTGAACAGATAGCTAGCTAAGATCGATTGTATTTAAATCGTAGCCTTCATTTCTCGATTGTATTTCATGGGTACTTTTTGAACTATCATGAATATTTTTAAATTTCATGGACACTCGATCTCGATCCCCCTCCATCTCGACCGCTATCCCACCTCGCCAGATCCGGCCCCCCTCGCCGCCGAGCACCCCCCCAGTCCACCGGCCGCCACCGCCGACCCCCCGCACCCTCGATTCCCCTACTCAACCGCCGCCGCCGACCCCCGCACCCCGCGCACCGTCTTATAAAAAAAATTAGTATCAAACAGCTTTTTAAATGCTACTGTCTTATAAAAAAATATTACTGTTATTATTTAAACAAGTTTGAACATATTTAAACATAAATAAGTATCAAATAGCTTTTTAAATGCTAAAAAAAAATTTGTGGAGCCTGGGAGTCGAACCCAGGACCTCCTGGTGTGAGAACCGGCTGCTGACCAGTCGAGCTAGTAGAGTGGGCTTGAGATAGATAGGTTCTGGTACTACATAACCTTTTGGCTCGAGTTGAAATAAAAAAAATACTAATGGCGCACCACGGTGAGGTGCGCCATTAGTATGGACATGCTAATGGCGCACCACGGTGAGGTGCGCCATTAGTATTGTGGCCCCCCTTCGCCCGATCGCCCTTCGCCCGATCCCCCTCGCCAGTTCTCTCCCTCTCGATCCACCGCCGCCGCCGCCGCTGCCCTCGCCCTCACCCTCGCCCTCGCCCTCTCCCTCCCTCGCCCTCTCCTCGCCGCCCGGACGCCGCGCCGACGCCGCCTCGACCCCGCCCCGACCCCGCCGCCCGGACGCCGCCCCGACCCCGCCGCCCGGACGCCGCCCCGGACGCCGCCTCGACCCCGCCGCCCGGACGCCGCCCCGGACGCCGCCCTGACCCCGCCGCCCGGACGCTGCCCCGCCGCCCCGACGCCGCCTCAACCCTGCCCCGACGCCGCTGCCCCACCTCGACCCCGCCCCGTCCACACCACCGTTGACCCGCCTCCCTCGACGCCACGGCGCCGCAGTACCTAGACTAGACGCCCAAGGTACGACCACCTCCTCCTTACTTCTCCATTCCGCAAGTCCATAGCCTCCTCTCACGTGCTTGCTTCCTTCTCCATTCCACAAGTAGACTAGAACAGGACTATAGACTAGAACAGGACTAATACATCTGTGTAACAGAAAAAGTGCTGAGCACCAGATTCCCATTTGTTGATAATTGCTGTTTATTTTGGTTGTGAAAATGGCAGGAAACTGTAGAAGAAGTCTTGGACTGCGGTGAAGAGACTGCATTATCAGAGCGATCCTGTGCTGTGGTATGTATAAGCTCGCCATTGTTATCCTTCGTAAGCTCAGTCTGAAGATTAAACCTCCAACTAAAGTATGGGTTTGCTGTTACAAAACTTTGGTTGGTCTGTTTTCGATTAAATTCATTCACTAAAGTGGACATCAAAGACATGCTGCCATGCTGGAGTTATACGAGTTTTTTTTTCTTCCGAAAATTGCAACTGTGCTACTTGCAATGTACCTGTCATGAGCATCAAGATATAGCATCACCTTCACATTTACCCAGCTAGCACATGAAGCAACTACTCATTTCCAGATGAGGATGGTGCTAACAATCCCGGAGACTGATAATTATTTCATTGAGGCTCCAGATTAGCTAGATAGCACACAGTTGATTAGTTGCTTCATTTGGTTGTTACTTTCAATATCCCCTTTAATACTACATTCGAGGAATTTCTCTTGCACCCCTGTAGTATAAGAGTGCATTCTCTAACAGCTCATTGAGGTTTGGTTGTTGTTCAGCCCTTACTGGTAGGAGATCCTGACTCTACTGTTTCATAGAGCATTTTTCCTAGTTAATTGATTGGCAGATAATATTCATAGAGCATTTGGCGTTATGGTCGGCCTGGGCCCTGTGGCTGTCTGGCATGTCCAAGACAGCAACACATGCCTATTTAGGAAGACATAGCATTGTCTGAAAAAGAAAATTAAGGCATAGGATTGCCCTAAAAAAGAAAAGTAAGCCGACGTCAGCTGGTCGTGTGGCCGGCAAAGGCTTGTCGACAAAATGGGGGTCATACTATACCGCTGGTGTGCGGAAGGAGAAAAAGACCAGCTCGGAAAGCCAGGCGCGAGAGGTTCAAGAACTCAAGGCACAGGTGGCGCGGATTCCGGAGATTGTCCAAGAGCAAGTGGAACAACGACTCGGAGCGACGATCACCGCCCTTGTGCCTACCTTGATCTCGGGGTTGAGTGCGTGGATTGCGGGCGGCCAACAGGGGCCGCCCCCGATTCCTAGATTCACGGCCAGCAACTCGCATAATGCGATGGCGGGGCCATTGGTGCCTCCGGCGGAGGCGGCATTGGTGTCTCCGACGCCGGCACGGGAGCTTAATGCACCCGGGTGTACGCCGGCCGGCACCTCTTCAGCAAGCGGCCGCTCCGTCAACTGCACGCCCGCCGTTGGCGGTGCCTCGACATTAGCCGAGCTCGACGCCATCATCACGGTAACTAATTAAGCCTCTCTAGGCCGAGGACTTCATCTCCTTGCCTTTGACTGGGCATCCCTGACGCCCTACATGTTTTCGCAGGGCACCGCCGACGTTCCGTGCACTCTCCTCCACTTCGTGAACAACGAGTTGGTCGATGTCGCCAAGGGCAAAATCGTTCAACCGGGCAACCCCTTGTTCCACGGTACCCAGATGCCACCCAACTTGTTTAGGGTTCAACTGGTTCGGGTGCTGCCAGGCTGCACGACTTGTTACCTCCGATTCGACCCGTCGGGGCCGACGATGATGACGTGATGACCCTCAGCGCCTGCCTGAGCTGGCCCCTGCTTTGGCCGAAGAGCCAGATTCGTTTGGGGGCGGGGGACACCACCCCAAAGACAACACCGCCAGTCGTGCCGGCGCCAAGTCGGCCCCATGGCAAGACCGCCGTAACGGTGCCGGACATCCCTATGCCACTGGATCCAAACATGCATATGGCACAGGATCAGAACGACGACGACGACGACGATGATACATTTGGCAACGTCGATCAGTACTTTGCCGAGCATGGGTACGATGGCGACTTCATGGGGCCTCCTTCTCAAGAACCAAACCCAACAAAAGACGTGTGCGATCTGGCTCGTACCGCGGAGAAGCCAAGTTGCAACAGGCGCCGTCTGGCGTTCAGCTCTCAGGAGACGCCTCCAGCTGCCGACTTCACCGAGCCTCAGATAGGCGAGGTGCGAAATATTATCAGCCCCAACACACTCAAGAAGGCGGTCTGTGAGCAGAACTCGGTCCCATTACAGGAGAAGAAGAAGGCACGCAAAAGAAAGACTAAGAAGGGTGCGAGCCAGCCGGCACCGAGTACGATCCGTGCTCAGGACGGGCCACCTTCACCGCAGGATATCTCGAGGAGGGTGCATGTGGCGGGTAGGGCGATGCTACCGACAAATATGCTCAATGCTGCAACCGGTGCTATGCGGAGTCTGCATGACAGTGTTCTTGCTTTGGAGAAGCGGCGTCTCAGGGAGAAGGATGTGGCATACCCGGTTTTCGCGGCCAAGGTGCCAGAGGGCAAGGGCTTTGTGGATAACTCCATCGGGCGTACGATCGTCCTGCGTTTTGATGACATCCACGCTATGTTGAACCTTCATCCGCTGCACTACACCTTCGTTCGGCTATTTTCGCTGAGTATGGAGATGCGGATCATTCGCGACAAGGCCCCGGACATCGTGATAGTCGACCCCTTCTACATGCGTGCCAAGATCTTGGGCAGCGCTGGGGACCGGCAAGTCGCGAGTTCTTACCTCGAAGGCGTCATTCTGGCAAACCAAGATAAGGATAACTTCCTCGTGCCTTACTTTCCCGAGTAAGTCCTCCCCTCAACCGGCCCGTAACATATGAATTCTTACTTTTCGATTGTTTTTCTTTTAACATTCCGTGTTTTCTGCAGTGACGCACGTTGCACGCTCATCCTCCTAAGCCCCAAATATTCCATGGCCACGTATTTCGACCCGGACCGTCAGTCGAACGTAGACTACACAAATGTCAAGAAGGTTCTTGATGATGTTCTCCCCGGCTACGCCCAATCTGGAGGCACCTTCACCAGGCCTATTCGTAAGTACGGCAAGCACGTGTTCTCCCACAATACGACGTTCTGCTGCGTCAAGCAGCCGCCTGGCGGTCAGAAGGGTGCCTACTACGCCATCCATCACATGCGAGCGATCGTACGGGACCATCATCAACTTCTGCTACCGAGTAAACTCAAAGATTGGGCCGCGAGCGTGTCGGCAATCCAGGACGCGGACCTCCGACAAGAATTCTTTCGCATCCAGTCGGAGTTTGCGGAAATCATCCATCAAGATGTCCTTCGTACCTCGGGGCAGTTCTACCTCAGAAATCAACCGTCCAACAGTGACATCGACACAATGCTACAAATGCAGGATGACAACGCCCGTTCTTTCATGACTCCCACGATAGACGGCGGCTTCATCCACGCTCCGGTCCCTTGAGTCGAGTTGTCTAGTTCTGAAACATCGATTGGCTCATGTTGTAATTAAACTTTAATGAACTTGTAGTATGTCTCTTTGGTTTCGAGAGTCGTTCAACTTAGATGTAATCGATGCTATTAGTGTCTTCCTTTTCTCTTCCGATCGTTCTGTTGCATAATTATATATTGCTTATGTATTGTCTGTGAATTGGTACTAACGTTTCGTTTGGCTAGTGCATAGCGATGCCGACGTATGTCGTGTACAAGGGTAAGGTTCCCGGAGTCTACGATGACTGGGAGGAGTGTCGGAGACATGTTCACCGATTCAGCGGTAACAGTTACAAAGGGTACACCACTAGGGCCGAGGCCGAATCTAGATACGCCCGCTATCTAGCGGGAGAGGGGAGGGAGCGTTGGAGGAACCGGATGAAGACGAGTTTCATCGTGATGATGCTCATCGTGATGACCGCAGCTCTCTTCTATGTGATGGTAGTTTAGATGATCGATATCGACTTGTAATGTGAAGACAAACTCGCTACTCGCGGTCTCGAGACTTGTAATATAATGTTCTATCTTTGTTCGGTCTTTTTAATTCGGAGACTAATATGATGAATTGTATTCGGAGACTAATATGATGAATTGTATTCAAAGACTAATCTTCTATTGTATTCGATGAATCTGTTGTTGATGTGTGCTGTCTATATTTTGTCAAACTATACATTTTGTAACCTGTGCAAAAAACAGAAAATAAAAAGATAAAAAAAACCTAATATTCATACTAATGGCGCATCACAGGACAGTGCGCCATTAGTATGACAATGCATACTAATGGCGCATCACTGGGTAGTGCGCCATTAGTATGCTGCGGTTACTAATGGCGCATCCAGTGGTGGTGCGCCATTAGTATGCCAAAGCACCTGGGTATACATGGCCCCTGGGAGGCATACTAATGGCGCACGCTGGCCTATACTAATGGCGCACCCGCGGTGCGCCATTAGTATACCAGATACTAATGGCGCACCAGGTGGTGCACCATTAGTAAAAATTACTAATGGCGTGCTGTTAATGGCGCACCACAGATGCGCCATTAATGGCCATATTAGGTGCGCCATTAGTAGGGGTTTTTCTAGTAGTGACGGTATCATATGAAGACGCACTTCTCCGCTTTGGGTTCGAGCTTATCAGGCTGACGCCTTTTGACATAAGCGTCGCAACCCCAAACTTTAAGAAACTTCAGCTTAGATTTCTTGCCAAACCATAGTTCATACGGTGTCATCCCAGCAGATTTAGACGGTGCCCTATTTAACGTGAATGCGGATGTGTCTAATGCATAACCCCAAAATGATAGTGCTAAACGGTAAGAGACATCATAGAACACACCATATCTAATTAATAAAGTACGACTACAATGTTTGGACACACCATTATGCTGTGGTGTTCCAGGTGGCGTGACTTGTGAAACAATTCCACATTGTTTTAAATGAAGGCCAAACTCGTAACTCAAATATTCGCTTCTGCGATCAGATCATAGAAACTTTATTTTCTTGTTACGATGATTCTTCACTTCACTCTGAAATTCTTTGAACTTTCCAAATGTTTTAGACTTGTGTTTCATCAAGAAACTTTATTTTCTTGTTACGAAGATCAGAAAATAACGATACTTGCCGCGTGCTTCAACACTCATAGGACCACATACCTCGGTATGTATTATTTCCAATAAGTCATTAGCTCACTCCATTGTTCCGGAGAACGGGGTTTTAGTCATCTTGCCCATGAGGCAAGGTCCGCAAGTATCAAATGATTCATAATAAAGTGATTCCAAAAGTCCATCCGCATGGAGTTTCCTTATGCACTTTACACCAATATAACCGAAACGGTAGTGCCACAAATATGTTGAACTTATCTTTATCAATTTTGCATCTCTTGGCATCAATATTATGAATATGTGTATCACTATGATTGAGATTCAATAAACCATTCACATTGGGTGTATGACCATAGAAGGTTTTATTCATGTAAACAAAACAACAATTATTCTCTGACTTAGAGGAATAACCATATTGCAATAAACATGATCCAATCATGTTCATGCTCAACGCAAACACCAAATAACATTTATTTAGGCTCAACACTAAACCCGAAGGTAGAGGGAGTCTGCGATGGTGATCATATTAATCTTGGAAAACACTTCCAACACACATCGTCACCTTGCCCTTATCTAGTCTCCGTTTATTTTGCAACTCCTGTTTCGAGTTACTAATCTTAGTAACTAAACTGGTATCAAATACCCAGGGGCTACTATGAGCACTAGTAAGGTACACATCAGTAACGTGTATATCAAATATACCTTTGTTCACTTTGCCACCCTTCTTATCCGCCAAGTATTTGGGGCAGTTCCGCTTCTAGTGACCATTCCCTTTGAAGTAGAAGCACTCAGTTTCAGGCTTAGGTCCAGCTTTGTGCTTCTTCACGGGAGTGACAACTTGCTTGCCATTCTTCTTGAAGTTCCCTTTCTTTCCCTTTGCCCTTTTTCTTGAAACTAGTGGTCTTGTTAACCATCAACACTTGATGCTCTTTCTTGATTTCTACGTTCGCCGATTTCAGCATCGCGAAGAGCTCGGGAATTGTTTTCATCATCCCTTGCATGTTATAGCTTATCACGAAGTTCTAGTAGCTTGGTGATAGTGACTAGAGGACTCTGTCAATCACTCTCTTATCTGGAAGGCTAACTCCCACTTGACTCAAGCGATTGTAGTACCCAGACATTCTGAACACATGCTCACTGGCTGAGCTATTCTCCTCCATCTTTAGGCAAAGTACTTGTCAGAGGTCTCATACCTCTTGACACGGGCATGAGTCTAAAATACCAATTTCAGCTCTTGGAACATCTCATATGCTCCATGGTGTTCAAAACGTTTCTGAATTCCTGGTTCTAAGCTATAAAGCATGGCACACTAAACTATTAAGTAGTCATCATATCGAGCTTGCCAAACATTCATAACGTCTGCATCTCCTCCTGCAATAGGTCTGTCACCTAGCGGTGCATCAAGGACATAATTCTTCTGTGCATCAATGAGGATAATCCTCATATCACGGACCCAGTCCGCATCATTTCTACTATCATCTTTCAACTTAGTTTTCTCTAGGAACATATCGAAAAATAGGGGAGCTATATTGCGAGCTATTGATATACAACATAGATATGCAAAAATATTAAGAGTAAGTTCATGATAAATTAAGTTCAACTAATCAAATTACTAATGATCTCCCACTTAAATTAACATCCCTCAAGTTATCTAAGTGATACATGATCCAAATCAACTAACCCATGTCCCATCATCACGTGATATGGGGTTGTCATCAATGGTGACATCTCTATGTCGATCATATCTACTATATGACTCATGTTTGACCTTTCGGTCTCCACTATTTCGAAACCATGTCTGTACGTGCTAGGATCATCAAGTTTAACCCAAGTATTCTGCATGTGCAAAGTTTTCTTGCATCCATTGTATGTGAACATAGAGTCTATCACACCCGATCATCACGAGGTGCTTCAGAATGACGAACTTTAGCAATGGTGCATACTCAGGGAGAACACTTATATCTTGAAATTTAGTGAAGGGATCATCTTAAAATGCTATCGCCGTTCTAAGCAAAATAAGATGCATAAAGGAAAACATCACATGCAATCAAAATATGTGACATGATATGGCCATCATCATCGTGTGCTTTTGATCTCCATCTCCGAAGCACCGTCATGATCACCATCATCACCGGCACGACACCTTGATCTCCATCGTAGCATCGTTGTCTTCTCACAAACTATTGCTAATGCATAGTGATAAAGTAAAGCAATTACATGGCGCTTGCATTTCATACAATAATTAAGAGACAACCCTGAGGCTCCTGCCGGTTGTCGATATTTACAAAACATGATCATCTCATACAACAATGTATATCATATCACGTCTTGACCATATCACATCACAACATACCCTGCAAAAACAAGTTAGACGTCCTCTACTGTGTTGTTGAAAGTTTTACGTGGCTGCTACGGGTATCTAGCAAGAACCATTCTTACTTACGGCACAAACCACAACAGTGATTTATCGTGGCTGCCGGGACAAGGCGGTGGAACTACAGAGTAACAGGAGAGAGAGAGAGGCGCCAAAGGCTTGGTGTGTGCTCTTGGGGAGGCCCCTCCCCTCTATATACAGGTGGAGGGGCGTGGTAAATAGCCCCTCCAAGCCCTAGGGCGCAGCTAAGGGGGAGAGGACTTGGACTCCAAGTCCATGCCTATTCCTACTAGGACTCCTTTAATTTTTTCCTTCCCTAGCCATGTGGGCTTTTGAGAACTTGGTGAGCCTAGCCCAATGCTAGCCCTTGGGTCGTGGTGAACTGTAGCGACCCGACCTCAAAAGGTCAAGTCTCTGTGCCTCAGTGTCATCCCTGGATCAGTAATGCTGACACGCACAGTACTCGAAGGATTTGTAACAGAGTAGCAATCACACACTTATTACATCAGATGTCTCAAAAGAGAACTTATTACAATGATATGGCTTAAGGCCATCTAATGCGATAACAATGGAAGACTTGCAAGATAAAGTGAGTCCATCAACTCCAACGGCATAGCTGAGTTGCACGGCAATGACCTAACGAACCTTACTCCTTGTCTGAAAAGTCTGCAACATAATACGTTGCGGCCCGAAAACGGGTCAGCAAATGGAATATGCTGGCAATATAACACAGTATAGTAGAAACAGAATAATACTATCACTACATGCATATATGGCTGGTGGAAAGCTCTAGGGTTATGGTTTTGCGGAAAGCAAATTTTTCCCTACAACAAAGGAATAAATTTTAATTTAACTATCGAAGTTGGTTGATAAAATATTGAGAAGGTAAACCCCCTCTCAGTCCCAAATTAAAGTCATTAACAACCCAACAATATTAATTAAGAGTGTTGAGATACATGTGAATACTCAAGTACTAGATACTCAAATTGTCCATAACCAGGGACACGGCTAACCATGATTAGTTTGCACACTCTGCAGAGGTTTGCGCACTTTTCCCCACAAGACTTGATTGCCTCCGTTGGATTTCTCGCACTACATGGTGTTTGAGAAACAGATGACCGAGACACAGTCTTTCAGAAACATTAACTCTCTACTCCGGGTAGACCATACCAAACCTACAAAACCCACTACCTGCTGATCTACCTCTTCAAGAGCTTCATGTAACTTACTCAACTATGCTAGAGCCCATAATATCTTGTGGCTGCACACGGAAGTTTCTAGTATGAATAATCTCAGTTCCCTTTGAGCCTGGGTGGCGGTCCATAGGAAAATCACACGGTAACCCCAGGATTTCCAAAAAAAAACAGGCAATCACTGGATACCCCAGGTGCCTCAATCCACCCAGATGTGTATTTAAGTTGCCACCTTAAGTAAACCATTAATTAATAATCTCACATCTGTCATGGATACACTCAAACCCAATCCACGTCTACAAGCATAGCATGGCAATATAAGCAAAGCGTAGAAGTAACTCCCAAGGGTTTGATATGAAATAGGGCAATAGGTTCTACCTCAGCAACTACTTCCCAACCCACATATTGAAGACATCCTAATCATGCAATGTTTGAGGATTGAACTAATGCAATGAAAACTGGGTATGGAAAGAGTATGATCAATGTGTTACTTGCCTTGCTGACAATCCGTGAATCCTAGAGACTCGTAGTAACACGCTTCGCACTCCGGGAATTCTATCGCAAACAAACAGTAACATACATAAGCAACTAGCAAATAATGCACAAGTGAAACTCCAACTAAAAAGGATTGACCAGAGAGTTCAACTTAAGAACTCTAGTTTGCAAAAAGAATCAAACCAAATGGAGCAACGAAACTCAAACGGCGAAAGAAACAAGATCCGTTTACTAATCTGGACTAAGGTCAAATTTTACAGAACCAAAACTTTGTTTAAGTTGATTAAACAGAAAGAGAGTCTCGAGATGAAACTCTAGGCATTTGAAACACCTGAATCCGACTAACGAGTGCGAAGAAAAACAGAAATTAAGATCGGATCAGAGATCGCGACTGACAATTAATCGCGGATAAATCCGATAAATGAAATCTGACGAACAGACTATCAAACGAGCGTTCGTTATCTGTAACTAACGAAAGAGAACCGTTCATTTAAACGAACGAACGAACGAACGTCCGTTAAATAAACGAACCGAGAAAACCGGCAAACCGAAACTAAAAAAACGATCTAGGGTTTCTAAAAAAACGAACGGTTTTAGAAAAAAAAACAGCGGTGACGGTTTGGCGCGGTACCTCCACGAGGTGGCTCCAGCGAGGCGGGGTTAGGCGGCGGGGCAGCGGCTCTCGGGCGGCGGGGCATGGCGGCGGTGGCGGCGCTCGGCTGCGGTGGTGGCGAGGCTGGTGGTGGCGGCGGCAGGGCGCTCGGCTCGGGGCGGCGGGGCTGGTTGTGGTGGCGGTTTGGGGGAGGGGGGGTGGCGGCGTATATAAAGGGGGTGTGGCGGCTTGGAGGAGGGGCCAAGGCGGCGGCGAGGAGTCCGGCTCGGACTCCTGTCCGAGTCGGCGGTGGCGGCGCTCGCGCGCGGGAGGCGACGGCGGCTGGGCCGGCCTGCTCGGCTGGGCCTCAGGCCTAGTCGGGCACTGGAAGTTTTTTTAAAATAATTACGTCGACAGAAAATAAATCCTATAAAATAAAATAAAAAACCTAAAAATGCCAAAACAAATTTTCATCGTCTAAATAAAATATTTAGAACGAGATGAACATTTTCTTGGCCCTAAAATGCAATTTTAAAAACATGCATATTTTTCTAATGCAAAATAAATTCCAAATAAACTCAAATAAAAAAAATGATTTTAACATTTTTCCTCCAATATTTCAATTGTTTTGGAGAAGTCATATGATCTCCTCTCATATATTTTTATAAGAAATATTTTTCGGAGAGAAAAATGATTAAAACCAAAAATCCTCGTTTCACTATTTGATACAAAATCAAATATGAAAAATCGGGAAATCCCCAACTCTCTCCAAGGATCCTTGAGTTGCTTAGGATTTCGAGGATTTCGGAACGGAAACACAATAAAATATGATATGCATGGATGATCTATGTATAATATTCCAAATTGAAAATTTGGGATGTTACAAACCTACCCCCCTTAAGGTGAATCTCGCCCTCGAGATTTGGGTTGGTCAGAAAATAGGTGTGGGTGGTCCTTGCAAAGATCATCCTCTCGTTCCCAGGTGGCTTCGTCCTCGGTATGGTGGCTCCACTGAACTTTACAAAATTTGATGACCTTGCTGCGAGTGACTCGGCTGGCAAACTCAAGAATCTTAACTGGTTTCTCCTCATATGTCAAATCACTGTCCAGCTGAATTGCCTCCAAGGGTACGGTATCTCTTAACGGTATATCTGCCATCTCAGCATGGCACTTCTTCAGCTGTGAGACGTGAAACACATCGTGAACTCCTGACAATCCCTCAGGTAATTCCAACTTGTAGGCAACTTCTCCCATCCTTTCCAAAACAAGATATGGTCCTACAAACCTCGGGGCTAATTTTCCCTTAACTCCGAATCGTTTTACCCCTCGCAAGGGTGATACTCGCAGATATGCTTTGTCTCTGATTTCATAGGTAACCTCCTTGCGTTTAGAGTCTGCATAACTTTTCTGCCTGGACTGAGCTATCTTCAGTCTATCCCGAATCAACTTAACCTTCTCCTCAGACTCTTTGATCAAGTCTGGTCCAAACAGCTGTCGGTCTCCTACCTCGTCCCACACCAATGGTGTTCTGCATCTATGTCCATACAAAGCTTCGAACGGAGCCATCTTCAAACTGGCTTGGTAGCTGTTGTTGTATGAGAATTCAGCATAGGGCAAATTGTCATCCCAACTAGATCCATAGTCTAGCGCACAAGCTCTCAACATATCTTCCAGTATCTGGTTAACTCTCTTGGTCTGTCCATCTGTCTGTGGGTGGAATGCTGTACTGAACTCCAATCTCGTACCCAAATTCTGGTGTAACTAATGCCAAAACTTTGAAGTAAACTGCGTCCCTCTATCTAATATGATGCTCCTCGGAACTCCATGCAAACATACGATCCTGGACATATATATTTTGGCCAACTTTGCACTTGTATAAGTGGTTTTCACCGGAATAAAATGAGCCACTTTGGTCAAGCGATCCACTACTACTCATATTGAGTCATATCCTGCTTTTGTCCTAGGTAGTCCAGTAATAAAGTCCATGCCAAGTTTATCCCACTTCCATTCAGGTATCGGCATAGGTTGCAATAGTCCCGTTGGCTTCTGATGTTCTGCCCTTCACTCTTTGACATACATCACATACGGCGACATACTCAGCAATATCCTTCTTCATACCAGTCCACCAGAAACGTTCCTTTAAATCCAAGTACATCTTGGTGTTTCCGGGGTGTATTGAGTATGGTGAGTCATGAGCCTCCTGAAGTATTAACTTCCTGATCTCTGGGTTATTGGGCACATAAACTCGGTCCTCAAACCATAAGGTATCGTGCTCATCTTCGCGAAAACCTTTGGCCTTTCCTTCGCTCATCTTCTCCTTTATTTCCGCAATCTCTTTGTCCTCCCTCTGAGCTTCTCGAATTTTGTTGAACAAGGTCGACTGAACCTCCATTGTTGCAACGAAACCTCGTGGAACAATCTCAAATCGAAGTTCCATGATATCCTCGGCTAGCTCCTTTGGCAATCCCTTACTTTCAAGTATGTTAGCATAACTCTTCCGGCTTAAAGCGTCTGCTACAACATTGGCCTTCCCTGGATGATAGTGTAGCTTCATATCATAGTCCTTTATAAGTTCCAACCATGGTCTCTGCCTAAGGTTCAGCTCCTTTTGAGTGAAGATATATTTCAAACTCTTATGATCCATGTACACATCACAACGGTTTCCAATAAGATAATGCCTCCAAGTCTTTAATGCATGCACTACAGCTACTAACTCCAAATCATGGGTGGCATAGTTCAACTTGTGGGGCTTCAGTTGTCGTGAGGCATACGAAACAACTTTTCCATCCTGCATAAGCACACATCCCAGTCCCAATCATGAGGCGTCGCAATATACTTGAAACTCCATATGTATATCTGGCAACGTTAGTACTGGGGCCGCAATCAAATGTTTCTTCAACTGCTGGAAACTTGCTTCGCAATCTTCCGTCCAAATAAACTTATTATCTTTCTTCAACAGTTCAGTCATTGGTTTTGCCAGCTTGGAAAAATTCTCAATGAATCTCCAGTAATATCCAGCGAGTCCAAGGAAACTGCGGATCTCGCCAACTGAAGTGGGTGCCAACCATTCAGTGACCGACTGAACCTTGCTGGGGTCCACTGCTATACCTTCTCCTGATATAACATGACCAAGAAATCCAACCTCCTTCAACCAAAATTCGCATTTGCTGAACTTGGCGTATAACTGGTGTTCCCTGAGTTTCTCGAGAACTAATCGCAAATGCTCCTTGTGCTCCTCTTCATTCTTCGAGTACACCATAATATCATCGATAAACACCACAACAAACTTGTCCAAATCTCCATGAACACTTTGTTCATCATACTCATGAAATAGGCAGGGGCGTTTGTCAGTCCAAACAAAATGACCGTATACTCGTATAATCCATACCGCGTAGTGAATGTTGTCTTTGGTATATCCTTCTCTTGGATCTTTAATTGATGGTATCCTGATCGCAGATCAATCTTCGAAAACACATTAGCTCCTTGCAGCTGATCAAATAGATCATTGATCATCGGTAGTGGATACTTGTTCTTAATGGTTACTTCGTTCAAGGCTCGATAATCAACAACCATCCTTAGGGATTTATCCTTCTTCTCCACCAAAAGTACTGGAGCTCCCCAAGGTGATGAACTCCTTCGAATATAACCTTTCTCCAACAACTCCTTGATCTGCTTCTTAATTTCCTCTAGATCATTTGCGGGCATCTGATAGGGTCTCTTGGATATGGGCCCTGTACCTGGCAATAGCTCTATCAGAAACTCAATGTCTCTATCCGGTGGCATGCTGGGTAACTCTTCTGGAAAAACATCCGGGTAATCTTTTACTACAGGCACTTCCTCCTGCACAACTCCCGTGAGGGCATTCACTCGGTTCCTCCTAGGAACATGCCTAGATACGTACTTAATCATTTTTCCCTCTGGGGTGGTGAGATAAATTGACTTACTAGAGCAGTCAATACTTCCTCCATACTTTGACATCCAGTCCATACCTAATATCACATCCAAACCTTGTGACTCCAAGATAATTAGGTCAGACGGAAAAACATGCGTCCCAATGGTTAGGGGTATTTGATTGCACCAATGGCTAGCCATATACTCTGCTCCCTGCGAGCTCACTAAAAGAGGGGTCCTCAGGGTTTGTGTTGGTAGGTTAAACTTATCCATGAATCCCCTTGATATGTATGAATGCGATGCACCAGTATCAAAAACTATAAGAGCGGTAAATGACTTAACCAAAAACTTACCTATTATAGCGTCCGACTGTTCTTCAACCTCCTCCATGTTAACGTGGTTCACTTGTCCTTTGTTGAATGGGTTAGGCTTCTTTCCAGCGCTCCCGTTTCCGTTTCCATTCCTTCCTACAGGACAATCATTGGCATAGTGCCCTGTCTTCCCGCACTTATAACAAGTAACTTGACTTAGGTCCTTCTTGGCGGGTGTGGCTGGATTGGAGCGATTATTGTTAGCTCCATTCCCATTACCGTTCTTAGCGCCATTGTGATTATGCGATCCTCCTCCAGGGTGGTTATGACCTCCGTGGTTATGAACGAGTCCTCCCGAATTCGGGGTTAAGCGAGGCTTCTGCTGAGCTCCTGAATTATACTTCCCTTGTCCATACTTCCTCTTACGGCTCTCAATCTGCTGCTGCTTCCCTTCAATCATAAGAGCTTTATCTACCAACTCATGATAGTTGTTAAAGGTTGCCACCATCAACTGCATGCTCATCTCATCATTCAACCCTTCCATAAACTTCTCCTGCTTTGCGGCATCGGTGGCCACATCATCAGGGGCATAACGTGATAACTTGCTAAAATCATCCACGTACTGGCCAACAGTACGGTTCCCCTGGCGTAAGTTATGAAACTCCCGCTTCTTCATCTGCATAGCTCCCGTGGAAACATGGGCAGTACGAAAGGCCTGCTAAAACTGAGCCCATGTGACAGTGTCGACAGGGTAGGTGGTTGTGAAATTCTCCCACCATGTTGCTGCGGGTCCATCCAGTTGGTGTGCGGCAAAGCGCACCTTCTCCGCATCCGTGCACCCTGCGGTGATTAACTCCCTTCCGATACAGCGCAGCCAATCATCTGCAACTATTGGCTCGGTGCTACTGGAGAATACCGACGGCTGTAACCTTAGAAAACGGGCTAGATTGTCCATGGGTGGCGGGTTGTTGTTGTTGTTATTGTGGTTGTTGCCCTGGTTCTGAACTAGAAATTGCATCAAAGCATTCTGCTGCTGGATCAACTGGGTGAGCTCCGGTGGGAAAGCAAAACCGGTGTCACGTCTCGGAGGCATCTGAGGGGTTTAGATGGAAGATATTAGAATAGAGGAAAGGTCTAATGGGGAAGCACTACCCATATGCACATGACACGAACACAATCATTTCATTCAATCAATCAAGCAAGGGCATACATCGGTCTAGAACTATCGCAAAAGTGCTCAACTACTACTTGATACATGGGGGAATACTAATATTGTATGGTGGTCATCTAGAAATTTTGATCGGTGGAAGATTCCATGATGTCGGCTCCAACTTTGTCTTCATAGTCATCATCACTCGGATCAGAATCAGTGTCATCGATGATGATGTAGTTGTCCGGGCAGGTGGGGTCGTCGTCTTTGTCTCCCGGTGCTGGTCCTCCCATGAATATCCCGATCTTATTAACCAGGTCGTCGTTCTTCTCCAGTAGTGTCTTGATTTCCTCCTCATATCCATCATGTGTGAACTTGAGTTCTTCCTCCAGCTCGATGATCCTAGTCTTTGCCTTCTTCAATTCCATCATGTCGGTGCACATCTGGTTCTCCTGGCGTCGAATGTGCTGGTTTAGCTCCTAGATAAAAGCTGCGACAGATCTATCCTTCCTGGTGCTGATCATATCCCATTGCTCATCTCGGCGCCCACATATCTGATAAGTAGTGTCCTTGAGTTCCCTGTTGTATACTTCTCCAATGCGTCCCATGGTAATGTGGGCTGCCATGCTCTTGCCTAGACTCCAGGTTGGGGCTTCAAAAGAAAATTCTATGTGTTTAGAAGTTGGCGAGAATGTTCTTCCTGGAACTTGTACTTGAATCATCCAGCACTCTTCTTCTGGTAAGGTGGCGTTGTACGTCTTGGTGAAGCTAGGTATTCTAATGTTCAAGTACCTAGTGACTTCCTTCAAGTGGCGTCCAAAAGGTGTATCCTCATCCAGTTGCACGAACTTGTTCTTCTTCTCGGTCATCCTAAAGAGTGGAAAAGGGAGAGGAGTCAGAAATGAGTACAGAAGAGTGACCTATGGTTTATCTTAGTGGTCGTGTCCTACACTCAGCGTGTGCTCTGATACCATCTTGAAGCGACCCGACCTCAAACGGTCAAGTCTCTGTGCCTCAGTGTCATCCCTGGATCAGTAATGCTGACACGCACAGTACTCGAAGGATTTATAACAGAGTAGCAATCACACACTTATTACATCGGATGTCTCAAAAGAGAACTTATTACAATAATATGGCTTAAGGCCATCTAATGCGATAACAGCGGAAGACTTGGAAGATAAAGTGAGTGCATCAACTCCAACGGCATAGCTGAGCTGCACGGCAATGACCTAACAAACCTTACTCCTCGTCTGAAAAGTCTGCAACATAATACGTTGCAGCCCGAAAACGGGTCAGCACATGGAATATGCTCGCAATATAACACAGTATAGTAGAAACAGAATAATACTATCACTACATGCATATATGGGTGGTGGAAAGCTCTAGGGTTATGGTTTTGCGGAAAGCAAATTTTTCCCTACAACAAAGGAATAAATTTTAATTTAACTATCAAAGTTGGTTGATAAAATATTGATAAGGTAAACCCCCTCTCAATCCCAAATTAAAGTCATTAACAACCCAACAGTATTAATTAAGAGTGTTGAGATACATGTGAATACTCAAGTACTAGATACTCAAATTGTCCATAACCGGGGACACGGCTAACCATGATTAGTTTGTACACTCTGCAGAGGTTTGCGCACTTTTCCCCACAAGACTCAATCGCCTCCGTTGGATTTCTCGCACTACATGGTGTTTGAGAAATGGATGACCGAGACACAGTCTTTCAGAAACATTAACTCTCTACTCGGGGTAGACCATACCAAACCTATAAAACCCACTACCTGCTGATCTACCTCTTCAAGAGCTTCACGTAACTTACTCAACTATGCTAGAGCCCATAATAGCTTGTGGCTGCACACGGAAGTTTCTAGCATGAATAATCTCAGTTCCCTTTGAGCCTGGGTGGCGGTCCATAGGAAAATCACACGGTAACCCCGGGATTTCCAAAAAAACATGCAATCACTGGATACCCCAGGTGCCTCAATCCACCCAGATGTGTATTTAAGTTGCCACCTTAAGTAAACCATTAAATAATAATCTCACATATGTCATGGATACACTCAAACCCAATCCACGTCTACAAGTATAGCATGGCTATATAAGCAACACGTAGAAGTAACTCCCAAGGGTTTGATATGAAACAGGGCAATAGGTTCTACCTCAGCAACTACTTCCCAACCCGCATATTGAAGACATCCTAATCATGCAATGTTTGAGGATTGAACTAATGCAATGAAAACTGGGTATGGAAAGAGTATGATCAATGTGTTACTTGCCTTGCTGACGATCCGTGAATCCTAAAGACTCATAGTAACACGCTTCGCACTCCGGGAATTCTATCGCAAACAAACAGTAACATACATAAGCAACTAGCAAAGAATGCACAAGTGAAACTCCAACTAAAAGAGATTGACCAGAGAGTTCAACTTAAGAACTCTGGTTTGCAAAAAGAATCAAACCAAACGGAGCAACAAAACTCAAACGGCGAAAGAAACAAGATCCGTTTACTAATCTTGACTAAGGTCAAATTTTACAGTACCAAAACTTTGTTTAAGTTGATTAAACAGAAAGAGAGTCTCGAGACGAAACTCTAGGCGTTTGAAACACCTGAATCCGACTAACGAGCGTGAAGAAAAACGGAAATTAAGATCAGATCAGAAATCGCGACTGAAAATTAATCGCAGATAAATCCCATAAAATAAATCTGACGAACAGACTATCGAACGAGCGTTCGTTATCTGTAACTAATGAAAGAGAACCATTCGTTTAAACGAACGTACGGACGAACGTACGTTAAATAAACAAACCGAGAAAACCAGCAAACCGAAACTAAAAAAACCGATCTAGGGTTTCTAAAAAAACGAACGGTTTTAGAAAAAAACGGCGGCGACGGTTCGGCGCGGTACCTCGACAAGGTGGCTCCGGCAAGGCGGGGTTGGGCAGCGGGGCGGCGGGGCTTGGCGGCGGCGGGGCGGCAAGAGGCGGCGGCGGTGGGGCGGCGGCAAGCGGCGGCGGCGGCGGCGCTCGGCTGCGGCGGCGGCGAGGCTGGTGGTGGCTGCGGCGGGGCGCTCGGCTCGGGGCGGCGGGGTTGGTGGTGGTGGCGGTTTGAGGGGGGATGGCGGCGTATATAAAGGGGGGTGGCGTCTTGGAGGTGGGGCCAAGGCGGCGGCGAGGAGTCCGGCTCGGACTCCTGTCCGAGTAGGCGGCGGCGGTGCTCGCGCACGGGAGGCGGCGGCTGCTGGGCCGGCCTGCTCGGCTCGGCCTTAGGCCTAGTCGAGCGCTGGAAGTTTTTTTTTTAAATAATTACACCGACAGAAAATAAATCCTATAAAATAAAGTAAAAAACCTAAAAATGCCAAAACAAAATTTCATCGTCTAAATAAAATATTTAGAACGAGATGAACATTTTCTTGGCCCTAAAATGCAATTTTAAAAACGTGCATATTTTTCTAATGCAAAATAAAATCCAAATAAACTCAAATAAAAACAAATAAATGATTTTAACATTTTTCCTCCAATGTTTCAATTGTTTTGGAGAAGTCATATTATCTCCTCTCATATATTTTTATAAGAAATATTTTTCGGAGAGAAAATTGATTAAAACCAAAATCCTCGTTTCACTATTTGATACAAAATCAAATATGAAAAATCGGGAAATCCCCAACTCTCTCCGAGGGTCCTTGAGTTGCTTAGGATTTCGAGGATTTCGGAACGGAAACACATGTATGATCTATGTATAACATTCCAAATTGAAAATTTGGGATGTTACATGAACCCACTTGTGGAGTTCCGGACCCCTTTGGAATCCTCTGGAACCTTCTTGAAGCTTCTGGTACAATACCGAAAAAACTGCACCTTTTTCGGAACCCAAAATATGACTTTCCATTTATAAATATTTACATATCGACCATTCTGTGACTCCTCGTGACGTCCGGGATCTCATCTGGGACTCCAAACAACATTTAGTTACCACTCATCAAATATCCCAATACTATTCTAGTGTCAATGAACGTTAAGCATGCGACCCTATGGTTCGGGAATTATGTAGTCATGACCGAGACACCTCTCCGGTCAATAACCAATAGCGGGACCTGGATGCCCATATTGATTCCTACATATTCCATGAAGATCTTTTATCGGTTAAACCTTTATGACAACATATGTAATTCCCTTTGTTTGGTGGTGTGTTACATGCCCGAGATTCGATCGTCGGTATGTCTATACCTAGTTCAATCTCGTTACCAGCAAGTCTCTTTACTCGTTCTGTAATACATCATCTTTCAACTAACTCCTTGGTCACTTTGCTTGCAAGCTTCTTGTGATGTGTATTACCTAGAGGGCCTAGAGATACCTCTCCGATACACAGAGTGACAAATCCCAATCTTGATTCACACCAACTCAACAAACACCTTCTGAGATACCTGTAGAGCATCTTTATGATCACCCAGTTACATTGTGATGTTTGATAGCACACAAGGTATTCCTCCGGTATCCGGGAGTTGCATGATGTCATGGTCGAAGTAATATGTATTTGACATTAAGAGAGCAGTAACAATAATCTGAACGATCATATGATATGCTAACGGTTGGGTCTTGTCCATCACATCATTCTCCCAATGATGTGATCCCATTATCAAATGACAGCTCATGTCTATTGTTAGGAAACCTTAACCATATTTTATCAATGAGCTAGTCTAGTAGAGGCTCACTAGGGACACGGTGTTGTCTATGTATCAACACATGTATCTGAGTTTCCGATCAATACAATTCTAGCATGTATAATAGACGTTTATCATGAACAGGGAAATATGATAATAACCAATTTATTATTGCCTCTAGGGCATATTTCTAGCATGTCCTACCTTCGATGGGACAGACTACCCCTACTGGAAGAACAAGATGCGCATGCATCTTGAGGCAATTGACAATGATCTCTGGTACATTGTGGAAAATGGCGTTCCCTCCATCACTCCTTCCATGAATACTGCTGATGTGAAGAGATTCAAGCAACTCGACTCTCCAGCGAAGAATATCATATGTGGCCATCTGAGCAAAGGACAGTACAAAAGAGTGAGTGATTTGGAAACTGCAAAGTTTATCTGGGATAGGCTATCCAAGGTCAACGAAAGAGTCTCAACCCAACGTGACTCTCGAGTTGATGTTCTTCGCAATCTCTTCAACCGCCTCAAAAGACTCGACAACGAAAATGTTCAGGAAACCTTCGACCGCCTCACTCACATCTCCAATGAGCTTCAAGCACTTGGTGCCACTGACATCACCGACCATGAGGTTGTGAAGAAATTGCTAAGATCTCTTGATTCCTCATTCGATACACTGGCACTAATGATTCAAGAACGTGGAGACTACAAGTCACTAGATCCTGCTGATATCCTTGAGAGACTGAACACTCATGAATTCAAACTAGCTGAGAAGAGAGACCTCTACGGGCCAAGCTATGGAAGATCACGTGCACTGAAGGCCAAGTCAATTTCCTCATCTGAAGGGGAAGATTCTGACAGCAGCCTTGGTGATCCTGAGGAACTAAGCCAGGAGCTAGCAATGCTCGTGAGGAAATTCCAGAAGTTCTCAATGCGTGGCTGCTTTGGAAAATCTTCATGAGATCAGATTCTTCATCCCATGACTACAAGAAGAGGACTTGCCACAAATGCAAGAAGCCAAGTCACTACATGGCTGATTGTCCTCAAGGGCTGAAGGAATCAAATAAGAAGAGGAGGAAATCTTCTAAGTCCTCATCGTCAACATCTCACAAGAAAAGCAGTTCCAGATAGGCTCGGGCATTCATTGGCAAGGAAATGGACTCTAAGGCTGAATCTGAGGAAAATCAGGAAGAGGAGGAATCTGAGGAGTCAGACTCTGGTGTGGCGAGCCTAGCTCTAGCTACTGCTTTCTTCAGCAAGTCCATCTTCAACTGTGAAGAAAATGGCAACACCAACACTGCTGACGATGGCAATGATGACTTCGCTCCCACCTGTTGATTCATGGCAAAAGGTGCCAAGGTACTCAAATATCCCTCCTCTGAATCAAGTGATGATGAATCTGATGAAAATCTCAAACCTAACTATTCCAAACTTGCTAATATTGCCATGAAACATCAAAAAGCTTTGGAAAAGGTTTGAAATTTGCTAGACAAAAGCGATGACCTGTTGGGTGAGGAACTAAATCGAACTCAAACTCTGACTGGTGATCTTAAACGACTTCAGTCCAAGTTTGATAACCTTCAAGGTCTTCTTAGAACACTCTTAGCCAATCATGAGAAGCTTTCTTATGAATTTCTTCAAAGAAAGCAAGGTCTTGGGAAACTAAGGGTGAGTCATGAAGATCTTCAGAAGGAAAATGATTCCTTGCTTGCTCAACAGATCAGTTCCGCTTAGGAAGAATTCATTCCACCATGTTTGAAGTGCGTCAAACGTGAATCTGCTAATTCAACACCTGAATGTTCAAATACTTCTATTGCTGTAACTTCTTCACCTATCTCTGTGGTTGCAAATTCCTCATCTAAGAATACCACAAGTATCACTAACGAAAATGCAGGGTTGAAGGAATTGTATGTGACAGGCATGTACAAAAGCCTCAAAAGGCATCAGGCTCATTCTGATGTGCTCAAAAAGCAGATCTTGAACAGGAACCCTGTAAGTGCATCTAGTGCCCCTTAGTGATTTTGGTGTATTGAAGACTTATAGGTTAAGGGAATGATGCGTTTGTGAGTGTACACAGGTCTATAAGTCTATGAGGAGTTTGATAATTACAGAGAAAGTCGACCCCTAAAAATGAAGTTCTTCGTCTGAAGACTTTGGATATCTGAAGACTTTGAAAGTGAAGAAATTGGTGTGACCTTGAAGACTTGGTATTCATTCGAGGAACATGAAGCGTGAAGACTGTTGTTTTTGTAGTTTCATTTTCGGAAGCCCCTCAAGGAAGATGGCCGAGCATGGGAAACTCCCTTAGGTCTTGGAGACGAGCTATGAGGTGCCACATCATATGGGCCTCCAACAACAAGACGATGACGAGAAGGTCGAGCAAGGGCCATCCCCTTCTACCACGGCGATAGGAGTTGAGCATGGAGACATTTGCACCTACATATCTCCGACACCCACATATGTCAAGATGCCCCAAGTGCCATGTGAGGAGAGCCACCACCACATGAGTGACCTGAGTGACTCCACCATACGTGACATTGAGAGCATTTCCTATGAGAGGATGAGTGTGATCACCACTAGCCCCACACATGAGAGCATCCCACACATCCTATGTGAGGTTGATCGCCATTTGAGTGACTCCACCAACCATATGAGTGAGAGCACCCTTGAGGGAGTGAGTGAGCCACAACACTTAGTGAGTGAGGTAGTTGACACGGCATGTGAGGCCACTATGATTTCTAATGACTTAACCTCTACTCCTAGTGTGTTTTCTTCTTTGGTGCTAGGTCTCCTACACGACGACATGCCTACCCTCGATGAGTCAATCCCTCCAATGGGAAAACCGATGGCCATGTTGGACGATGATGCACACCCCACATGGTTCCATCAAGATGAAGATGACAATGAGTGGATCTCAACCACCTCACCTACAACACATGAGCCATGCTCCAAAGGTAACATAGGTGATGGTGCTTCTCTCATCCCACTAGTGGACTCTCTTACTAATGATTGCTTCCATGATGTTGACCCACCTATTACCATGCTTCATGCTAGTGACACTTCTTCATGCCTTGACTTACCTATTTATGATGAATATGATGATGAGCATGTTGAGTTGCCTAGTTGTGATGCTATGCTTCCATAGGATATCATGTGAAAATTCTATTGGTCACATCATGTTTGACAATCCATTGAACTTGTCATATGCTATGAGTGAGATCTCCCATATTGCATCATTCAATCTCAACATAGTAACTATGCATGCCCCATTAAAATAAATCCCATTTGCACTTATGGCATAGATGACAAGATGATGGTCATTGGCTTTTGTTTTTCATGTGATGATATTGCCATGCTTCCTTTACATGATTTGTGCAATTCATCTACTATGTCATGCCATGATCACATTGAACCAATATGCTTTGTTTTGGATGTTGTCAATATTCTCCATGTGATGTTTCCATGAATGCTCATGAGGAGACCCCATAGTTTCCTCATACATATTAGGAGATCTTGATGCATTTCCATACTTTGCATGATTTCCATGATTGCTGTACACATATGCATTCCATGAATAACAATGCTCTAGATATTGCTCGTGATGCATTACACAATTTGAGTCTCCATTATGCTATACATAATAACAAACCTCTCATGATGGATGACATGTTTCTATATCACGCATCTCATTTATTTGAGCATTGGCTATTTTGTGCTAACCGACACATGCACGTGCGCATCATGATGGATGATGTGTACATATACCACGCACACACAATTTTTCCTTTGTCTTTGTTTTGTGTAGGTACTCATGTATACTCGTCAACCTCTCAATCCCAAGAGTTGACAAACGAGCTCTTGAGAGCAACGATGCTTTGGGATCCCGTGGACTATCCTTACCACCGTTCCCTTCGCGCAAGGACTACGCGCATCTCTTCTACTTGGCTCTCACACGGCTATGGGCTATTTACCACTTGTCACCTTATGCCCATACTATTGTGTTCACTTTGCATGTTATGCTTGCTTCTATGCCTTTGCCATGCAATTGTGACCCTTGCTTGCATATACCCATGATTCACCATTATGATACTCCTATGTGTATTTGCATGCTTGGTGGAGATCCTTGTTGCTATTGCCATGTTTATCATGTGCCCCATGCTATTGATGCTTGTTGTGTTGGGAGAGTCATGATGCCCCATTGCTATTTACATATGGTCTCTCGCCAATACATTGATGACATTTTACTCATATCTTGCTTTCATGCTTGTGCTATGACATGTGAATTATTCATGCCCACCATTTGCACACATGACATGCTTGCCATGATTCCTTCTAGTATGTTGCATCTTCGCACTACTAGCTTGCTTGACTTGATCACTATGATTGCTTGCTTGGTTGCATCACCCATGTTCCACTATTACTTGCTTTCTTGGGTTGATGACATATATGCTTCATGCCTCTCACTTGATTTGTCATGATCATTGCCTCTTGTCTCCATTAGTTGCATCTCTCATATCACCTTGTATTGAGTGCCAACTTGCTATGCTTATTGATCTTGGAGACTTGGACACTTTACTTGTGATGCATGATTCATTGATTGAGCCTCTTGTATTTGGTTGTTCTGCATCATATGCCTCCATACTATGAAATGCTCCCTTGTACTTTCTTATGATGAGCATGATGCATACACTTGTTGGGTATTTACCACACGAATGATAGGTTTTGCACTTCGCTAACCTCATTTGTTTTTCCAAGTGTCTGTCATGTTCTTTCGTTTTGAAGGATTTCACAAGGCATTAACCTCATGAGACATATTGGTTATGTGAAGGAATACACGATGTGCGACACCAACATTTTCGACATTCTCATAAAGGTGAACTCCTTCTCTTTGAGCCATCCTCAAATACGCATATTGGATGGGTCACTCTTTCATTGTTGTTTCCTTCTTGTTGTCTACATGATACATCTCGCGAACGGAGGAGCGACATTGGAGATTGGCTCTATGGACCTTCACATTGAGGAGCGCTCGCACTTATTGGATGCACCTTCGGACTTCCACTCATGCCACGACATCGAGCATTGGTACACCAACACCTCCATATTTGTTGATTGTGCTCATACATGTCATGCTCGATGGACATATCATACTCACCACAAGTTTGCACCCTATGCATGGATTGACTCACATTATGATTGCCTTGTTGCATCTTGTATTCCCATGTCATCCATGATATATGAGCTTGTGCACTTCCTTAGCAAATTTGTTGTGATCTTCCTTGATGGCATATTCATACATCATGATCATATTGTCCACCATCAATTGCATGATACATTCACATATTGAGCATCCATTGCCATATTCATGCTTTTGATAAACCGTCTCACTATGACATCATTTTGCACCATGGTTGCATTGATCATATTTACAACACATTTGTGTGCACAATGATTTCATTTCTCCCATGAATGCTTTGCATCTCATTCTAGATCATCTTGATAAGCTTCATGCGCTTTGTCACGGCAATCTTGCCGCACGGACTCATTCTTGCATGATGGACACTTTGTGTGCGCTAACCATGGTATTTCCGAGTGTTGTTTGTGTTTGTTTCTTTTGCATGTATACCACTCCGGCTACACCTTGGAATACTTGGATTGCGCCATGCCTTCAACTTCGTCCAACTACAAGTCGTCCACGACAACCGTTTCCATGGTGATGAGGATCACGATCCGAGGTCGGATCTTTCCCAAGGGGGGGGGAGATGATGCGGAGCATCCCACGTTCATCCCCATGTACACTCCGACTACTCTCCAAGCCCCAAGGATACATAAGATGAGACCTCGACTATGCGCCATTGGACACAAGGTGAATTCACTCCTCTTCGAACCGTCACTTTCCGCATGTGAGACATGGCTACTACCTCATGCATGGACCTTGCATATACTCAGGTACAACCGAGATGATCATGGAGAATCCAAGGACCAAGGCCAAGCATAAAGGAGAAGGAAGAAGAAGACGGAGCGGCTGCAGGAGCCAGGCCGGACATCCGGACCGCCGTCCGGATCATCCGGGCTCAGCCGGATCATCCGGGTCCCCCTCCGGATCATCCGGATAATTGCGTCGAAGACACCCGAAGGCCTCATGTGAAGCCGGATCATCCGGCCCCTCCCGGATCATCCGGACGACGGCCGGATCATCCGGACCCCATCCGGATCATCCGGCCTTGCCTGCGTGCAACATTTCGGGCCGAGGCCCGTGTACCCCTTCGCCCTCACTTACCCCTTCGTGGCTTAGCACTTTAAATAGACCTCCTCCTCCCCATTTTGAGGGTTAGCGTTGATTTAGCTCAAGTTAGAGATAGAGCTTCGCTCATCCATTGGTATACTTCATCCTGTGAGATCACGACCCTTCGGAGAAGATCCCCAAGCGGATTCAAGACCCCCATCTAGGGAAGACCCTGGGATCAAGGCCCTCCTCTCGGAAAGAACGGTTCCTTTGTATCCTTACCTTTGTTTGTCTTTGGAACCAGTGCTACTTATGTGTGTGATCGATCTAGCGCGTTGGTGTGACCGATTCCTTGTTGGTTGAGGTGTTCTCTATCGTTTCCCCCCCGTGATTTTCCTTTGTGGCTTCCGCGTGTTTCTTCGTGATCTCCCCGTAGGATCCCACTCCAAACGTGAAAGATCGACGCTATACGGGTTCCACCCTACATCATCTTGGTATCTGAGCCACGTGAATCACCCGTTTTTGGAGCCCCTACCCCTCTGTTTTCCTAGCTTGATTTGGTTGATTTCGTCCTAAATCCGAAAATCCCCCCAAAAATAGCCCCAAATTTTTTGTGATTTGTGTTGGTTTGATGATGTTTTGTTGATTTTGATCCGTGGATTTGCTTGGTTTCAAGTGGATCTAGCATCTCCCCAAGTTTCCCCACCTTCCATCCACGAAATCTCCTCAAATTTTGCCCCGAAAATCATCCATTGCCGCCAAAAATTTCGTCCCCGAGAGGAAATCCCGAGCAGTTTGACCTGCCCGGATCATCCGGACCTTCTCCCGGATCATCCGGACCTTCTCCGGGATCCGGACACCTCCCGGATCAGCTGGACCCTCTCCCGTACGTCCGGATAACCCACGCGCCCGAATTCCCGAACCGGAGCTGACAAATCCGGATCATCCGGACCAAGCCCGGATCATCCGGACCTCCTCCCGGATGTCCGGTTAACCCTGAAACTGACACAGACAGATTTTTGTTTCGGCCATAACTAATTCATCCAAACTCCGTTTTTGATGTTCTTTAGCTCGTTTTGAAGCTATTGACATCCCCATCCCACAAAAATACACCAACATCATTTGACTCCATCAAATTTTTGAAAATTTGGCATCTTTGCCTAGGCCTTCCACCACATCATCCGCATTACCACCACCACTTCCGCAACCTAACCCATTTTGTTCCCATAGCATTAGTGGTTGCTTGAGTAGTGATTCGAGTCTCCTAAGGTGTTTCGGCTACTTAGGGACAATTGCTTCTTCATCAACCACCACCACCACTTCCACATAACCTTGCCCACCATACACTTCGACAACCCAACTTAACCCAATTTTGTTTGAGCTTGTTTGAGTTGTGGCTTGTGTCTCCTAAGGTGTTTCGGCTACTTAGGGACGGACAACTTCAACTCCGACACGTGTATAGCCCATCATTCCACTTCCGCATTGCCTAGTGCAACACCACCACCGCTTTCAGCTACCACCATTTTGACATTTGACGTTTGAGATTTTGAGTTCGCGGTTTTTCCGTTTCCTAAGGTGTTTCGGCTACTTAGGGACGAGACTCCATCATCTTGGTTTCTACATCAAGAACACCGCCACTCATCATCGCCAAGGACGGTAACCTCCATATCATCTTGGTATCGTGGTATCCCTCCATTGTATATTCCCTTGCCATTGCATTGTTAACCCCTAGCCCATTTTGCGTTACTTGCCTATCGAGACTAGCCATTTGAGTATTGCCGGCAACGTTACTTGTGCACATTAGTGATCATACTTCCCATAGCATACATACCATATCATCGTGGTGCATATCTATCATATTGTGTCACAAGTTTGTTCCCGCATATACACAATTGCTATCTTGGTTTGTGCATTGTGCAAAAGTGGCCATAGAAAAAAAGAAATAAAGCTTTTAAGCAAAAGAGAAGAGAGCAAAGAAGCTTGTAAGCAAGTGCCATAGCATCATACCACATTGCATATAAGATTGTCATATCCGATCATCTTGGATCATCTTGAGAGAAACACCGGGAACCATACATACATAGCATACTTGGGATAGAAGTTTATCCATTTTGCATCTTATAGGTTGTGCACAAGTGTCGTATCCGCCTATTGAGCAATCGTGCTAGCGTCTCTCTTGAGTTGTGCAACACGAGCGTTTTCCGTGGATTCCACATTTTGTGCTCATTCCTTGGTTGCACGACCCCATTTATCTATCCGTGTGTGTGTTTCCGTGTGCCATTCATTGCTATTGGTCTACTTGTTTCACTTGCGAATTTGTGAATCTCTTTCAACATTATTGACTCTTGCTAACATTTTGCATTAAATTTTTGTGCCACTATCCTCACCGAGCTCCACCATAAGCTTTACTTGTGTAGGTGTGAGAACCGACAAGGATTGGTACCAATAGTGCTATTTCATTGTCCGCATTTGAGTGAACTTGATTCATTGTCAACATCGGTCAAGGTACATTGGTATAAGTTCTTCTCTTTCTCCCACTCATATTTGCTCGAGTCTTGTGATGGATAGGCAAGGCATTTCCTCTCCGGTCTACGACAACAACGACGGCGTGAACAACTACATCACCAAAGCGTCCATCTTCGATCTACAACGACAAATGCAAGGCGCACAATCAAGATTGCGAGAGCGCATCGAGAACATCTCCATCGACATTCGTCACTCCGAAGCAAGGAAAAGGGACTACATCAACAAGAAGCTTTCCGCACATAAAGAGGAGCAAGATGCAAGGATGGAGGAGATTAGAGCCTTGATCAAGTCTTCTTCCCCTTCGTCATCTTCAAGGCGGCGACATTCAAGCCACAAGTCTTCGGAGCGCGAAAACAGATGCAAGTGCAAATCGTCCTCGTCCACATCTACATGGCGACCACCATCACGTTCGTGATCAACATCGTCATGAAGGGCAAGTCACCTCCAAGCAACATGTGCACGACGACGACGAACGACATCTACTACAAGCTCAAGCACGACAACGACATCATCATCATGAAGATGCTCCACAAGCGCAAATGCACAAGTCCCAACAAGCCCTACATGGAGAATCCAAGGACCAAGGCCAAGCATGGAAGAGGAGAAGGAAGAAGAAGACCGCGAGATGACCACCACCAAGACGGCGCTACGGCTACATCGACCACTTCGGCATCTTCGCCAAGTGTTCTCAAGGCATCTTCGCCTTTGGACGTACGGCATCTTCGCCTACTTCCCACGAGTACGCCTACATCGACTTCTTCAAGTCCAAGCCGACCACCTACGAGCGAGGGTGACACTTCCATCTTTGGAAGCCCCTCAAGGAAGATGGCCGAGCATGGTAAACTCCCTTCGGTCATGGAGACGAGCTATGAGGTGCCACATCATGTGGCCTCCAACAACAAGACGACGACGAGAAGGTCGAGCAAGGGCCATCCCCTTCGACCACGGTGATAGGAGTTGAGCATGGAGACATTTGCACCTACATATCTCCGACACCCACATATGTCGAGATGCCCCAAGTGCCATGTGAGGAGAGCCACCACCACATGAGTGACATGAGTGACTCCACCATACGTGACATTGAGAGCATTTCCTATGAGAGGATGAGTGTGACCACCACTAGCCCACACATGAGAGCATGCCACACATCCTATGTGAGGTTGAGCGCCATTTGAGTGACTCCACCAACCATATGAGTGAGTGCATCCTTGAGGGAGTGAGTGAGCCACAACACGTAGTGAGTGAGGTAGTTGAGACGGCATGTCAGGCCACTATGATTTCTAACGACTTAACCTCTACTCCTAGTGTGTTTTCTTCTTTGGTGCTAGGTCTCCTACATGACGACATGCCTATCCTCGACGAGTCCATCCCTCCAATGGAGACACCGATGGCCATGGTGGACGATGATGCACCCCCACATGGTTCCATCAAGATGAAGATGACAACGAGTGGATCTTCAACACCTCACCTACAACACATGAGCGATGCTCCAAAGGTAACATAGGTGATGGTGCTTCTCTTGTCCCACTAGTGGACGCTCTTGACATCGATTGCTCCCATGATGTTGACCCACCTATTCCCATGCTTCATGCTAGTGAGACTTCTTCATGTCATGACTTACCAATTTATGATGAATATGATGATGAGCATGTTGAGTTGCCTAGTTGTGATGCTATGCTCCATAGGATATCATGTGAAAATTCTATTGGTCACATCATGTTTGACAATCCTTGAACTTGTCATATGCTATGAGTGAGATCTCCCATATTGCATCATTTCAATCTCAACATAGTAACTATGCATGCCCCATTAAAATCAATCCCATTTGCACTTATGGCATAGATGACGAGATGATGGTCATTGGCTTTTGTTTTCATGTGATGATATTGCCATGCTTCCTTTACATGATTTGCGCAATTCATCTACTATGTCATGCCATGATCACATTGATCCAAATATGCATTGTTTTGGATGTTGTCAATATTCTCCATGTGATGTTTCTACTCATGCTCATGAGGAGACCCCCATAGTTTCCTCATACATATTAGGAGATCTTGATGCATTTCATACTTTGCATGATTCCCATGATAGTGTACACCATATGCATTCCATGAATAACAATGCTCTAGATATTGCTCGTGATGCATTACACACTTTGAGTCTCCATTATGCCATACATAATAACAAACCTCTCATGATGGATGACATGTTTCTATATCACGCATCTCATTTATTTGAGCATTGGCTA
The DNA here is from genome assembly GCF_018294505.1 of Triticum aestivum. Taxonomy (NCBI): domain Eukaryota; kingdom Viridiplantae; phylum Streptophyta; class Magnoliopsida; order Poales; family Poaceae; genus Triticum; species Triticum aestivum. The sequence goes on along the minus strand of NC_057798.1, from coordinate 639,801,662 downwards.
TTTAGTGCTAACCAACACATGCACGTGCGCATCATGATGGATGATGTGTACATATACCACGCACACACAATTTTTCCTTTGTCTTTGTTTTGTGTAGGTACTCATGTATACTCGTCAACCTCTCAATCCCAAGAGTTGACAAAACGAGCTCTTGAGAGCAACGATGCTTTGGGATCCCGTGGACTATCCTTACCACCGTTCCCTTCGCGCAAGGACTACGCGCATCTCTTCTACTTGGCTCTCACACGGCTATGGGCTATTTACCACTTGTCACCTTATGCCCATACTATCGTGTTCACTTTGCATGTTATGCTTGCTTCTATGCCTTTGCCATGCAATTGTGACCCTTGCTTGCATATACCCATGCTTCACCATTATGATACTCCTATGTGTATTTGCATGCTTGGTGGAGATCCTTGTTGCTATTGCCATGTTTATCATGTGCCCCATGCTATTGATGCTTGTTGTGTTGGGAGAGTCATGATGCCCCATTGCTATTTACATATGGTCTCTCGCCAATACATTGATGACATTTTACTCATATCTTGCTTTCATGCTTGTGCTATGACATGTGAATTATTCATGCCCACCATTTGCACACATGACATGCTTGCCATGATTCCTTCTAGTATGTTGCATCTTTGCACTACTAGCTTGCTTGACTTGATCGCTATGATTGCTTGCTTGGTTGCATCACCCATGTTCCACTATTACTTGCTTTCTTGGGTTGATGACATATATGCTCATGCCTCTCACTTGATTTGTCATGATCATTGCCTCTTGTCTCCATTAGTTGCATCTCTCATATCACCTTGTATTGAGTGCCAACTTGCTATGCTTATTGATCTTGGAGACTTGGACACTTTACTTGTGATGCATGATTGTTTGATTGAGCCTCTTGTATTTGGTTGTTCTTACATCATATGCCTCCATACTATGAAATGCTCCCTTGTACTTTCTTATGATGAGCATGATGCATACACTTGTTGGGTATCTTACCACTCGAATGATAGGTTTTGCACTTCCGCTAACCTCATTTGTTTTTCCGAGTGTTTGTCATGTTCTTTCATTTTGCAGGATTTACAAGGCGGTAACCTCATGAGACATATTGGTTATGTGAAGGCATACACGATGTGCGACACCAACATTTTCGACATCCTCATAAAGGTGAACTCCTTCTCTTTGAGCCATCCTCAAATACGCATATTGGATGGGTCACTCTTTCATTGTTGTTTCCTTCTTGTTGTCTACATGATACATCTCATGAACGGAGGAGCGACATTGGAGATTGGCTACATGGACCTTCACATTGAGGAGCGCTCGCACTTATTGGATGCATCTTCGGACTTCCACTCATGCCACGACATCGAGCTTTGGTACACCAACACCTCCATATTTGTTGATTGTGCTCATACATGTCATGCTCGATGGACATATCATACTCACCACAAGTTTGCACCCTATGCATGGATTGACTCACATTATGATTGCCTTGTTGCATCTTGTATTCCCATGTCATCCATGATATATTGAGCTTGTGCACTTCCTTAGCAAATTTGTTGTGATCTTCCTTGATGCATATTCATACATCATGATCATATTGTCCACCATCAATGGCATGATAGCTTACACATATTGAGCATCCATTGCCATATTCATGATATTGATGAAACCGTCTCACTATGACATCATTTTGCACCGTGGTTGCATTGATCATATTTACAACACATTTGTGTGCACAATGATTGCATTTCCTCCCATGAATGCTTTGCATCTCATTCTAGATCATCTTGATAAGCTTCATGCGCTTTGTCACGGCCAATCTTGCCGCACGGACTCATTGTTGCATGACGGGACACTTTGTGTGCACTAACCATGGTATTTCCGAGTGTTGTTTGTGTTTGTGTCTTTTGCATGTATACCACTCCGGCTACACCTTGATACTTGGATTGCGCCATGCCTTCAACTTCGTCCAACTACAAGTCCGTCCACGACAACCGTTTCCATGGTGATGAGGATCATGATCCGAGGTCGGATCTTTCACAAGGGGGGGGGGAGATGATGCGGAGCATCCCACGTTCATCCCCATGTACACTCCGACTACTCTCCAAGCCCTAAGGATACATAAGATGAGACCTCGACTATGCGCCATTGGACAAAGGTGAATTCACTCCTCTTCGAACCGTCACTTTCGCATGTGAGACATGGCTACTACCTCATGCATGGACCTTGCATATACTCAGGTACAACCGAGATGATCATGGAGAATCCAAGGACCAAGGCCAAGCATGGAAGAGGAGAAGGAAGAAGAAGACGGAGCGGCTGCAGGAGCCAGGCCGGACATCCGGACCGCCGTCCGGATCATCCGGGCTCAGCCGGATCATCCGGTCCCCCTCCGGATCATCCGGATAATTGCGTCGAAGACACCCGAAGGCCTCATGTGAAGCCGGATCATCCGGCCCCTCCCGGATCATCCGGACGACGGCCGGATCATCCGGACCCCATCCGGATCATCCGGGCCTTGCCTGCGTGCAACATTTCGGGCCGAGGCCCGTGTACCCCTTCGCCCTCACTTACCCCTTCGTGGCTTAGCACTTTAAATAGACCTCCTCCTCCCCATTTTGAGGGTTAGCGTTGATTTAGCTCAAGTTAGAGATAGAGCTTCGCTCATCCATCGGATATCTCCTCGTGAGAGACCGCGGCCTCTTCGGAGTAGATCCTATCGGATTCAAGACCCCCATCGTGGGAAGATCCCCTTGTGGATTCAAGCCCTCCTCACGGAGAAGATCGGTTACCTTGTATCCTTACCTTTGTTGACTTTGGATCTCGTGTATCTTATGTGTTCGTGATCTAGCCCTTGTGTGATTGTTTACTTGTTGGTTGAGTGATTCTCTTCGTTCCTCCCCGTGATTTCCTCGTGTTCTTCCGCGTGTTCTTCGTGTTTCCCCGTAGGATCCTCTCCAAACGTGAAAGATCGACCCTAGGGTTCCGCCCTACATCATCTTGGTATCATGAGCCACGTTGATCACGTTTTTGGAGCCCCTACCCTTTGTTTTCTAGCTTGATTTTGTTGATTTCGTCCTAAATCCGAAAATCCCCATCAAAAATAGCCCCCAAAATTTTTTGTGATTTGTTGGTTTGATGATGTTTTGTTGATTTTGATCCGTGGATTTGCTTGGTTTCAAGTGGATCTAGCATCTCCCCAAGTTCCCCACCTTCCATCCACGAAATCTCTCAAATTTGCCCTGAAAATCATCCATTTCACCCAAAAATTCGTCCCCGAGAGGAAATCCCGAGCAGTTTGACCTGCCGGATCATCCGGACCTTCTCCCGGATCGTCCGGACACCTCCCGGATCAGTGGACCCTCTCCCCGGACGTCCGGATAACCCACGCTCCCGAATTACCGAACCGGAGCTGACGAACCCGGATCATCCGGACCTCCTCCCGGATGTCCGGTTAACCCTGACACTGACTCGCTGAAATTTTGTTTTGGTCATAACTAATTCATCCGGAGTTCGTTTTTGACGTTCTTAGCTCGTTTTGAAGCTATTGACATCCCCCATCCCACAAAAATACCACCAACACCATTTGACACCATCAAAGTTTCGGAATTTTGGCATCTTTGCTAGGGCTTCCACCACATATCCACATTACCACCACCACTTTCCGCAACCTAACCCATTTTTGTTCCCCATAGCATTAGTGGTTGTTGAGTAGTGATTCACGTCTCCTAAGGTGTTTCGGCTACATAGGGACGGTTGCTTCTTCTTCAACCACCACCACCACTTCCACATAACTTGCCCACCATACATTTCGACACCCAACTTAACCCAATTTTGTTTGAGCTTGTTGAGTTGTGGCTTGTGTCTCCTAAGGTGTTTCGGCTACTTAGGGACGGACAACTTCAACTCCGACACGTGTATAGCCCATCATTCCACTTCCGCATTGCCTAGTGCAAAACCACCACCGCTTTCCGCTACCACCATTTTGACATTTGACGTTTGAGATTTGAGTTCACGGTTTTTCCATTTCCTAAGGTGTTTCGGCTACTTAGGGACGAGACTCCATCAGTTTGGTTTCTACATCAAGAACACCGCCAATCATCATCGCCAAGGACGGTAACCTCCATATCATCTTGGTATCGTGGTATCCCTCCATTGTATATTCCCCTTGACATTGCATTGTTAACCCCTAGCCTTACTTTTGCGTTGCTTGCCTATCGAGACTAGCCATTTGAGTATTGCCGGCAACGTTACTTGTGCACATTAGTGATCATACTTCCCATAGTGTACATACCATATCATCGTGGTGCATATATTGCTATCATATCTTGTGTCACAAGTTTGTTCCCGCATATACACAATTGCTATCTTGGTTTGTGCATTGTGCAAAAGTGGCCATAGAAAAAAAAGAAATAAAGCTTTTAAGCAAAAGAGAAAGAGCAAAGAGCTTGTAAGCAAGTGCCATAGCGTCATACCACATTGCATATAAGATTGTCATATCCGATCATCTTGGATCATCTTGAGAGAAACACCGGGAACCATACATAATAGCATACCTGGGATAGAAGTTTATCCATTTTGCATCTTATAGGTTGTGCACAAGTGTCGTATCCGCCTATTGAGCAATCGTGCTAGCGTCTCTCTTGAGTTGTGCAACACGAGCGTTTTCCGTGGATTCCACATTTTGTGCTCATTCCTTGGTTGCACGACCCCATTTATCTATCCGTGTGTGTGTTTCCGTGTGCCATCATTGCTATTGGTCTACTTGTTTCGCTTGCGAATTTGTGAATCTCTTTCAACATTATTGACTCTTGCTAACATTTTGCATTAAATTTTTGTGCCACTATCCTCACCGAGCTCCACCATAAGCTTTACTTGTGTAGGTGTGAGAACCGACAAGGATTGGTACCAATAGTGCTATTTCATTGTCCGCATTTGAGTGAACTTGATTCATTGTCAACATCGGTCAAGGTACATTGGTATAAGTTCTTCTCTTTCTCCCACTCATATTTGCTCGAGTCTTGTGATGGATAGGCAAGGCATTTCCTCTCCGGTCTACGACAACAACGACGGCGTGAACAACTACATCACCAAAGCGTCCATCTTCGATCTACAACAACAAATACAAGGCGCACAATCAAGATTGCGAGAGCGCATCGAGAACATCTCCATCGACATTCATCACTCCGAAGCAAGGAAAAGGGACTACATCGACAAGAAGCTTCCGCACATAAAGAGGAGCAAGATGCAAGGATGGAGGAGATTAGAGCCTTGATCAAGTCTTCTTCCCCTTCGTCATCTTCAAGGCGGCGACATTCAAGCCACAAGTCTTCGGAGCGCACAAACGATGCAAGTGCAAATCATCCTCGTCCACATCTACATGGCAACCACCATCACGTTCGTGATCAACATCGTCATGAAGGGCAAGTCACCTCCAAGCATCATGTGCACGACGACGACGAACGACATCTCTACGAGCTCAAGCACGACAACGACATCATCATCATGAAGATGCTCCACAAGCGCAAATGCACAAGTCCCAACAAGCCCTACTTCACGCCAAGTCAAGCTTCAAGAGCACAAAAGAAGACCGCGAGACGACCACCACCAAGACGGCGCTACGGCTACATCAACCACTTCGGCATCTTCGCCAAGTGTTCTCAAGGCATCTTCGCCTTTGGACGTACGACATCTTCGCCTACTTCCCACGAGTACGCCTACAATCGACTTCATCAAGTCCAAGGCGACCACCTACGAGCGAGGGTGACACTTCCATCTTCGGAAGCCCCCAAGGAAGATGGCCGAGCATGGGAAACTCCCTTCGGTCATGGAGACGAGCTACGAGGTGCCACATCATATGGGCCTCCAACACCAAGACGATGACAAGAAGGTCGAGCAAGGGCCATCCCCTTCGACCACGGCGATAGGAGTTGAGCATGGAGACATTTGCACCTACATCTCTCCGACACCCACATATGTCGAGATGCCCCATTGCCATGTGAGGAGAGCCACCACCACATGAGTGACATGAGTGACTCCACCATACGTGACATTGAGAGCATTTCCTATGAGAGGATGAGTGTGACCACCACTAGCCCCACACATGAGAGCATGCCACACATCCTATGTGAGGTTGAGCGCCATTTGAGTGACTCCACCAACCATATGAGTGAGAGCATCCTTGAGGGAGTGAGTGAGCCACAACACTTAGAGAGTGAGGTAGTTGACACGGCATGTGAGGCCACTATGATTTCTAACGACTTAACCTCTACTCCTAGTGTGTTTTCTTCTTTGGTGCTAGGTCTCCTACATGACGACATGCCTATCCTCGACGAGTCCATCCCTCCAATGGAGACACCGATGGCCATGGTGGACGATGATGCACCCCCCACATGGTTCCATCAAGATGAAGATGACAACGAGTGGATCTTCAACACCTCACCTACAACACATGAGCGACGCTCCAAAGGTAACATAGGTGATGGTGCTTCTCTTGTCCCACTAGTGGACTCTCTTGACATCGATTGCTCCCATGATGTTGACCCACCTATTCCATGCTTCATGCTAGTGAGACTTCTTCATGCCTTGACTTACCTATTTATGATGAATATGATGATGAGCATGTTGAGTTGCCTAGTTGTGATGCTATGCTCCATAGGATATCATGTGAAAATTCTTTTGGTCACATCATGTTTGACAATCCATTGAACTTGTCATATGCTATGAGTGAGATCTCCCATATTGCATCATTCAATCTCAACATAGTAACTATGCATGCCCCATTAAAATAAATCCCATTTGCACTATGGCATAGATGACAAGATGATGGTCATTGGCTTTTGTTTTTCATGTGATGATATTGCCATGCTTCCTTTACATGATTCGCAATTCATCTACTATGCCATGCCATGATCACATAGACCAAATATGCTTTGTTTTGGATGTTGTCAATATTCTCCATGTGATGTTTCTGATAATGCTCATGAGGAGACCCCATAGTTTCCTCATACATATTAGGAGATCTTGATGCATTTCCATACTTTGCATGATTTCCATGATAGTGTACACCATATGCATTCCATGAATAACAATGCTCTAGATATTGCTCGTGATGCATTACACAATTTGAGTCTCCATTATGCTATACATAATAACAAACCTCTCATGATGGATGACATGTTTCTATATCACGCATCTCATTTATTTGAGCATTGGCTATTTAGTGCTAACCAACACATGCACGTGCGCATCATGATGGATGATGTCTACATCTACCACACACACACAATTTTTCCTTTGTCTTTGTTTTGTGTAGGTACTCATGTATACTCGTCAACCTCTCAATCCCAAGAGTTGACAAAACGACCTCTTGAGAGCAACGATGCTTTGGGATCCCGTGGACTATCTTTACAACCGTTCCCTTGCGCAAGGACTACGCGCATCTCTTCTACTTGGCTCTCACACAGCTATGGGCTATTTACCCCTTGTCACCTTATGCCCATACTATTGTGTTCACTTTGCATGTTATGCTTGCTTCTATGCGTTTACCATGCAATTGTGACCCTTGCTTGCATATACCCATGCTTCACCATTATGATACTCCTATGTGTATTTGCATGCTTGGTGGAGATCCTTGTTGCTATTGCCATGTTTATCATGTGCCCCATGCTATTGATGCTTGTTGTGTTGGGAGAGTCATGATGCCCCATTGCTATTTACATATGGTCTCTCGCCAATACATTGATGACATTTTACTCATATCTTGCTTTCATGCTTGTGCTATGACATGTGAATTATTCATGCCCACCATTTGCACACATGACATGCTTGCCATGATTCCTTCTAGTATGTTGCATCTTTGCACTACTAGCTTGCTTGACTTGATCGCTATGATTGCTTGCTTGTTGCATCACCCATGTTCCACTATTACTTGCTTTCTTGGGTTGATGACATATATGCTCATGCCTCTCACTTGATTTGTCATGATCATTGCCTCTTGTCTCCATTAGTTGCATCTCTCATATCACCTTGTATTGAGTGCCAACTTGCTATGCTTATTGATCTTGGAGACTTGGACACTTTACTTGTGATGCATGATTGTTTGATTGAGCCTCTTGTATTTGGTTGTTCTTACATCATATGCCTCCATACTATGAAATGCTCCCTTGTCCTTTCTTATGATGAGCATGATGCATACACTTGTTGGGTATCTTACCACTCGAATGATAGGTTTTGCATGACAGCTAACCTCATTTGTTTTTCCGAGTGTTTGTCATGTTCTTTCATTTTGCAGGATTTACAAGGCGGTAACCTCATGAGACATATTGGTTATGTGAAGGCATACACGATGTGCGACACCAACATTTTCGACATCCTCATAAAGGTGAACTCCTTCTCTTTGAGCCATCCTCAAATATGCATATTGGATGGGTCACTCTTTCATTGTTGTTTCCTTCTTGTTGTCTACATGATACACCTCATGAACGGAGGAGCGACATTGGAGATTGGCTACATGGACCTTAACATTGAGGAGCGCTCGCACTTATTGGATGCACCTTCGGTCTTCCACTCATGCCTCGACATCGATCTTTGGTACACCAACACCTCCATATTTCTTGATTGTGCTCATACATGTCATGCTCGATGGACATTTGATACTCACCACAAGTTTGCACCGTATGCATGGATTGACTCACATTATGCTTGTCTTGTTGCATCTTGTATTCCCATGTCATCCATGATATATGAGCTTGTGCATTTCCTTAGCAAATTTGTTGTGATCTTCCTTGATGGCATATTCATACATCATGATCATATTGTCCACCATCAATGGCATGATAGCTTACACATATTGAGCATTCATTGCCATATTCATGATATTGATGAACCGTCTCACTATGACATCATTTTGCACCGTGGTTGCATTGATCATATTTACAACACATTTGTGTGCACAATGATTGAATTTCCTCCCATGAATGCTTTGCATCTCATTCTAGATCATCTTGATAAGCTTCATGCGCTTTGTCACGGCCAATCTTGCCGCACGGACTCATTGTTGCATGACGGACACTTTGTGTGCACTAACCATGGTATTTCCGAGTGTTGTTTGTGTTTGTGTCTTTTGCACGTATACCAATCCGGCTACACCATACTTGGATTGCGCCATGCCTTCAACTTCGTCCAACTACAAGTCTGTCCACGACAACCGTTTCCGTGGTGATGAGGATCACGATTTGAGGTCGGATCTTTCACAAGGGGGGGGGAGATGATGCGGAGCATCCCACGTTCATCCCCATGTACACTCCGACTACTCTCCAAGCCCTAAGGATACATAAGATGAGACCTCGACTATGCGCCATTGGACACAAGGTGAATTCAGTCTTCTTCGAACCGTCACTTTTCGCATGCGAGACATGGCTACTACCTCATGCATGGACCTTGCATATACTCAGGTACAACCAAGATGATCATGGAGAATCCAAGGACCAAGGCCAAGCAAGGAAGAGGAGAAGGAAGAAGAAGACGGAGCGGCTGCAGGAGCCAGGCCGGACATCCGGACCGCCGTCCGGATCATCCGGGCTCAGCCGGATCATCCGGGTCCCCCTCCGGATCATCCGGATAATTGCGTCCGAAGACACCCGAAGGCCTCATGTGAAGCCGGATCATCCGGGCCCCATCCCGGATCATCCGGACGACGGCCTGATCATCCGGACCCTCATCCGGATCATCCGGCCTTGCCTACGCGCATTACTTGGTCGAGGCCTGTGTAGCCTTCGCCCCTCACTTACCCCTTCATGGCTTAGCACTATAAATAGACCTCCTCCTCCCCCATTTTGAGGGTTAGCATTGGTTTAGCTCATATTTTGTGTGAGAGCCTGCTCATCCACTTGGTTACTCTCCTCGGAGCTCACGACCTCTTCAGAGAAGATCCCCAAGCGGATTCAAGACCCCTTCAAGGAAGACAATCAAGACTCCTCACGGAAAGAACGGACTACCTTTGTATCTTTCCTTGTTGATTTTGAATCTTGTGCTACCTTATGTGTTCGGTGATCTAGCCTTGTGTATTGTTTACTTGTCGGTTGAGTGATTCTCTTGTTTCTCCCCGTGATTTCCTCGTGTTCTTCCGCGCGTTCTTCGTGTTTCCCCCGTAGGATCCTCTCCAAACGTGAAAGATCAGCCCCTAGGGTTCCGCCCTACATTCATCTGGTATCATGAGCCACGTTGATCACGTTTTTGGAGCCCCTACCCTTTGTTTTCTAGCTTGATTTTGTTGATTTCATCCTAAATCCGAAAATCCCCATCAAAAATAGCCCCCAAAATTTTTGTGATTTGTTGGTTTGATGATATTTTGTTGATTTTGATCCGTGGATTTGCTTGGTTTCAAGTGGATCTAGCATCTTCCCAAGTTTCCCCACCTTCCATCCACGAAATCCATCAAAATTTGCCCTGAAAATCATCCATTTTCACCCAAAAATTCGTCCCCGAGAGGAAACCCCGAGCAGTTTGACCTGCCTGGATCATCGGACCTTCTCCCGGATCGTCCGGACACCTCCCGGATCAGCTGGACCCTCTCCCGGACGTCCGGATAACCCACGCTCCCCGAATTACCGAACCGGAGCTGACGAACCCGGATCATCCGGACCTCCTCCCGGATGCCGGTTAACCCTGACACTGACTCGGCTGAAATTTTGTTTCGGCCATAACTAATTCATCCGAACTCCGTTTTTGACGTTCTTTAGCTCGTTTTGAAGCTATTGACATCCCCCATCCCACAAAAATACCACCAACATCATTTGACTCCATCAAATTTTTGAAAATTTGGCAAGTTTGCCTAGGCCATCCACCATATCATCCGCATAGCCACCACCGACTTCCGCAACCTAACCCATTTTGTTCCATATAGCATTAGTGGTTGTTTGAGTAGTGACTTGAGTCTCCTAAGGTGTTTCGACTACTTAGGGATGATTGCTTCTTCATCAACCACCACCACCACTTCCGCATAGACGTGCCCACCATACATTTCGACCCCCAACTTAACCCAATTTTGTTTGAGTTGTGGCTTGTGTCTCCTAAGGTGTTTCGACTACTTAGGGACGAAAACTTCAACTCCGACTCGTGTATATCCCATCATTCCACTTCCACATTGCCTAGTGCAAAACCACCACGGCATTCCCGCTACCACCATTTTGACATTTGACGTTTGAGATTTTGAGTTCACGGTTTTTCCGTTTCCTAAGGTGTTTCGGCTACTTAGGGACGAGACTCCATCATCTTGGTTTCTACATCAAGAACACCGCCACTCATCATCGCCAAGGACGGTAACCTCCATATCATCTTGGTATCGTGGTATCCCTCCATTGTATATTCCCTTGCCATTGCATTGTTAACCCCTAGCCTTACTTTTGCGTTGCTTGCCTATCGAGACTAGCCATTTGAGTATTGCCGGCAACGTTACTTGTGCACATTAGTGATCATACTTCCATTGCATACATACCATATCATATTGGTATCATCGTGCTATCATATCTTGTGTCACAAGTTTGTTCCCGCATATACACAATTGCTATCTTGGTTTGTGCATTGTGCAAAAGTGGCCATAGAAAAAAAGAGAAATAAAGCTTTTAAGCAAAAGAGAAAGAGAGCAAAGAGCTTGTAAGCAAGTGCCATAGCATCATACCACATTGCACATAAGATTGTCATATCCGATCATCTTGGATCATCTTGAGAGAACCACCGGGAACCATACATACATAGCATACTTGGGATAGAAGTTTATCCATTTTGCATCTTATAGGTTGTGCACAAGTGTCGTATCCGCCTATTGAGCAATCGTGCTAGCGTCTCTCTTGAGTTGTGCAACACGAGTGTTTTCCGTGGATTCCACATTTTGTGCTCATTCCTTGGTTGCACGACCCCATTTATCTATCCGTGTGTGTGTTTCCGTGTGCCACATCATTGCTATTGGTCTACTTGTTTCACTTGCGAATTTGTGAATCTCTTTCAACATTATTGACTCTTGCTAACATTTTGCATTAAATTTTTGTGCCACTATCCTCACCGAGCTCCACTATAAGCTTTACTTGTGTAGGTGTGAGAACCGACAAGGATTGGTACCAATAGTGCTATTTCATTGTCCGCATTTGAGTGAACTTGATTCATTGTCAACATCGGTCAAGGTACATTGGTATAAGTTCTTCTCTTTCTCCCACTCATATTTGCTCGAGTCTTGTGATGGATAGGCAAGGCATTTCCTCTCCGGTCTACGACAATAATGACGGCGTGAACAACTACATCACCAAAAGGTCCATCTTCGGACTACAACACGAAATGCAAGGAGCACAATCCACCTTGCAAGAGCGCATCGAGAACCTCTCCATCGACATTCATCTCTCCGAAGCAAGGAAAAGGGACTACATCGACAACAAGCTTGCCGCACAAAAGGAGGAGCAAGATGCGAGGATGGAAGAGATTCAGGCCTTGATCAAATCTTCTTCCACTTCATCATGCTCAAGATGACGACGGTCAAGCCACAAGTCTTCGGAGCGCAAAAAAGATGCAAGTGCAAATCGTCCTCGTCCACATCTACATGGCGACCACCATCACGTTCGTGATCAACATCGTCATGAAGGGAAAGTCACCTCCAAGCATCATCTGCACGACGACGACGAACGCCAAGGAGCTCGAGCACGACAACGAGACCTCGACTATGCGCCATTGGACACAAGGTGAATTCACTCCTCTTCGAACCGTCACTTTCCGCATGTGAGACATGGCTACTACCTCATGCATGGACCTTGCATATACTCAGGTACAACCGAGATGATCATGGAGAATCCAAGGACCAAGGCCAAGCATGGAAGAGGAGAAGGAAGAAGAAGACCGCGAGATGACCACCACCAAGACGGCGCTACGGCTACATCAACCACTTTGGCATCTTCGCCAAGTTTCTCAAGGCATCTTCGCCTTTGGACGTACGACATTTTCGCCTACTTCCCACGAGTACGCCTACATCAACTTCATCAAGTCCAAGCCGACCACCTACGAGCGAGGGTGACACTTCCATCTTTGGAAGCCCCTCAAGGAAGATGGCCGAGCATGGTAAACTCCCTTCGGTCATGGAGACGAGCTATGAGGTGCCACCTCATATGGGCCTCCAACAACAAGACGACGACGAGAAGGTCGAGCAAGGGCCATCCCCTTCGACCACGGCGATAGGAGTTGAGCATGGAGACATTTGCACCTACATATCTCCGACACCCACATATGTCGAGATGCCCCAAGTGCCATGTGAGGAGAGCCACCACCACATGAGTGACATGAGTGACTCCACCATACGTGACATTGAGAGCATTTCCTATGAGAGGATGAGTGTGATCACCACTAGGCCCACACATGAGAGCATGCCACACATCCTATGTGAGGTTGATCGCCATTTGAGTGACTCCACCAACCATATGAGTGAGAGCACCCTTGAGGGAGTGAGTGAGCCACAACACTTAGTGAGTGAGGTAGTTGACACGGCATGTGAGGCCACTATGATTTCTAATGACTTAACCTCTACTCCTAGTGTGTTTTCTTCTTTGGTGCTAGGTCTCCTACATGACGACATGCCTACCCTCGACGAGTCAATCCCTCCAATGGGAAAACCGATGGCCATGGTGGACGATGATGCACCCCCACATGGTTCCATCAAGATGAAGATGACAACGAGTGGATCTTCAACACCTCACCTACAACACATGAGCGATGCTCCAAAGGTAACATAGGTGATGGTGCTTCTCTTGTCCCACTAGTGGACTCATCTTGACATCGATTGCTCCCATGATGTTGACCCACCTATTGCCATGCTTCATGCTAGTGAGACTTCTTCATGCCTTGACTTACCTATTTATGATGAATATGATGATGAGCATGTTGAGTTGCCTAGTTGTGATGATATGCTCCATAGGATATCATGTGAAAATTCTTTTGGTCACATCATGTTTGACAACCATTGAACTTGTCATATGCTATGAGTGAGATCTCCCATATTGCATCATTACAATCTCAACATAGTAACTATGCATGCCCCATTAAAATCAATCCCATTTGCACTTATGGCATAGATGACGAGATGATGGTCATTGGCTTTTGTTTTTCATGTGATGATATTGCCATGCTTCCTTTACATGGTTTGTGCAATTCATCTACTATGCCATGCCATGATCACATTGTTTGGATATGCATTGTTTACCATGTTGTCCATTTTCTCCATATTATGCTTTCGATATTGCTCATGAGGAGACCCCCATAGTTTCCTCATACATATTAGGAGATCTTGATGCATTTCATACTTTGCATGCTTCCCATGATAGTGTACACCATATGCATTCCATGAATAACAATGCTCTAAATATTGCTCGTGATGCATTACACAACTTGAGTCTCCATTATGCCATACATAATAACAAACCTCTCATGATGGATCACATGTTTCTATATCACGCATCTCATTTATTTGAGCATTGGCTATTTAGTGCTAACCAACACATGCACGTGCGCATCATGATGGATGATGTGTACATCTACCACACACACACAATTTTTCCTTTGTCTTTGTTTTGTGTAGGTACTCATGTATACTCGTCAACCTCTCAATCCCAAGAGTTGACGAAACGACCTCTTGAGAGCAACGATGCTTTGGGATCCCGTGGACTATCTTTACAACCGTTCCCTTCGCGCAAGGACTACGCGCATCTCTTCTACTTGGCTCTCACACAGCTATAGGCTATTTACCCCTTGTCACCTTATGCCCATACTATTGTGTTCACTTTGCATGTTATGCTTGCTTCTATGCCTTTACCATGCAATTGTGACCCTTGCTTGCATATACCGATGCTTCACCGTTATGATACTCCTATGTGTATTTGCATGCTTGGTGGAGATCCTTGTTGCTATTGCCATGTTTATCATGTGCCCCATGCTATTGATGCTTGTTGTGTTGGGAGAGTCATGATGCCCCATTGCTATTTACATATGGTCTCTAGCCAATACATTGATGACATTTTACTCATATCTTGCTTTCATGCTTGTGCTATGACATGTGAATTATTCATGCCCATCATTTGCACACATGACATGCTTGGCATGATTCCTTCTAGTATGTTGCATCTTTGCACTACTAGCTTGCTTGACTTGATCGCTATGATTGCTTGCTTGGTTGCATCACCCATGTTCCACTATTACTTGCTTTCTTGGGTTGATGACATATATGCTCATGCCTCTCACTTGATTTGTGATGATCATTGCCTCTTGTCTCCATTGGTTGCATCTCTCATATCACCTTGTATTGAGTGCCAACTTGCTATGCTTATTGATCTTGGAGACTTAGACACTTTACTTGTGATGCATGATTGTTTGATTGAGCCTCTTGTATTTGGTTGTTCTCACATCATATGCCTCCATACTATGAAATGCTCCCTTGTCCTTTCTTATGTTGAGCATGATGCATACACTTGTTGGGTATATTACCACTCGAATGATAGGTTTTGCATGACAGCTAACCTCATTTGTTTTTCCGAGTGTTTGTCATGTTCTTTCATTTTGCAGGATTTACAAGGCGGTAACCTCATGAGACATATTGGTTATGTGAAGGCATACACGATGTGCGACACCAACATTTTCGACATCCTCATAAAGGTGAACTCCTTCTCTTTGAGCCATCCTCAAATATGCATATTGGATGGGTCACTCTTTCATTGTTGTTTCCTTCTTGTTGTCTACATGATACACCTCATGAACGGAGGAGCGACATTGGAGATTGGCTACATGGACCTTAACATTGAGGAGCGCTCGCACTTATTGGATGCACCTTCGGTCTTCCACTCATGCCTCGACATCGATCTTTGGTACACCAACACCTCCATATTTCTTGATTGTGCTCATACATGTCATGCTCGATGGACATTTGATACTCACCACAAGTTTGCACCGTATGCATGGATTGACTCACATTATGCTTGTCTTGTTGCATCTTGTATTCCCATGTCATCCATGATATATGAGCTTGTGCATTTCCTTAGAAAATTTGTTGTGATCTTCCTTGATGGCATATTCATACATCATGATCATATTGTCCACCATCAATGGCATGATAGCTTACACATATTGAGCATTCATTGCCATATTCATGATATTGATGAACCGTCTGACTATGACATCATTTTGCACCGTGGTTGCATTGATCATATTTACAACATATTTGTGTGCACAATGATCGCATTTCCTCCCATGAATGCTTTGCATCTCATTGTAGATCATCTTGATAAGCTTCATGCGCTTTGTCACGGCCAATCTTGCCGCACGGACTCATCGTTGCATGACGGACACTTTGTGTGCACTAACCATGGTATTTCCGAGTGTTGTTTGTGTTTGTGTCTTTTGCATGTATACCACTCCGGCTACACCTTGGAATACTTGTATTGCGCCATGCCTTCAACTTCGTCCAACTACAAGTCCGTCCACAACAACCGTTTCCATGGTGATGAGGATCACGATCCGAGGTCGGATCTTTCACAAGGGGGGGGGGGAGATGATGCGGAGCATCCCACGTTCATCCCCATGTACACTCCGACTACTCCCCAGGCCCTAAGGATACATAAGATGAGACCTCGACTATGCGCCATTGGACACAAGGTGAATTCACTCCTCTTCGAACCGTCACTTTCCGCATGTGAGACATGGCTACTACCTCATGCATGGACCTTGCATATACTCAGGTACAACCGAGATGATCATGGAGAATCCAAGGACCAAGGCCAAGCATGGAAGAGGAGAAGGAAGAAGAAGACGGAGCGGCTGCAGGAGCCAGGCCGGACATCCGGACCGCCGTCCGGATCATCCGGGCTCAGCCGGATCATCTGGGTCCCCCTCCGGATCATCCGGATAATTGCGTCCGAAGACACCCGAAGGCCTCATGTGAAGCCGGATCATCCGGGCCCCCTCCCGGATCATCCGGACGACGGCCGGATCATCCGGACCCCCATCCGGATCATCCGGGCCTTGCCTGCGTGCAACGTTTCGGGCCGAGGCCCGTGTACCCCTTCGCCCTCACTTACCCCTTCGTGGCTTAGCACTTTAAATAGACCTCCTCCTCCCCATTTTGAGGGTTAGCGTTGATTTAGCTCAAGTTAGAGATAGAGCTTCGCTCATCCATCGGATCTCCTCCTCGTGAGAGACCGCGGCCTCTTCGGAGTAGATCCTATCGGATTCAAGACCCCCATCGTGGGAAGAACCCCTTGTGGATTCAAGCCCTCCTCACGGAGAAGATCGGTTACCTCTGTATCCTTACCTTTGTTGACTTTGGATCTCGTGTATCTCTTTGTGTTCTTTGATCTAGCACTTGTGTGACCAATTCCTTGTTGGTTGAGTGTTTTCCCTCGTTCCTCCCCGTGATTTCCTTCGTGTTCTTCCGCTTGTTCTTCGTGTCTCCCCGTAGGATCCACTCCAAACGTGAAAGATCGACGCTATAGGGTTCCACCCTACATCATCTTGGTATCATGAGCCACGTTGATCACGTTTTTGGAGCCCCTACCCTTTGTTTTCTAGCTTGACTTTGTTGTTTTCGTCCTAAATCCGAAAATCCCCACCAAAAATAGCCCCCAAATTTTTTTGTGATTTGTTGGTTTGATAATGTTTTGTTGATTTTGATCCGTGGATTTGCTTGGTTTCAAGTGGATCTAGCATCTCCCCAAGTTTCCCCACCTTCCATCCACGAAATCTCCTCAAATTTTGCCCCGAAAATCATCCATTTCTGCCAAAAATTTCGTCCCCGAGATGAAATCCCGAGCAGTTTGACCTGCCCGGATCATCTGGACACATCCCGGATCAGCTGGACCCTCTCCTGGACGTCCGGATAACCCACGCGCCCGAATTCCCGAACCGGAGCTGACGAATCCGGATCATCCGGAAGTACTCCCGGGTCATCCGGACCAAGCCCGGATCATCCGGACCTCCTCCCGGATGTCCGGTTAACCCTGAAACTGACACGGACAGATTTTTGTTTCGGCCATAACTAATTCATCCGAACTCCGTTTTTGACGTTCTTTAGCTCGTTTTGAAGCTATTGACATCCCCCATCCCACAAAAATACCACCAACATCATTTGACTCCATCAAATTTTTGAAAATTTGGCAAGTTTGCCTAGGCCATCCACCATATCATCCGCATAGCCACCACCGACTTCCGCAACCTAACCCATTTTGTTCCATATAGCATTAGTGGTTGTTTGAGTAGTGACTTGAGTCTCCTAAGGTGTTTCGGCTACTTAGGGACGATTGCTTCTTCATCAACCACCACCACCACTTCCGCATAGATGTGCCCACCATACATTTCCACCCCAACTTAACCCAATTTTGTTTGAGTTGTGGCTTGTGTCTCCTAAGGTGTTTCGGCTACTTAGGGACGGAAACTTCAACTCCGACTCGTGTATATCCCATCATTCCACTTCCACATTGCCTAGTGCAAAACCACCACGGCATTCCCGCTACCACCATTTTGACATTTGACGTTTGAGATTTTGAGTTCACGGTTTTTCCGTTTCCTAAGGTGTTTCGGCTACTTAGGGACGAGACTCCATCATCTTGGTTTCTACATCAAGAACACCGCCACTCATCATCGCCAGGACGGTAACCTCCATATCATCTTGGTATCGTGGTATCCCTCCATTGTATATTCCCTTGCCATTGCATTGTTAACCCCTAGCCTACTTTTGCGTTACTTGCCTATCGAGACTAGCCATTTGAGTATTGCCGGCAACGTTACTTGTGCACATTAGTGATCATACTTCCCATAGCATACATACCATATCATGTGGTCATATATTGCTATCATATCTTGTGTCACAAGTTTGTTCCCGCATATACACAATTGCTATCTTGGTTTGTGCATTGTGCAAAGTGGCCATAGAAAAAAAAGAGAAATAAAGCTTTTAAGCAAAAGAGAAAGAGAGCAAAGAAGCTTGTAAGCAAGTGCCATAGCATCATACCACATTGCACATAAGATTGTCATATCCGATCATCTTGGATCATCTTGAGAGAACACCGGGAACCATACATACATAGCATACTTGGGATAGAAGTTTATCCATTTTGCATCTTATAGGTTGTGCACAAGTGTCGTATCCGCCTATTGAGCAATCGTGCTAGCGTCTCTCTTGAGTTGTGCAACACGAGCGTTTTCCGTGGATTCCACATTTTGTGCTCATTCCTTGGTTGCACGACCCCATTTATCTATCCGTGTGTGTGTTTCCGTGTGCCATCATATTGCTATTGGTCCATTTGTTTCACTTGCGAATTTGTGAATCTCTTTCAACATTATTGACTCTTGCTAACATTTTGCATTAAATTTTTGTGCCACTATCCTCACCGAGCTCCACCATAAGCTTTACTTGTGTAGGTGTGAGAACCGACAAGGATTGGTACCAATAGTGCTATTTCATTGTCCGCATTTGAGTGAACTTGATTCATT
Source organism: Triticum aestivum (assembly GCF_018294505.1). Classification (NCBI taxonomy): domain Eukaryota; kingdom Viridiplantae; phylum Streptophyta; class Magnoliopsida; order Poales; family Poaceae; genus Triticum; species Triticum aestivum. Next base: position 639,782,150 of record NC_057798.1, on the reverse strand, counting down.
GTCAACATCGGTCAAGGTACATTGGTATAAGTTCTTCTCTTTCTCCCACTCATATTTGCTCGAGTCTTGTGATGGATAGGCAAGGCATTTCCTCTCCGGTCTACGACAACAACGACGGCGTGAACAACTACATCACCAAAGCGTCCATCTTCGATCTACAACGACAAATGCAAGGAGCACAATCAAGATTGCGAGAGCGCATCGAGAACATCTCCATCGACATTCATCACTCCGAAGCAAGGAGAAGGGACTACATTGACATGAAGCTTGCCGCACATAAAGAGGAGCAAGATGCAAGGATGGAGGAGATTTGGACCTTGCTCAAGTCTACTTCCCCTTCATCATCTTGAAGGCGGCGACATTCAAGGCACAAGTCTTTGGAGCACGAAAAACGATGCAAGTGAAAATCGTCCTCGTCCACATCTACATGGCGACCACCATCACGTTCGTGATCAACATCGTCATGAAGGGCAAGTCACCTCCAAGCATCATGTGCACGACGACAACGAACGCAAAGGAGCTCAAGCACGACAATGACATCATCATCATGAAGATGCTCCACAAGCACAAATGCACAAGTCCCAACAAGCCCTACTTCACGCCAAGTCAAAGCTTCATAAGCACAAGAGAAGACCGCGAGATGACCACCACCAAGATGGCGCTACGGCTACAAAACTCACTTTGGCATCTTCGCCAAGTGCTATCAAGGCATCTTCGCCTTTGGACGTACGGCATCTTCGCCTACTTCCCACGTGTACGCCTACATCGACTTCATCAAGTCCAAGGCGACCACCTACAAGTGAGGGTGACAATTCCATCTTCGGAAGCCCTCCAAGGAAGATGGCCGAGCATGGGAAATTCCCTTCGGTCATGGAGACGAGCTACGAGGTGCCACATCATATGGGCCTCCAACACCAAGACGGCGACAAGACGGTCGAGCAAGGGCCATCCCCTTCAACCACGGCGACGAGCGCGAACCTCTTCAACAACATGAAGACTACGCCCACATTGGACTCCTCCTCCGAGTCAAGCTACGCGACCGCGCATGGAGACATCTGCACAAACATCTCTCCGACACCCACATATGAAGAGATGCCCCAAGTGCCATGTGAGGAGAGCCACCACATATGAGTGACATGAGTGACTCCACTATACATGACACTGAGAGCATTTCCTATGAGAGGATGAGTGTGACCACCACTAGCCCCACACATGAGAGCATGCCACACATCCTATGTGAGGTTGAGCGCCATTTGAGTGACTCCACCAACCATATGAGTGAGAGCACCCTTGAGGGAGTGAGTGAGCCACAACACTTAGTGAGTGAGGTAGTTGACACGGCATGTGAGGCCACTATGATTTCTAATGACTTAACCTCTACTCCTAGTGTGTTTTCTTCTTTGGTGCTAGGTCTCCTACATGACGACATGCCTACCCTCGACGAGTCAATCCCTCCAATGGGAAAACCGATGGCCATGGTGGACGATGATGCACCCCCCACATGGTTCCATCAAGATGAAGATGACAACGAGTGGATCTCAACCACCTCACCTACAACACATGAGCCATGCTCCAAAGGTAACATAGGTGATGGTGCTTCTCTCATCCCACTAGTGGACTCTCTTACTAATGATTGCTTCCATGATGTTGACCCACCTATTACCATGCTTCATGCTAGTGAAACTTCTTCATGCCTTGACTTACCTATTTATGATGAATATGATGATGAGCATGTTGAGTTGCCTAGTTGTGATGCTATGCTCCATAGGATATCATGTGAAAATTCTTTTGGTCACATCATGTTTGACAATCCATTGAACTTGTCATATGCTATGAGTGAGATCTCCCATATTGCATCATTACAATCTCAACATAGTAACTATGCATGCCCCATTAAAATCAATCCCATTTGCACTTATGGCATAGATGACGAGATGATGGTCATTGGCTTTTGTTTTTCATGTGATGATATTGCCATGCTTCCTTTACATGATTTGCGCAATTCATCTACTATGTCATGCCATGATCACATTGTTCCAAATATGCTTTGTTTTGGATGTTGTCAATATTCTCCACTGATGTTCCTACTAATGCTCATGAGGAGACCCCCATAGTTTCCTCATACATATTAGGAGATCTTGATGCATTCCATACTTTGCATGATTCCCATGATTGTGTGCACCATATGCATTCCCATGAACAACAATGCTTTAGATATTTCTCATGATGCCATTACACAACTTGAGTCTCCATTATGCCATACATAATAACAAACCTCTCATGATGGATCACATGTTCTATATCACGCATCTCATTATTTGAGCATTGGCTATTTAGTGATAACCAACACATGGACGTGCGCATCATGATGGATGATGTGTACATCTACCACACACACAATTTTTCCTTTGTCTTTGTTTTGTGTAGGTACTCATGTATACTCGTCAACCTCTCAATCCCAAGAGTTGACGAAACGACCTCTTGAGAGCAATGATGCTTTGGGATCCCGTGGACTATCTTTACAACCGTTCCCTTCGCGCAAGGACTACGCGCATCTCTTCTACTTGGCTCTCACACAGCTATGGGCTATTTACCCCTTGTAACCTTATGCCCATACTATTGTGTTCACTTTGCATGTTATGCTTGCTTCTATGCGTTTACCATGCAATTGTGACCCTTGCTTGCATATACCCATGCTTCACCATTATGATACTCCTATGTGTATTTGCATGCTTGGTGGAGATCCTTGTTGCTATTGCCATGTTTATCATGTGCCCCATGCTATTGATGCTATTTTTCTCATATCTTGCTTTCATGCTTGTGCTATGTCATGTCCATTACTCATGCCCACTATTTGCACACATGACATGCTTGCCATGATTCCTTCTAGTACGTTGCATCTTTGCACTACTAGCTTGCTTGACTTGATTGCTATGATTGCTTGCTTGGTTGTATCACCCATGTTCCACTATCACTTGCTTTCTTGGGTTGATGACATATATGCTCATGCCTCTCACTTGATTTGTCATGATCAATGTCTCTTGTCTCCATTAGTTGCATCTCTCAAATCACCTTGTATTGAGTTTAACCATACTATGCTTATTGATCCTAGAGACTTTGAAACCTTACTTGTGATGCATGCTTGTTTGATTGAGCCTATTGCATTTGGTTGTTCTTGCATCTTATGCCTTCATACTATGAAATGCTCCCTTGTCCTTTCTTATGATGAGCATGATGCATACACTTGTTTGGTATCTTACCACACGAATGATAGGTTTTGCACTTTCGCTAACCTATTTGTTTTTCCGAGTGTTTATCATGTTATTTCATTTTGAAGGATTCACAAGGCGGTACGATCACGAGACATTTTGGTTATGTCAAGGCATACAAGATGCGCAACTGCATCATCCTTGAGACACTCCTAAAGGTGAACTCCTTCTCTTTGAGCCATCCTCAAATGCGCATATTGGATGGGTCACTCTTTCATTGTTGTTTTCTTCTTATTGTCTACATGATACATCTCGTGAATGGAGGAGCAACACTGGAGATTGGCTACATGGACCTTCACATTGAGGGGCGCTCGCACTTATTGGATGCACCTTCAAAACTCCACTCATGCCTCGACATCGAGCTTTGGTACACCAACACCTCCATATTTGTTGATTGTGCTCATACATGTCATGCTCGATGGACTTATCATACTCACCACAAGTTTGCACCCTATGCATGGATTGACTCACATTATGATTGCCTTGTTGCATCTAGTATTCCCATGTCATCCATGATATATGAGCTTGTGCATTTCCTTAGCAAATTTGTTGTGATATTCCTTGATGGCATATTCATACATAATGATCATATTGTCCACCATCAATTGCATGATAACATACACATGTTGAGCATCCATTGCCATATTCATGCTATTGATAAACCGTCTCACTATGACATCATTTTGCACCGTGGTTGCATTGATCATATATACAACACATTTGTGTGCACAATGATTGCATTTCCTCCCATGAATGCTTTGCATCTCATTCTAGATCATCTTGATAAGCTTCATGTGTTTTGTCACGACCAATCTTGCCGCACGGACTCATTCTTACATGATGGACACTTTGTGTGCGCTAACCATTGTATTTCCGAGTGTTGCTTGTGTTTGCTCTTTTGCACGTATACGAATCCGGCTACACCATACTTGGATTGCGCCATGCCTTCAACTTCGTCCAACTACAAGTCTGTCCACGACAAACCGTTTTTCCGTGGTGATGAGGATCACGATCCGAGGTCGGATCTTTCACAAGGGGGGGAGATGATGCGGAGCATCCCACGTTCATCCCCATGTACACTCCGACTACTCCCAAGCCCTGAGGATACATAAGATGAGACCTCGACTATGCGCCATTGGACACAAGGTGAATTCACTCTTCTTCGAACCGTCACTTTCCGCATGTGAGACATGGCTACTACCTCATGCATGGACCTTGCATATACTCAGGTACAACAAGATGATCATGGAAATCCAAGGACCAAGGCAAGCAAGGAAGAGGAGAAGGAAGAGAAGAACGGAGCGCTGCAGGAGCCAGGCCGGACATCCGGACCGCCGTCCGGATCATCCGGGCTTAGCCGGATCATCCGGGTCCCCCTTCGGATCATCCGGATAATTGCATCCGAAGACACCCGAAGGCCTCATGTGAAGCCGGATCATTCGGGCCCCCTCCCGGATCATCCGGACGACAGCTGGATCATCCGGACCCCCATCCGGATCATCCGGGCCTTGCCTGCGTGCAACGTTTCGGGCTGAGGCCCGTGTACCCCTTCGCCCTCACTTATCCCTTCATGGCTTAGCACTTTAAATAGACCTCCTCCTCCCCATTTTGAGGGTTAGCATTGATTTAGCTCAAGTTAGAGATAGAGCTTCGCTCATCCATCGGATCTCCTCCTCGTGAGAGACCGCGGCCTCTTCGGAGTAGATCCTATCGGATTCAAGACCCCCATCGTGGGAAGATCCCCTTGTGGATTCAAGCCCTCCTCACGGAGAAGATCGGTTACCTTTGTATCCTTACCTTTGTTGACTTTGGATCTCATGTATCTCTTTGTGTTCTTCGATCTAGCACTTGTGTGACCAATTCCTTGTTGGTTGAGTGTTTTCCCTCGTTCCTCCCCGTGATTCCCTCGTGTTCTTCCGTGCGTTCTTCGTGTTTCCCCGTAGGATCCACTCAAAACGTGAAAGATCGTCACCATAGGGTTCCACCCTACATCACTTTCTCAACTTCCTCAGTTCAATTTCTTCAGTCTGTCCATCTTCTTTCTTGTGTTATCCTGTGTTTACGCTTTTTGTACTCTGTGTGTGTCTTCATCTCGCCATGATGACTATGCTAGTATTCTGTTATGTTTACTTCTGAGTACTTATTCCGCTGCAATTAGTTCTTCAGTTAGGAATTTCCTCACCAGCAAATTCCTCAATGAAGAATTCATAAAAATCGCCTATTCACCCCCCCTCTAGTCGATATAACGCACTTTCAATTGGTATCAGAGCGAGGTACTCCCTTGTTCTGTGTGATTTTGGTTTAACCGCCTGGAGTTTTAGTTATGTAGACCGCAGGTATGATCAAGGTCTCTGCTGGGTGTCCTACCTTCGATGGAACGGACGATCCCTACTGGAAGAACAAGATGCGAATGCACCTTGAGGCAATTGACAATGATCTCTGGTATGTTGTGGAAAATGGTGTTCCCACAGTCTCACCCTCTCTGAACGCTACTGATTTTAAGAGATTCAAGCAACTCAATTCTCAAGCGAAGACTATCATATGTTGTCATCTGAGCAAAGGACAGTATGGAAGAGTGAGTGCTTTGGAAACTGCTAAGCTTATCTGGGATAGGCTGTCCAAAGTGAATGAAGGAGTCTCAACTCAACGTGACTCTAGTGTTGACGTTCTTCGCAATCTCTTCAACCGCTTCAAAAGACTCGATAATGAAAATGTTTAGCAAACCTTCGATCACCTCACTGACATCTCAAATGAGCTTCAAGCGCTTGGCGCCACTGACATCACTGACCATGAGGTAGTGAAGAAATTGCTGAGATCGCTAGATTCCTCATTTGACACTTTGGCACTGATGATTCAAGAGCGCGCTGACTACAAGTCACTTGATCCCGCTGATATCCTCGAGAGGCTAAACACTCATGAGTTCCAGCTTGCTGAGAAGAGAGATCTCTACGATTCGAGCTATGGCAGATCACGTGCTTTGAAGGCCAAGGTAGTCTCTGAGTCTGAAGATGAAGACTCTGCTAGCAGCCTTGGTGACCCTGAAGAATTGAGCCAGGAACTTGCACTGCTCGTGAAGAAATTTCAGAAGTTCTCAAGACGTGGTCGCTTTGGAAAACCCTCAAGGAGCAATGATTCCTCATCCAGTGACTACAAGAAGAGGCTATGCCACAAATGCAAAAAAAACCTGGTCACTACATCCAAGATTGTCCTCAGTGGGATAAGGAATCAAAGAAGAAGAAATACAAGGATTACAGTTCTGATGACGCAAAGAAGAAGAAGAAATCTTCAAAGTCTTCATCATCAAAATCCTCGAGGTCTTCATCTCACAAGAAGAGCAGCTCCAAGAAGGCTCGGGCATTCATTGGCAAGGAAATGGACTCTGAGGCTGAATCTGAGGAACATGAGGACGAGGAGGCATCTGAGGAGTCAGAGTCTGGTGTGGCGAGCCTAGCTCTTGCTACTGCATTCGTCAACAAGTCTATCTTCAACTCTGAAGAAAACGACTCCACCAACAAGGCTGATGAAGGCAATGATGACTACGCTCCCACCTATTGCTTCATGGCAAAGGGTGCCAAGGTAACTAAATACGCCTCCTCTGACTCTAGTGAGGATGAATCTGATGAAAATCTCAAGCCCAACTACTCTAAACTTGCTAAAATTGCTGTGAAACAACAAAAGGCCTTTGAAAAGGTTCAAAACATGCTAGACAAAAGTGATGATATGTTGGGTGAAGAAATGGATCGCACTAAAACCTTGACTGAAAATCTTCAGAGACTTCAGTCCAGGTTTGACAACCTTCAAGGTCATCATAACACTCTCTTATCTGATCACGAGAAGCTTTCTTATGAATTTCTTCAAAGAAAGAAAGATCTTGAAAAGCTAAGAGTGGATTATGAAGATCTTCAGAAGGAGCGCGATTCATTACTTGCTCAACAAATCAGCACTACCCAGGAAGAATTTGTTCCTCCATGTCTGAAGTGCATTGAATGAGAAACTGCTAATTTTTCACCTGAATGTTCAAATGCTTCTAATGCTACAAATTCTTCATATGTCTCTGCTGTCACTAATTCCTCATCTGAGGACAATGCAAGTATCACTGATGACGCAGGGCTGAAGGAATTGTACGTGACAGGCATGTACAAAAGCCTCAAAGGGCATCAGACTCTTTGTGATGTGCTCAAAAAGCAGATCCTCAACAGAAACCATAGGAAAGATGGTATTGCCTTTGAGAGGAAACTCAATGCTGATGGAACATACTGGAAGCCTGAACAGTACCCCAAAACCTCATGGGTTGCTGCAAAGGGACCTCCAGTTGATCCATCCAACTTATCTGGATTTACATGTGAATCTCCTCATTCCTCTGATGAGTCATTTAACTCCAACTATAAACTGTTCAAAAATCAGAATGGTGAAGTATTTGCAAGATATGTTGGCACTAACTGCAGGAACAGTTTCCCTATGAAGAAAATCTGGGTTCCCAAAAGTTGCCTTGAAAGTCTTCAGGTGAATGTCCTCATGACACCACCTGTGAAGAATAGGAACTCCAGATCAAATTCTTCATATGGACCAAATTCTTCATATGGATCCAAGTCCTCATACGGACAAAATTCCTCAAAAGGATCAAAGTCCTCATATGATCATTATCGTGCTAACTCTTCTGTGGTAGAGCTAAGGGCTATGAATATGTGCATTATTCTTCAAATCATTATGTTCATAAGTCCTCGAAGAATTTCTCTGCTTATTCATATGCTTACCCTAACCCATCTTATGTGAAATGAAGTGGACTGGCGTCCATGCCACCTTTCTCATATTGTGCTCGCAGAGTGATGAATTCTTTGCCACCCCTCCAAATGTGGGTGGTGAAGAAAAAGAACTGATCTCTTATGCAGGGTCAGGTCTCCAGTCGTGCTCAAAACGACTGAAGAATTTGCTGGAGACCTGAATAGTGCCTGATAGGACGCAGGCTAATCATGATGAAATGAACCTTCATTTCACATGTCCTCCTACTGATTATCTGTTTACATTGCTTGATGAAATTGACCTGATGATACTGATGTCATATTCTTCACTGATGAAGTATATGTGTTTGAAGCTGCACTAATTCATCTGCAGGATGATCAACCCAAAGCAAATGAGTGGGTCCTCGATAGTGGATGTACAAATCACATGACTGATGTCAAGAATCTCTTGATGGATGTTCCCTTATCACCGTCACATCTGAAGCATATCATCTTCGCTGACAAAGGCAAAAGTCAGGTATTGGGTCTAGGGAAGGTTGCGATCTCTAAGGACATACACATGGACAAAGTCATGCTTGTTGAGTCCTTAGGATACAACCTCATGTCTGTCTCAATGCTTTGTGATCTTGATATGGTTGTTGTCTTTGGCAAGTATCGTTGCGTTGTGATCATGGAAGCTAACAATTCCAAAGTCTTCGAAGGCTTTAGGAGAGGAGACTTGTACATTGTTGATTTCTCTATAGGACCACAACCTACCGTGTGCTTACTTGCAAAAGCTTCAGAAGGCTGGCTATGGCATCGACGACTTGGTCATGCTGGCATGAGGAATCTGCACACGCTCGCGAAGAAGAAGCATGTCATTGGCATTGAGAATGTCAAATTCCTCAAGGATCATTTATGCGGAGCCTGTGAAGTTGGAAAGATGACAAAGGCCAAGCATCCAGCGAAGACTATCATGACTACCACTCGACCATTTGAATTGCTTCATATGGATCTTTTTGGTCCTAATCATTATTCTGCTGTGACAAATGATGCATCTCTATATGGATTTGTTATTGTTGATGATTATTCTCGTTACACATGGGTACACATTGTTACTTACAAACATGAAGTGCAGGAAGTCTTCAAACGAATTTCCTCGAGGGCGTCAACCAACTTTGGTGTGAAGATCAAGCACATCAGAAGTGACAATGGAACTGAATTCAAGAATTCTGGTCTTGACGACTATCTTTATGAACTTCGTATTACTCATGAGTTATCTGCTCCTTATACTCCTCAACACAATGGCGTCGTGGAGCGCAAAAACAGAACCCTTGCTGAAATGGCACGCACTATGCTTGATGAATACAAGACACCTCGTCGGTTCTGGATTGATGCAATTGATACAGCTTGCCACATCATCAACAGAGTATATCTTCACAAATTCTTCAAGAAGACTGCCTATGAACTCCTCATTGACAAGAAACCCAATGTAAGTTACTTCAAAGTCTTCTGTGCTAAATGCTGGATTAGAGATCCTCATCACAATTCTAAGTTTGCACCGAAAGCACATGAGGGTTTCATGCTTGGTTACGGAAAGGACTCGCACACCTACAGAGTCTTCAACAACGTTCTTCACAAGGTTGTTGAAACTGTAGATGTGCGGTTCGATGAAACTAATGGCTCGCAAAGAGAGCACCTACCTTCTGTGATAGATGAACCAGCACCTGAGGATTCTATCAAGTTCAAAGCCACTGAGGATGTCATTCCTACTGAAGAATCTGCTGAAGAATTCATTCCAGAACGTGATGAACGTCGAGCTGGCGCACCTGAAGAAAATGGTGCTGAGGAAAATGCTCCTGAAGAAAATGCGGATCAAATTCCTCAAAGACAACCCGCTCATCCTCGTATTGCAAATGAAGTGCAAATCGAGAAGATTATCGATGACATTGAAGCACCAGGTCCTCTCACAAGCTCAAAAGCTTCACACTTATCTAACTTTTGTGGGCACTTTGCTTTTGTCTCTATCACAGAGCCCACTAAGGTAGATGAAGCATTTCTGGAGCCTAAGTGGATTCAAGCTATGCAAGAAGAATTACATCAGTTCGAGCTCAACAACATCTGGGAACTGGTCAAACGTCCAGATCCTCGCAAGCACAACATTATTGGCACAAAGTGGATCTACCGCAACAAGCAAGATGAAAATGGCCTTGTGGTGAGGAATAAGGCACGACTTGTAGCTCAAGGCTACACACAGGTTGAAGGAATTGACTTTGATGAAACTTTTGCACCTGTAGCTAGACTTGAGGCTATTCGCATATTACTTGCTTATGCTAACCATCATGGTATTATCTTACAACAGATGGATGTGAAAAGTGCATTCCTCAATGGTAAGATTGAGGAAGAAGTATATGTTGCTCAACCCCCAGGTTTTGAAGATCCAAAGAATCCTGATAAAGTCTTCAAGCTCAACAAGGCCCTGTATGGCCTCAAGCAAGCCCCTCGGGCGTGGTATGATACCTTGAAGGAATTCTTCGTGAAGAATGGCTTCAAACCCGGTTCACTCAACCCAACTCTTTTCACTAAGTCTTATGATGGTGAATTGTTTGTGTGCCAAATATATGTTGATGGTATCATTTTTGGCTGTACTGACCAACGATATAGTGATGAATTTGCCTATATGATGAGTTAACAATATCAAATGTCTATGATGGGAGAGTTGAAATTCTTCTTAGGTCTTCAAATTCGTCAATAGCGCAATGGAATATTCATATCTCAGGAGAAAATACCTCAAGGACGTATTGAGGAAATTCGGCATGCAAGATTGCAAAGGGGTCAAAATTCCAATGCCCACAAATGGCCATCTATGCACTGATGAAAATGGTAAAGACTTCGATCAAACGGTATACCGCTCCATGATTTGCTCTTTATTGTACCTATGTGCATCTAGGCCGGATATTATGCTTAGTGTTTGCATGTGTGCCCGATTTCAAGCTACACCGAAGGAATCACACCATAAGGTTGTGAAGCATATTCTTCGATACTTAGCTCACACACCAACACTTGGATTTTGGTATCCCAACGGCTCCACTTTTGATCTCATTGGATATTCAGACTCTGACTATGCTGGCGACCGCGTGGACCGCAAGTCAACATATGGTACATGTCATTTCCTCGGACGATCTTTGGTCTGTTGATCCTCGAAGAAACAGAACTGTGTATCCCTCTCCACTGCAGAAGCTGAGTACATTGCTGCTGGATCATGCTGTGCTCAACTAGTATGGATGAAGCAAACACTCAAGGACTATGGCGTCAACGTGAAGAATGTGCCTCTCTACTGTGACAATGAGAGTGCCATCAAGATTGCTCATAACCCAGTTCAGCACTCGAAGACCAAGCACATCCAAATTTGTCATCATTTTCTTCGTGATTATGTGTTGAAGGGCGACATCTCCATCGACCACGTCAGCACTGAAGATCAATTGGCTGATATCTTCACTAAGCCCTTGGATGAGAAGAGATTTAGCAAGTTGCGGTGTGAGCTAAATATCCTAGAATCTTCGAATGTTCTCTGAAATGGACACACATCCTAACACTTATGCTGACTTGATGACTTAGATGCGCAACACACGAAGTAACGTTTTTCTTCAATCAATGAAGACTAACCCTCTAAGTGTGAAGAAATTAATGAAGAAATTGATTCTCAGAACCCTACGACAATTGTGCGCGGTGTCTGAAATCAGCTTTCTTATACGGCGGGTTACGCCACCAACCAAAGTTGAAAATCTTCAATTTGAGTTTTTCTTCAATTTTTTGAAATTCCTCAGTTCTTCAAATTCTTCAACTTTGCATTGTCTTCACTCTTTCCGGTGTTGTTCTTCATTCGAATATATATATGTGTGTGTGTGTGTGTGTGTGTGTGTGTGTGTGTGTGTGTGTGAGTTTTAAGTCCTCTACAGCACATTCACTTATTGTTATCTCTTCATGTTGATTTCTTCTGCTAAGTGAATGTGATCGGACCCTTCCCCCTCTATGCTAAACTCAACCCAGTCTATTCACAAATTCCTCATATGCGTTCTACTTGAAACTCGCTCAAATTCTTCACTGTGTCCTTGACAGCTGAAGAAATTGTGAATGGAACTTTTAAATTATCTTATCTAAATTTTCGGTTTTGCCGCTCAAACCATTCCGCATCCCACAATACACTTATCTATTCACCCACGATCCTACATGATCGCCACCTCACAGTACATGGGTGACACATGTCAGGCAGATGAGAAGGGCCAGGGGCACGTTCGTCCAAAATCTTTGGGCGAACAGTTTTTCACTGCGACTATAAATACCCCCTCACCCCTTCCTCACTTCCTTTACTCCGCTCGAGCTCTCTCTCCCGCTCGAGCTTCTCAAACCCTAGCGCCGCCGCTACTCCATCGTCGCCGGTGAGGAAGAGCTTCACTGCCTCGACCTCGTCACCGTCGTACTCGCGCCGGTCGCGGAAATCTTCACTCCACCGCCGCCGTAGCCGTCTTCCTCTGCCAAGTTAGGGCGTGGAAGATCTGAACTGATGAACTTCACATCTGTTCTTCCCGGTTCATCATGTTCTTCACTTCGGGTAATTAAAAGTTACTTTTAACTGCTTGCTTTGATTCTCAAGTTTTTCTGAAAATCTTCAAAGGTGTTTATTCTTCAATTCTTCACACACATGAACACCTCACATATCATCTGTTCTTGATTCGTTTCTCTAAGCTATGATTTTCTTCAAGATTCCTCAATTGTGTGGATTTTCAATCTATACAACTCTGGAACCTAAGACAAAGAACGCTTAGTGAAATTCCTCAAGACGCTTCTGGTCAAATTCATCAAACTTGTTCTTTTTGAAAAACCCTCTGAGAACGCATATGACCTCTCCAAATTCCTCGCAACTACACTCTATTCACAGGTACAAATGACTGTTGCTGAATCACTAGGTTCTCATCAACTTAACTCATTTGCAGCATTCCTCAAAGAAAAGTTGCATACTCCCTCAGAGAATTCGATTGTTCAAATTCCTCAACTCAAGAAAATGGCAGATGGTAAGAAGCCATAGAAGGGAGGAAAGAAGCCTGCGGTCATGACTGCTTTTGAGATCCCTGAGGACATTTACGCAGGCTATTGCACACCTGATGAAGCCAAGTTTGGCAAGGAGAACAAAAATCAGCGCAAGGTGCGCATACAGATGATTCAAAGGAGATGGGCACGAGAATGGAGGGAGTACAGGTATGTAACTCCCAAGTACATGAAGAAATTCGCACTCAACCCTCCATGCCCAAGACCTCCATTGGCACCAGGCCAGTTGGCGGATCCCACTAGCCTCAAGCGCGGTGAGGATTATCCTGACGAATGGGCAAAACGCCAAGCCAAACTGGCCAAGCAAGCAAAGGAAGCAGTGAGGAAATTCAATGCTGACTCTGCTGCTGCTGCTGCCTCAGCTGAGGCCTCTGCCAGTCAGCCCAAGAAGGCTATGCCCAAGAAGCCTGCACACAAGTCCAGTGCTTCACCTTCAATGCCCTCACGGCCAAGCTCCTCTGCTATGCCATCAAGGCCAGATTCCTCAAGGCCCTCACGGCAAACTCCTCGGCCTGCTCCGTCAAAGTACTCAGCACCTCCGACAAAGTGTTCAGCTACTCCCACAAAATCCTCGGCACATGTGCACCTCGCCACGTGCCAAAGTACTCAAGGCTTCTCTATTGCCTCAGGAGCATCTGCAAGCTCCTCTGCTGCTCGAAATTCCTCAGCTGGTCCCTCTCTGCTGAAGAAAAAGGCCACTGCTGGACGAGGCACTCACCCAAGTCCTAACAAGAAGCGGGTAGCCTTCCATGTACCTTCTGATGATGATGAGGCTGATGATGAAGAACTTGCAGAAATCATTAGAAACAAGCAAGCCAGGGCCGCTAGAGCCAAAGGCAGCAATCTGCCACTGATGTTGGATCCCAAGCTGATCCTTGATTACATTGACTTATGGCACAAGGACCCCAACACACCTTTGCCGTAGATGAACCTCACTCCTGGTGAAAGCCATGTCCTCATTGCCTTCATTAAAGAAGAGAAATGGAAATTTGAACAAGGCAGAAGTCTGAAGAAAGCACAATACAAGAAACAGCGCTACCTGAAGGACAATGTCCTCACTCTCACTCCTAATCAGCTCCTTGCCTTGCAAGTGGAAATCAAACAACTGAGCGATGAATTTGATCGCTATTATGCTGACTGGAATTGCGCCAAGGTGCGTTTCCTCAATATGACGAAGAAATTCACTTCAAGTGCTGCTCCACCTATGCACGTTGAAGTTACTCAGGCTGAGGCATCTGCTCAGCCTACCGAAGAAAATGCCAGCACCACTGATGACAATCAGGCTGCTGAAGACAATGAGAGTGCCAGGGCTGATGACTCCATTCCAGCCGCTGAAGATATTGCCAGGGCATCCACTAGTGGTGCGCCTGAAGAAAGTGAACAAGTCAGAGCAACTGCATCAGTTGCGCCTAAGGAAAATGAACCAATGTCCTCTGGACCTCCTGCGCCTACACCAACTCCAATCCTTCCATCTGCATCAGATGCGAATAAGACCAAGGCTGCAGAACGTGCAGCTGTGAAGAAAAGGAAGGCATCAACCTCATCAAATTCTTCAGCTCCGAAGAAGATGAAGACTCTGATCAGTTCAATTGACAATCCAATTGATGCCGTTCCAGTTTCATCAATGCCATCAAAGGACCTTGTTCCTTTTGGTGAAGACTATGTGATTCCTGATGAATCTGATGAAGAAACTCCTTCTACTGCTTCTTCAGAGCAGTTGGACGAAGAAATTGAAGTGGGTGAGATACCTTCAACCCCAATCATTTTCTCACCTTTGCCTCGGTTTACTGCTGAAGAGGCAGGTGTTGAAGAAATTGAAGAGGAGGATGTGGACATTGGTTGTACCACTCTGGTCCTAAATGATGAATTTTGGGACAGTCAGCATCCCAACTCCCCAATGTTCACTCCCCTCCAATCTATTCCTCAGTCCCCTACTACCACTGAAGTACAAATGGGATCTAAAGAACCTCATGCAACCCCAAGTGTTCATGAAGAAATTCCAGCCACTAGTGCTGAAGAACTTGTCAATGAAAAATTGGCAACCCAGGCTGAAGTTGTTGAACAGCCTGAAAATCCTCAGCCTGAGGAACCTGAGATTGCGATTCCTGAGGGGGTGCTGCAATTGACTGACACTCCTCATCCCAAGCCAAAGGATCCCTTCTCTAAGAAGCAAAAATTCAGGGCTGATGATTTCTTCAGCGAGCACGTGTTCTTCACTGACTTCAACCCCTACGACAATGCTCGTCTTAGAAGGAAGCATTTCTGAACTGCCAGCCAGGCCAACTTCTATTCCTCAGTGCTCTTCAACAAGGACAAAGTCTTCGATCATAAGCATATTCCTCATGTGGACATGGAATCCATGCCGTGCTTCTCTCAAGTCCTCAGCATGATTCATGACGCTGGCATGCTAAATTTCTGTTCTGACATCGTTGATTGGAACGAAGAGCTTATTCTTCAGTTCTACGCAACTTTGCATATCACAGGCAATGCTGCTGACGTCAACTCATGGGTGTTGGACTGGATGACTGAAAACACGCATTAGAAGGCACCAGCCACTGAATTGCTTCGTGCCCTGCCAATCAGTCCTCCACTTGACAGTGCTCGTTGTCTGTATGATGAGCCTGAACTCACTGATCATTATATGCAAGTGCTCATGAAGCCGCTGAAGCCAGGACAAGCTCCAAGGACCAAATTCCTCATGAAGGAATTGCTCTATGTGCCGAGGACAATCTATCGCATTCTGACGAAGACCATGAGTCCCATCAAAGGCCATGACTCTTCTGATGAAGAAATTATCGGAATGATGAAGAACATGCTTTTCAACATCATGCATGGCTTCCCCATGAACTATCATGATTTCTTCATGAGGACTCTGGCAAATATTGCACTTTCTCCATTTGAGCTGAAGCCTTACGCGCCGTGGATCATGAGATTCCTCAGAACAAGGTCTTCACTCAACTACAAGGCTGATTTTCAGAATCACCTCAGCTACTTGCCCCCCATTGAAGTCCTCAAGCGGACAATTTCCTCATCTTATGAGAAGGGCAAGTCACCAGCTGTGATCGATGAAGGCATTCGTCCATTGGATGGTCAGTTCCGCAAAGCTGCATTTTACTCCACCAATGATGACTCTGCCACTCATGATACTGCTGCCAATGCTACCAAGACAAGTCCTCAAGCTACTGCTCCTCGTGTGCTAACTGATCGTGAACTGCTGATAAGTCTTCACTAGAAGGTGGATCGCAACCACAACTGGGTTAAGCGTCAGTTTGGTTCTATTCTTCACAACATGACTTCCACACATAATGCAGTGAAGAAAAACCACTACTACCTCCATGAAGTGTTTGATCGCACCTGGGCTATTCTGTCACATCTATATGGTGAAGAAGATCTGAAGCAAATGGGCTTCAAGGAAGATTTTGACTGGTCTGCACTTCCACCAAAGAAATTCAAGAGAGTCAGGGTTCCTTCCGTGGTGGCCAGCTCATATTCTTCATCACGCGCCATGGACGAGCATGAAGACTTGGACGACACTACACCAGGCCCTACATCGACTCAAGACCCTGACAATGCTGGCGCTCCTCCATCAACATGATATTCTTCAGGGGCGTTAGTCCTCAGTTTCAACCCTTTTGGTCATTCGATGACAAAGGGGGGGAAATTTGAGTTAGTCTTCAAGAGGGTCTATCTTATATGGGCGTTCTTTTTTGCTAAGTTACAACTCTCGTTCCTCTAATGACTTTGCTGGATCGAGTTGTAATCTTAAACTCTATGGTGACCTGATACTTTTGATGTGTTCTTCTGCATGCTTATTCCTCATTAATGTTAATGCACGCATGCTGAATTACATCAGTCACCATATTTCATCATGCATTTCAAATTCTTCATATTATATATCAAATGCGTGTAAGAGTTACAAGATATAGGGGGAGACCTCCATGATTATACTCTTCAAGTTTGCATTGCTTCAAAAGCAAATTCCTCACTATGCACATCTTCGGGGGGAGTTCTTCTATATCTTGCAACCAAATTCCTCAATATCAGTAGTTACACTTCATATGTTTATCCCCGTTGAAAACTTAACCTATATTGTCATCAATCACCAAAAAGGGGGAGATTGTAAGTGCATCTAGTGCCCCTTAGTGATTTTGGTGTATTGAAGACTTATAGGTTAAGGGACTGATGCGTTTGTGAGTGTACACAGGTCTATAAGTCTATTAGGAGTTTGATAATTACAGAGAAAGTCGACCCCTAAAAATGAAGTTCTTCGTCTGAAGACTTTGGATATCTGAAGACTTTGAAAGTGAAGAAATTGGTGTGACCTTGAAGACTTGGTATTCATTTGAGGAACATGAAGCATGAAGACTGTTGTTTTCGTAGTTTCATTTTCTCTTTCTTGAGTCATAGGAAACACCGTACTGTTAAAGGGGGTCGAGGAAATACTAAGGAAAAATTTCCATGTGATGCTCAAATCAAAATCCTACACCTACTAATCCCTTCGAGTGAAGCCATTGGAAATCTCATACAGTCCAGTCATATTCTTCAGTAACAGAAACAAAGTTCTTCTGGTCTCTGAGGAATTTGTTCTGACTGAGGAGTTAGGAATTCACCAGTGTGAATTACCTACACAGTGAGGAACATGATAGCCCTGAGGATTTTGATAGCCAAAATTCTGACCGTTGTTGTGCTATGCGCCAGCGGTTCCAAAATATCTACCCACCTAATGGTCATATCAGACAAGGGCATTTATATCTTATCATGTCGGGCTGCTCCCTAGGCTATAAATAGCCGCCCCCTTCAACCACTAGCTGGTTGGCTACTCCGAGAGAAACTGACACTTGTCAATTGAGAGCATCCCATCCTCCGAGGAATTTGAGCGAAAATCATCAAGTGAGGAAAACCCAAACCCAACACCTACAAACCCAAAGTGATTGAGCATCACTGAAGAGATTGATCCTGCATGGATCCGATGCTTGTTTCCTTTGAAGACTGTGCTTCTTCCACACGGTAAGGCGTCAAGGTCTAGAGCATACAATAGGAATTGTGGATCGTCGAGTGACCGAGTTTGTGAAGGTTCGGAAGTCACCTGAAGACTTACCACGAGTGATTGGGAGAGGTCTGTGTGACCTTAGCTCAAGGAGAATACGGTGAGGACTGTGTATTCCGGGACTGGGTGTCCTCGAGTTTAAATACTCAGCCGCTCCAACCAGATGTACAACTGAGACAGCAGTTGGAACTGGTCTACCAAATCATTGTATTCACCGAGCTAACTGGTTCTATCTCCTCAACTCTTTCAGTTCCTCATGTCTGTTGTTGCGTACCTGTTCATATCTGTTTGAAGACTTTGACTGAAGACCTTCTCAATTTCCTCAGTTCAATTTCTTCAGTCTGTCCGTCTTCTTTCTTGTGTTATCCTGTGTTTACGCTTTCTGTACTCTGTGTTTGTCTTCATCTCGCCATGATGACTATGCTTGTATTCTTCTATGTTTACTTCTGAGTACTTATTACGCTGCTAGTAGTTCTTCATTTAGGAATTTCCTCACTAGCAAATTCCTCAGTGAAGAAT
Source organism: Triticum aestivum (assembly GCF_018294505.1). NCBI lineage: Eukaryota > Viridiplantae > Streptophyta > Magnoliopsida > Poales > Poaceae > Triticum > Triticum aestivum. Next base: position 639,763,491 of record NC_057798.1, on the reverse strand, counting down.
TTATAAAAATCGCATATTCACCCCCCTCTAGTCGATATAACGCACTTTCAAACCCTAGGAAAGAGGGTATTGCCTTTGAGAGGAAACTCAATGTTGATGGAACCTACTGGAAACCTGAGTAGTGTCCTGAAACCACATGGGTTGCTGCAAAAGGACCTCCCATAGATACATCTACTCTATTGTGTTATACATTTGAATCTTCATGTTCATCTGATGAGTCATTTGACTCCAACCATAAACTGTTCAAAAACCAGAATGGTGAAGTATTTGCCAGATATGTTGGAACTAACTGCAGGAACGGTCCCCCTATGAAGAAAACTTGGGTTCCCAAAAGGTGCCTCGAAAGTCTTTAGGTGAATGTCCTCATGACACCACCTGTGAAGAACAGGAACCCCAAATCAAATTCTTCATATGGTCCAAAGTCTTTGTATGGATCAAATTCCTCATATGGATCCAAGTCCTCATATGATCATCCTCGTGCTAAAGCATCTGTTTCGGAGGGAAAGTCTAAGGGTCATAAATATGTCCATTATTCTTCAAATCATTATGTTCATAAGTCCTCAAAGAATTTCTCTGCTTATTCATATGGATACTCTAACCCCTCTGTTGTGAAACGAAGTGCATTGGCTCCAATGCCACCTTTCTCTTATGGAGCTCGCAGAATGATGAATTCTTTGCCACCCCTCCAGATGTGGGTGGTGAAGAAAAAGAACTAATCTCTTATGCAGGGTCAGGTCTCCAGACGAACTTCAACGTCTGAAGAATTTGCTGGAGACCTGAGTATGCTTCAAAGGACGCAAGCGAGTCATGCAGAAATGAATTACTCATTTCTCACATCCATATATTGATGTATTTGTTGTACTGCTTATGAATTTCTATCTGATGAATTTGATGTCATATTCTTCACTATGAAGTATATGAGTTTGTAAGATGCACTAATTCATCTGCAGGATGAATCTCTCAAAGCTACTGAGTGAGCCCTCGACACTGGATGTACAAATCACATGGTTGGTGACAAGAACTTACTGATGGACTCTGCTCTATCTCCATCACATTTGGAGAATGTAACCTATGCTGACAAAAGGAAAAGGCAAGGTATTGTGTCTAGGTTGGGTTGCAATCTCAAAGGATCGACAGATGGACAAAGTCATGCTTGTCGAGTCCCTCAGATTCAACCTCATGTCTGTCTCAATGCTTTGTGATCTTGATATGGTTGTCGTCTTTGGCAAATATCGATCCATTGTGCTCATGGAATCTGACAATTCCAAAGTCTTAGAAGGCTTTAGGAGAGGAGACTTGTATATTGTTGATTTTTCTACAAGACCGCAGCCTGCCACATGTCTACTTGCAAAAGCTTCAGAAGGCTGGCTATGGCATCGATGACTAGGTCATGCTGGCATGAGGAACTTACACACACTCGCAAAGAAGAAGCACGTCATCGGCATCAAGGGTGTCAAATTCCTTAAAGGCCATCTTTGTGGGGCTTGTGAGGCTGGAAAGATGACCAGATCCAAGCATCCCTCGAAGACTATCATGCTACCTCTCGTCCTTTTGAATTGCTTCACATGGATCGCTTTGGCCCTACTCATTATGCCACACTAACAAATGCAACATCTCTATATGGCTTTGTTAATATTGATGATTATTCTCGTTACACCTGGGTGCATATCATCACTTACCAAACTGAAGTGCAGGAAGTCTTCAAACGATTTTCCTCAAGGGCCTCGACGAATTTCGATGTGAAGATCAAGCATATATGGAGTGACAATGGGACCGAGTTCAAGAACACTGGTCTTGATGACTATCTTGATGAACTTGGTATTACTCATGAGTTACCTGCCCCATACACTCCTCAGTAGAATGGCGTCGTGGAGCACAAGATCATGACTCTTGTTGAGATGGCTCTCACTATGCTTGATGAATACAAGATGCCTCGTCATTTCTGGCCTGAGGCTATTGATACTGCCTACCACATCACCAACATGGTATATCTTCACAAATTCTTCAACAAAACTTCTTATGAGCTCCTCACTGGCAAGAAACCCAATGTGATTTATTTCAAAGTCTTCGGTGCTAAATGTTGGATTAGAGATCCTCATCACAATTCTAAATTTACACCGAAAGCACATGAGGGTTTTATGCTCGGTTACGAAAAGGACTCGCACACCTATAGCATATTCAACACCTATCACCACATGGTTGTTGAAACTGTAGATGTGTGATTCGATGAGACTAATGGCTCGCAGAGAGGGCACCTACCTCCTGTGCTAGATAAAGTACCTCCTGGAGAATCCATTAAGCTCAAGGCTATGGAGGATGTAATACCCACTGAAGAACCTGCTGAAGAAGTTATTCCAGATCATGAAGGAAATCATGCTGGTGCATCTGAGGAAAATGATTCTGGAGAAAATGCTCAGCCCAATCAAAGTTGTCAACCTGCTCATCCTCGCGTGGCAAATGAAGTGCAAATTGACAAGATCCTCGATGACATCAATCCACCAGGTCCTCTCACACACTCAAAAGCTTCACATTTGTCTAACTTTTGTGGGCACTTAGCTTTTGTCTCTATCACAGAGCCCACCAAAGTTGATGAGGCATTTCTGGAGCCTGAGTGGATTCAAGCTATGCAAGAGGAATCGCATCAATTCAACCTCAACAATGTGTGGGATCTTGTCAAGCGACCAGATCCTCGCAAGCAAAATATCATAGGTACCAAGTGGATCTACCGCAACAAGCAAGACGAAAATGGCCAAATGGTGAGGAATAAGGCTCGTCTTGTTACTCAGGGCTACACACAGGTTGAAGAATTGACTTCAATGAAACTTTTGCACCTGTTGCTAGACTTGAGGCTATTCGCATATTGCTAGCTTATGCTAACCATCATAATATCATCTTGCGCATTCCTTAATGGTAAGCTTGAGGAAGAAGTATATGTTGCTCAACCCCCAGGTTTTCAAGATCCTAAGCATCCTCACAAAGTCTTCAGACTCAACAAGGCCCTCTATGGCCTCAAGCAAGCGCCTCCGGCGTGGTATGATACACTGAAGGAATTCCTCATGAAGAAAGTCTTCAAACCCGGTTCACTTGACCCAACTCTTTTCACAAAAACTTATGATGATGAATTATTAGTGTGCCAAACTTATGTGGATGATATTATCTTTGGTTGTACTGACAAACGTTACAATGATGAATTTTCCTATATGACTAGTGAAGAATATCAAATGTATATGATGGGAGAATTAAAATTCTTCTTAGGTCTTCAAATTTGTCAACAATGCAATGGCATCTTCATATCTCAAGAGAAATATCTCAAAGATGTACTGAGGAAATTTGGCATGCAAGATTGCAAAGGCGTCAAAATCCCTATGCCCACAAATGGCCATCTATGCACCGATGAAAATGGTAAAGACTTCGATCAAAAGGTATACCACTCCTTGATTGGCTCCTTATTGTACCTATGTTCATCTAGGCTAGATATTATGCTTAGTGTTTGCATGTGTGCCCATTTTCAAGCTATACTGAAGAAATCACACCATAAGGCTGTGAAACATATTCTTCGATATCTAGGTCACACTCCAACACTTGGATTATGGTATCCCAAGGGCTCGGCTTTTAATCTCATTGGATATTCCGACTCTGACTATGCTGGTGATCGGGAGGATCGCAAGTCAACATCAGACACATGCCATTTCCTTGGACGGTCCTTAGTATGTTGGTCCTCGAAGAAGCAGAACTGCGTACCACTCTCTACTGCTTAAGCTGAGTACATTGTCATTGGTTCTTGCTGCGCTCATTCTTGTGGATGAAGCAAACCCTCAAGGATTACGACATCAATGTAAAGAACATGCCTCTCTACTGCGAAAACGAGAGTGCCATCAAGATTGCTCACAACCCAGTTCAACACTAAGCACATCCAAATTCGTTATCATTTTCTTCGAGATCATGTGTTGAAGGGCGATATCTCCATCTACCACGTGAAGACTGAAGAACAGCTAGCAAATATCTTCACAAAGCCCTTGGATGAGAAGAGATTTAGCAAGTTGTGGTGTGAGCTAAATATCTTAGAATCTTCGAATGTTCTTTGAAAGGACACACATCCTAACACTTACGCAAAATTGATGACTTAGATGTGCAACACATGAAGTAACTTTTTTTTCAATCAATGAAGACTAACCCTCTAACTTCAATGAAGAATTTGATCTCAGAGCCCTACGACAATTGTACGTAGTGTCTGAAATCATCATTCTATATGGTGGGTCACGCCACCACCCAAAGTTGAAAATCTCCAAATTTGAGTTTTTCTTCATTTTGCAAATTCTTCAATTTTCAAATCCTCAATTTGCAATTTCTTCAAATTTTTGACTAATGTTCTTCATTGACAATATATATATGATTCGGGTTTTCATGTCCTCAATAGCATTCACTTATTGCTAATTCTTCAAGTTGATTTTCCTCTAAGTGAATGTGATCAGACCCGTTCCCCCTCTATGCTAAACTCAAACTAGTCTGTTCACAAATTCTTCATGTGCGTTTTATTTGAAACCCGTTCAAAATCTACACTGTGTCCTTAACAGAGGAAGAACTTGCAAACAAAACTTTAAAATATTCTTATCAAATTTTTGGTTGTTGCTGCCCAAACCATTTCGATTCCCACGATGGATTAAACTACTCAACCACGATCCCCTGTGATCTCCACCTCTCTGTATGTGGGTCACACATGTCATTAGGATAGCAAGGGTCAAGGGCATGCTCGTCCAAACTCTTCGGACAAGCAGTTTTTCACCGCGGCTATAAATATGCCTCACCCTCCTCATACCTCAGTTACTCCGCTCGACCTCAACTTCCCTCGCTCGAGCTCTCTGACCTAGTGCCACCGCTACAATCCATCATCGCTGGTGAGGAAGAGGTTCATTGCCTCGACCTCGTCGCCGTCGTACTCGCGCCGACTGCGGAAATCTTCACTCGGTCGTCGCCGTAGCTATCTCCCGCCGCCAAGTTAGGGCGTGGGAGATCTGGACAGACGAGCTTCCAAGTTCTAACTCCCAATTCGTCGTGTTCTTCGTTAGGGTAAATAAAATATATTTTTTGAGGAATTAGACAGTAGGCTCCTACTATGTTTTCATATATATATATATATATATATATATATATATATATATATATATATATATATATATATATATATATATATATATACATAAACACTATTCTGATCACGGGATCAGAATAATATTCTGATCACAACCTGAACTGTCTGAGTAACGCGACTGAAGTTCCCTCTATACTGGGTTGAACTTCAGCTAAAAAGTGTTCAAATGGGGCTTGTGATATACCGTTGGAAAGCTATGGAAACCAATATCATGATCCAAGTTAAATTTTTGGCAAAATGTAAGCGGTTTAAGAGCAGTTTTGAAAACCGTTTTTTCTTCATACAAAAAACGTGAATCGTATTTTTGATCGCATTTCTAAACCGTTTATCGGAATGAGGTAAATAATATAGCATTGGAAAGCTGCTGCAAAACCGCTCCTTCCACATGTTGAAAGTTTTCTCTAATTCCCTATGGATAAAGAGTAATTTTGAAAATCGTAAAATTTCGCAAACCGAACAGCCGAGTTCGTATTTTCAATGTAATTTCTAAATGGCTAATCCATTTGAGGCAAATAATATGGCATTGGAAAGCTTGTGAAAATGCGCTACTTTTTCATGTTAAAAGTTTTTTCTAATTTGGAACGGTTTAAAAGTAATTCAGAAAACGGTACAAGTTCCACCGAGTTCATATTTTCGAGATAATGTTTTAACCGTACGGCCGAATGCAACAAATAATACGGCGTTGGAAAGCTTGAGCAAATGCGAAACTTTTTAGTATATATTGTTTTTCCTAATTTCTGATAGTTTTAAGTCAAATTGGAAAATGGCTAAAAACGTATTTTTGGCATAATTTCTACATACTTTATCGAAATGGGGCAAATAATATACCGCTGAAAAGCTATGGAAAATCCAAAACTTTTTCATGTTGATGGTTTTCTCTGATTCCTAGCCGTTTTCAAATAATTGCGAAAATGGCGAGATCATTCGTTCTGCCTTTATCGCGAAACTGATTCTGCGAACATGCATCGCGTGAAGAACCTGAACTTCTCGACATGTGTACTTGAACTTCACTCTGTTTTTCACGTGCTTTTTTTGCTCGTATATCTCTATCCACTGCTCCTAGCTCTCCATCCACTCACCGGAATTGAGCAAGTGATATACCGATGGAAAGCTGCTGTAAACACGCAACTTTCCCGTGTTGATCATTTTTTCATACTCGCAACGATTTTAAAAGTTTTTCATCTCAAAATTCATTCAGCATAGTAGTTGAACTTCATGCTGTTTTCATGTTGAACTTCTGTGACGTATTTTTGTTTGTATGCGCGCCTGAACTTCTCTCTATACGAACCCGACCTTCGGGCTATCTTCGCAACTGTGTTCCATGTGATGTAAGTGTAATCTTCAAACGATTTTTAGCAACTAAATACTCGTTTTAGATAGGAATCTCGCTCATAGGAGGATTTTGCACTCGGGTCGTGAAGAACTCGCGTTTTTTGCGATTTTACTGCCTGAGTTGTTCGACCTGAACTTCCCCCTGTACTAGGTTGAACTTCCCGCAACATTGCCCAAATAGGGCTTGCTATATACCGTTGGAAAGCTATGGACACGAGTATCATCACCCAAGTTAAATTTTTTGTAAAATGTAAGCGGTTTAAGAGTAGTTTTGAAAACCATTTTTTCTTCACACAAAAAACGTGAATCGTAATTTCGATCACATTTCTAAACCGTTTATCAGAATTAGGCACGTAATATGGCTTTGGAAATCTGCTGCAAAACCGCTCCTTCCACATGTTGAAAGTTTTCTCTAATTCCCTACGGTTAAAGAGTAATTTAGAAAATCGTAGAATTTCGAAAACGGAACACCCGAGTTGGTATTTTCGATGTCATTTCTAAACGGCAAATCCAATTGAGGCAAATAATATAGCGTTGGAAATCTTATGAAAATGCGCTACTTTTTCATGTTAAAAGTTTTTTCTAGTTTTGTACTGTTTAAAAGTAATTTAGAAGACGGTACAAGTTCCACCGAGTTTGTATTTTCGAGCTAATTTTTTAACCATACATCCAAATGCAACAAATGATATGGCGTTGGAAAGCATGAAGAAATGCGAAACTTTATTGTATATATTGTTTCTCCTAACTTATTACTGTTTTATGTCAGTTTTGAAAATTGCTAAAAACGTATTTTTGCCGTAATTTCTACAAACTTTATCGGAATGGGGCAAATAATATACCGCTGAAAAGCTACGGAAAATGCGAAACTTTTTCATGTTGATGGTTTTCTCTGATTCCTAGCCGTTTTTATGTAAAATTTTGAAAACGGCGAGATCGCTTGTTCTGCCTTTATTTCGAATCAGATTCTTCAAAAATGCACCGCGTGAAGAACCTAACCTTCTCGACATGTGTACCTGAACTTCACTCTGTTTTTCATGTGCTTTTTTTGCCCGCAGCTCTCCATCCACTGCTCGTAGCTCTCCATCCACTCACCGGAATTGAGCAAGTGATATACCGATGTAAAGCTGTTGTAAACACACAACTTTCCCATATTGATATTTTTTTCATACTCGCGATGATTTTAAAAGCTTTTAATCTGAAATTCATTCAGCGTAGTAGTTGAACTTCCCGCTGTTTTCACGTTGAACTTCTGTGACGTATTTTCAGTTGTAATTTTCTCATACATTCGTCAGTGTTACACAAATAATATTCCTTTTGTACAAATCTCTCTCATAATAATTTTTTAAACTTTCTTCGACCGAGGACTTGCACTCATAACAACAAAACTTTGAGTCTTTGCTCTTTTATTCCTTTTTAATACAAAATTCACACCGTGTAGTACGTGAACTTCTTGCAGTTATTAATCTGAACTTCTCTCGGTTACGTGAAAATATCTGAGTTTTTTATGAATATTAATCTGAATTTTTAATCCTTTTTTATGAATTCTGAAGTGCTCTATTTTTTAAAAGTTGAACTTCTTGTTATTTTATTTTTGAACTTCTTGTTTCCATTCTTTAATAACGAGGGAAATCTGAGTTTCTATAATCATCGAACTTCTCCATCTTTTTAATATGGACTTCCTAGTTTTTATTAATCTTTTTCATGAAATTTTGAAGCGCTCTATTTTTAAAAGTTGAACTTCTTGTATTTTAATTTTTGAACTTCTTGTTTCCATTCTTTAATAACGAGGAAAATATGAGCTTTCTATAATCATCGAACTTCTCCATCTTTTTAATATGGACTTCCTGGTTTTTATTATTCTTTTTTATGAAATTTTGAAGAGCTCTATTTTTAAAAGTTGAACTTCTTGTTATTTAATTTTTGAACTTCTTGTTTCCATTCTTTAATAACGAGGAAAGTATGAGATTTCTATAATCGTCGAACTTCTCCATCTTTTTAATATGGACTTCCTGCTTTAATTTCTTTTAGCAACGGAAAAAATCCTACATTTTGATAGGCATCGAGCCACCCCGTTTTTAAATTTGAACTTCTAGGTTTATTTTAAGAGAGAAAATGTTTTTTTATAAAATTATTTGAGATGCCTTTTTTAATGACCTTCTTTGGGTTTGTAACAAGCATTAAACCTGTTGCGCTGCAAACATTATTTTTTGTAAATTGAACTCCATAGTTTTATTTTTCTTACAACGGTAATAATTTGAGTTTCCCGTATACATCAAACTACTCCTCTGTTGTAATTTGAACTTCATCATTTTTATTCTTTAGTAACAAGGAAAATATGAGTTTCTTTATAAGTATCGAACTTCTCTATTTTGTAATTTGGACTTCTTGGTTTATTTTCTTTCAGTGACGGCGAAATCCAAGTTTTCTAATAAATATTGAACAGGTCTGTTTTTAAATTTTGAACTTCTAGTGTTTTTCTAGAAATGGTGATAATCCCATTTTTACGATTTTTTGAACTGCTCTATGTTTAAAATCCGAACTTCTTAATTTTTTATTAGAAACGATGAAATATCCGTTTCAAAGTGCTCTCTTGTTTTTGTACTATTGTGTTATTTTTTGTATGAACTTCTTATGTCCTTCCCATCAACAGATTCAGATTTTCCATTTTTTTATACATCAAACTTTTGCATTACTTTATTTTGAACTTTCTTGTTTTTCATTTTTAAATAATGAGAAAAATCATAGTTTCTATAATCATCGAACTTCTCCATCTTTTTAATTTGGACTTCCTGGTTTATTTCTTAGTAGCAGAAAAAAATCTAGTCATGTAATAAACATGAAACCACTTTTTGAAAAATAGTATGCTTGTTGGCAATATCAAAGAACATGTATAGAGCGGAGAAGCACAATTGATTTAACGAAACATTTATGAGGATTTTGTAAAGAATAAACTACATTCCCTTTTTTTATTAATTTTTGTTTCTGTTCGAGAACAAAGAGAACATTCTTTTTCCTATTAATGATTTGAAGTGAATTTTATAGACTTAAATTTTGTTTATGCTCTTTTTAAATTTGTTTGTCACTTCAAGTTCTAAAAAATCGCAAATCTCCCATGTTTTTCTTTTGCATGTTTAAATTATTTGAACTTGCTGAGATACACATAACACTCTTGACCTTCTCGAACACAACATTCTGACCTTCACAAATAAAAATTTAGGCATACAAGACAAACAGTGCATTCTCTGCATCCATTTTTTGGGATGGCAACATGGGTCCAGGGGCTCGTCGATGCGTTGTACATTTTTGCAGATGGCAACAAGAATGAAATCAGTTTAACAAAACCAAATAAACTGATTGTAGAACATGTGTAAACGAACCGAGGGGTACATTTCTTTTTTCAACAAACAAAATAAGTGATACATGTAGCCAGACCCACACAAATTACAGTAGCAATAATAACATCTAAAAGGTATTTGCTGAAGATGATCATTGCATCGTGTTGCTGCAACTTCTCTAAGCAGAGTCTCCATGTGCTTATGTGAGTGTATAGGGGGAAGTTGGACTGCATGCATGCACTTTTTTGCAGACAACAGCTGCTGCAGTCAAACAACAGGATGTTGGTGTGATCCAGGCGCTGCGGTGGCGAACGTCCTGGGGCCGCGTCGTTGAACGCCCAAGTCGATGGAGTTGAACGGCGTTCATGCTGCCGCAGCCATTGGAAGGAGACTCCGTGGTGGTAGGGGAGCCTCGCCGGGGACTGAGAGTAGTTGCACGGTGCCGTCCGAGCTTTGCCGTTGGCATCGGCCGGGAGGTCGAGGAGCGGCACGGATCCGCTGGGGAAGCAACGCATCTGGCGATGGGTAGGATCCAGGGGGAGCTCCCTGGAGGTAGAGAAGGAGAAGGGGAAGGCAGAAGGAGGCAGGGAGGAGGAGCGGCGCACCTTGCCGGGGACCAAGCCGGGAGCAGGCACTGGGCGGCGTGGCCGGCCATGACAGTGTTATTGGGGCAGAGCCAAGAGGAGGAACGAGAGAAAGGGGGCGCGGACTGGAGTTGGGAGGCGCGCTGGGGGAGGCGGCGGCGGCATCCGATGGTTGGGATCCTCGGCAGGAGCAGCAGGAGGGCACGTCGGAGCAGAGGGCAGGCCAAGCCATAGTTGAAGGAAGGCCGCGGCGGAGTAGAGGGAAGGTGGCACCGCGGGGAGGTTGGGGGCAGGGCGGAGGTGGTCAGGGCGGGTGCAGTGCCGCGGCGGGAAGCAGGTGTGGCGCGGCGGCCGGAAGCTGGTGCGGTGCGGCGGACGGAAGCATGCGGGAGGCGGCCAGAACCAGGCGGGAGGTGGCCAGAACCAGGCGCGGGGGCGGTGCAGGCATCAGATCCAGGCGAGGGGGTTCTGCAGGGCCGAATCCAGGTGGGGGCAGCTCGAGCGCAGCTGGGTTGGTCGGCCGGCGGGAGGAGGCGCGCGGGGCGGTGAGATCCAGGGAGGGTGGCGGCGCTCGGGGGAGGGGATCGAGGGTGGTCAGGGTGGCGATCGGGCAGCGGGTAGGGTGGGATGGTTTTTTTTTATGTAATCGTTCCGGTGGGGTTTTCGGGAGTTCGGGAACACCTCGTGGCTCCTATATAGGGCTGGCTGTGATCCAAATAGTTATTCTAATCCCAGGATTAAAATAGTGTTGTCCTATATATATATATATATACATATATGGGGGGTGTTTACATAGTTACAACTCATGTACAAGGGGTTGCACATATTCACCCCTAGGGTGGGGGTGAGCAAGCTAAAGAAAAGTACAAACGTTAGGTTATAGAGTGTACAAACGAGGCAATGGAGGCACTAAGGGCCTCTTTAGTTCTATGTTGTAGCAAGCTAAAGTCTTGGATGAATCTATTAAGCGAGGTGTCGATACTGGGATGATGCCTCTGAAGTGTTTATTGTTCCTTTCTTTCCATAGGCTCCAAACAGCGATCAGAAATATATCAAAGAAGAACAGCGGACCGTCCCATGTTTGGTGCATCCCATGGAGGAGTTGGAGCCTGCATGAATATAAGGGCCAAACAATGCCAAGTTTATTCCAACAGGCTTGACTGAACAAACATGAGAACATCATGTGGTCAACCGTTCCCTCAACTTGCATCCCACAGAGCAGGCACGTGTGGTCGTCGCCAATGTTGAAATGCCTTTGTTTCAGCATATTCCTAGTGTCGAGGCAATCATGAATGAGAATCCACCCGAAGACCTTGATCCGCATAATGTAGTGTGTTCCATAAGTGCGAGAAGGTAGGATGTGTATCAGCCTCTCTGAAGTAGTACTTATAATAATCAGTTGCTCTAAAGTCATTTTCCCCCCAACCATAAGACCAAACATCATTCGTGGAGGTGGAGGGTTGCAAGTGCATGGATACTTCCTGGAGATTACGGACCTCATCCAGCGCTTGGGGAGACAAGGGTAGGTGAAAGGTTTAATCAAGCATCGTGTTGCCCAAGAAATCTTCAACTGACATGTCCTCATTGGTGGCGAAGGAGAAGGCACGGGGGTGAGTGGTCTCAAGCACATCATCACTCCAGAGATCTTTCTAGAATAGGGCCATCGAGCCAGAAACGATCTGAACACGTGAGACTCCCCTATAGATGGGTGTGAGATTGATGATATCACACCACCAGAAGGAGTCCATAGGCTCATGTGCGTGTGGGATTTTATCCGTATAGTAATTGTCCCAAAGAAGATTTACCCAGGGGACGTCCATCTTGTTATAAAATTTGTGTAAGAATTTCAAGAGGAGCGCTTCATTCCGAAGCTTAATTTTGATCACCCCAAGACCACTATGTTTCTTGGGCTTGCAAACCATCTCCCACGCAGCCAAAGAGCTGCAGTTGTCACCTTGATCTGTCTTTTTAGTCCAAAGACATCTTCTTCTTATCTTGTTGACCATCTCGATCAATTTTGGAGGGAATTTCAGGGTACACATGGCGTATATGAGGAGGGAAGTGACCATGGCATTGAGCCAAGAAACTTTGCCTCCATAAGACATCATGGCAATTGTCGAGGTGAGGCGCCATTCTGCAGAGCAAACCAATGGCATAAGATTCAGTACCATTGGTTTGGACATGCCAAGAGGTAGCCCGAGGTATGTGAAAGGCATTTGGCCTACAGAACAGCCGAACACGCGCCAAATCAGCTGCCACGTCAGGAGGGGTGTTGATCGGCACAAGAGTGGACTTGTGAAAGTTGATGTTCAGGTCGATGAACGACGTGTAACCCTTTAGAATCTCTTTGACAGTGGCGGCCTGCTGAGGACAGGCAGGTAAGACTAAGATCGTATCATCCACGTACTAGATAATTGGATAGTCTGTCTGGCCTGCGCACGAGAAGGGGAGTTGAATTCGCCCTTGCCTAAATGCCTCATTAATGGCAGCTTGTAGGAGATCGGCAGCAAGGACAAAAAATAGAGGCGATAGAGGGTCGCCTTGCCGGACACCATTACGACAGTGGAATTGTCGACCAGGAACGCCATTAAGGAGAACCGAAGAACGACCAATGGAGAAGATGCACTTGATCCAGGAGAACCACTTGTTGTTAAACCCCATGTGCTTCATGATATTGATCATAGGAGTATGCTCGATGGTATTAAGGCCTTTGCAAAGTCTAGCTTCAAGAGAATGATTGCGCGTTTGGATGTTTGGCACTTGTGGATGTATTGGAAGGCCCAAGCGAGGTAGTCTTGGATCGTGCGTCCTTTGATGAATCCATACTGGTTCCGGTAGATGAGCTGAAGAATGACACGTTGAAGGCGATTAGCAAGAATCTTGGTGAGAAGCTTGACACAGCAATTGAGTAGTATGATCGGCCTATAGCCATTGACTGTCTCAGGAGAGTTTGTATTGGGAATGAGGGTAATGAGGCCATCATTTATACTTGTGAGATCAAGGTCACCAGCATGAAACTGATCACAGAGGGCATAGAAATCATGTTTGATGATAGGCCAACAGGCTTTTAAGAATGCCCCACTAAAGCCATCGGGACCCGGGGCACGATCTGCTGGCATTTCTTTGACAATATTATCAATCTCAGCGTGAGTGCAGGGGTCCGTTAAGTGATCAAGGTTGTCATTATGTTTGATTATATCCTGGAGATTGAATTTCATCCCAGATGGATTTGAAGTACCCAATCGATCTTTATAAGTTTGGAACAATAGGGCTTCTTTGCTTGGATAATCTTCCAGAATCGTGCCATCATCAGTGTGGAAATTGGCGATATTGTTTTTCCTGTAGCGTTCAGTGGCCTCTGCTTGAAATTTTTTGGTGTTTTCATCCCCGAACTTAATCCAATGAGTGGTGCAGTGCTTTTTTCAATACTGCTTCTGATAGTTAAGGAGCCGTAGCACGTGCTTTTTCAGAATTTTTCTGAAGTTCATCCAAATCTGCTAAAGTTTTATTACAGTTGTCAATTGCCACAGAGAGACGGGAGATGTTCTTGGTCCAAATTTTGAGGGCATGTCTGAGCGTTTTGAATTTGCGATAGAGAATGGTGGCAGCATTGTTGGATCGGACAGGTCAATCCCACACCTCTTGAACAAGATCAAAAAAGTCGCGGTGCAAAATCCAATAAGGTTCAAATCGGCAAATCTTGCTGCGAGGGATAGAGGTTTGGATGGATACTTTACATGGCACATGATCTAAGACAGGCTTGCCCAAGGGTTTAACAATAGTATTGGGGTAGACATTAGTATAGTGAAGCGAGGTAAAAAAACCAGTCGAGTTGTTCCAAAAGGGGTTCCTATTGCATGTTGATCCACGTGTACGATCGACCTTTTATGGGGAGCTCAATGAGATTTTGCGTACGTATAATATCGTCGAACATGAACATATAATTAGGGCAGCCCCCAGGTTTGTTTCGATTGTCAGGGGCACAGATGTAGTTAAAATCCCCAAGTAAGAGACAATCTTGATCGCTTGGCATGTCAAGAGCATATAACCAATTAGTGAAATCAGTACGTGCATCGCTAGAGCAAGGGCCATAAATATTGGCTAACGTCCATTTTTACGTAGATTGTGTACTAATAAAATCAATCACCAGGGCGTATGAATCAGAAGACACCACACAGCCAGTAAAAATAGAGCTTTTCCAAATGGTAATTAACCCCCCAGATGCACCTTGCGAGGGAACATAGGCAAACTGGTCGAATTGTCTAGGACAACAAGACTTAATAAAATGCAAATCGAAAGAAGTCTTTTTTGTCTCCTGCAGACAGACAATGGAGCAACCACTAGAGCGAATGGCATTATTAAGGGCTAGCTATTTGTCTTCGGAGTTAAGCCCACGAATGTTCCAACACAGAACATTCCAACTACACAAAAGAGCCATAAAGAGCAGGAGAATTAAGCAGCAGGCGAAGCTGGGGCTCCCACATGATCTTCAGGTGGTGGAGTACCTGCTTTCGAGGTTGGCGCGGCGGGAGCTTCAGCTAGCAGGAGAGCTTCAGTCACATCTTCAGCGGGGACATCACATCTATTAATGGCAATATCTTGCATGGTGCTGATAGGAGTAGGTGGAATCACCTCAGACTGATGCCCAGAAGCGTTGGCAGATGAAGAAGTGCCAATGGAGGGGATCACTCTTGGTTTAACCCTAGAAGTGACAGGACGAGCATCAGACACTGGTGGCACCTTGAAACCATTGTACCTGGTTGAACGGCTACTGTGGCGAACTTCAGCAGTAGAGACCGGAGCAGGGGCACGAGCACGACGACCACGAGTCACAAGTGGACCTGACGGGTACTCAGTGGCATTGATAGCAGCGAGACCAAGGTTGTCCTGCACCATCCTGGGAGAGGGTGCGTCAGAAGGCAGGGAAACAGAGCCATTCATCAGGTTATCTTCAGTGTTGTGTGGCTCCATGAAGTTGCATTGGTATCACAGGCTCGATGGCAGTGTGAGGGACAGAAGAATCCAAGTTCTGAGGCACAACCTGAGAAGGAGTAGTGTCCAAGATTTCTTCTGGCACCACTGTGGAGGAAGGCAGAGAAGGTTGTGTATAATGAAGACCTTTGGCATCAGCAGACACAGTGATGGACACCTGGGTGACATTATCCCTGAACCCATAGCCAGAATGCTAGGGACCAATGGTAGCAAACGCGGGGCGTAAAGCATGAAAGATCATCGAGTTGAGCTGCTGCCTTGGAATGGGATCCGCTAACAGGAGGTTGATCAAGTCATTACCGTGAGTAGAAAGACCAAAGTGGAGGCCCTGGTTATGCATAGCCACTGTGACAGTAACAGCCGACTAAACTTCAATCTGAACAGGAAAGTTTGCAGCATGTGGCACCAAGAGCAGAACAGGGATGTCAGTAGAGCTACCATCAGAAGAAAAGATTGCATCATTCCAGGCTTCCATGGCATTGTCAGTGACGTTGTTCTCAGGAACCACACCATGTTGGACAGTAAGCCCATGTGCAGCAAGCCAGGCCTGGTAGTTGACAAGGTGGGGCAACATAGGCGGAAGAGGTGGGGCAGGAGGTGTTGGCCACTCTCCCCACCCTGTATTGTGATGCGCAGGGTGAGCATTTCCATTGTTGGTTGCTCCAGCAACCGGCACAACATTCTGAATTAACCAGTTATGCACTTGCTGCTAGTAAAGTTGTTCAGCAGCAAGTTCAAGTCCAAACTGTGGGTGGGGGTTTCCGTCAGGTGGTGGTGGTTCTTCTCCAGCTGGAAGAACTTCAGGAAGCAGGCCGTTCCAGTCATTGCTGCGAAGGATAGTGATTTGCATGGTCCAATAATCCCTGGCTCCACCAAGTTGCCACACCACAAAACTTTTTGGAATTAAGTGGAGCCTAATGACACAAGCCTTCAGCAAAATAAAATGCATGTCCTGCCTCGGATTGTACCAGGAGACAAGAGATCCATAGCCACCCAGAGCCTTGGTAATGTAGTAGTCGGTGTTGGGGAACGTAGCAGAAATTCAAAATTTTCCTACGTGTCACCAAGATCTATCTATGGAGAAACCAGCAACGAGGGGAAGGAGAGTGCATCTACATACCCTTGTAGATCGCTAAGCGGAAGCGTTCAAGAGAACGGGGTTGAAGGAGTCGTACTCGTCGTGATCCAAATCACCGGAGATCCTAGTGTCGAACGGACGGCACCTCCGCGTTCAACACACGTACAGCCCGGTGACGTCTCCCACGCCTTGATCCAGCAAGGAGAGAGGGAGAGGTTGAGGAAGACTCCGTCCAGCAGCAGCACAACGGCGTGGTGGTGATGGAGGAGCGTGGTGATCCAGCAGGGCTTCGCCAAGCACCGCGGGAGAGGAGAAGGGAGAGAGGTAGGGCTGCGCCAGGGAGAGGTCAAAACTCATGTGTTGGCAGCCCTCAAGACCTCAACTATATATAGGGGAGAGGGAGGGGGGTGCGTCCCCTCTAGGGTTTCCACCCCAAATGGTGCGGCAGCCCCCAATACCATCTAGGGTGGCGGCCAAGGGGGGGAGAGGGGAAACTTGCCCCCCAAGTTAGGTGGGTTTGCTCCCTCCCCCAAACCCTAGGCGCCTTGGGCCCTTGTGGGGGGGGGCGCACCAGCCCACCTGGGGCTGGTCCCCTCCCACACTTGGCCCATGCAGCCCTCCGGGGCCGGTGGCCCCACTTGGTGGACCCTCGGGACCCTCCCGGTGGTCCCGGTACGTTACCGATAAAACCTGAAACTTTTCCGGTGACCAAAACAGGACTTCCCATATATAAATCTTTACATCCGGACCATTCCGGAACTCCTCGTGACGTCCGGGATCTCATCCGGGACTCCGAACAACATTCGGTAATCACATACAAACTTCCTTTATAACCCTAGCGTCATCGAACCTTAAGTGTGTAGACCCTACGGGTTCGGGAACCATGTAGACATGACCGAGACGTTCTCTGGTCAATAACCAACAGCGGGATCTGGATACCCATGTTGGCTCCCACATGTTCCACGATGATCTCATCGGATGAACCACGATGTCAAGGACTCAATCAATCCCGTATACAATTCCCTTTGTCTAGCGGTATAGTACTTGCCCGAGATTCGATCATCGGTATGCCGATACCTTGTTCAATCTCGTTACCGGCAAGTCTCTTTACTCGTTTCGTAACACATCATCCCGTGATCAACCCCTTGGTCACATTGTGCACATTATGATGATGTCCTACCGAGTGGGCCCAGAGATACCTCTCCGTCACACGGAGTGACAAATCCCAGTCTCGATTCGTGCCAACCCAACAGACACTTTCGGAGATACCTGTAGTGCACCTTTATAGCCACCCAGTTACGTTGTGACGTTTGGTACACCCAAAGCATTCCTACGGTATCCGGGAGTTGCACAATCTCATGGTCTAAGGAAATGATACTTGACATTAGAAAAGCTTTAGCATACGAACTACGATCTTTGTGCTAGGCTTAGGATTGGGTCTTGTCCATCACATCATTCTCCTAATGATGTGATCCCGTTATCAACGACATCCAATGTCCATGGTCAGGAAACCGTAACCATCTATTGATCAACGAGCTAGTCTACTAGAGGCTTACTAGGGACATGGTGTTTTCTATGTATCCACACATGTATCTGAGTTTCCTATCAATACAATTATAGCATGGATAATAAACGATTATCATGAACAAGGAAATATAATAATAACTAATTTATTATTGCCTCTAGGGCATATTTCCAACAGTCTCCCACTTGCACTAGAGTCAATAATATAGTTCACATCACCATGTGATTAACACTCACAGGTCACATCACCATGTGACCAACATTCAAAGAGTTTACTAGTGTCATTAAACTAGTTCACATCATCATGTGATTAAGACTCAATGAGTTCTGGGGTTTGATCATGTTTTGCTTGTGAGAGAAGTTTTAGTCAACGGGTCTGCAACATTCAGATCCGTATGTACTTCGCAATTCTCTATGTCATATTGTAAATGTTGCTTCCATGCTCCACTTGGAGCTATTCAAAATGGTTGTTCCACTATACGTATCCAGCTTCTCTACTCAGAGCTATCCGGATAGGTGTTAAGCTTGCATCGACGCAACTCTTTACGTCGAACTCTTTATCACCTCCATAACCGAGAAACATATCCTTATTCTTCTAAGGATAATTTTGACCGCCCTCTGGTGATCTACTCCTTGATCACCTTTGTACCCTCTTGCCAGGTATGTAGCAAGGCACACATCAGGTGCGGTACTTAGCATAGCATACTGTAGAGCCTACGTCTAAAGCATAGGGGACGACCTTCGTCCTTTCTCTCTCTTTTCAGCCGTGGTTGAGCTTTAAGTCTTAACTTCATTCCTTACATCTCAGGCAAGAACTCCTTCTTTGACTGATCCATCTTGAACACCTTCAAGATCATGTCAAGGTATATGCTCATTTGAAAGTACCATTAAGCATTTTTGATCTATCCTCATAGATCTTGATGCTCAATGTTCAAGTAGCTTAATCCAGGTTTTCTATTGAAAAACACCTTTCAAATAACCCTATATGCTTTCTAGAAATTCTACATCATTTCTGATCATCAATATGTCAACAACATATACTCATCAGAAATTCTATAGTGCTCCCACTCACTTCTTTGGAAATACAAGTTTCTCATAAACTTTGTATAAACCCGAAATCTTTGATCATCTTATCAAAGTGCATATTCCAACTCCGAGATGCTTACTCCAGTCCATGGAAGGATCGCTGGAGCTAGCATACCTTTTAGCATCCTTAGGATCGACAAAACCTTTCTGATTGTATCACATACAACCTTTCCTTACGAAAACTGGTAAGGAAACTCGTTTTGACATCCATCTGCCAGATTTCATAAATGCAGCTAATGCTAACATGATTCCGACGGACTTAAGCATCGCTACGGATGAGAAAATCTCATCGTAGTCAACTCCTTGAACTTGTGAAAAACTCTTCGCCACAAGTCGAGCTTCATAGACGGTGACATTACCGTCCACGTCCGTCTTCTTAAATATCCATTTATCTCAATGGCTTGCTGATCATCGGGCAAGTCTACCAAAGTCCATGCTTTATTCTGATGCATGGATCCTATCTCAGATTTCATGGCTTCTAACCATTTGTTGGAATTTGGGCCCACCATCGCTTCTCCATAGCTCGTAGGTTCACTGTTGTCTAGCAACATGACCTTCAAGACAGGATTACTGCACCACTCCGAAGTAGTACGCATCCTTGTCACCCTACGAGGTACGGTAGTGACTTGATCCAAAACTTCATGATCACTATCATAAGCTTCTACTTCAATTGGTGTAGGTGCCACAGGAACAACTTCCTGTGCCCTGCTACACACTTGTTGAAGTGACGGTTCAATAACCTGATCAAGTCTCCACCATCCTCCCACTCAACTTTTCGAGACAAACTTTTCCTTGAGAAAGGACCCGATTCAAGAAACAATCCCTATTGCTTTCGGATCTGAATTAGGAGGTATACCCAACTGTTTTGGGTGTCCTATGAAGATGCATTTTATCCGCTTTGGGTTCGAGCTTATCAACCTGAAACTTTTTCACATAAGCATCGCAGCCCCAAACCTTTACGAAACGACAACTTAGGTTTCTCCAAACCATAGTTCAAACGGTGTCGTTTCAACGGAATTACGTTGTGCCCTATTAAAGTGAGTGCGGTTGTCTCTAATGCCTAACCGATGAACGATAGTGGTAATTCGATAAGAGACATCATGGTACGCACCATATCCAATAGGGTGCAACTATGATGTTCGGACACACCATCACACTATGGTGTTCCAGGCGGTATTAATTGTGAAACAATTTCCACAATGTCTTAATTGCGTGCCAAAGCTTGTAACTCAGATACTCATCTCTATGATCATATCATAGACATTTTATCCTCTTGTCACAATGATCTTCAACTTCACTCTGAAATTACTTGAACCATTCAATAATTCAGACTTGTGTTTCATCAAGTAAATATACTCAACATCTACTCGAATCATCTGTGAAGTGAGAACATAACGATATTCACTGCATGCCTCAGCACTCATTGGACTGCACACATCAAAATGTGTTACTTCCAACAAGTTGCTATCTTGTTCCATCTTACTGAAAACGAGGCTTTTCAGTCATCTTGCCCATGTGGTATGATTTGCATATCTCAAGTGATTCAAAATCAAGTGAGTCCAAACGATCCATCTGCATGGAGTTTCTTCATGCGTATACACCAATAGACATGGTTCGCATGTCTCAAACTTTTCAAAACGAGTGAGTCCAAAGATCCATCAACATGGAGCTTCTTCATGCGTTTTATACCAATATGACTTATATGGCAGTGCCACAAGTAAGTGGTACTATCATTACTATCTTATATCTTTTGGCATGAAAATGTGTATCACTACTATCGAGATTCAATAAACCATTCCTTTAGGTGCAAGACCATTGAAGGTATTATTCAAAATAGAGTAACCATTATTCTCCTTAAATGAATAACCGTATTGCGATAGACATAATCCAATCATGTCTATGCTCAACGCAAACACCAAATGTCAATTATTCAGGTTTAATACTAATCTTGATGGTAGAGGGAGCGTGCGATGTTTGATCACATCATACTTGGAAATACTTCCAACACATATCGACAGCTCACCTTTAGCTAGTCTCCGTTTATTCCGTAGCTTTTATTTCGAGTCACTAACACTTAGCAACCGAACCGGTATCTTAATACCCTGGTGCTACTAGGAGTACTAGTAAAATACACATTAACATAATGTATATCCAATATACTTCTATCGACCTTGCCAGCCTTCTCATCTACCAAGTATCTAGGGTAATTCCGCTCTAGTGACTGTTCCCCTTATTACAGAAGCACTTAGTCTCGGGTTTGGGTTCAACCTTGGGTTTCTTCATTAGAGCAGCAGCTGATTTGCCGTTTCATGAAGTATCCCTTCTTGCCCTTGCCCTTCTTGAAACTAGTGGTTTCACCAACCATCAACAATTGATGCTCCTTCTTGATTTCTACTTTCGCGGTGTCAAACATCACGAATACCTCAAGGATCATCATATCTATCCCTGATATGTTATAGTTCATCACGAAGCTCTAGCAGCTTGGTGGCAATGACTTTGGAGAAACATCACTATCTCATCTGGAAGATCAACTCCCACTCGATTCAAGTGATTGTTGCACTCAGACAATCTGAGCACAAGCTCAACGATTGAGCTTTTCTCCCTTAGTTTGCAGGCTAAGAAAATCGTCGGAGGTCTCATACCTCTTGACGTGGGCACGAGCCTGA
The DNA here is from genome assembly GCF_018294505.1 of Triticum aestivum. Lineage (NCBI taxonomy): Eukaryota > Viridiplantae > Streptophyta > Magnoliopsida > Poales > Poaceae > Triticum > Triticum aestivum. Next base: position 639,741,745 of record NC_057798.1, on the reverse strand, counting down.
AATCCCAATTTCAGCCCTCGAAACATCTCATATGTTCCGCGACATTTCGAAAACGTCTTTGGTGCCTCAACTCTAAACCGTTTAACTGAACTATCACGTAGTTATCAAAACGTGTATGTCCGATGTTCGCAACATCCACAAACGACGTTTGGGGTTCAGCACACTGAGCGGTGCATTAAGGACATAAGCTTTCTACTATCCGCATAATCGCTACTGTCAACTTTCAACTATATTTTCTCTAGGAACATATCTAAACAGTGGAACTAAAGCGCGAGCTTACGACATAATTTGCAAAGATCTTTTGACTATGTTCAGGATAATTAAGTTCATCTTATGAACTCCCACTCAGATAGACATCCCTCTAGTCATCTATGTGATTACATGATCCGAGTCAACTAGGCCGTGTCCGATCATCACGTGAGACGGACTAGTCATCATCGGTGAACATCTTCATGTTGATCGTATCTACTATACGACTCATGCTCGACCTTTCGGTCTCTTGTGTTCCGAGGCCATGTCTGTACATGCTAGGCTCGTCAAGTCAACCTAAGTGTTTCGCGTGTGTAAATCTGGCTTACACCCGTTGTATGTGAACGTAAGAATCTATCACACCCGATCATCACGTGGTGCTTCGAAACGACGAACTTTCGCAACGGTGCACAGTTAGGGGGAACACTTTCTTGAAATTTTAATGAGGGATCATCTTATTTACTACCGTCGTTCTAAGCAAATAAGATGCATAAACATGATAAACATCACATGCAATCAAATAGTGACATGATATGGCCAATATCATTTTGCTCCTTTTGATCTCCATCTTCGGGGCTCCATGATCATCATCGTCACCGGCATGACACCATGATCTCCATCATCATGATCTCCATCATCGTGTCTTGATGAAGTTGTCTCGCCAACTTATTACTTCTACTACTATGGCTACCGGTTAGCAATAAAGTAAAGTAATTACATGGCGTTGTTCAATGACACGCAGGTCATACAATAAATAAAGACAACTCCTATGGCTCCTGCCGGTTGTCATACTCATCGACATGCAAGTCGTGATTCCTATTACAAGAACATGATCAATCTCATACATCACATATCATTCATCACATTCTTCTTGGCCATATCACATCACATAGCATACCCTGCAAAAACAAGTTAGACGTCCTCTAATTGTTGTTTGCATGTTTTACGTGGCTGCTATGGGTTTCTAGCAAGAACGTTTCTTACCTACGCAAAACCACAACGTGATATGCCAATTGCTATTTACCCTTCATAAGGACCCTTTTCATCGAATCCGTTCCGACTAAAGTGGGAGAGACTGGCACCCGCTAGCCACCTTATGCACCAAGTGCATGTCAGTCGGTGGAACCTGTCTCACGTAAGAGTACGTGTAAGGTCGGTCCGGGCCGCTTCATCCCACAATACCGTCGAAACAAGATTGGACTAGTAACGGTAAGCATATTGAACAAAATCAACGCCCACAACTACTTTGTGTTCTACTCGTGCAAAGAATCTACGCATAGACCTAGCTCATGATGCCACTGTAGGGGAACGTAGCAGAAGTTCAAAATTTTCCTACGTGTCACCAAGATCTATCTATGGAGAAACCAGCAACGAGGGGAAGGAGAGTGCATCTACATACCCTTGTAGATCGCTAAGCGGAAGCGTTCAAGAGAACGGGGTTGAAGGAGTCGTACTCGTCGTGATCCAAATCACCGGAGATCCTAATGCCGAACGGACGGCACCTCTGCGTTCAACACACGTACAGCCCGGTGACGTCTCCCACGCCTTGATCCAGCAAGGGGAGAGGGAGAGGTTGAGGAAGACTCCATCCAGCAGCAGCACAACAGTGTGGTGGTGATGGAGGAGCGTGGTGATCCAGCAGGGCTTCGCCAAGCACCGCGGGAGAGGAGAAGGGAGAGAGGTAGGGCTGCGCCAGGGAGAGGTCAAAACTCATGTGTTGGCAGCCCTCAAGACCTCAACTATATATAGGGGAGAGGGAGGGGGTGCGCCCCCTCTAGGGTTTCCACCCCAAGGGGTGCGGCAGCCCCCAATCCCATCTAGGGTGGCGGCCAAGGGGGAAGAGGGGAAACTTGCCCCCCAAGTTAGGTGGGTTTGCTCCCTCCCCCAAACCCTAGGCGCCTTGGGCCCTTGGGGGGCGCACCAGCCCACCTGGGGCTGGTCCCCTCCCACACTTGGCCCATGCAGCCCTCCGGGGACGGTGGCCCCACTTGGTGGACCCCCGGGACCTTCCCGGTGGTCCCGGTACGTTACCGATAAAACCCGAAACTTTTCCGGTGACCAAAACAGGACTTCCCATATATAAATCTTTACATCCGGACCATTACGGAACTCCTCATGACGTCCGGGATCTCATTCGGGACTCCGAACAACATTCGGTAACCACATACAAACTTCCTTTATAACCCTAGCGTCATCGAACCTTAAGTGTGTAGACCCTACGGGTTCGGGAACCATGTAGACATGACCGAGACGCTCTCCGGTCAATAACCAACAGCGGGACCTGGATACCCATGTTGGCTCCCACATGTTCCACGATGATCTCATCAGATGAACCACGATGTCAAGGACTCAATCAATCCCGTATACAATTCCCTTTGTCTAGCGGTATAGTACTTGCCCGAGATTCGATCGTCGGTATGCCGATACCTTGTTCAATCTCGTTACCGGCAAGTCTCTTTACTTGTTCCGTAACACATCATCCCGTGATCAACCCCTTGGTCACATTGTGCACATTATGATGATGTCCTACCGAGTGGGCCCAGAGATACCTCTCCGTCACACGGAGTGACAAATCCCAGTCTCGATTCGTGCCAACCCAACAGACACTTTCGGAGATACCTGTAGTGCACCTTTATAGCCACCCAGTTACGTTGTGACGTTTGGTACACCCAAAGCATTCCACGGTATCCGGGAGTTGCACAATCTCATGGTCTAAGGAAATGATACTTGACATTAGAAAAGCTTTAGCATACGAACTACGATCTTTGTGCTAGGCTTAGGATTGGGTCTTGTCCATCACATCATTCTCCTAATGATGTGATCCCGTTATCAACGACATCCAATGTCCATGGTCAGGAAACCGTAACCATCTATTGATCAACGAGCTAGTCAATTAGAGGCTTACTAGGGACATGGTGTTGTCTATGTATCCACACATGTATCTGAGTTTCCTATCAATACAATTATAGCATGGATAATAAACGATTATCATGAACAAGGAAATATAATAATAACTAATTTATTATTGCCTCTAGGGCATATTTCCAACAGTCGGACTGATAATCGTACGGGAAACCAAAGAACATGAGCCAAACCTCAGGGCCGAAGGAAGTGGTGCGGTGATTGAGCGCCTCATTATGAGGCACAAACATGATGAGCAGATGCTCCTCTTCAAGCAGAGGTGTGTTGACCGTAGTATCCCGCATGAACGAGTCGACGAAGCCGAAGAAACCAATCCCAAACGGGTAATCACTGGACTCGGTGGTGAAGAGATGGGACTGTGGGGCAGGCCCTCGACCATGGTGCGGATGGCCGCGCAGCATTGTAGAGGAACGTAGGCGCTGGCCTCTGTCATAGCAAGAAAGTCATGGTTGAGCGAAGGGATCGGGCCGACGACCATCCCGCTGCGAACCAGATGATCGGCAGGGCCAGGCTCGACGGCAAAGCCCGGCGGCAAGAACGGCACCGGGTTAAGGGGGTAGTTCGCCATGGCTAAGGTGGTGGAGGTGGGCGGTGGAGTATGCTGCGATGATGGGACTGGGCGATATGGTGGTTGCTACGTCTTGAGCTTGTGTTGGTTTTCCTCGAAGAGGAGAGGGTGATGCAGCAGAGTAGCGTAAGTATTTCCCTCAGTTTTTGAGAACCAAGGTATCAATCTAGTAGGAGGCTCCTCAAAAGTCCCACACACCTACACAACCAAACTGAGAACTCGCAACCAACGCAATAAAAGGGGTTGTCAATCCCTTCACGGCCACTTGTGAAAGTGAGATCTAATAAAGATAGTAAGATAAGATAGATATATTTTTGGTATTTTATAATATAGATGCAAAAAGTAAAGATGCAAATAAAAGTAGATTGGAAGCAAATATGATAAGAGATAGACCCGGGGGCCATAGGTTTCACTAGTGGCTTCTCTCAAGATAGCATAAGTATTACAGTGGGTGAACAAATTACCGTCGAGCAATTGATAGAAAAGCAAGTAATTATGAGATTATCTAGGCATGATCATGTATATAGGCATCACGTCCGCAACAAGTAGACCGACTCCTGTCTGCATCTACTACTATTACTCCACACATCGACCGACTCCTGCCTGCATCTAGAGTATTAAGTTCATAAGAACAGAGTAACGCATTAAGCAAGATGACATGATGTAGAGGGATAAACTCAAGCAATATGATATAAACCCCATCTTGTTATCCTTGATGGCAACAATACAATACGTGCCTTGCAACCCTTTCTGTCACTGGGTAAGGACACCGCAAGATTGAATCCAAAGCTAAGCACTTCTCCCATGGCAATAAAGATCAATCTAGTAGGCCAAACCAAACTGATAATTTGAAGAGACTTGCAAAGGTAACTCAATCACACATAAAATAATTCAGAGAAGATTCAAATATTATTCATAGATAAACTTGATCATAAACCCACAATTCATAGGATCTCGACAAACACACCGCAAAAAGAGTTTACATCGAATAGATCTCCACAAGAGAGGGGGAGAACATTGTATTGAGATCCAAAAAGAGAGAAGAAGCCATCGAGCTAATAACTATGGACCCGCAGGTCTGTGGTAAACTACTCACAACTCATCGGAGGGGCAAGGATGTTGATGTAGAAGCCCTCCATGGTCGATTCCCCCTCCGGCAGAGAGCCGGTGAAGGCTCCAAGATGAGATCTCACGGATACAGAAGGTTACGGTGGTGGAAATTGTGTTTCGTCTGCCCCTGGATGTTTTCGGGGTACGTAGGCTTATATAGGAGGAAGAAGTACATCAGTGGATGACCGAGGGGCCCACGAGCCAAGGGGGCGCGCCCTATAGGGAGGCGCCCTCCTATCTCGTGGGATCCTCGGCAGCTTCTTGACTTGCACTCCAAGTCCTCTGGATCACGTTCGTTCCAAAAATCACGCTCCCGAAGGTTTCATTCCGTTTGGACTCCGTTTGATATTCCTTTTTTCGAAATACTAAAATAGGCAAAAAAACAGCAATATGGGCTGGGCCTCCGGTTAGTAGGTTAGTCCCAAAAATGATATAAATGTGTGAAATAAAGCCCATAAACATCCCAAAGGGGTAATATAATAGCATGGAACAATCAAAAATTATAGATACGTTGGAGACGTATCAGTGGTGCTGGGAAAACCAAGGCAGAAGTTGGACCGTGAGGGGTGAGGGTGGGCGAGTGAATAGCCTTGGGTCTCCACATCCATTTTTTGCTAAAAACAGCATGCGACAAGATTTCGCCACGTGTCCATAGAATCCACAGATATTACATCAGACAGTCAATTTCGGTCTAGGCTTCGAAGCAAGCAAATTGGGGGCGCCGGGTTAGCGGGCTCAAAAATATAGTTGCCCAAAATTGCATCATTAGGATGGGCAAAAGGATTTGTTGGTGGAAACGACACCTATGGGATCACGGGAATCCCTACTACGGTTGCGGGGCATGGGGTCATGAGAAGAGCGGGATCAACAATCAGCACAAGCACACGGGTCGTTTACCCAGGTTCGAGACGCGAGGATGCGTAATACCCTAGTCCTGCTTTTGGGTCTATTTGAGTGTTCTTGAAGTTCTTGAGCAACTATGATGAGTGTAACTTGTCCAAGGGTCTGAATCCTTCTCCTGGATGCCTCGGGCCTCCTTTTATAGTCAAGGGGATCGCCACAGTGGCACACAGGAGGTGGCATCGGTGTAGAGTGGCTAAGCTCATTGATAACCCACAAGTATAGGGGATCGCAACAGCTTTCGAGGGTAGAGTATTCAACCCAAATTTATTGATTCGACACAAGGGGAGCCAAAGAATATTCTTGAGTATTAGCAGTTGAGTTGTCAATTCAACCACACCTGGATAACTTAGTATCTGCAGCAAAGTGTTTAGTAGCAAAAGTGGTATGATAATAATAGTAACGATAGCAAAAGTAAAGATAAATGTTTTTGGGTTTTTGTAGTAGTTGTAACAGTAGCAACGGAAAAGTAAATAAACGAATAACAATATGTGAAAAGCTCGTAGGCAATGGATCAATGATGGATAATTATGCCGGATGTGATTCCTCATGCAATAGTTATAACATAGGGTGATATAGAACTAGCTCCAATTCATCAATGTAATGTAGGCATGTATTCCGTAAATAGTCATACGTGCTTAAGGAAAAGAACTTGCATGACATCTTTTCTCCTACCCTCCCGTGTTCAGCGGGGTCCTTACGGAAACTAAGGGGTATTAAGGCCTCCTTTTAATAGAGAACCGGAACAAAGCATTAGCACATAGTGAATACATGAACTCCTCAAACTACGGTCATCACCGAGAAGTATCCCGATTATTGTCACTTCGGGGTTGTCGGATCATAACACATAATAGGTGACTATAAACTTGCAAGATAGGATCAAGAACACACATATATTCATGAAAACATAATAGGTTCAGATCTGAAATCATGGCACTCGGGCCCTAGTGACAAGCATTAAGCATAGCAAAGTCATGGCAACATCAATCTCAGAACATAGTGGATACTAGGGATCAAACCCTAACAAAACTAACTTGATTACATGGTAAATCTCATCCAACCCATCACCGTCCAGCAAGCCTACGATGGAATTACTCACGCACGGCAGTGAGCATCATGCAATTGGTGATGGAGGATGGTTGGTGATGACGACGGCGACGAATCCCCCTCTCAAGAGCCCCGAACGGACTCCAGATCAGCCCTCCCGAGAGAGATTAGGGCTTGGCAGCGGCTCCGTGTCGTGAAACACGATGAAACTTTCTCCTTGATTTTTTCTCCCCGAGACAGTATATATGGAGTTGGAGTTGAAGTCAGCAGGTGTCCAGGGGGGCCACGAGATAGGAGGGCGCGCCCTAGGGGGGGCTGTCTCGTGGACAGCCTGTGGCCCCCCTGGCCTTGATTCTTTCGCCAAAAATTCTTATTAATTCTGAAAAGTGCCTCCGTGGATTTCCAGGACATTCCGACAACTTTTCTTTTCTACACATAAAACAACATCATGGCAGTTCTGCTAAAAACAGTGTCAGTCCGGGTTAGTTTCATTTGAATCATGCAAGTTAGAGTCCAAAACAAGGGCAAAAGTGTTTGGAAAAGTAGATATGTTGGAGACGTATCACTTATCGCTTAGCCATTACGGGACAAGACGCATTAAATGCACCTCTGAGGTGTCCCTTTGCTTTATCGCCGCCTCGCCCTGCTTTGACATGCGCCCTGGCCAGCGAGGCGGTCAGCGCCATGTAGGCTGGCAGGCTACTGAGGTGGCGTGGTGGCAGTGTCTTCACGAAGATCTGCATGCCACCACGCAGGTGCTTGCTGAGTTTGCCTGGAAGCCTCATGCTGACAGCAGGTGCCTGCCTAGCTGGTGGGCTGGCAGCTACATGGGAGCGGTGGTGGAAACTTGGCGGGCATGGGCCTGGCTGTGGCCCCACGGATGTCCTCGGCAAGGGCCTTGTCGGGCCCTGGCAAGGGTCTTGTCATGGCGTCGTGGTCGTCCCCGGCAAGGATCTTGCCGGAGGTCTTGTGAGTTTCCTCGGCAAGGATTTCACTAAGGTTTGTCGTCTTCTAATCCTCATCTGACTTGGAGTTCATGATCTTCACAAAGATCTGCATGCCATCATGGAGGCGCCTCCCGAGCCTTGGTCCCAACGTGGTTGGTGGTGTTGGAAAACCTGGGGCTCAAGGGTGGCGCTCTCCGCTGGTGTCGGGCAAGTTGCCTTGGCAAGGTTCTTGCCGTGGCTGCGGAGGCTGTCCCAGCAAAAAGGTTTCACCGGGGGAGCCTGTCCTGCCCTCTTGCTCTTTGTCTTTGTGTCTTGGTGTTGCTTTGACCATCCTGCGGCCTTGACCCCTCCCTCGGCCCTGCTAAGTGTGGCCGTGGGCGCGGCTCTGACTGCCCGTGCACAAGTAAGGGGTACAAAGGAGTGCCCCTACTTTAGTACACCGACAGGATTGTTGCCTTTTGACGGGCAATTAGCTGATTTGTGTCCCGGAGCGAAGCAATCAATGCAAATTAATCGAGCTTGGCAAGATAACTTTTGGTTCCCCCATTGTAGGCAACGAGAGAAAAGGGTCGCCTAATTATGCGATAAATCTTGAATTTCCTTGTGAGAGTATTGGCCATGGGCCAGATTAGCTTTGTGACGGGCCGAAAGCCTCGCGGGCCATGTAACATCTGGGGGGCATATTTGAAAGCCGACGACAGGAAGAATTGTGGCAGCGGGGGGTAAGGCACCGATAGAGGGCAATTAAATTGTCCCAACTTAATGCATGCTAAATTTTGCCGCTCCTCAAGCTCCGCCTGGTGCAAGAAATGCTCAATTAATGACGCTTGGTCGGCGGGCTCCGTTGTCAGTGAGGAAGAACCCAAATTTTGAATGTCCAAATCTTGCATGGGTTGAGCATGAACATGCTCCAAATTGTGAGCTCGCATAGGCTGTTGATTAGAAGAATTCCGGGATGCCGTAGAGGAGGAAGCTTCAGCAGCAATAGCATTAGAAAACCTCATATGATCAATAGGTAATAACCCAAATTTGCATAAAACCTCCTTGGAATTAACATCCAGAGCTGAGCCATGATGGAGAAACTTCGATGAAGATTTAAGCGCGACCGGCCGACGGATAGAAATATCCAAAAGTTCTTCGTCTGCATGCCAAGCAGAATCCAAGATCGGGGCTCGTGAAAAACGACCATTAAACAGATGGAAATGGCATATGAAATCAGACCAGACATGATCCTTGAGGCGATAAATGAAATGCCCAACTTTGTTATTTTCCACAGAGAAGCAAAAAGATCGAGCATTGATCTGAGTAACACGGAACCCTGAGCTGACACCACCAATACAACATTGAAGAGCCACTCCCACAGAATCCACAGAGAGAGTGAACGGGGCCGAAGAGATGGAGACCACTAGAAAGAATTCCTTGGAGTCTCGAGAAGGTGAGAAGTGTATGGTGGATCCAAACTTTTTTCTCACCTGATCTGCAAGGGCTAGGCCAGGAGCAAAATCCCAATGCAGAAGACCTTCCATGATGATCTAGATCAGAGGAAGCCATGGGTTATGGTGGAGAGAGGAGAGGAGAGCGTGGTGGGAGGAGGAGGGGAGGGGAGAGCCATCTCGGTGGAACCGTTTTGTGGTCTTGGACCAATAAAATCTAATTTTACTATCCTACTTTGATTCTTATGATTTCCACAAAATATTCAAAAGGTGTTTATTCTTCAACTTCCCACTCCTTAAACACCTGGATGATTTTGTTCCTTGATTTGTTTGGTTTCATGCCTGGGAGGTCGACCATGGAAGCCATTTTCTTGGTACGACAGCTTATGGAGAGATATAGGGAGCAAAAGAAGGACTTGCATATGGTGTTCATTGACTTGGAGAAGGCCTATGATAAGATACCGCGGAATGTCATGTGGTGGGCCTTGGAGAAACACAAAGTCCCAGCAAAGTACATTACCCTCATCAAGGACATGTACGATAATGTTGTGACAAGTGTTCGAACAAGTGATGTCGACACTGATGACTTCCCGATTAAGATAGGACTGCATCAGGGGTCAGCTTTGAGCCCTTATCTTTTTGCATTGGTGATGGATGAGGTCACAAGGGATATACAAGGAGATATCCCATGGTGTATGCTCTTTGCGGATGATGTGGTGCTAGTTGACGATAGTCGGGCGGGGGTAAATAGGAAGTTAGAGTTATGGAGACAAACCTTGGAATCGAAAGGGTTTAGGCTTAGTAGGACTAAAACCGAGTACATGATGTGCGGTTTCAGTACTACTAGGTGTGAGGAGGAGGAGGTTAGCCTTGATGGTCAGGTGGTACCTCGGAAGGACACCTTTCGGTATTTGGGGTCAATGCTGCAGGAGGATGGGGGTATTGATGAAGATGTGAACCATCGGATCAAAGCCGGATGGATGAAGTGGCGCCAAGCTTCTGGCATTCTCTGCGACAAGAGAGTGCCACAAAAGCTAAAAGGCAAGTTCTACAGGACGGCGGTTCGACCCGCAATGTTGTATGGCGCTGAGTGTTGGCTGACTAAAAGGCGACATGTTTAACAGTTAGGTGTGGCGGAGATGCGTATGTTGAGATGGATGTGTGGCCACACAAGGAAGGATCGAGTCCGGAATGATGATATACGAGATAGAGTTGGGGTAGCACCAATTGAAGAGAAGCTTGTCCAACATCGTCTGAGATGGTTTGGGCATATCCAGCGCAGGCCTCCAGAAGCTCCAGTGCATAGCGGATGGCTAAAGCGTGCGGAGAATGTCAAGAGAGGGCGGGGTAGACCGAATTTGACATGGGAGGAGTCCGTTAAGAGAGACCTGAAGGATTGGGGTATCACCGAAGAGCTAGCTATGGACAGGGGTGCATGGAAGCTTGCTATCCATGTGCCAGAGCCATGAGTTGGTTGCGAGATCTTATGGGTTTCACCTCTAGCCTACCCCAACTTGCTTGGGACTAAAGGCTTTGTTGTTGTTGTTGTTGTTGTATTTGTTTTTCTAAGCTATGTTTTTCTTCAAGATTCCTCATTTGTGTGGATTTTCTAATCTGTACAACTCTGGCACCTAAGTCAAGAACGCTTAGTGAAATGCCAGAAGACAACAATGGTCATATTCCTCAAACTTGATGCTTTTTGAAAAATTCTGAGAATGCATATGACCTATCCAAATTCTTTGCACCTATACTCTGTTCACAAGTACAAATTGGCTGCTGATGAATCACTAGGTTCTCATCAAGTTAACTAATTTGCAGCATTGCATGAAGTAAGTTTGCATACTTCCTCAGAAACATCCAAAGTTCAAAGTACTCAAGTGAGGAAAATGGCAGATGGGAAGAGACCTCAGAAGGGAGGCACTGAGACAAACACTGCGTTTGAAGTCCCTGAGGACATTTATGATGAATACTGCACTCCTGATAAATAAACTCATGGGAAAGAGAACAAGAATCAGCACAAAGTGCGCATGCAGAGAATTGAGAGGAGATGGGCGAAGAAATGCAGGGAATGCCGCCATGTAACCCCCAAGTACATGAAGAAATTTGTTTTAAACCCTCCATGTCCAAGACCACCTTTGGCCGCTGGCCAGCGAGCTAATCCCACTAGCATCAGGCGCGGTGAGGAATTTCCAAAGGAATGGGCCAAGCGCCAAGCTAAGCTTTAGAAAGTTGATCCAGAAGCAGCGAGGAAATTCAATGTGGATTCTCAAGCTGCTGCCGCTGAGGCCTCTGCTAGTACAACAGCGTCGAAGAAGGCCATGGTAAAGAATTCTGTTGTGAAGAAATTTTCAAGCTCAATGCCCTCACGGCCAAGTTCTTCAACGGCAAAGCCCTCTGGGAAAATTCCTTGAGTAACTTCTTCAAGGGCAGTGCCAATCCCCTCAGTTGCCTCAAAATCTTCAACTGCTGCAACAAAGTCCTCAACACCTATGCACCTTGCAACGTGTCAACGGACTGCAGGCTTTTCTATTGCCTTAGGAGCTTTTGCATCTTCCTCAGCTCAACCACATTCCTCAAGTGGTCCAACTCTGCTGAAGGTCAAGTCCACTACTGGACATGGAAAGAGGCCAAGTCCTCACAAGAAGTAAGTGGCATTCCATGTTCCTTCTGATGATGATGATGAAGCTGATGATGAAGAATTGGCTGAAATCATCAAGGATAGACTAGAAAGGGCTGCAAGAGTCGAAGGCAGCTATGTGCCTCTTATGCTGGATCCGAAGAAGATCCTCCACCTCATTGACATATGGCACATAGATGCCAACACACCACTCCCTGAATTTAACCTGACTCATGGTCAAAGTATTATGTTGAATGCCTTCATAGGTGAGGAAAAATGGAAGTTTTAGAAGGCCAGACAAGTCAAGAAGGCCCAGTATAAAAAGGAAAGATTTCTGAAGAAAAATGTGCTGAATATGTCTTATGAAGAACTTGTAAATATGCAAAAGGAAATCAGAGACCTCGGTGATGAATTTGACCCAATCATGCAGATTGGCTCGGTGCCAAAGTCAGATTCGTCAAACTCTCGAAGAACCTCAAGCTAAATGTTGCAGCTCCATCGCAATGGAGAATTCCTCAAGCTGAAGCATCTGCTCAGCATGCTAAAGAAACTACAAGAACATCCCATGAGAATCAGGCTGCTGAAGAAGCTACAAGGGCTGCTGAAGAAGCTACAAGGACTGCTGAAGAAATTCCAGCTCCTGATGACAATGTCAGGGCAACCACCAATGTTGCGCCTGAAGAACAACCCAGGCCAGGTGAAGAAACTGAGAATGCTAGGGCGATTGCATCAGTCGTACCTGAAGAAAATGAACCAACTTCATCTGCTCCTCCTGCAAAATCTTCAAAGGTGAAGACAACCACTCTTCCTTCTACATCAGAAGTGAAGAAAACAAAGGCTACGGGGAAGGAAGCCGCGAAGAAAATGAAAGCATCAACCTGATGTCTGCTAGAACTATGTCGGTATTTCCCCAAAGAGGAAGGGATGATGCAGTATAGTGACGGTAGGTATTTCCCTCAGTGATGAGACCAAGGTTATCGAACCAGTAGGAGAACCTCCTCGCACCACGTAAACAGCACCTGCACACAAATAACAAATACTCGCAACCCGACGTGTTAAAGGGGTTGTCAATCCCTTCCGGGTACGGCGCCTCAAGATAGGCAAATAACGTGAGGTAAAAGTGGTAGATAGGATAATTAGATCACGGAACAAATAAATTGCAGCAAGGTGTTTTTGTATTTTTGGTTTAATAGATCTGAAAATAAATGAAAGAGAAAAAAGATCGCAAAGGCAAATATGATGAAAAGAGACCCGGGGGCCGTAGGTTTCACTAGTGGCTTCTCTCGAGAAAAATAGCAAATGATGGGAAAACAATTACTGTTGGGCAATTGGTAGAACTTCAAATAATCATGACGATATCCAGGAAATGATCATTATATATGCATCACGTCCAAGATTAGTAGACCGACTCCTGCCTGCATCTACTACTATTACTCCACACATTGACCGCTATCCAACATGCATCTAGTGTATTAAGTTCATGGAAAATGGAGTAATGCAATAAGAACGATGACATGATGTAGACGAGATCCGTTTATCTATTGCGGAGATATAGATCTCATCTTGTTATCCTTAGTAGCAACGATACATACGTGTCGGTTCCCCTTCTGTCACTGGGATCAAGCACCGTAATATCAAACCCACTACAAAGCACCTCTTCCCATTGCAAGATAAATAGATCAAGTTGGCCAAACAAAACCCAAATATCGGAGATGATATACGAGGCTATAAGCAATCATGCATATAAGAGATCAAAGAAGACTCAAATAACTTTCATGCCAACAACAGGTCTATGTTTATTTTTAGTATCGGGTCTAGCAATTCTAGCAGCTTCATCACAGAAGTAAATAACATGCCCATCAATGTTATCGACCAAGAGATCTTTAACCATAGCAATACTAGGTTCAACTTTAATTTTCTCAGGGCGTGTAGGTGTTCTAGCATTACTCCTACAAACCACAGTTGAAGCTTTAGCATGATCCTTTATTCTAACAGGGAAAGGTGGTTTCTCAATGTAAGCAGTAGGAATAATAGGATCAACATTATAAGTGATAGTATTCTCTTCAACTTTAATAGGTTCTACTGCTTTAACTTCAATGGAAGGATGATATTTAAACCACTTCTCCTTAGGGAGATCAACATGAGTAGCAAATGATTCACAGAAAGAAGCTACTATCTCAGAGTCAAGTCCATATTTAGTGCTAAATTTGCGAAAAGCATCGGTATCCATAAAAGATTTAACACAATCAAACTTAGGTGTTATACCTGACTCCTTACCTTCATCGAGTTCCCAATCTTTAGAGTTGCATTTAATTCTTTTTAATAAATCCCATCTAAATTCAATAGTCTTCATCATAAAAGAACCAATACAAGAAGTATCGAGCATGGAGCGATTATTGAGAGAAAGTCGAGCATAAAAATTTTGAATAATAATTTCTCTTGAGAGATCATGATTGGGGCATAAATATAAAATTAACTTAAGCCTCCCCCAAGCTTGAGCGATACTTTCTCCTTTGCGAGGCCAAAACTTATATATATATAATTACGATCACGATGAACCAGATGCATAGGATAAAACTTCTGATGAAATTCCAATTTCAATCGGTTGTAGTTCCATGATCCAATATCATCACATAGCCTAAGCCATGGCAATGCCTTTCCCTTCAAAGATAAAGGAAGACCTTCTTCTTGATAACATCCTCGGGCATACCTGCAAGCTTAGATAATCCACAAACTTCATCCACATAGATTAGGTGCATATCGGGATGTAATGTTCCATCTCCTGTAAAAGGATTAGCTAGCAGTTTCTCTATCATACCTGAAGGAATTTCAAAGTAGATATTTTCAGTAGGTTCAGTAGGTTCAGTAGGTTGAGGAGAAACTCTTTGCTCTACTGGTCAGGGTGAAGATACCCCAAACAAGCCCCTCAAAGAATTATTTTCCATAGTAACAAGTGACAGTAAATTTCAGCACACTATATAAATTTTTTCCTTACCAAAGGCGCTTCACTCCCCGGCAACGGTGCTAGAAAAGAGTCTTGATGACCCACAAGTATAGGGGATCTATCGTAGTCCTTTTGATAAGTAAGAGTGTCGAACCCAACGAGGAGCAGAAGAAAATGACAAGCGGTTTTCAGTAAGGTATTCTCTGCCGGCACTGAAATTATCGGTAACAGATAGTTTTGTGATAAGGTAATTTGTAACAGGTAACAAGTAACAAAAGTAACTAAGGTGCAGCAAGGTGGCCCAATCCTTTTTTAGCAAAGGACAAGCCTGGACAAACTCTTATATAAAGGAAAGTGCTCCTCAGGACACATGGGAATTATTGTCAAGCTAGTTTTCATCATGCTCATATGATTCGCGTTCATTACTTTGATAATTTGATATGTGGGTGGACCGGTGCTTGGGTACCGCCCTTCCTTGAACAAGAATCCCACTTATGATTAACCCCTCTCGCAAGCATCCGCAACTACGAAAGAAGAATTAAGGTAAACCTAACCATGGCATGAAACATATGGATCCAAATCAGCCCCTTACGAAGCAACGCATAAACTAGGGTTTACGCTTCTGTCACTCTAGCAACCCATCATCTACTTATTACTTCCCAATGCCTTCCCCTATGCCCAAACAATGGTGAGTGTCATGTAGTCGACGTTCACATAACACCACTAGAGGAAAGACAACATACATCTCATCAAAATATCGAACGAATACCAAATTCACATGACTACTTATAACAAGACTTCTCCCATGTCCTTAGGAACAAACGTAACTACTCACAAATCATATTCATGTTCAAAATCAGAGGGGTATTAATATGCATAAAGGATCTGAATATATGATCTTCCACCAAATAAACCAATTAGCATCAACTACAAGGAGTTATCAACACTACTAGCAACCCACAGGTACCAATCTGAAGTTTTGAGACAAAGATCGGATACAAGAGATGAACTAGGGTTTGAGAGGAGATGGTGCTGGTGAAGATGTTGATGGAAATTGACCCCATCTCGATGAGAGGATCGATGGTGATGACGATGGCGACGATTTCCCCCTCCCGGAGGGATGTTTCCTCGGCAGAACAACTCCGCAGGAGCCCTAGATTGGTTCCGCCAAGGTTCCACCTAGAGACGGCGGCGCTTCGTCCCAAAAGCTTCCTTATGATTTTTGCCAGGGCAAAAGACACCATACACCAGAAGATGGGCATCGGGGGGCTTCCAGGTGGCCCACGAGGCAGGGGGCGCGCCCAGGGGGGTAGGGCGTGCCCTCCACCCTCGTGGACAGTGGGTGGCCCCTCTGGTGCTTTCTTCGCCCAATATTTTTAATATGTTCCAAACTGACTTTCGTGGAGTTTCAGGACTTTTGGAGTGGTGCGGAATAGGTCTCTAATATTTGCTCCTTTTCCAGCCCAGAATTCCAGTCTTCATGTGAACCATGTAAAATAAGAGAGAAAAGGCATAAGTATTGTGACATAATGTGTAATAACATCCCATAATGCAATAAATATCGATATAAAAGCATGATGCAAAATGGACGTATCAGTGACATCAAAGGAGCTCATTCCATTTGGTGAAGAATATGTCATTCCAGATGACACTGATGAAGAAAATGCTTTTGCTGCTTCCTTAGAGAAGTTGGATGAAGAAATTAATGTGGAAGATGTTGTACCCACTCCATTGGTATCATTGCATGTGCCTCAGTTCACTGCTGATGAGGCAGGCGTTGAGGAAATTGAAGAAGATGTGGATATTGGCTCAACAACTCTTGTGCTGAATGATGACTATTGGGAAAATCTTCACCCCGATTCTCCAATTACCACACCTCTGCATCCAATTCCTCAGTCCCCTATGTAGACTGAAGAACTTCTAACAGGATCTGAAGGATGTCAAGCTTTACTTCAGTCCATACCTTAAGAAATGGAGAACTAGACTGCTGCTAATGAAACTGCCACTGAAATTCCTCAGTTTGAGGTTCCTGAAGTTGTGACTCAAGAGGTTGTGAGACCGTCAACTGCAAATCTTCAGCCCAAGCCACAAAATCCTCATGCAAAGAGGCCAAAATTCAAGGTTCACGATTTCTTCATTGAGCATCACTTCTTCACCGATGAAAATCCATATGACTCAGCAAGACTTAGGCGCAAGAGGTTCTGGAGTGCAAGCCAGATGAATTTCTATGCATCGCTTCTGTTTGATAAGGACAAGGTATTTTAGCATCGTCAAATTCTTCATGTGGATATGGAGTCCATCCCATGCTTTCAACCTGTTCTCAATGTTCTTCATGAAGATGGGCTCCTAAGTTTCTGTGCTGATATCTGTGACTGGAATAGAGAGCTATTTCTTCAGTTCTATGATACTCTGCATCTCACTAGCGATGTCTCAGATGTCAATTCCTGGGTGCTAGACTGGATGACTGAAAACACTCACTACAAAGCTCCGGCCTCTGAATTGCCCTATGTCGTTCTAGCCAGTCCTCCTACTGAAGGCGCAAGGCTGATTTATGATGAACTTAAACTTCCAAATCATCTCATGCAAGTGCTGATGAAGCCTTTGTGGCCTGGTCAACCTCCAAGAACCACCTTCCTAGTGAAGGATTTGTTATATGTGCAAAGGACCATCTACCGCATATTGACCAAGACCCTTAGTCCAATCAAAGGCCACAATTCTGAAGAAGAAGACGTTGTTGGCATCATGAAGAATCTGTTGTTCAATATCATTCATGGAATTCACATTAACTATCATGATTTCTTCATGAGAGCTTTGGCAAACGTTGCACTGTCACCATTTGAATTGAAGCCCTATGCTCCCTGGATAGTGAAATTCATCAGAATCAGGTCTTCAATTCCATACAAGGCTGATTTTCAGAATCATCTCAGATTTTTGCCTCCCATTGAAGTCCTCAAAAGGACCATTTCTTCAATTGATGAAAAGGCAAAGCTGATGTTATTGATGAAGGCACTCGTCCAATGAATGGTCAGTTTCGTAAGGTTGCATCTTATTCCACCAATGATGACTCTACTACTCAAGATTCTGCTAGAGCCCATGAGCAAAATCCTCAAGCCACTGCCCCGCGAGTGATGACTGGTCGTGGCTTCTTCTAAGTCTTCATCAGAAGGTCGATCGCAATCTCAAGTGTTCAAGCCTCAATTTGGCTCAATTCTTCAGAACATGACCGTCACGTAGAACACTGTGAAGAAGAATCACTATTATGTGCATGAAATCTTCGATCGCACTTGGGCCATAATTTCTCATCTATACGGTGATGAAGATCTTAAGCAGATGGGATTTCAACAGGACTTTGACTGGTCATATCCTCCTTCGAAGAAATTCAAGAAGGTCAAAGTTCCTCAGTTAGTCACAAGTTCATAGTCTTCATTGCATGAGACGGATGAAGCTAAGGATCTCAACGACACTACGGCATGCCCTTCACCGACAAACAATTCCGACAATGTTGGCGCTCCTTCATCGACCTCGTGATGATATTCTTCAGGGGCGTTAGTCCTAATTTGTTGTCCCTTTTGGTCATTCGATGACAAAGGGGGAGAAATTTGAGTTAATCTTCAAGCGGATCTTATATATGGGCTATTTTTTTGTTAAGTTACAACTCTCGCTCCTCTGAAGTGTTTGTTGGTTGAGTTGTAAACTTAAGTCTGATGGTGGTCTGATACTTTTGAACTGCTTTCTGCATGCTTATTTCCTCAAGTACCTTAATGCAGCATGCTGAATTTCGTTAGACACCATTTTCATCATCCATTTCAAATTATTCATGTTATATGTTAAAGGCGTGTATGATTTACAAGATATAGGGGGAGATCTCCATGATTTTACTCTACAATATGCACTTTATATTCAAAACAAATTCCTCAAATATGCACATCTTCAGGGGGAGTTCTTCTATATCTTGCAATCAAATTCCTCAATATCAGTATTTACACTTCATATGTTTATCCCCATTGAAAACTTACCTATTTGTCATCAATCACCAAAAAGGGGGAGATTGTAAGTGCATCTAGTGCCCCTTAGTGATTTTGGTGTATTAAAGACTTATAGGTTAAGGGACTAATGTGTTTGTACATGTACACATGTTCTATAAGTTTCTGAGGAGTTTGATATTTTTGAAGAAAGTCGACCCCTAAAAATGAATGTCTTCAGTTGACGACTTTGTTTTCTTGAAGACTTTGAAAATGAGGAAATTGGTGTGACCTTGAAGGCATTGATATTGATGCGAGGGTTGTGAAGCGTGAAGACTGTTGTTTTCGTAGTTTCTTTTTCTCTTTCTTGAGTCATAGGAAACACCGTACTATTAAAGGGGGTCGAGGTAAAACTAAGGAAAAGTTTCCAAGTGATGTGCATCTCAAAGCCTACACATACCCAATCCTTAGAGTGAAGCCTTTGGAAATCTCATACAATTCAGTCAATTTCTTCACTTACAGAGACGAAGATCTTCTGTTCTCTGAGGAATTTGTTCTGACTGAGCAGTTAGGAATTCGACAGTGTGGATTGCCTACAAATGAGGAACATGATAGCCTTGAGGAATTTGAGAGCTCAAATTTCCGACCGTTGTTGTGCTATGCACCAGGTGTCCCAAATATCTTATCCACCTAATGGTCATATCATTGAAGGACATTTATGTCTTATCATGTCGGGCTGCTCCCTGGCTATAAATAGCCTCCGCCCTCAACCACTGGCTGGTTGGCTGCTCCGAGAGAAACTGATAATTGTCATTTAGAGCATCCAATCCTCCGAGGACTTTGAGAGAAAATCATCTGTGAGGAAAAACCCAAAACCCCAACACCTAAAAGCCAAAGTGATTGAGCATCACTTAAGAGATTCTTCCTGTGTGGAACTGACACTTGTTATCTTTGAAGACTGTGCATCTTCCAGACGGTTAGGCGTCATGGTCTAGAGCATCCAAGAGGAATTGTGGATCGCCGAGTGACCAAGTCTGTGACGCTTTGGAAGTCACCTGAAGACTTACCACGAGTGATTGGGCGAGGTCTTTGTGACCTTAGCTCAAGGAGAATACGGTAAGGATTGTGTGTCCTTTGGTTTAAATACCGAGCCGCTCTAACCAGACGTACAACTGTCACAATAATTGGAACTGGTCTACCAAATCATTGTCTTCACCGAGCTACTGGTTCTATTTCCTCAATCTTTCATTCCCTTGCTCGTGTGTTGATGAAATTGATCGTTACTGTTTGAAGACTTTGACTGAAGGCTTTCTCAATTTTCTCAATCCTATTTCTTCAGTCATCTTGTTTTCAGCCTGCTTATCCTGTTTACTCGCTACTTGTGCTCTGTGTATATTTCATTTCATCATGATGACCATGCTACTATCTTATGCATGCACCTGAGTATTTATTCCGCCGCTTGTATTTCTTTGCTTAGCAAATTCCTCAAGTTGAATTTCCTCAGTGACGGATTTGCAAAACTCACCTATTCAACCCCCCCCCCCCCCCAGTCGATGCAACGCACTTTCAGTCACGACATGCTTTCCATGTTGAGTTGATATTTGGCAAGTTTCTTTTGGTGCATCCGGCGACGGTTGGATAAACGCCACCCACAAGCACGCACACTTCATGCACTTTGGGTAATGAGATGTTAGTGACGCGCGGGTGGGCGTTGGTT
Source organism: Triticum aestivum (assembly GCF_018294505.1). NCBI lineage: Eukaryota > Viridiplantae > Streptophyta > Magnoliopsida > Poales > Poaceae > Triticum > Triticum aestivum. The sequence goes on along the minus strand of NC_057798.1, from coordinate 639,721,329 downwards.
CCACATGTCAGTTAGACGTGTGGTGATTTTTCCCGCAATTTTATTAAACCTTAAAAAAATGTGTGCGTGGTGGGGGTTGGGGTGGGGGTGGGGTGGACTATAGAGAGTATCTTTCCCTGAACTAGTGCCTTTTCAGGGAGGCAGCTTCGGTGACTTAACTGGATTTGCCTTTGAGTGTATGACATGTGAGCCAGCCCCCTGTGGGGTCCACATGGCATGCACTCAAAGGCAGGTGCAGTGAGGCACTGAAGCTCAATCCCTTTTTCAGCCAGTGCTGCAAATGTTGGTAAGAAATAGTTTCATTGTATCAGACAACTCTAAAGGGATTGGCGTTCACAGGCTAGCTAGCTAGTGACAATTAACTGGCTAGGGATGTAAATGGTACGAATAATTTTCGTTTTGAATCCACTTCATCATCTGTTTTTAAGTATATGGTCACTTACATAAATCCGATGGATATGAATGCGGATATGAATTTTGATCAATCGGATATCCGGCGGATAAGGTAACGGATATGGTATTTGTAATATCCTGTGGATATGGATTATCCAGTATTTTTAAGGATTATCCGATGTTGTCAAATAGGATTATCCGATAAATTTAGCCCAATTGAGAAGCCCAAACATATACGTGGGCCACTAATTAAAATCACCACATATAAATAGAATTTAACCTAACCCTAGTACGAGACGACCACAATCCACAATCACAATTCACAGGCAGCCGTTGACCGCCGTCATCGCAACGCCGTCTTGTCTTGCACCGCCAGTGGCGGCCGCATCTCTCCGGCAACTTGGTTGTCCGGCACAATCGGTAAAGATGTTGGCGCCGGTCCAAGCAACGGAGGTGATCCCTCTGTTTGACATTCCATGATTTTTTAGATGCAAAATGAATCACGTAAGTTTAGGCGTCGAAGTAGGTATGCATCTAAGCCATGCTACCTCTACATGCACAGCTAGTCGTGGTGGGTAGCCTGGTAGGTCACCGTGCGGAGCGAAACTGGTGCTGCTCGCGGCAATGTTCTACACCCGTCCATGACAATGGGCAATACTTGCGGCCCTAACCAATGCTCATATACGCCGGCGGCGTCGAAACAGCAGTCTGCGTACATATATGTCGGCGAAACGTCGCCGGCGGCGTCGAGACAGCAGTCTGCGTACATATATGTCGGCGAAACGTCGGCGGTCTGTGTATATATACGCCGAGACGGCGGTCTGCGACTCTGGCGGTGCGTCATGACGGTGGTATGCGTACATATACGTAGTGAGCGATCACTAGCACTGTTAGTGGTTCCTTACATGCACTGATGCACGATCACAAGATGAACACCAAGTTTGTAGTAGTCGAGTAGGCTTTATCTCTTTCGCGGAGAAAAAGAGAGTAGGCTTCATAATAGACTGCAAAACACTGTGAATTTATGATGTTTAATGCACTGATATCATATTGTTTGCGTAAAAGAAATAAATCATGTTTATTTGTACGTATCATCCGATATTTTCTGTCCATTTTCGATCCGAATCCGCTCCGAATCATAGTCCGATATAATTCGAATTCGAATCCGCATCTAGTCATTATCCGCTCCGCTCCGAATCCGACAAAGGAATATGGTAAAAGCATTTACATCCTATAAGTGGATAGTCGGGCAACACCATATATATAGTAATTAGCACTAACCAGTTCTGCTTTGCAACAGTCTTCAGTCTTCGATGCGCCGACCGACAGATGAATGGCTGGGATGGTAGTGAAGGACATCGTCGCAAAAAAATGGTAGTGAAGGACATGATTTAGAAGCTGGAACTATGGCACTAGTCAGCGCGCACCGGTGTCTTCCCTTATTTTTTTTCTCGGTTACGCTCGAGTGTACGTAGCGTATATATTGTATTGAAGAAGAGAGCGGGGAGAAGAACCCCCTCCATATGATTTATGTTACATTGACATTCACACCTCCACATGGCCCCTGTTTTTGTATCTTTAGTGCCTTTGATCTGGAGCAGTTGATCCAACCTTGTTAGTCTCTACTCTGCTTAACATCAATGAAGCCTGGATCTTAAAAAAAAACTATAGCACTAGTCAGCATCTGTAGCTAGTCCATTTTTTAGCAACCTATATCCTGTAGCGGCGAGACCACAGTAATAATTAACCTGGTTTGGAATAGTCTACTGTCTGGATATCTCCAGCATCTGTAATGTGTAATCCTGACCCTTTTGCAGGTGCCAACATATGAGTGAGTGGCTAGGGCCTAGGTGGGTGCCGATGGACATGATCTAGTAGCTGTACTAATCACTATTTCTCTTGATATGGGGGGACCGGTTCGAAGCATTCATTTTTCTTTTTCGTAGGACAGGGATTTGAAAGGAACATCTGGTTACCCTAAAACACAGAACAAAAGTTTTAGCTGAACAAACTATGTGCATTAGGGCATCTCCAATGGAGATCCGTAAATTTCCTTTCACTTTCGTCCGCGGATAGGGGATCAATCCACAGACACAGATGCGGAAGGCTGTCATCCAACGATATCCGCATACATCCGGCATTCCTTTTTTTTTTGGGATAAGTATATTTTTCGTCCCTCAATTATATTCAAAGTATAGAAATGGTCCCTTAACTTCAAAACCAGTAAAAGATAGTCCCTCAACTTCTTAAACCGGATAATTTTAGTCCCTGATACCGCTTTAGGTGGTTTTACTGATGAGATGGCATGGTTTTGGCTGTTTTGGATGGTTTCGTTAATACCGCGCAGTCCACCGGTTGCTGCAGCATGCACATGGCCGCGTGATAGGCTGGCGACGTGCTTCTCCTGCTGCACCACCAAGGTGACTTGGCGTTGCTCGGCTCCCTGCTGCCTTCGACACCGACGAAGGTGCCATCCGTATTGGGCTGCCACCCTTGAGTCCTTACCACGTCCATGGCGAAAATGCCAGCACCATGCATGTACTCTACCTGCAAACAACATGTCGTGGTGCGTCACCTGCGTCCCGGCCATGAGAGTCGTGGTCTCCTAGCCTAGCTACCACCCTATGTGCGTGCATTTCGTCAAATAACTCACATGATCTACAATCTACATGTTGTGTCCAATGACCACGGGCGGCTGGTAGCCATGCCAAGGTGATTGTATTGTTGTAGACGACGGGCGAGCATGCTGGGGCGGATGACCGGAAGCCGACATGGGCGCAGCTGCATGTGCATGACGCCAGCTCGCTCGCCTTCTTGTCAAAGTCTTCGGCACCCCGGCACGGATGGAGAGCATCGGCATCATGGACCACCACCACACCTCGACTTCGACATATACGACGGGCAGGCCTTGGGCGACGGCGCAGGCGGCGTGTTGCTGACGCTGGGGCTGCAGCAGCAGTACAACAGGCATGACGGCGATGGCGGTGACTGAGTGAATATCGCGTTCGATGGTTGTCCGAGCAGCACGACGCGAGCTCGGTAGATGCGGCAACCAGGCAGAGTGCAGCTCCAGCAAGCACGGACGCAGGTACACTTGGGGTGGTAATGGTGGTGCGCCCGCTACAGCCAGCTGGGCATGGCAGCTCGGTGTAGTCAAAGGGAGCTTGGCCGGAGTAGTAGCAGACCGAAGCTGGCGTACATGGTTTCCAGCGTTCTGTGACCGGCAGCCTCCACTTCATCGACGAACATGAAACCATCTGAATTAGTTAAAACCATGCCACGTCAACCGTAAAACCACCCAAAGCAGTATCAGGGACTAAAGTTATCTGGTTTAAGAAGTTGAGGGACTAAGCTTTGCTGGTTTTGAAGTTGAGGGACGATTTCTACACTTTCGATATAGTTGAGGGACGAAAAATATACTTTTATCCCTTTTTTTTAATGTCCGCACGTTCAAATAGCCACATACATAGAGTCCAGACGTTCAAATAGCCACATACATAGAGTACAAATGTTCAAATAGCCACATGCATCACTAATTCAAATTTTAAAGAGTTCAAATATTACACTCCAACATTGTTGTCCCCTTTAACCGTCCATTAATGCTCAATCAGATCTTCCTTCAGCTGCTCGTGAGTTAGTCGATGCCAAATTTGTTCATGCATTTGAATAAACTCTCCAAATGTGGCCGAATTCTGGTCTGGAAGTTCGATAGGATCACCCATGTTCTCAAATTCTAGAGCCGCGACAACATCCTCATCCTCATCTTCGACGATCATTTTATGCATGATCACACAACATGTCATCACCTCCCACAAGGTCTCCGAATCCCATTGTTTAGCAGGTTCACGAACAACTGCAAAACATGCCTGCAAAACTCCAAATGCTCTCTCAGCATCATTTCTAGTTGGTTCTTGTCTTTGGGCAAAGTGAGCATTTTTCTGGCTAACTGGGTCAGAGATGGTGCTGACGAAGGTAGCCCATGGAGGATAGATACCGTCAACCAGATAGTCCCCATGTTTTACTAATGTCCATTAACAATATAGTGGCAAGGAGGAGCTTTTCCTTTAGTCAGCCTCGCAAACAATGGTGATCGCTGCAGCACATTGATGTCATTGTGAGACCCGGGCATCCCAAAGAAAGCGTGTCAAATCCAAAGATCATATGATGCAACTACTTCAGGAATGATGGTGGGCTTCTTAACATGATCCTGATATTGCCCTTCTAAAGCCGTCCGGCAATTCTTCCATTTCCAATCCATGTAGTCAAAAGATGCAAGTAAATCTGGTCACCCTCTTGCTTCTGAGATTGCCATGAGCCTCTCGGTGTCTGTCACGGTTGGTTCTCTCAGGTACCGAGGTCCAAACACCTTGACCACGGCAGTTGCAAACCTGACCATGGCATCTCCGCATGTGCTCTCAAACATCTGTAGGTACTCGTTCCACGAATCAGTGGTCATGCCATATGCAAGCATCTGGAGTGCAGCCGTGCACTTCTGGTAACCAGAGAAGCCCATTGTTCCCATGACGTCCTTCTTCAAGATGAAGTAGTCATCACAGGATCAAACGCCATGGTACAAACGATCGAAGACAGTCTTGTGCATCCAAAAGCACCGGCGAAAATGGTCAGCGAAGAGTGTATCTAGGGCATAGTAGTCGGCCATCAGTGTCAAATTTCCGTGTGCCCTATTGTGGTTGAGCACTCGATGACCCTTGATTGATCCCTTGAAATTGAGAGCATGCTCCTCCGCACGCTCCACGTCTTCAAGGACGGCCTGCATCGTCGTCGTCTCATCCGTGTAGTCCTCCTCATCGGATGAGCCGTCAGACGACTCAACATAATGCTCGTATATGTACTCCAAATCGGAATCCATTGCTAAAAAGAAGAAGGGAAAAAATTTAAGCTCTGACAATTCATCAAATATTTGCCGGGCAGAGTGAGTATAGCAGTAGCGGACGATACCTCGCGGAACAGCCAGAGGAAAGGGGTTGAACGGCGATGGGGGATAAGCAGGGTGGAGTCCGGCTGGAACGCTAGAGGTGACAGAGATAGAGTTTCAGCAGGGGTGTGGCGTGGCGGCCGGGATGGTGGAGCAGCGGCGAAGGCAATAGAAAAAAAAGAAGAGAAAATGGGAAGGATGGAGGCGCTGGGTCCGGAAAGGGTTTTGGGTGGGCCGGGGGTGTCGGAGTCCTACGTGTCTGCTGTCTAGACCCCGCAAAGCTCCCCACGTATGTCTCTGTTATGTCTGAAAAATTCGTCCGGACCGCTCGGCAGACCAATATAAGTCCGCGTTGGATGGTAAACCGCATCCGAACAGTGTGGTCCAAACGTATGCAGTCAATTTGCGGGTCCAGCCTTGAAGATGCCCTTAGACCCATGTGATACTCATTTTTCCACAAAATCCTCAAGTGAACTTTTTGTAGGCGAAAGCTGGATGACAAGGGCCAAAGGAAAAGATGCCATTTTAAAGCCTACATATGTGGGTGAAGCCAAAAGTATACCACATTCCATGCACCAACTTCATTGTACTAGTAAATAATAACATATTGAGATGAGTCCAAAGTTTTCAACATGCGCTGCTCACCATCCTCCAAAGATCGGATGAATGAAAGGTCCATCTCAGCACACCCATGCTGTCATGGAATGATGAAAGAGGTTGCATTTTAATTTCTGAGTACAAAATGATTTTTTTTACGTCCAAAGAACTTGTGAGATTTTAGGGGGTTTAATGGTTCACCCACGCCTTTGCATTTTTCACTTTTATCCAACTAGAAGTTGAAACGTCCGACCTGTACGTCATTGTGATGCGCACATTCATGATATGAATAAACTTATCAACAAGTGGAAATGTGGAATACTACAAAATAAAACTAACTACGGCAGAACCATTACATGACATGAATAAAATACTTATGACAAAGTCTGATTTCATCCACAACAACGTCTTCAAGAAGGATAAATAATCTCACGATGTTCTCATGCTCGGCCTGAGATGGCCAAGACAAGGGTTTTCATTTTAGTGTCGCGGTCAACCACTAAATGCCGGCACAACAGCAAAAAGACAACACATTCAACAAGATAGCGACATAAATTCATCGCCGTTGAGCTCGGCCATTCAAGACCAGACAAAGAGTTTTCACCTCAAACATGAAGCGACGGTTTAATCACCTTCTTGAAAACGAACCCTCTGTAGTCACGTCTGGCAATATTCCAAGCTAGGTCATAGTGGCGCTAGCAAATTGGGGGTTGGGGGGGTTATGTTCCTAACATAGACCATCAACATAGTCATCGGGAGGTAGGACGTGATGCGAAGCGGATGTGTCGTACTTCATGCTGACGTGAACCAACCTGCAACATCCATTGTGTCCTCATGGTCACTGCCCTCGGGTCCCTTATGTGAACAAATGACGCCTAGCAAGATGTCGATTGGGAACCAATGGCACACCCAACCCCATCAACATCGAACACTTGCGTCGGGAGCCAAATGATCGCTAGTGCGCATCGAACACAGTGTGCCAGATCTGCCACGTGCGGGGCTATCATTGCCGCCGCCTCATCATTCTACATTGTCTGGAATGCCGCTCGTAGTCGTCACGGTGTCATCACATTACTCTACGTCGTTTGGGTTGGCGCTTGCAGCCAATTCACACGTCCTTGGTGAGGCTGATCCATCCCTGGTGGGAGCCATTGGTGACAATGGCTTGGGTCAAGGGCCGGTGGAGCACGTCATATTTCCCATAGTGAACCATCACCATGCTCCCGCACTTCAGGTTGAGGCCGGCCCGACTTGAGGTTTCGCCCCTGGTACTCACGCAGGAGCCGCCGGACATTAGCATAGAGCACGCTGCTACTTACCACCATGGCCAAAGACGGCCCCAGGTCAAAACAACGACCACCACATCAACGGCGGAGCTATGTTGAAGGCTGAGGGGGCCGTGCCCCCCCCCCCCCCCCCCCCCCCAACCCATGTGCAATTTTTTACTCCCTGCAGCTCTTGGATGTCACATGCACATGTACGTAGAAGGCCTTTGATCGATTTCTTGGCTACCTGTAGACGTATGCATGTGAACCTGGGCTTTCACTAGCGCTAGTATCGGATCGATTGATCTTTGACGCAGCGACTCTCTCAACGGAACTCGCATAAACTTAGGAGGTCAAGATGAAGGAACGAGGGCACGCCTGAGACGGCTGTCTTTGGTTCTTCGCCACTAGCCGGTTGTCGTCGCTGTCGGCCGGCCGGCACGCCACTCCTCATCGCAGGCCGCCCCCATACGAATTTGTCTACTTGATTTTGCAAGTGCCATCTACCCAGCCCAATTAAACCCTAAACTACTGGATCCCTTCTTGAAATGTTCCTCGTACGAGTAAACTGGGGGCAACACTAAATTTTGGAATATCTTGTTTTAATTTAGCAATTAGTATACTTAATTATTCATTTGACCTAATTTGGGGTATTTTAACGGAATTCAGTGTCTTCCAAGTTTGAACGCTAAGCGGCAACTTGTATATTTTGGTGTGTTTAGTTCTCTTATGAAGCATATATATTGCTAATCATACATGTATTTTGCGATAAATATGGGTAATATAAGTATAAATTTCCATGAAGGCTACAAGTTCTTGTTTGTTGAAGTTGGTTTTTTCTTGCCTCCCCCCCCCCCCCCCCACCACCACCCCCATAGATTCTCATCAAGCTCCGCCACTGCACCACATCACCACTGCCTAGGAGAGGCCACTGAGAGCCTTTGATTGGCAGGCCAGGCAACCGAAAACCGTTACAGGCAACCATTGCATGCTGGCACGCATAATGACCGAGCTGCGGGAAGCCAACACGTCTACATAGCGTATGAATTTGTTGTTATAGTTGTTCTTTTTCTGCGACGTGTAGTTGTTGTTGTTGCTGCTAGTAGTAGTACCTTTATATTTTGATTCGATTCACCCTTCTCTATCTCTTTCCTTTTTACAGATTGTTGATGGACTATGTGGTGTACATTAGGGTTAGGGCTTATTTGGTTTGCAGGATTTTATAACTCTGAAATAGGAAAAATACATGAATACAATAGGAATGCATGTGCAAAATAGAGGGATAATAAACACATGAATGTTGTCAAATTGGATGTTTGGTTCACAGGAATCTAAATACATGGTCAAATTAAATTCAATCCCTATAGCTAGAATGTTATTATGTCATTAAAGTTCTTAGCTTCGTACTTTGTGCATAGGAATATGAAAAGGAGGTCCAAACGGAGTTTAGAATTCTTGTGTTTTCTTTTTAAATTGGGTTTAAAGAAAAATTTCCTCAATTATTTCTTTGCCTCATTCCTTTAAACCAAACACATCAATAGAACCATCATAGATATTATTTTTTCTATTCTACAATTTACCTTCACTTTTCCTATGAACCAAATGAGCTCTTAGGGTTGGGTTGGCGGAGGTAGGAGGCCGGAGATAATAGCCGTTGTAGCTAGTCGTGCAAGGGCAGCCATTGGAAAGAAAATAAGTAAATACTATTACCTCCGGTTCACAAATATAAGATGTTTTAAATTTTTTTGTAAATCAGGTGTATATAAACATGTTTTGTTGTGTTTTATCGACTCATTTCAGTCCGTATGAAGTTCATATTAAAATATTCAAAACATCACCATTTTGTGAACGGAGGGAGTATTATTTTAAGTGAAATTAAAAAAATCTACTTCTCCCTCCTATTCACATTAGTTGTCGCTGGTTGTACTAATATGAATCTCTACTACTTAAAAAGAACGTAAGGTTCCCATTTCACCTTTCTTCCAACCAACCCTTCGTCCAACCTTCCTTGTATGATAATCAATCAACTTAATTTACTTACCTTCTAAACCAATTCCACTTTAATTTGCTTACCAAACTACTGATCAAAATACAAGGTAATTCACAGGCAGAATTTAATGAACATTTATTTACATAATCACATTATTATGGACAGGTAAATCACAGGTAAATATAGTAAAATATTTATATCCCGTTGCAACGCACGGGCATAAACAAAATGACAAGTCCATGTGCATGGAAAGACCCTTGGAATCTCACAGGGCATTACTGTGGTACACGGGGGTGTGCGGCAGATAACATCCAATTACCCCGGTCCCCCACCTCGTTTGCTAGGCTAGGCACGGCCATACATGCAGCCACCGATATCTCCAAGTACAGTGCACGTACTGGGGCCAGAGTAGCACTCTACTCTCACTCGCGGGTTTTGGGCAGCCAATCCCACTCGCCTATTCCCGATCGGACGCGTGGTGTTCGTCCACTCGTGGCCCGGGCGTCGGATCCGAGACCGAACGGCCGCCAAGTGGACCACAGGAGAGGAGAGAGGAAACGTGCCACTGTTGCGTGATGCCCTCGGGGCGGGATGGCGCCAAATCAAAGGAGGATCAGCTGGCCTGGCATGGCCATGACCATGATGATGGTGATCTGAATTTCTGGGGGATATCACAGTGACAGTGTGGTCAAAAAAGCAGCACGGAGGCAGGGCAGGGGCCGCTAGGCTAGCTGTGCTTGCACTAGTACGTAGCACTAGCGTGGTCTCCCACCCTGCCGCAAAACCCAACCCTATCCTGCCCCGCACCGCCCTCGTCGCTTCTCCCAGCCCAGTACAGACGTACGTACACCCGTCCGCGGTCCACGGACAGAAAAATTCACTACTCCGGCATCGTTTCTCTCTCTGGTCCGCCCCCTCCACAGTTCCACTGCACGCACGCTCGCTCGCTCAGTTACTCTTAATTTCACACGCACGGAGCTGCAGCCTGCAGAGCCCCTCTTCACGCAGCGGCGGGAAACGGGGCGACGTGGGCGACGCGCGGCCACGCGCGAGGCGGCAGCGTCCGGGCGCTTTCTGGCTACAGGAAGCTGTACCACGGCCATCATGGGGCCGGGGCCGGGGCCGCCGACCGTGCGCGCGCGGGGACTCAGAGACTGGCAGATGAGAAAAGGCTGCGACCGTTTGGCGTGGTGACGTACCAAGTGGATTCAGGTCCGGGGTTGGGTTGGCCGGTTGCGGTTCAAGTTCTTGGCAGCGGGGACGTCGTCCTTCCCTCGCCGTTTCGGGTGCGGCAAGAGCCCCCAAGAGGCATCTCTCGGTGACCACCTTAATGGTACGTACGCGCGCGCCGTCTTCATTGCCTGCTGCATCTCTCCTCGTGAATGATACGTACTATGGGAGAAGGCAACATGTCGATGTTTACATCAATTCATGGCGTTTGCGGTCACGTCGATATGTTACAAGGACTACCTCTGTCTGTGTTTTATTAGGCCCAACGATCATTTTGGCAGGACCAAGGCACTACAGGAAAGATGTTTGCAAACCTTTAGCGGTGTGTTTGATAGCATTCTCAACATAGCATGGTTGTTCTCCTCTGATACATGTTGAGTACATGCATTTGTCATTGTTTGGTAGTGGTGTATGTACTGAGACATGTTGAGCTGAGATTTTGTTTGACAGCTGCATCTGTTTAGATATGCTGAACAATTTTAAATTTTGAATATATTTTTTGAATGGTGAACAAAAACTCAAAAACATGAACAAAAAATCTGATCATTTTATAAGAATTTATTAAAATTTTGGAATTCTCAGCATTTTTCAAAAATTTAAATGAGATTTGTATACTCAAAGAAAATTTGAAATTCTAAATATTTTTTGAAAATTTGAACTAATTTTGAAATTCTGAATAATTTAAACAAATTTTGAAACTCTGGACACTTTTTGAAATCCTTAACACATTTTGAAATCAGAACATTTCTTAAAAATTAAACAAAATTTGAATGTTTAAACAAATTTTGAAAATCTATATTTTTTCAAAATTCTGATTTTTTTTGAAAATTTAAATAATTTTTCGAATTTTGAACATTTTTAAAATTTTAAAAATATTGAAATTCAGAACATTTTTTGAAAAATTGAACTAATTGTGAAATCCTGCTTTTTTAATAAATGTAAACAAAATTTGAAAATCTGAACATGTTTTGAAATTCTTAACAAAATATGAAATATGAACGTTTTTGCATATATAAACAAAAATTTGAATTTTGAACATTTTTTGAAAATTTAAAGAAATTTGTGCATTTTTTAAACACACCGTCGCTCGCTTCGCTCATGCATGCTGACCAGCGAACAACTGCTGGGGTGTTCTATGTCCGTGCATGCTACGGGGTGTATTTGGGCTGAGGTCATGCATGCTAAGGAGGCCCCGTGCAAGCTACCAAACACCTAAAAGCGGGTTGAGTAGGGAAGTTTTGACCTCATACATCCTACCAAACACACCCCTAAGTGAAGGAAATATGCCCTAGAGGCAATAATAAAATTATTATTTATTTCCTCATATCATGGTAAATGTTTATTATTCATGCTAGAATTGTATTACCCGGAAACATAATACATGTGTGAATACATAGACAAAACATAATGTCACTAGTATGTCTCTACTTGACTAGCTCGTGAATCAAATATGGTTAAGTTTCCTGACCATAGACATGAGTTGTCATTTGATTAACGGGATCACATCATTAGAAGAATGATGTGATTGACTTGACTCATTCCGTTAACTTAGTGATACGTCTCCAACGTATCTATAATTTATGAAGCATTCATGCTATTTTATTATTTGTTTTGAATGATTACGGGTTTTATTTTACACTTTTATATTACTTTTGGGACTAACCTATTAACCGGAGGCCCAGCCCATATTGCTGTTTTATTGCCTGTTTCAGTATTTCAAAGAAAAGGAATATCAAACGGAGTCCAAACGGAATGAAAACCTTTGGCAACGTTATTTTTGGGAAGAATATCACCCAGGAGACTTGGAGTTCACGTCAGAAGAGCCTCGAGGAGGCCACGAGATAGGAGGGCGCCCCCCCCCCCCCCTACTGGGCGCGCCCCCCTGTCTCATGGGCCCCTCGAGCACCCCCCGACCGTTTTCTTTCGCCTATATAAGCCTACGTACCCTAAAACCATCGAATATCAAGATAGATAGGGAGTTCCACCGCCGCAAGCCTCTGTAGCCACCAAAAACCTCTCAGGAGCCTGTTCCGGCACCCTGCCGGAGGAGAAACCCATCACCGGTGGCCATCTTCATCATCCCGGCGCTATCCATGACGAGGAGGGAGTAGTTCACCCTCGGGGCCGAGGGTATGTACCAGTAGCTATGTGTTTGATCTCTCTCTCGTGTTCTCTCTATGGCACGATGTTGATGTATCCCGAGCTTTGCTATTATAGTTGGATCTTATGATGTTTCTCCCCCTCTACTCTCTTGTGATGAATTAAGTTTCCCTCTTGAAGTTATCTTATCGGATTGAGTCTTTGATTTGAGAACACTTGATGTATGTCTTGCCGTGTTTATCTGTGGTGACAATGGGATATCACGTGCCACTTGATGTATGTTTTGGTGACCAACTTGCGGGTTCCGCCCATGAACCTATGCATAGGGGTTGGCACACGTTCTCTTGACTCTCCGGTAGAAACTTTGGGGCACTCTTTGAAGTACTTTGTGTTGGTTGGATAAATCTGAGATTGTGTGATGCATATCGTATAATCATGCCGACGGATACTTGAGGTGACAATGGAGTATCTAGGTGACATTAGGGTTTTGGTTGATTTGTGTCTTAAGGTGTTATTCTAGTACGAACTCTTGAATAGATTGATCCGAAAGAATAACTTTGAGGTGGTTTCGTACCCTACCATAATCTCTATGTTTGTTCTCCGCTATTAGTGACTTTGGAGTGACTCTTTGTTGTATGTTGAGGGATTGTTATATGATCTATCTATGTTATTATTGTTGAGAGAACTTGCACTAGTGAAAGTATAAACCCTAGGCCTTGTTTCCTATCATTGCAATACCATTTATGCTCACTTTTACCACTTGTTACCTTGCTGTTTTTATTATTTCAGATTACAATTATCTTTATCTACTATCTGTTATGCACTTGTGTCACTATCTCTTCGCCGAACTAGTGCACCTATACAATTTACCATTGTATTGGGTGTGTTGGAGACACAAGAGACTCTTTGTTATTTGGTTGCAGGGTTGTTTGAGAGAGACCATCTTCATCCTACGCCTCCTACGGATTGATAAACCTTAGGTCATCCACTTAAGGGAAATTTGCTATTGTCCTACAAACCTGTGCACTTGCAGGCCCAAAAACGTGTACAAGAAGAAGGTTGTGTAGTAGACATCAAGCTCTTTTCTGGTGCCGTTGCCGGGGAGGTGAGTGCTTGAAGGTATATCTTTAGATCTTGCAATCGAATCTTTTTGTTTCTTGTTTTATCACTAGTTTAGTTTATAAAAGAAAATTACAAAAAAATGGAGTTAAGTTTGTCTCATACGCTTCATCTTTTTAATATCTTTTGTGAGTATGATGAAAAGGAAAATTGTGCTCAAGTGCTAGAAGAAGAAATCTATAGAATGTTTGATACTAAATCTTTGAATGATGAGCACGATTGCAATGTTGTTAGTATGAATTCCTTGAATATCCATGATGCTAATGATATGCAAAGCCACAAGCTTGGGGAAGCTATGTTTGATGAATATGATATATTTTGTCCCCAAGTTTTGATGAGCAAATTTATTATGATGAAAGCATGCCTCCTATTTATGATGATTATATTGATGAAAGTGGTTTGGAAGAGTGTCAACTTTAGGAAGTAGTGATCCCACTATTTTGGAGGATGTTGAATCTTATTGTGATGAACATGAAAGTGGATTTGGAAGAGTGCCAACTTTATTTAGTGATGATTCCACTATTTCGGAAGAGGTTCCAATTGATTATGAGAATAAAGTTGCTATTTATGATGATTATTGCGATGACTTGTATGCTATTAAGAATAATGATAACCATGAAACTTGTCATCATGATTTTAGTTTTCAATTGGATTATGCTTCACATGATAATTATTTTGTTGAGTTTGCTCCCACTACTATTCATGAGAAGAAATTTGCTTATGTGGAGAGTAGTAAATTTTTTATGCTTGTAGATCATGAAAAGAATGCTTTAGGTGCCGGTTATATTGTTGAATTCATTCATGATGCTACTGAAAATTATTATGAGGGAGGAATATATGCATGTAGGAATTGCAATAATGTCAAGTTTCCTCTTTATGTGTTGAAAATTTTGAAGCTATACTTGTTTTACCTTCCTATGCTAGTTGATTATTGTTCCCATAAGTTGTTTGCTCACAAAATCCCTATGCATAGGAAGTGGGTTATACTTAAATGTGCTAGTCATATGCTTCATGATGCTCCCTTTATGTTTCAATTATTATCTTTTACGTGAGCATCATTGCCATCATCATGCCTAGCTAGGGGCGTTAAACGATAGAGCTTGTTGGGAGGCAACCCAACTTTATTTTTGTTTCTTACTTTTTATTCCTGTTTAGTAATAAATAATTCAACTAGCCTCTGGTTAGATGTGGTTTATTGTTTTAGTTAGTGTTTGTGCCAAGTAGAACCTTTGGGAAGACTTGGGTGAAGTTTATATGATCTTGCTGTAAAAAAACAGAAACTTTAGCGCTTACGAGATTAGCTGCCATTTTTTACTGGAGAGCGCTTTTAGTTTGATTCTTTTTGAAGATGATTAATAGATAAATTCCTCAGGTCCTGCAATTTATTTCAGATTTTTTTGAGTTCCAGAAGTATACGTTTGATACAGATTACAACAGACTGTTTTGTTTTTGACAGATTCTGTTTTCATTGTGTTGTTTGCTTATTTTGATGAATCTATGAGTAGTATTGGAGGGTATGAACCATAGAGAAGTTAGAATAAAGTAGATATTACACCAATATGAATTTATAATGAGTTCATTACAGTACCTAAGTGGTGGTTTTATTTTCTTATACTAACGGAGCTTACGAGTTTTGTGTTGAGTTTTGTGTGGTTGAAGTTTTCAAGTTTTGGGTAAAGATTCGATGGACTATGGAATAAGGAGTGGCAAGAGCCTAAGCTTGGGGATGAACAAGGCACCCAAAGGTAATATTCAAGGACAACCAAGAGCCTAAGCTTGGGTATGACTCGGATGGCATCCCCTCTTTCGTCTTCGTTCATCGGTAACCTTACTTGGAGCTATATTTTTATTCGCCACATGATATGTGTTTTGCTTGGAGCGTCATTTTATTTTGTTAGTATTTGCTTTCTGTTAGTTAGAATAATGTTTTGCATCTTTATTTTCAATAAAAATGTCAAGGGCAGCCTTTACCATGCTTATTTTGCTAGTATACATGTTGCTGTTTGAAAACAGAAAGTTTACCGCTGTTGCAAAAATTCCCCAGAAAAGTCAGAGAATGGTATAATGTTGAATCTTTTTGCATTTTAAGATCTGATAAATTTATTACAGTGGGAATTTTCTCTAATAATTTTTGGAGTTAGGGAAGTATTGATACTCTTGCATTCTTTACAGACTGTACTGTTTTGACAGATTGCTGTTATGTTTGCATTGTTTGCATATGTTTGCTTGTTTAATGATTCTATTTGAGGATATAAGTGTTAAATATGCAGAGGCATTTAGTATGCGATGTTGAATAATAATTTTAGTGATTTGTTACAGTAGAAAATGATAAGGTTTTGCATTGGTTTATACTAACCTATCTCACGAGTTCTTGTTGAGTTTGTTGTGAATGAAGCTTTTGATAAAAATAAGAGAAATCATGATATGAGAGGAATTAAGGAGACATAAAAGTTCAAGCTTGGGGATGCCCAAGGCACCCCAAGATAATATTTCAATAAGTCTCAAGCATCTAAGCTTGGGGATGCCCTGGTAGGCATCCCACCTTTCTTCTTCAACAACTATCGGTTAGTATCGGTTGAGCCTAAGTTTTTGCTTCTTCACATGAGTTCTGCTATCCTTGCAATGTCATTTTATTTTGTTTTGCTTGTTGTTTGAATACAATACCAAGATCTGAAATTCTTAAATGTTAGAGAGTCTTCACATAGTTGCACAATTATTTGACTACTCATTGATCTTCACTTGTATCTTTTTGGAGTAGTTTGCCATTTACTCGTGTGCTTCACTTATATCCTATGAGTAAATGGTTGAATGAGTTGAATGTCATAAATCTGAAATTATATATGTTTCATTTGCTTACTCCATGGGGAGTAATGACTTCACATCTAAGAAGTAGAGGTTGTAAATTTATTGACGGTTAGCAAGCATTGTTTTAGTCATTTGAACAATTCATGAAATAATATTGAAGGAAGAGAGATTTCACATATAAATATATTATCATAGACATCTTTTATAATTGTGAGCACTCATTAAGTATGACATGCTAAAGAGTTGATGTTGGACAAGGAAGACAACGTAATGGGTTATGTTTTCTCACATCTCAGTTAAAGTATATTGTCATGGATCATTCAAACATGTTGAGCTTGCCTTTCCCCCTCATGCTAGCCAAAATTCCTTGCACCAAGTAGAGATACTACTTGTGCTTCCAAATATCCTTAAACCCAGTTTTGCCATGAGAGTCCATCATATCTACCTATGGATTGAGTAAGATCCTTCAAGTAAGTTGTCATCGGTGCAAGCAATAAAAATTGCTCTCTAAATATGCATGACTTATTAGTGCGGAGAAGATAAGCTTTGTACGATCTTGTTATGGAAGCAATAAAAGCGACGGACTGCATAATAAAGGTCCATATACAAGGGGCAATATAAAGTGACATTCTTTCGCATTAAGATTTTGTGTATCCAACCCTAAAAGCGCATGACAACCTCTGCTTCCCTCTGCGAAGGGCCTATCGTTTACTTTATGTCTTTTACTTTATGCAAGAGTCAAGGTGATCTTCACCTTTCCCTTTTTCATTTTATCCGTTGGCAAGCACTTTGTGTTAGGGTGATCCTGATATATATATATCCAATTGGATGTACGTTAGCATGAACTATTATTGTTTACATCACCCAAGGGTGAATATGTTTGGAGGCAGCATTATAAGCCCCTATCTTTATCTGTGTCTGATTAAAACTTCATAACCACAAGTATTGCGTGAGTGTTAGCAATTGTAGAAGACTATATGATAGTTGAGTATGTGAAGTTTGCTAAATCAAAGCTCTGACATAGACCCTTCCTGAAAATAGGATGAATTGCAATTGTTTGATGACTAAGAATGAAGTTTGCTAGTTTTCAAGAATGTTTATGGTCTATGCTTTGACATGTGAATTGCTTGTTACTTTATCGTGAGAAGTTTTATGAGATGAACCACTGTTATCACATATTTTCATGCTAGAAAGGGTGATTGAAATTATTATTGATCAAACTTGTGCACCTTCTAGCATTCACACTTCATAAATTCTTTCTTTATCATTTACCTACTCTAGGACGAGTAGGAATTAAGCTTGGAGATGTTGATACGTCTCCAATGTACCTATAAATTATGAAGCATTCATGCTATTTTATTATCTGCTTTGAATGATCACGGGCTTTATTTTACACTTTTATATTACTTTTGGGACTAACCTATTAACCGGAGGCCCAGCCCATATTGTTGTTTTATTGCCTGTTTTAGTATTTCAAAGAAAAGGAATATCAAACGGAGTCCAAACGAAATGAAACCTTCGGCAGCGTTATTTTTGGGAAGAATATCACCTAGGAGACTTGGAGTTCACGTCAGAAGAGCCTTGAGGAGGCCACGAGATAGGAGGGTGCGCCCCCCTACTAGGCGCGCCCCCTGTCTCGTGGGCCCCTCGAGCACCCCCGACCGACTTCTTTCGCCTATATAAGCCTACGCACCCTAAAACCATCGAATATCAAGATAGATCGGGAGTTCCGCCGCCGCAAGCCTCTGTAGCCACCAAAAACCTCTCGGGAGCCCATTCCGGCACCCTGCCGGAGGAGGAACCCATCACCGGTGGCCATCTTCATCATCCCGGCGCTATCCATGATGAGGAGGGAGTAGTTCACCCTTGGGCTGAGGGTATGTACCAGTAGCTATGTGTTTGATCTCTCTCTCTCTCTCATCTTCTCTCTCGTGTTCTCTCTATGGCACGATCTTGATGTATCCCGAGCTTTGCTATTATAGTTGGATCTTATGATGTTTCTCCCCATCTACTCTCTTGTGATGAATTGAGTTTCCCTCTTGAAGTTATCTTATCGGATTGAGTCTTTGATTTGAGAACACTTGATGTATGTCTTGCCGTGTTTATCTGTGGTGACAATGGGATATCACGTGCCACTTGATGTATATTTTGGTGACCAACTTGCGGGTTCCGCCCATGAACCTATGCATAGGGGTTGGCACACGTTCTCTTGACTCTCCGGTAGAAACTTTGGGGCACTCTTTGAAGTACTTTGTGTTGGTTGGATAAATCTGAGATTGTGTGATGCATATCGTATAATCATGTCCACGGATACTTGAGGTGACAATGGAGTATCTAGGTGACATTAGGGTTTTGGTTGATTTGTGTCTTAAGGTGTTATTCTAGTACGAACTCTTGAATATATTGATCCGAAAGAATAACTTTGAGGTGGTTTTGTACCCTACCATAATCTCTATGTTTGTTCTCCGCTATTAGTGGCTTTGGAGTGACTCTCTGTTGCATGTTGAGGGATTGTTATATGATCTATCTATGTTATTATTGTTGAGAGAACTTGTGATACGTCTCCGTCGTATCTACTTTTCCAAACATTTTTGCCCTTGTTTTGGACTCTAACTTGTATGATTTGAATGGAACTAACCCGGACTGACGTTGTTTTCAGCAGAATTGCCATGGTGTTGTTTTATGTGTAGAAAATATAAGTTCTCGGAATGACCTGAAACTCCACGGAACACCTTAGAAAAACAATAAAAAATCCTCACCAAAGATGAAGACCAGGGGCCCCACACCCTGTCCACGAGGGTGGGGGGCGCCCCCTGGGCGCGCCACCCTACCTCGTGGGCCCCCTGGTGGCCCTCCGACGCCAACTCCAACTCTATATATTGGCTTTCGGGGAGAAAAAAAATAAGAGAGAAGAAATCATCGCGTTTTACGATACGGAGCTGCCGCCAAGCCCTAATCTCTCTCGGGAGGGCTGATCTAGAGTCCGTTCGGGGCTCCGGAGAGGGGGATTTGTCGTCGTCGTCATCATCAACCATCCCTCATCACCAATTTCATGATGCTCACCCCGTGCGTGAGTAATTCCATCATAGGCTTGCTGGACGGTGATGGGTTGGATGAGATTTATCATGTAATCGAGTTAGTTTTGTTAGGGTTTGATCCCTAGTATCCATTATGTTCTGAGATTGATGTTGCTATGACTTTGCTATGCTTAATGCTTGTCACTAGGGCCCGAGTGTCATGATTTCAGATCTGAACCTATTATGTTTTTATGAATATATGTGTGTTCTTGATCCTATCTTGCAAGTCTATAGTCACCTACTATGTGTTATGATCCGGCAACCCCGAAGTGACAATAATCGGGACCACTCCCGGTGATGTCCATAGTTTGAGGAGTTCATGTATTCACTATGTGCTAATGCTTTGTTCCGGTTCTCTATTAAAAGGAGGCCTTAATATCCCTTAGTTTCCAATAGGACCTCGCTGCCACGGGAGGGTAGGACAAAAGATGTCATGCAAGTTCTTTTCCATAAGCATGTATGACTATATACGAAATACATGCCTACATTACATTGATGAACTGGAGCTAGTTCCGTGTCACCCTATGTTATGATTGTTACATGACGAACCGCATCCGGCACAATTATCCATCGCTAATCCGGTGCCAACGAGTTTTCCATATACTGGTTCTCGCTTATTTACTTTTCCGTTGCTACTGTTACAATCACTACAAAATACCAAAAACATTACTTTTGTTGTCTTTACTTTTGTTACCGTTACCACCACTATCATATTACTTTGCTACTAAACACTTTGATGCAGATACTAAGTTTCCAGGTGTGGTTGAATTGACAACTCAGCTGCTAATACTTGAGAATATTCTTTGGCTCCCCTTGTGTCGAATCAATAAATTTGGGTTGAATACTCTACACTCGAAAACTGTTGCGATCCCCTATACTTGTGGGTTATCAAGATCTTTTTCTGGCGCCGTTGCCGGGGAGCATAACTCTATTCTTTGAGTTACTTGGGATTTATATCTGCTGGACACTATGAAGAACTTAAAAGACGATCGCACTACTATTTTGCTCTCAACTACGAGGGGAGGTAAGGAACTGCCATCTAGCTCTGCACTAGATTCTCCTTCTGTTATAAGTAAGCTTGCGACACCTAAACCTGCTTGAGCTATGAATTCTGATATGTCGCATGTTATTGATGATGCCACTTCTGCTATGCATGATACTTGTGATGAAACTACTTCTGTGCTTGATACTACTGTGCCCCTTGGTGAATTTCTTGTTGAGCAAATTGCTAGGTCTAGAGAAAGAGAAATTATTGAATCTGAATACGATGATGAGAGTGATGATGAAAATATGCCTCCTATTCCTGAGGGTTATCTTTTTGATGCAGAATCTTCTGCAGCTATTTTTGCTTGCCAGGATAGATATGAACTTAAGAGGTTGCTAGTTAAATGGAGTAAAGAATCTTTTAGAGATAGAATGAGACCCGACCCTGCTTTTGCTACTTCACCTATTTGTGTTCCCGATAAGGATTATTATGATTTTTTTGTTGATCCAGATATAATTACTTTGATTGAATCTTATCCTTTCTATGGTTATGAATCTAAAACTGTTGTGGCACATCTTACTAAGTTGAATGATATAGCTGCCCTGTTTACTAATGATGAGAGATCGCGCTACCTTTATTTACTCAAAATATTTCCTTTCTCATTAAAGGGTGATGCTAAGATATGGTATAATTCTCTTGATCCTGGTTGTGTGCAAAGTCCCCAGGATATGATTTATTACTTCTCTACTAAATATTTCCCTGCTCATAAGAAACAAGCTGCCTTGAGGGAAATATACAACTTCGTGCAAATTGAAGAAGAGAGTCTCCCACAAGCTTGGGGGCGGCTTCTCAAGTTACTTAATGCTTTGCCTGATCATCCTCTTAAGAAACTTGAAATACTTGATATCTTTTATAATGGACTAACTAATGCTTCCAGAGATTACCTGGATAGTTGTGCTGGTTCTCTTTACAGGGAAAGAACACCGGATGAAGCTGAAATTCTATTGAATAATATGTTGACAAATGAAAATAATTGGGCACCTCCTGAGCCACCTCCAGAGCCAGCTGCAGAGCCAATTACTGAGCCTATTCCTAAACCAACTCCAAAGAAGAGAGGTGTTCTATTTCTCAGTCCCGAAGATATGCAAGAGGCAAAGAAATCTATGAAAGAAAAAGGTATTAAAGCTGAAGATGTTAAGAATTTACCTCCTATTGAAGAAATACATGGTCTTAATTTACCGCCTGTTGAAGAAGTATATGATCTCAATTATTTATTTACTGAAGAGCCTCCCGATATCCCGACACAGGTAGTGAAGGTAAATTCTCTCTATAGATATGATAAAGCTGAAGTCCCTCCTACTAAAATTGCTAGTCAGTGCTTGGATGAGTTTGATGACTTTATGTTTAAGCAAGATGACTTTAATGCTTATTTTGGTAGACAATTAAAACAGAATACCTTTATGATTAAACGCTTGGGTGATTATATGGCTGATATTAGAGGTGAACTTAAACTTGTTAGAAAACATGCCTCTATGGTCACCACTCAAGTAGAACAAGTACTTAAAGCTCAGAAAGAAGTGCTTTAAATGAATAGTAAGAAAAATGATTATGATGTTAGAGTGGCTACTAGAACTGGTAGAATGACTCAGGAACCTTTGTATCCTGAAGGCCACCCTAAGAGAATCGAGCAAGATTCTCAGAGAAATAATATCGATGTACCTAGTTCTTCTAAGAGGAAGAAAAAGAAAAATGATAGGACTTTGCAAACTGCTGGTGAACCTATTACTGAACCACCTGAGAATCCAAATGATTTCTCTATGTCTGATGCTGAAACACAATCAGGTGATGAACATGAACCTAGTGATAATGTTAATGATGATGTTCATGTTGATGCTCAACCTAGTAATGATAATGATGTAGAAATTGAACCTGCTGTTGATCTTGATAACCCACAATCAAAGAATCAACGTTATGATAAAAGAGACTTCGTTGCTAGGAAACATGGTAAAGAAAGGGAACCATGGGTTCAGAAACCCATGCCTTTTCCTCCGAAACCATCCAAGAAAAAGGATGATGAGGATTTTGAGCGCTTTGCTGAAATGATTAGACCCATCCTTTTGCATATGCGATTAACTGATGTGCTCAAAACAAATCCTTATGCTAAGTATATGAAGGATATCATTACTAATAAAAGAAAGATACCTGAAGCTGAAATTTCCACCATTCTTGCTAATTATACTTTTAAGGGTGGAACACCAAAGAAAGTGGGAGATCCCAGAGTACCTACTATACCATGCTCCATTAAGAGAAATTATGTTAAAACTGCTTTATGTGATCTTGAAGCCGGTGTTAGTGTTATGCCTCTTTCTTTATATCGTAGACTTGACTTGAATAAGTTGACACCTACTGAAATATCTTTGCAAATGGCTGATAAATCAACTGCTATACCTGTTGGTATTTGTGAGGATGTGCTTGTTGTGGTTGCAAACGTTACTATTTTAACGAACTTTGTTATTCTTGATATTCCCGAGGATGATAGTATGTCTATTATTCTTGGAAGACCTTTTCTTAATACTGCAGGGGCTGTTATTGATTGCAACAAAGGCAATGTCACTTTTCATGTTAATGGCAATGAGCACACGGTAGACTTTCCGAGAAAACAACCTCAAGTTTATAGTATCAACTCTATTGGAAAAATTCCATCGATCATATTTGGAGGTTTTGAATTTCCTCTCCCTACTGTCAAGAAAAAGTATGATATTCTTATTGTTGGGGATTTTCATATCCCCATTGAGGTAACTTAGTCATATTCGAAATTTCTCCGGTTCCATGATTATCGGAATGAGTTTGTTAACAAGACTTGATCAACCTTGTTAGTGGATTCTTTTTGATAAGCATGAGATGGACGAAACTAGAAGCAAAATTTTCTGTACCATCTTTATATTTCCTGTTATTTAGTAGAAATAAAGTAAAATAGTATTTTTCTGTCTGTCTCCCGACTTATCCGTGCAATATAAAAATACCCTGAAAATAAAAGTCCTCGGAATGCCATGCCAATTTAATATGATTTTTTCGGGAATATTTGAGGATTTACTATGCAAAAATCACTGCGGGGGGAGCTGCCACCTGGCTACGAGGGTGGAGGGCGCGCCCTACCCCCCTAGGCGCGCCCCCCTGCCTCGTGGGCCCACGGTGTCCCTCCTCCACTTATTCCTGCACCCATCTTCTTCTTCTGCCTCACACAAACACGAAAAATCAACTCAAGCACGAGTTCCAGCCCCCGTTGCTGTGATTTTCGATCTCCTTGCTCAAAGCACCTCTCACAAAACTGCTTGGGGAAATTGTTCCTTGGTATGTGACTCCTCCATTGGTCCAATTAGTTTTTGTTCTAGTGCTTTATTCATTGCAAATTTGTGCTACATAGGTGACCGTGTTCTTGAGCTTGCATGTCAAATTTATATGGTTCCAAGTAGTTCCAATGCTTTATATGGGCTCTAGGCATTTGTGGGAGTTGTTGCTATCAATTTTATTGAAGTTGGTTCACTTTTATTTGAAGTTACTAAGAATTTTAGAAATTTTTCAGAGGGAACAATATGTTTAGGAGGATGTTCCAAGGTGGACCTTCAAGGAAGCAAGGTCCCAGACTTGCAATACGTGATGCTGACGAGGAACCACCAAGAGATGCTCCTGTGAGGCCCTATGAATGGCCTTCGGAAAATTTTATGAATCAAGTGGGAATCAAAGAAGAATTTAGCGCATATTTGTGCAACGGCGGTCTTGAGGACTTTGAAGCTGACAAATGCCACCAGTATCATGATCTCACAAGTTCATTTGTGAGGAGGTTTGAGTTTTCATCTTCGCGTAATTCTCCTTCAGTCATGTTTGACCTTTATGACAAATCTTATACCATGGACTTAGAGGATTTCACTTCTGCTTGCAAACTTCCATCTTGGGGTAGTATCAGAGATCCCCCTAAATCTGAATATAGAGACTTTCTTGCTAGAATAACTGTGGGGGAATCTAGAGATATAACACAAGCCACTTTAGGGAGCATTCACTTTCCTGCTATACACTATTTTGCTCTCTTTATAGGTAGATGCATAAATGCTAAGGATGAAGCATGTCACTTGTGTGTCCCTGACCTCACATTCTCAGAAGTGCTGTGTTAGGAGACCAATCTTATCATATGGGAGCCATCGTAGCTCGTAGGTTGCATCAGAATAGACATAACGAAGATTTCTTTGGAGGAATTTATGCAACCCGCTTAGCTAATTTTCTTGAGATAGACATTCGCGAGGGTGATATGGAGTTACCCCCTTCTTATTTAGATTTTGATTCTATGGCATCTCACCAGTTTGTTGAGAGGACTGAACCACCTCTCCAGTGTCGACTAATCTTTAACAAACGTCATGTAGTCCATATTGCTCTTCCTGCTCCTGCCTTCTTTGATTTTCAGACAAAAGGAAGATATATTATTACCAGAGAGGAGGCAGATGAGTACGAGAGGAGAGCGGAGGCTGATCGACGCCACGCTACAGCTCAGGCGGCGATAGCAGCTGCATCATAGTATGACCCCAGCTTCACCTACGGGTATCCGCCAGGCTATCCCTGGCAATAGACCAACTTAGGCCAAAAGCCTAAGCTTGGGGGAGTACGTATTTCCCACCGACATTACATTCATATTCACACACACTCATTGCTAGATGTCGGTGCTCATACTCTTTCATTGTAATATCCATGCTAGTTTATTTTCTTTTTCCTGCTTTCTTCTTGTGTGTTTGATAAACCTTAAGAAAAACCAAAAAAATAGTAGTAGTTTATTTCCTTGCTGTAGTAATTAAAAACAAAACCCAAAAATATTTCCCGTTCTTCTTTTGCTTGTTGGGAGCTTTCCCGTGTAAATAGTTTTTATTTCTTTTCCTTTCTTTGGGGGTCGAGAAGACTATATTGAAATTGCTTAGTGGCTCTTATATGCATGAATGATTATTTTAACTTAGAGCCCATATTACTTGTCTTCTCTCTTGAGTTGAATGCTTGCAGATTCCAGCTTAGTCCAATGCACATGCACTCTTATTATTATACACTTCATTCGGTCGTGCAAGTGAAAGGCAATAATGATGATATATGATGGACTTATTGGGATGAGAAAAGCTGGTATGAACTCAACCTCTCTTGTTTTTGTAAATATGATGATTCATTGTTTCTGATTCAGCTATTATGAAGTAAACATATTTGCAATGACATTTATAGATTATAGTTGCTTGTGCCATGCTTGATTAGCTATGAGTTATAATGGTTTACCTTGCGTGCCAACATGCTATTAGAATGATTATGATGTGGTATGATGGGATGGTATCCTCCTTTAAATGAATTGAGTGACTCGACTTGGCACATGTTCACGCATGTAGTTGAATCAAATCAACATAGCCTTCATGATATTTATGTTCATGGTGGATTATATCCTACTTGTGCTTGTATTCGGTGTAAATTAATTTTAATGCATGTTTACGGCTGTTGTCGCTCTCTTAGTTGGTCGCTTTCCAGTCTTTTGCTAGCCTTCACCTGTACTAAGCGGGAATACTGCTTGTACATCCAAACTCCTTAAACCCCAAAGTTGTTCCATATGAGTCCACTATACCTTCCTATATGCGGTATTTACTTGCCGTTCCAAGTAAATTTGTATGTGCCAAACTCCAAACCTTCAAATGAAATTCTGTTTTGTATGCTCGAGCAGCTCATGTTTCAACTAGGGCTGCCCTTATCTTCCATGTTAGGCGGTTATTCTCAAGAGGAGTGGACTCTGCTCCTCATTCACGAGAAAAATGGCTGGTCTTCGGGATGCCCAGTCCCATGCTTTATGCAAACTAAATCAAAATAACTGCAAACAAAACTCCCCCTATGACCCGTTGAATGTTGGAGGCACTCGTTGTTTCGAGCAAGCCATGGATTGATGCTTGTGGAGGAAGGGGAGTATAAACTTTACCATTCTGTTTGGGAACCGCCTATAATTTGTGTAGCATGGAAGATATCGTCATCTCATAGTTGTTGCGTTGACAGCAAAAGTATGCCGCTCAAAATGTTATTCAATCTCTATTTTAAAACCGAGCTCTGGCACCTCTACAAATCCCTGCTTCCCTCTGCAAAGGGCCTATCTATTTAATTTTATGTGGAATCATCACCCTTCTTATTAAAAAGCACCCGCTGGAGAGCACACTGTCGTTTGCATTCATTATTATTGGTTTATATTGGGTATGACTTGACTGGATCTCTTTTACCATGAATTACAATGTTTAGTCAGTCCTTGATCTTTAAAGGTGCTCTGCATTTATGTTTTGCGGTCTCAGAAAGGGCTAGCGAGATACCATTTTGTTATATCATGTTATGATTATTTTGAGAAAGTGTTGTCATCCGAGTTTTGCTGTTATGGCTCGCTAGCTGATTATGCTATTGATATGAGTAATTGTGAGACCTTCGTGTTATTGTGAGTATGGTTAGTTCATAATAATTGCTAAAACTTGAATGCTGGCTTTTCATGTTTACAACAACAAGAGCAAACAGAGTTTGTAAAAGTTTTTCTTTTCCTCTTTCAGTTTGTCAACTGAAAGGATAAGCAAGGGTTTAAGTTTGGTTGAGTTGATACGTCTCTGTCGTATCTACTTTTCCAAACACTTTTTCCCTTGTTTTGGACTCTAACTTGTATGATTTGAATGGAACTAACCTGGACTGACGCTGTTTTCAGCAGAATTGCCATGGTGTTGTTTTATGTGCAGAAAATAAAAGTTCTCGGAATGACCTAAAACTCCACAGAACACCTTAGAAAAAACAATAAAAAATCCTCGCCAAAGATGAAGACCACTCCAACTCTATATATTGGCTTTTGGGAGAAAAAAATAAGAGAGAAGAAATCATCGCGTTTTACGATACAGAGCCGCTGCCAAGCCCTAATCTCTCTCGGGAGGGCTGATCTAGAGTCCGTTCGGGGCTCCGGAGAGGGGGATTCGTCGTCGTCGTCATCATCAACCATCCTCCATCACCAATTTCATGATGCTCACCCCGTGCGTGAGTAATTCCATCGTAGGCTTGCTGGACGGTGATGGGTTGGATGATATTTATCATGTAATCGAGTTAGTTTTGTTAGGGTTTGATCCCTAGTATCCATTATGTTCTGAGATTGACTTTGCTATGCTTAATGCTTGTCACTAGGGCCCGAGTGCCATGATTTCAGATATGAACCTATTATGTTTTCATGAATATATGTGTGTTCTTGATCCTATCTTGCAAGTCTATAGTCACCTACTATGTGTTATGATCCGGCAACCCCGAAGTGAAAATAATCGGGACCACTCCCGGTGATGACCATAGTTTGAGGAGTTCATGTATTCACTATGTGCTAACGCTTTGTTCCGGTTCTCTATTAAAAGGAGGCCTTAATATCCCTTAGTTTCCAATAGGACCCCGCGGGAGGGTAGGACAAAAGATGTCATGCAAGTTCTTTTCCCTAAGCACGTATGACTATATACGGAATACATGCCTACATTACATTGATGAACTGGAGCTAGTTCTGTGTCACCCTATGTTATGACTGTTACATGACGAACCGCATCCGGCACAATTATCCATCGCTAATCCGGTGCCTACGAGTTTTCCATATACTGGTTCTCGCTTATTTACTTTTCCGTTGCTACTGTTACAATCACTACAAAATACCAAAAACATTACTTTTGCTGTCTTTACTTTTGTTACCGTTACCACCACTATCATATTACTTTGCTACTAAACACTTTGCTGCAGATACTAAGTTTCCAGGCGTGGTTGAATTGACAACTCAGCTGCTAATACTTGAGAATATTCTTTGGCTCCCCTTGTGTCGAATCAATAAATTTGGGTTGAATACTCTACCCTCGAAAACTGTTGCGATCCCCTATACTTGTGGGTTATCAACTTGCACTAGTGAAAGTATGAACCCTAGGCCTTGTTTCCTATCATTGCAATACCGTTTACGCTCACTTTTACCACTTGTTACCTTGCTGTTTTTATTATTTCAGATTACAATTACCTTTATCTACTATCTATTTTGCACTTGTATCACCATCTCTTCGCCGAACTAGTGCACCTATACAATTTACGATTGTATTGGGTGTGTTGGGGACACAAGAGACTCTTTGTTATTTGGTTGCAGGGTTATTTGAGAGAGACCATCTTCATCCTACGCCTCCTACGGATTGATAAACCTTAGGTCATCCACTTGAGGGAAATTTGCTACTGTCCTACAAACCTGTGCACTTGTAGGCCCAACAACGTCTACAAGAAGAAGGTTGTGTAGTAGACATCACTTAGCACTTGATAGTTTAGTATGTTGCTATTGCTTTCTTCATGACTTATACATGTTCCTATGACTATGAGATTACGTAACTCCCGATTACCGGAGGAACACTTTGTGTGCTACCAAACGTCACAACGTAACTGGGTGATTATAAAGGTACTCTACAGGTGTCTCCGAAGGTACTTGTTGAGTTAACGTATTTTGAGATTAGGATTTGTCACTCCGATTGTCGGAGAGGTATCTCTGGGCCCTCTTGGTAATGCACATCACTATAAGCCTTGAAAGCAATGTAGCTAATGAGTTAGTTACGGGATGATGCATTATGTAACGAGTAAAGAGACTTGCCGGTAACGAGATTGAACTAGGTATTGAGATATCGACGATCGAATCTCGGGCAAGTAACATACCGATGACAAAGGGAACAACGTATGTTGTTATGCGGTTTGACCAATAAAGATCTTCGTAGAATATGTAGGAGCCAATATGAGCATCTAGGTTCCGCTATTGGTTATTGACAGGAGACATGTCTCGGTCATGTCTACATAGTTCTCGAACCCATAGGGTCCGCACGCTTAAAGTTAGATGATGGTTATATTATGAATTTATGTGTTTTGATGTACCCAAGGTTGTTCAGAGTCTCGGATGTGATCACGGACATGACGAGGAGTCTCGAAATGGTCGAGACATAAATATCGATATATTGGACGACTATATTTGGACACCGGAATGGTTCCGGGTGAGATTGGGACAATACTGGAGCTCTGGGAGGTTATCGGAACCCCCCGGGAGGTATATGGGCCTTAATGGGCTTTAGTGGAAAGGAGGGGAAAGGAGCAAGGGAGGGGGCACGCCCCCCCAAGCCCAATCCGAATTGGGAAGGGGGCCGGGCCCCCCTTTCCTTCCTCCCTCCTTCCTCTTCCTTCCCTCTCCCTCTCCAAATAGGAAAATGAGGAGTCCTACTCCCGGTGGGAGTAGGACTCCCCCCTTGGGCGCGCCTCCTCCCCTTGGCCGGCCCCCTCCTCCACTCCTTTATATACGAGGGAGGGGGCACCCCATAGACACAACAATTGATCATTGATCTCTTAGTCGTGTGCGGTGCCCCCCTCCACCATAGTCCTCCTCGATAATATCGTAGCAGTGCTTAGGCGAAGCCCTACATCGGTAGAACATCATCATCGTCACCACGCCGTCGTGCTGACGGAACTCTCCCTCGACACTCGGCTAGATCGGAGTTCGAGGGACGTCATCGAGCTGAACGTGTGCAAGAACTCGGAGGTGCCGTACTTTCGGTGCTTGATCGGTCGGACCGTGAACACATACGACTACATCAACCGCGTTGTGCTAAAGCTTCCGCTTTCGGTCTACGAGGGTACGTGGATACACTCTCCCCTCTCGTTGCTATGCATCACCATGATCTTGCGTATGCGTAGGATCTTTTTTTGAAATTACTATGTTCCCCAACACTAACTGCACACACAGGAAACGAGGCACTAGCATGCGGTGGATTGTAGGTATGGTGTGCATGCACGGGCATGCATGCAAGACTCCTAATTATGCACAGGAAACAAAATGCAACGTAGCGAATAGAGAAGAGAAAAACACCAACATTGGTGCATGTTCACGCTGGGCCTAATTTTTCTAGACGAGGCTTGGTGACTCGCTGATCCTTTAAACCCAGATGAAGGGAGTATAAGGAGGAAGAAAGAAGAAAAGATGGAGATATTATGTTTATGTTGGCTTATAAATAAATGCATTCATTTACTATAGTTCTCCACTTAACTTTTGGTGAACCTTTTGTTTACTTCATTTCATTCTAAGAGTTGTTGTTGTCTTCTTGAAGTGCCATGAATGAAACCGGAGAATGCAACACAAGTATAATGTTACTAAAATATGTTATTTGTTCGAAAAAGGGTTTGATTACTTCTTTTCGCACATTATGTTTGCATGCGAAGAAGCTGAAAAAGGCCATCATTTTAACATAGTGACTCGTGTAGAGAAATAATGTACCAACATTTATGATCAATATTGTAAAGTTACGACTTTGCACGCTTAAATCAAGAAGTTCGATGTGATGAACAACAACCCAGGAAATAATCACGTAAGGGAAATCACTAAAAATGTTGCCTATGATTCATCAACTCTTCAGACTTTTGGTCGAACATTCTCTTGCAAGAAATTCAATATGGTATCAATGCCAAGAGATCGCGAGTTCAAGATCCGACCAAAGTAATACTCCCTCCGTCCCAAAATTCTTGCCTTAGATTTGTCTACATACAGATGTATCTATTCACGTTTCAGTGTTAGTACATCCGTATCTACATAAATCTAAGACAAGAATTTTGGGAAGGATGAAGTATTTTATTAAAAAATGTAGTCTATGTTGACCCCCCACATCTAAGACCTAACATAGAGTAGACATATTTGGGGTCTACATTGATCCCCCATCTAATACATGATATAGCTAGATATGGTGATGAGTGTTAAGTATATCTCATGACATTTTCCATGAATTTAAAATTTGGAGTGAACTAGATGGCGCACGTAATTCAATTAAAACAAGTAATGCTTTTTTTCATGCAAACTAGGAAAATTTGCAACAACCTCATCCAAAAGAGCTTGCTACTTGTCAACTACTTGCCATTGGCATGTCATGTGGCAGCGACATGATACCTTTATTTCTAAGGCAGTTGGTAGCATATTGTAGAGGAACACCTTTCGTTACCCTGTAGAAACTTGGACAAGTCAAAAGAAAAATAGGTAATGTTCCACCACAATGTAGCAATATGGTAGATAACACATCTACATCTCTATAGTTGCATATAACGTTGTTGGGCTCAAATATATGTGCATTAAACATACCTAAGATGTTTTGATTGGGACCACTTTTAGTCAAAAGACAAGTCAAAGATGCTTTAGCTAGTGTTACTAACGGTGAGCCACATTGATTTTTCTTGCATTGTGTTCTGTTTTTTCTTTCATTGTGTTCCATCCAACACACATTATCTTTTACACATATAGCATACTGAAATTATTTTTGGTTATTTTCACCAAATCATGTATAGGAATTTCACATCGCATGTTTCATGTAAGTTTAGCATTGCTATCCAATTATTTGTAAGTAAGAACAGGTTTTGATGACATTATCTTTTATTTATACTTATTGAAGATGTAAGATAGAACACAAGGAATTTTTATGGAATTGATAACCAGATGTACTAAGAAAATAAATAAGGTCAACTCACTAAAGTGAGATGGCATAGCTTGCTTGTCATGTCTAGTTTATCTTGATGAACACAGGTGTTACGTATTATTTATGGTTGGCATATCAGAAGTCGCAACAAACTTACCCAAAATAAATATATTATTATTAATTATGTGTTTCATTTATTTATGTAGCAACGCTAAGGGAGCCTATGTTATTAAGTTAATGGCGACTGAGATATAACTATTGCTAAGTCACAACTAAGAATCATCAAATTTGAACACAAGCTCTATGAAAGCTTTGAAAGAACAATATCCCATAAGAAAGAACAATAAGAACTTACTACCAACCAATAAGTAACTATTTTTGAATAGTCGATGAAGCCACAATAGCTTGACAAATGTCAGGCATTTGTTTTGCAAAATTTGAGGCGAGACATAGGAAATGCTAGGTGTAAGAACATGCGGTGCCCCCATGTTTGGTTTTGGTAATTGATGACAATCTCTATGGACTAATGGTTTTCTTGAGTTATATTTGAAGGATTTGTCCATAGGTTTTTCTTGAAGTCCATGTGTTGGTTTCAAGGAGTTTATGAGTTGACCAATGTGCTATTAAGGAATTATCCAAAGATTGGTCATGTGAGTGTTGAGCTTATTGCAAGCATGTCTTGAAGAAGAAGATTGTGTGATCATTCATGTTTACCTTCAAGACATCATCCAAATGAAGAGAGTTGGAAAGATTCAAGGTTGATCAAGACTAAGTCAAGAGTGAATCAAGTTGATCAACTCACAAAGCGTAGAAGATGTACCGAGAGGGATCAAGTGATCCCATGGTATGGTAAGCATTGTCCATTGCACTTTGTGTACTAACCCATGGTCTGTGTGAGAGTTCTATGTGGGGTTAGGTACGTGTCCATGGGCTTGCGTCAAGAGGAAGATATCATACAACCCATGGAAAGGATGACATCAAGTGGTGATCGTCATCATGATTGCCGTGTGCAAGTTCAAGTGGAGCATCACGAAGAGATCAAGTGCTTGAATCTTGCCATCCTTTGTGGTGTCAATGGTCTTGTGAAGATGTGCTGAAGAGAGGCTCACCCATAGTGGACTATGGGGGAGCAATCATCTAGTCTTCATCGAGCCAACACAATCAAGAAAGGTGGTCCAACTTGAGGGAGTCAAGATCGTCATCATCTAGCTCAAGTGGACGATGTGCAAGGCAAAGATTTTCCCTTGATAGGTTTTCTCTTTTACCGGTCTCATGGTGGTAGTTGGGAGACCGGGTTATAGGATTGATTGTCGTACTATCAAGGGGGGCTCTCGGTGAGTAGCTTGGTCGTATCATTCGTAGAGAGCTCAAACCATTGCATCCTTGCATCTTCTTTCTTTGTTCTTGCTTGGTTCTCTTTGTGAGTCTTAGAGTTTATGGTCATCTTGATGACAAGCTTGAGTTCATCGAAAACGGAGTTCGCATGCGTCTTCTATGATGTTTTCGGTGTAGGGGGTTTTACCGGTCTTATCCGAGGAAGGGTTCTCACCATTTTCTTATGAGCCTTTTTTAATTTGCTTCTTATTGATATTTCTTTCAAGATTGTGTTAGCCCTTGTTGCTAGCTTTCCAACAAACTTGGTTTCATCGAATTCGGAGCCTGTTAGATGGGATTGAAGAGGAGTACAATCAGTCTGTTTGATGATGTAATTTTAAAATGACATGTAAAATGCCTTCTAGCCGGATTGTAGATCGTTTGCCTTTGCGGACCTTTTCGCTTCAACCTCGGGACCCATTGGTCCGGAGTGTGTCCGAATACCCTTATAGTTATAAAAGAACCGGGGCATGCATGGAGACAAGGCGTAGGGGTCATAATTGCTTTATCAGACAAGTGCCCAACTAGCTATGTTATATTACATGGTTAGTAAGAAACATCTTCCAGGGAGAATAGTTCCGTTAAGGGTTCCTTTCCCTGGGAGGCATGCCCTAAAGTGCATGTCCGGACTGCGAAAATAGCAGAAAAAGCATCTGGGGGCAGATAAATAAGTAAGTAATAAATCATCTTTCAGGTCACCGACCGAATATTCCCTTAAGAACGCTAGCCTTCGGCTTCACCCAGTCTGAGGTACACATCCGGCTGACCCGGCAGTAACAATCGCAGAGGTGCTCCCTTTACCTCCTAGACGAACAATCGGGAACGTAGGGGTAAGCATAGGAGCCAGGCAACCCGGCTTGGCCAAAACTTAAGTCATATCGATGCATATAATGGTGATCAAAAGGTACATGCGGAAGTGTGACACATGTGGTTGGCATGAAGCCCATATAAATAAGCTTCTGTTAAAGAAGCCCCCAGGTATAATGAGTGCGGGTAGCACATCGAGTGAGTGCGAACAAAGCGCATATTAGCCCTTAAGAGGTTTGTACTGAAAGAGGGAGGAAAAAGGAGGGAAAACAAAGACAACGAAAAAACATGAGAGGTGGACGGAGGAAGGAGACGAACCCTAAGTCCGGCGCTAGGCATAAAATCTTCGGAGATGGGCTGCGTTCCATGGGTTTGGCTCGAGTCGGTTGTCAGATGCGTTGCGTAGACGGTATGCCCCGCCGGTAAGGACTTGGTCGATGATGAAGGGACCTTCCCATTTGGGCTTAAGTTTGTCCTTTTTCTTGTCCGGCAGGCGTAGAACTAGCTCGCCAACATTGTAAGTTTAGGCCCGTACTTCTCTGCTTTGATATCTTCGAGCCTGCTGTTGATAGAATGCGGAACGGGATTTTGCCACGTCACGCTCCTCCTCTAAAGCGTCCAAACTGTCCTGCCGATCAACCTCGGCTTCTCTTTCCTCGTACATGCGCACGCGAGGTGAGTCATGAATTATATCGCAGGGCAAAACTGCCTCAGCGCCGTATACCATAAAAAATGGTGTGAATCCGGTTGTGCGGTTTGGCGTGGTCCGCAGCCCCCAGAGTACGGAGTCAAGCTCCTCTACCTAGTGCGTGTTAGATTCCGTGAGGGACCGCACTAATCTGGGTTTGATGCCGCTCATGATTAGACCATTTGCTCGTTCCACTTGACCATTAGTTTGAGGGTGGTAGACTGAAGCGTAATCGAGCTTGATGCCCATGTTTTTGCACCAGAGTTTAACCTCGTCGGCCGTGAAATTCGTGCCGTTATCAGTGATGATGCTGTGGGGACGCCAAAACGGTGTACCACCCCGGATATGAAGTCTATCACCGGTCCGGATTCTGCCGTTTTAACCGGCCTGGCCTCTATCCATTTGGTGAATTTGTCCACCATGACCAATAAGTATTTGTGCTTGTGGGTTCCCCCTTTAAGGGGTCCAACCATGTCAAGCCCCCAGACCGCGAACGGCCAAGTAATGGGTATAGTTTTGAGGGCGGTGGGTGGCATGTGGCTCTGATTAGCAAAGAGCTGGCAACCGACGCATCGTTGGACTAAGTCCTGAGCATCTGCCCGGGCGGTCGGCCAATAAAATCCTGTACGAAAGGCCTTGCCTACAAGGGCCCGGGCGGCGGTGTGGTGCCCGCCGAGTCCGGCGTGAATTTCAGCCAGGAGATTTCGCCCTTCCTCTTCGGAGATACACCTTTGAAGGACTCCGGTTGTGCTTTTCT
This sequence comes from Triticum aestivum, assembly GCF_018294505.1. Taxonomy (NCBI): domain Eukaryota; kingdom Viridiplantae; phylum Streptophyta; class Magnoliopsida; order Poales; family Poaceae; genus Triticum; species Triticum aestivum. Next base: position 639,685,693 of record NC_057798.1, on the reverse strand, counting down.
TATAAAGTTCTCCCTCATGGACCTTGTAGGCTTTAGATCACCGAACTATGTAGCGGACCTCATTTTGGTCTTCGGGAAGTTCCTGCCTGATTAAGTAGGCTAGGAATGGTTCCGTCCACGGGGCAATTACTGCCAGTATTTCATGGGCTAAATCTGTTATTTCATTGGCTGAGCCACCGATTGTGTCAGAATGTTCTGCGTTAGGTGATGCAGTTGGTTTTGGATTGTTATTTCCGGACTCCTCTTCCCATAATACGGATGGCTTAAAGAGCCGCTCCAGGAAGATGTTTGGAGGGACGGCGTCGCGTTTTGCGCTGATGCGTGCGACACGTCTGCTGCCTGGTTATTATCCCGGGCTACATGGTGGAATTCGACTCCTTCGAACCGGGCTGACATTTTTAGGACATCGTTACAGTAGGCTGCCATTTTTGGATCCTTGGCGTCAAAGTCTCCATTTACTTGGGATATTGCGAGGTTTGAATCCCTGCGCACCTCTAGGCGTTGAATACACATGGAGACTGCCATCCGGAGGCCATGTAGGAGGGCCTCGTATTCGGCTGCGTTGTTGGAGTCCGTGTACATTATTTGAAGCACGTATTGGACTGTGTGTCCGGTTGGGGACGTCAAGACGACGCCAGCCCCCAAGCCAGCCAACATTTTGGAGCCGTCGAAATGCATGATCCAATTGGAGTATGCGCCGTACTCTTTAGGGAGTTCGGCTTCGGTCCATTCGGCGATGAAGTCAGCCAGAACTTGCGACTTGATAGCTCGCCGTGGTTTGTAGGTTATATCAAATGGTAAGAGCTCAATGGCCCATTTTGCAATCCTGCCCGTCGCATCGCGATTGTTTATAATGTCGTTAAGAGGTACTTCGGAGGCCACCGTTATGGAACACTCTTGAAAGTAGTGTCGCAGCTTCTGGGATGCCATGAACACCGCATACGCTATCTTTTGATAGTGTGGGTACCGGGACTTGCATGGGGTTAAGACAGTGGATACGTAGTACACTGGTTTTTGGAGAGGGAATTTGTGACCTTCTGTTTCTCGTTCGACGACGAGTACCACGCTAACAACTTGATGTGTAGCCGCGATGTATAATAACATGGGTTCGCCCAGGTTGGGCGCGACCAAGACCGGATTTGTTGCCAATACGGTCTTAATTTCTTCGAGTCCGGCCGCGGCAGCATCCATCCATTCGAAGTGTTCGGTGCGCCGGAGGAGGCGATAGAGGGGCAGTGCCTTTTCTCCCAAACGGGAGATGAAGCGGCTTAGAGCCGCCACGCATCCAGTTAGTTTTTGTATTTTCTTGAGGTCTTTTGGAATATCCAATTGTGATAGAGCTCGGATCTTGGCTGGGTTTGCTTCAATTCCTCTACCGGATACAATGAAGCCCAAGAGCTTTCCGGCTGGTACGCAGAAAACACATTTTTCCGGGTTGAGCTTAATGTCATATGCTCGGAGGTTGTCGAATGTCACCCTCAAGTCGTCTAATAGAGTTTCGACGTGTTTGTCTTGACGACCACATCGTCTACGTAAGCCTCTACCGTCTTGCCTATCTGGGTAGCCAGACATGTCTGAATCATGCGCCGATATGTTGCGCCAACGTTTTTGAGTCCGAAGGGCATTATGTTGAAGCAGAATGGCCCATATGGAGTAATGAATGCCGTTGCGGCCTGGTCTTTTTCCGCCATCTTGATTTGATGGTATCCTAAGTATGCATCGAGGAAGCACAATGGATCGTGCCCTGCGGTAGCATCGATGATTTGGTCGATGCGAGGGAGAGGGAAAGGGTCCTTTGGACAGGCCTTGTTAAGGTCTTTGAAATCGACGCAAAGGCGCCAGGATTTGTCCTTTTTTGGTACCATTACCAGGTTGGCTAGCCAGTCCGGATGTTTTATATCTCTGATGAATCCGGCTTCTAAGAGTTTGGCTAGCTCCTCTCCCATTGCCTGTCTTTTGGGTTCGGAAAATCGCCGAAGAGCTTGTTTGACTGGCTTGAATCCTTTTAGGATGTTTAGGCTGTGCTCTGCCAGCCTGCGTGGGATTCCTGGCATGTCTGAAGGGTGTCAGGCAAAAATGTCCCAATTTTCCCGAAGGAATTCTCGTAGTGCGGCTTCTACATCAGGATTTAATTGTGCCCCAATGGAGGCCGTCTTCGTGGGGTCCGTTGGATGGACCTGGAATTTGACTATTTCGTCTGCTGGTTTGAAAGAGGTGGACTTGGACCTCTTATCGAGTATCACATCGTCCCTATCCACCATGGAGCACAGCACAGTGAGTTCCTCTGCCGCTAGGGCTTCGGATAATGCCTCTAGGGCCAGTGCGGCTGTCTTATTTTCAGCGCGGAGTGCTATATCTGGTTCACTGGCGAGAGTGATTATTCCATTGGGGCCGGGCATTTTGAGCTTCATGTACCCGTAATGGGGTATAGCTTGGAAGATTGTGAATGCCTCTCGCCCTAACAAGGCGTGATATCCGCTGCCGAATGGGGCCACTTGAAACGTGACCTCTTCGGACCTGTAGTTGTCCGGCGAGCCGAACACTACATCTAGTGTGATTTTTCCTGTGCAGCGTACTTCTCGACTAGGGATTATTCCCCTGAAGGTTGTGCTGCTTCGCTCAATGCGGCTCCAGTCAATTTCCATTTTTTGAAGGGTTTCCTCATAGATGAGGTTTAATCTGCTGCCGCCATCCATGAGTACCTTGGTAAGACGAAAGTCGTCCACTATCGGACTGAGGACCAATGCGGCTGGTGCTCGAGCTGTTCGGAATTTAGGTGCATCGCCGACATTGAAGGTGATAGCTGTGTCGCTCCATGGATTCGTTGTTGCTACTTGGTAGACTTCGGCGAGGCTGCGGATTGTTCGCTTCCGCATGTTATTTGATGCGAAAGTCTTGAAGACTGTTAATACCGTACTGGTACTGTTGGGCTGGTTGTCTAGGGCTAGAAAGCCTTCGCAACTTTTGGCCAGCTGCCGTAGTATCCAACATGCTCGAAGGCTATGTGTTGGAGTGGCGCCCTCCATAATGTGGATTTTGCAGGGTCCGTTGAGCCATCCCTCCAGTACGGTTCCGTGCCCTTTAGGGGGTTTTTGGTTTTTGGTTTTTAATCCAGGTGCTTGAGTATGACGCACCCTTTTATTTCGGACTTGGGTTGTATTCAGGGCCGGATTGTCCCAAAACCTGGTTTCGGTTTTCCAGGCGCTCTCCATCGCATAGTATTTTTGTACAATGGTCGCTAGGTCGGCGAAGCGTGTAACTTCGCGACGACTTATGGCGTTTATGATTCCCTTGTCCGTGCAATTGTTGCAAAAAATTGAAATCGTGCTTTCTTCACGGCAGTCCTCTATCCTGTTCATAACCAAGAGGAATCTGGCCCAGTAATGATGTACTGTTTCATCGGGCTCTTGCCGTATTTGAGATAGATCGTTTATGTTTGGGTGGGCGGGTGGAATTAAGTTCGGAACCCCGCCCGATCTGAGGCTCAAAGGCCAAGAAGTTTCCGGATTTGGAAGCTTGGTTTGTTGGATGCCTTCCAACAAATCTGGTCCGATGCCTGACTTTAGGTTCAGTATTTGATTGACGTCCGTCTCTCCGCGGGAATCTGGCATGGAGGGATCGGGAATCCGGACATAGCTGGTTTTTAACATAGAAGAAGAGTCGCCATATTGTTCCTCTACCACAACAACATGGTGGGTAGCCTGGGGAGAGTTAAATTCTCTCAGATCGGTTTTAAGACCAATCTGATCGTAGTCTGCAGCGACTCCCAGGGCGGCGATACGATCCAAGAGCTCGTTTACGGAGGAGAGCTCAATCGGATCTAGTTCCTCAGCGAATTCCGAGCTGACGTGAAGATCGCTTTTGATGACCTGAGAGGTCATCGTCGGAGCAGTGGCCGAACAGGCGGTCATAAGAAAACCACCTAGCCGGATAGTTTGGCCGGCGGCCAAAGCTCCCTTGACGATGATGTCATCTTTAAAGATGGGAAAAGGCATCCTTCCTGATTGCGACGGCACAGAGGAACTCTCAATGAAAGCACCAATGTCGGTGTCAAAACCAGCAGATCTCGGGTAGGGCCGAACTGTGCGTCTAGGCGGATGGTAACAGGAGACAGGGGACACGATGTTTTACCCAGGTTCGGGCCCTCTTGATGGAGGTAAAACCCTACGTCCTGCTTGATTAATATTGATGATGTGTGTTACAAGAGTAGATCTACCACGAGATCAAGGAGGCTAAACCCTAGAAGCTAGCCTATGGTATGATTGTTGTTCGTCCTAGGGACTAAAGCCATCCGGTTTATATAGATAGCGGAGAGGGCTAGGGTTACACAGAGTCGGTTACAATGGTAGGATATTTACATATCCGTATCGCCAAGCTTGCCTTCCACGCCAAGGAAAGTCCCATCCGGACACGGGACGAAGTCTTCAATCTTGTATCTTCATAGTCTTGGAGTCCGGCCGATGATGATAGTTCGGCTATCCGGACACCCCCTAGTCCAGGACTCCCTCAGTAGCCCCTGAACCAGGCTTCAATGACGACGAGTCCGGCGCGCATATTGTCTTCGGCATTGCAAGGCGGGTTCCTCCTCCGAATAATTTATAGAAGATTGTGAACACCAGGATAGTGTCCGGCTCTGCAAAATAAATTCCACATACCACCGTAGAGAGAATAATATTTACACAAGTTCAATCTGCTGACGTATTTCGTGGCGTGACGTCACACCACTACCAAGCCTTTACTCGAATTGTTTTTATTGTACCACCTCAGCGCGTTTAGCGAAGCGGTTTCCTTGGCACGTCTTGTCGAAGCAGAGATCGTGTTCCCCTTATTCCGGGATTCCCATCAATACGGACGTGGGTAACCCAACCGCGCCATTGATTGCGGCGCTTGGGGGATAAGCGAGTTTTATCAGGCCGGTGGGGACGCATGTTTGTGTCCGCCCATATAAGGGGATAAAGATCCAACCCTTTTACCTGCGCCTTCTTCCTCCTTGGCTTATCTATCTCCACGAACTCGAGCTCCAGTGCCCAAGTCCGCACATCTCACCTCAACCTCCTCCAACTATGTCCGGAGCGGGAGGCAAGTGGATGGCCTCCTCCGTCACGGAGGGGCAGATCCAGAAGCTGCGCAGCGCCGGATATTTGTCCAGCAACATCGCGCACCGGCTCCCCGACGAGGGAGAGCTCATCCCCACCCCCAGGCCCCATGAGAGGGTAGTATTTCTTCCCCATTTCCTCCGCGGACTGGGCTTCCCACTCCATCCCTTTGTCCGGGGGCTCATGTTCTACTACGGCCTGGATTTCCATGATCTGGCCCCGAATTTCATCCTCAACATCTCGGCGTTTATCGTCGTGTGTGAGGCCTTCCTCTGCATCCAGCCCCACTTCGGCTTGTGGCTCAAGACCTTCAGTGTCAAGCCGAAGGTTGTGAAGGGCAGCCAAGCGGAGTGCGGAGGCGCCATGGTGGGCAGGATGTCCCACGTTACTTGGCTTGAGGGCACTTTCGTGGAAACCATCAAGGGGTGGCAATCGGGGTGGTTCTACATCACCGAGCCGCGTGACCCTGAATGGGCAGCGGCCCCCGAATTCAGATCTGGCATCCCCACACGGCTCACCTCCTGGAAAGAGAGCGGCCGGACTTGGGGTGATTCGGAGGAGCTGACCGGACTCCAAGCCTGTATCCAAAAGCTAGTGGACAAGAAGCTCAAGCTTGTCAACGTAGTCCAGGTCATGCTCATTCGCCAGATTCTCCCGTGCCAACGACGGGGCTTCAACATGTGGGAGTTCGATCCGGCGCAGCACCAGACTTTGAGCGGGCTCTTCGACACTACGTACGAAGATGTCTGGAAGGTGCTGTTCAAGGGCGCCGAGGCTCCCGCATCCGCTACCGAAGATCGCGGATTCAGCTCGCAGCGTCCGGCTGACGAGGTAAGTGATTTTGTCCTTACGGGACGTTGTTTTCCATAGTTTGACTCTATGCGGGATCTAAACTCCCTTTCCTTTGACAGGGCTGGCTGAAGAAGGCCGAACAGACTATCTGTCCGGCCCCATTACCAGAGGACCCAGCGGACGCCCGCCTAACGGGGCTGCTGGCTCCGGCACCCCACGTGGTGCCGGAGAAGAAGGCCAAGAAGAAGGCCACGGGCACTCGGAAGAGTTCCCGTTTTCAGGTGCTATCGGATGATGACTCCGAGGCAGACTCCTCTCACAAAGGTGAGGAGGAGAAGAAGAAAGCCTCTCCCCCAGCGGGGGGAGGGAGGAAAAGGAAGGCCTCCCCAACGAGGGAGGCCGAAGGGTCCAAGAAGGGAAAAACTCTTTCCCCGGACTGCTCTGCCAACGCCAGTGACGACGACGAGGACTGGCCTCCAAGGGCCAAGCCCCTGGCGAGATCGTAAGTATCCGGACTCCCGAATAACTTCATGGTTTTTCTTTTCGCCACGTAATGTCTTTCTAATGCCGCATACAACCCTGCAGTCCGCCCAAGGATGATCTTCCCGCTTCGTCGAGCGGGTCCTTAGGGGCGTCGGATATGGATTCTCTTCCGACCGCCTCCACCCCCCGTGATGCGGACGATGCCGAGGTGGGATCCCGGGAAGGGACCCACCAGGAGGAGGAGGCCCCGGAGGTGTCGCAGGACAACCTCCCGGACTTTGCACCGGACTCGGCCCCGGAACCCATAGTGGCTCCGGAGTCCGGCGGGCGGCCCCTTCGTAAGAAGGGCAAGACCGTGACGCCGGCAGCCTCCGTCCAACCGGAGGCGCCGGATAGCTTGCTGGAGGCGCTCAATGGCGCCTCCATCAAAGAGGAACACCGCACTGTTATGAGTGCGGTGATTCAGAAGGTTCAGCTTGCGAAGAGCGGGCTGACCGAAGCCTGCAGCAGCCTTCTAACAGGCTTTGAGGTAAGAATTTTGATATATGTAAAATAGTACCGCATAGACAGTAGCCCCTGATGCTCGGTTCGGTGTTCGGAAAGAAAAGCCGGACTGAGGATCTTAAAAGATATACGCAGGAGTCATAAAAAATATGTCAATATGGGATTGCAGGCTGCGCTGCTGACCTCTGCCGCACTGACTGCGGAGGTCAATACTTTGAAGCAAAGCCTCGAGCGGTCCGAGAACGAGCTCGGCCGTGCCAAGAAGCAGCTCGAGGACAAGGAAGGTGAGTAACACCTTATTAAAATTGTACCTTACAGAAAAGGATTTTGGTTGCAAGAAGAATGACAAGGATAACGTGGGAATTGCAGGGGCCACTAACGAGGTGGCGACCCTGAAGGAGGCGGTGGCCGCGGCCGAACGTAATGCGGCCGCGGAGCGCACCGAGCGAGAGAAGCAGGAGGCGCGGGTGGCGGAGGTACAGCAAGAGCTCCAGGATCTCGTGAAAAAACATGAGAGCCTGGAGCGTGACTCGAAGACTCGAGAGTCTGAGCTTGCAACGGCTCTTGAGAGTGCCAAAGCCGCTAAGGCCGAAGCCTACAAGGCCCTCCAAGAAATCGAGGCGGTTGAAGAAAATAGCAGCGGGTAAGGCATTTTTCATGCAAAGTAAGCATGTGAGTGTTAATTACCTGTTGCTTACCCGAATTCGGAGCTCTCCAGGAGCGTTCGCAGATCTTCCTCGCAGCGTGTCCGATGCTGCCGCGTTCTACCGGGCCGAGGAGGGGAGCTCGACGGAGAAGGTCTTCTGGTCTCAGTATGCTGAGGCCGGACATCCGGTGCCCCTTAGCGACCAGCTGAAGCAGCTGGTCGAGCTCCACAAGGCGGCCGAACAGGCCATGAAGGGCCTCATAGTTCGGCTGTGGCCTAAGGAGGCCATGCCTGGGAGCTACTTCGGCCTGGTGCGGCGGCTGGTGGATGCGTGCCCATGGGTTGAAGTCATCAAGCACTCCGCCTGTATTGAAGGTGCCCGTCGGGCCCTTGCCCGCGCAAAGGTGCACTGGGGCAAGATGGATGCCCAGAAGCTTGTGACGGACCCGCCACCGCAGGGCAAGGAGCACCGCACGCCCGAGATGTATTATAAGAGTGTCCTGAAGGGTGCCCGCACTATTGCGGGTGAGTGCTCCAAAGATGTAATATTTGAGTAGACTCGCATTTTGTTATCCTGTGCGCTGAAAACTTAGTTCATATGCGCTAAGCAACGCTTGTTAATTTAAAATATTACCTTCTGTGCGGCTGTTTATCAAATCTAAGAGACGGCAAGTCGTCGGCTTCAGCCCCCATGCCACGAGTGCTGGGGTGTTCGGGATAAACTTGAGCACTCTTGTTCCCATTTTTGGGTCCATCTAGGGAGGCGCTCAACACAACGAACAAGGCAACCGGACTTATAATGCTTGAACACTCTCACTTAGCCATAGAATTCTATAATTTTAAATTTCGGCGAAGCCCCTAGTCTTCGGAAGGCCGAATTTGGGGCGCTATCCACGCCTGGGCCGGACAAAAGCCGGCTCCTCGCTCTAAGCGGCATAAGTCTTTAGGGACTCGCAAAAAACCTCTCGAACAGCGACCAGCTCTCGCCTCATCATGACGGTCAGTTTTAGCTTTCTCCACTGAGGCGCTCGCCCAGCTCAACTGGGGCGCAATCGCAGTGGTTCTCCCAGTGCTACCTTAGCCGATACAACGGAACGTAAGGTACCAAAACATGGGAGCCGGGCAAACCCAACTATTGACCCAAGACATGATTCGGAGCCGATGCATATAATGCTATAAGTTCGGGGTGCCGCACTTGTGAAAGTGTTCGGACTTATCACACCATGATGCGGGAAACATAAGCCCCTGGTGTATTTAGCCGTACCAAAATGTACGGATGCAACATGTCATAAATGAACATATGTATAAGAAAGAAATGCAATTGGAAGCAAAAAGGTGCTGCATTACTTATTCAAGAAAAACTGCTGTAAATGCAGAACGATACAAATGGTGCGATAAGCAAGGGGTGGGACTATTAAACATGTCCCCCTCCAGGGGTAGGCTGCGGAATGGTGTATAAAACAGATTTAATGCTCGTAATGGAGACCACCTGGATATTCGTTGTAGCCTTTCTCCTTCCCTGGCTGTTGCATCGTGAGTTCGGCAGGTCTGCTGCCGGACAGGGCCTCTGACGAACGGAGTCCTGTGGGTAAAAATAAAAAGGAAAAAGAAAAAAAGAACGACACACTTGAGAGCCCCTGGTGTGGTTGAGCCGCAGTCTGGGCCTATCGTGGTCGTGCCCCTCTCCCCATGCCCATGGTATCTTCAGAGCGTAATGGTGTACGCGAAGGACCTGTCTTGACGTTTTGCAGGGGCTGGGGTTGGGGCCGCACTGCTACGCGTGCTCGGAACGTGCCAGGTGGTCTTGTTGTAGGTTACTCCGGGCGCGTTTAGCCGTGTCCGGTCGCTTAACGGCCGGACTCGAGAATTGCCTTAAGAGGCTGCACTGTACTTCTGCCGCGAGAGCCGCTGTATGTTCCTCCGTTCGGAGAGAGCGTTCAGTGTTTCCGTTGACCGTGATGACTCCTCGAGGGCCTGGCATCTTGAGCTTGAGGTATGCGTAGTGCGGCACCGCGTTGAACTTTGCGAACGCGGTACGTCCGAGCAGAGCATGATAGCCGCTGCGGAACGGAACTATGTCGAAGATTAACTCCTCGCTTCGGAAGTTATCCGGGGATCCGAAGACCACTTCCAGTGTAACTGAGCCTGTACAATTGGCTTCTACACCTGGTATGACGCCTTTAAAGGTCGTCTTGGTAGGTTTAATCCTTGAGGGGTCTATGCCCATTTTGCGCACTGTATCCTGATAAAGCAGGTTCAGGCTGCTGCCGCCGTCCATCAGGACTCTGGTGAGGTGAAATCCATCGACGATTGGGTCTAAAACCAATGCGGCGAATCCGCCGTGGCGGATGCTGGTGGGGTGGTCCCTTCGGTCAAAAGTGATCGGGCAGGAGGACCATGGATTGAACTTCGGGGCAACTGGCTCCATCGCGTATACATCCCTGAGTGCACGCTTCCGCTCCCTTTTGGGTATGTGCGTTGCGTATATCATGTTCACCGTCCGCACCTGTGGGGGAAACCCTTCTATCCTCTATTGTTCGGCGGTCGGGTCTCTTCCTCGTCATCGCTATGCAGCCCCTTGTCATTGTTTTCGGCAATTAACTTGCCTGCCTGCTTGAATACCCAACAGTCCCTGTTGGTGTGGTTGGCTGGCTTTTCGGGGGTGCCGTGTATCTGGCACGAGCGGTCGAGTATTCGGTCCAAATTGGACGGACCCGGAGTAGTTCTTTTGAATGGCTTTTCACGCTGACCGGGTTTAGAGCCTCTGAATCCGGCATTGACTGCCGTATCTTCACTATTATCGCCGTTAATGCGGCGTTTGTTTTTGTTGCGACGCGACCTGCCATTACGGTCCTTGATATCCGGACTGCCAGAATTTTTGCTGAGGTTGTTGCTGCGTGCTAGCCAGCTGTCCTCACCCGCGCAGAAGCGGGTCATGAGTGATGTGAGGGCTGCCATGGATTTCGGCTTTTCCTGTCCCAGGTGCCGGGCAAGCCACTCGTCGCGGATGTTATGCTTGAAGGCCGCGAGGGCCTCCGCATCCGGACAGTCGACGATTTGGTTTTTCTTGGTTAAGAACCGTGTCCAGAATTGTCTGGCCGATTCGTCTGGCTGCTGAATTATGTGGCTTAGGTCATCAGCGTCTGGTGGTCGCACATACGTGCCTTGGAAGTTATCGAGGAATGCGGCTTCCAGGTCTTCCCAACTCCCGATTGACTCTGCTGGCAAGCTGTTAAGCCAATGCCGGGCTGGTCCTTTAAGCTTGAGTGGGAGATATTTGATGGCGTGAAGATCGTCACCGCGGGCCATGTGGATGTGAAGGAGATAGTCTTCGATCCAAACCGCGGGGTCTGTTGTGCCATCGTAAGATTCAATATTCACGGGTTTAAACCCTTCGGGGATTTGATGATCCATTACTTCATCTGTGAAGCATAGTGGGTGTGCGGCGCCTCTGTACTGGGCGATATCACGACGGAGCTCAAAAGAGCTTTGTCTATTTTGTTCGGCCCGGCCGGACTTACTGTGTCCGGCGCGACGGTTGTCGTCACGTATCATGGGGCGCCCACGCGATCCATAGATCGATCTTGATTGTCTTGCCTTATCCTCCAATATATCTCGCAAGTCCGGAGCGTTCCCCTGTGGCCTTGTGCTTTTCGAGCGATGCCGGGGTACGGTTCTAGTGAAGGGCCTAGGGGCCTCTCTGTCGCGACCACGGGGTGGTCGGTCAGCCGTATTGTCTGCTGGTGATGCAGGTTCATACGCCTCCTCCTCTAATCGGGGGAGCAGCTTGCGTTTAGGGTAGCTTTTGGAGGGGCGTTCGAGCTCATGCTCTTCGGCCGCGAGGACTTCAGTCCATCTGTCGGCTAGCAGATCTTGATCAGCTCTAAGCTGTTGCTGCTTTTTCTTGAGGCTGTTTGCCGTGGCCATAAGCCTGCGTTTAAAACGCTCTTGTTCGACGGGATCCTCAGGCACGACGAATTCGTCATCGTCGAGGCTTGCCTCGTCTCCGGAGGGAGGCATATAATCCTCTACCTCTTCTTCTGCCGCTCTCTCATGAGGGCTGGCGTCTCCGTCCTCCTGCGCTGAATCTTGCTGGAGTGGGTTGTCTTCGGCACTGTCCGGTGTGTTATTATCTCCGGTGCCGGAATCTTCATTCTTGCTGTGGCGGGATTTAGAGCGGCGCCGCTGACGCCGGCGCTTGGGCTGTTTCTTGGAGGGGTCATCCTCCGCTGTTGCTTCGCCATTCCCATCCTTTGGGATATCCACCATGTATATGTCATATGATGAGGTGGCTTTCCAGTGCCCGGTGGGTGCTGGTTCTTGGTCGTCTCCGGCATCGTCGTCCATACCGTCGATGTCTTCGGAGTCGTAGTCTAGCATGTCGGTTAGATCGTCGACAGTGGCTACTAAGTGGGTGGTGGGTGGGCTTTGAATTTCTTCGTCGTCCGCATCCCAACCGTCCTGACCGCAGTCCGGCCAGGGCTCTCCTGATAACGAGAGATACTTTAGCGAACTCAAGATGTCGCCGAAAGGTGAGTGTTGAAAGATGTCCGCAGCGGTGAACTCCATGATCGGCGCCCAACCGGATTCGATTGGAGGGGGCGCGGGAGGTTCGGAGTCCGGCAAGGAGTCCGGCACCTCGGAGTCACGAGCTTCATGAGGGACAAGGTCAGTGTTCGGCTCTATCGCCGTAGAGGTTGCAGCCCCCGAGGCGGTGTCTAGCCATCCGTCCTCGATCTGCGCAGCCGGCTCCGAATTGAAGATCGGAGCGGGCTCGAGTGCGGCCTCCAGGGTACTGTCCGGCTGCAGAGCTAAATCATGCCCGTCGTGACAGTGCGGCGCGCTTGGCTGTGGCTCGAATCCATCGAAGATCAAGTCCCCGCGGATGTCAGCCGTGAAGTTCAAACTTCCAAATCTGACCTGACGGCCAGGGGCGTAGCTTTCGATCTGCTCCAGATGGCCAAGCGAATTGGCCCGCAGTGCAAAGCCGCCGAATACGAAGATCTGTCCGGGGAGGAAGGTCTCACCCTGGACTGCGTCGTTGATGATGATCGAAGAAGCCATCGAGCCTATCGGTGACGACACAGAGGAACTCTCAATGAAAGCACCAATGTCGGTGTCAAAACCGGCGGATCTCGGGTAGGGGGTCCCGAACTGTGCGTCTAGGCGGATGGTAACAGGAGACAAGGGACACGATGTTTTACCCAGGTTCGGGCCCTCTTGATGGAGGTAAAACCCTACGTCCTGCTTGATTAATATTGATGATGTGTGTTACAAGAGTAGATCTACCACGAGATCAAGGAGGCTAAACCCTAGAAGCTAGCCTATGGTATGATTGTTGTTCGTCCTACGGACTAAAGCCATCCGGTTTATATAGACATCGGAGAGGGCTAGGGTTACACAGAGTCGGTTACAATGGTAGGAGATCTACATATCCGTATCGCCAAGCTTGCCTTCCACGCCAAGTAAAGTCCCATCCGGACACGGGACGAAGTCTTCAATCTTGTATCTTCATAGTCTTGGAGTCCGGCCGATGATGATAGTTCGGCTATCCGGACACCCCCTAGTCCAGGACTCCCTCAGTCATCTTGATGACAAGCTTGAGTTCATCAAAAATGGAGTTCGCATGCGTCTTCTATGATGTTTTCGGTGTTGGAGGTTTTACCGGTCTTATCCGAGGAAGGGTTCTCACCATTTTCTTATGAGCCTTTTTTAATTTGCTTCTTATTGATATTTCTTTCAAGATTGTGTTAGCCCTTGTTTCTAGCTTTCCAACAAACTTGGTTTCATCGAATTCGGAGCTCGTATGCGAAAGTTGTGGCTGTTTTGATATTGTCTGTTTTACATAGAGAGGTTGTACCGCCCCATAGAGGGGTTGTACCGGTTGACCGGTACGACCGGTGCTTGGAGCGGTTGTACCGCTCCAGAATTGGTCCGGAGGTTGTACCAGCCATGTACCGCTCCACCATCGTACTAGTTTCTGTTGTGGTGCGGTTGTTGGGCGGTTGTGGGCCGGTTGTACCGCTTATTGCCTGTTACCGGTTGTACCGGTGCTCATAGCGGTTGTACCGCTCCTATGTTATTCTGCACATAACAGGCAGATTCGTGGGGACCTATTTAAGGGGGTCTTCTTCCCCAATGGTTCCCTAACTCTTGAGCTCGTTTTTGTCCCCATTGTTGACCTTCTTTGAGCTTGCTAACTCTCAATCCCTCCATGAATTCTTGCTAGTTTTTGAGGAAAAAGAGAGAGGAGATCTAGATCCACACTTCCACCAATCACTTTCTCCTCTACGTGGGGGGAACCCCTTGGATCTAGATCTTGGAGTTCTTTGTGTTCTCCTTCTTGTTCTTCCTCTCACTTTCCTCCCTAGCATTAGTTGCTTTGGTGGGATTTGAGAGAGAAGGACTTGGGCACTCTGTGTGCCCTTGCCATTGCATTTGTGCATCGGTTTGAGTTCTCCACAGTGATACGTGGAAGTTACAAGTTGAGAAGCTTATTACTCTTGGGTGCTTGGTACCCTTGAGCTTGTTCCTCTTGGGTGCTTGGGCGCCCTAGACGGTTGGTGGTGCTTGGAGCTCAGTCATTGTGGTGTAAAGCTCTGTGCAAGCATCGGGGTCTCCAATTAGGTTGTGGAGATCGCCCCGAGCAATTTGACGGGTACCGGTGACCGCCCCCAAGGGTTGCCAAAGTGTACGGGTTCGGTGACCGCCCCCAAGGGTCGCCATTTATACGGGTTCGGTGACCACCCTCAAGGGTTCCTTAGTGGAATCACGGCATCTTGCATTGTGCGAGGGCGTGAGGAGATTACGGTGGCCCTAGTGGCTTCTTGGGAGCATTGTGCCTCCACACCGCTCCAAACGGAGATTAGCATCCGCAAGTGTATGAACTTCGGGATACATCATCGTCTCCGCGTGCCTCGGTAATCCCTTACCCGAGCCCTTTACTTATGCACTTTACTTTGTGATAGCCATATTGTTCTTTGTCATATATCTCGCTATCGCATAGTTACTTATCTTGATTAGCATAAGTTGTTGGTGCACATAGGTGAGCCTAGTTGTTTTAGGTTTTGTGCTTGACAAATTAACCGCTAGGTTTATTCCGCATTTGTTCAAGCCTAAACTGTAATTATTTTAAAGCGCCTATTCACCCCCCCCCCTCTAGGCGACATCCACGATCTTTCACTAGGACCTTACCAAAATTGTACAACTTCACATCAATTCCTCCATTCCCTAAGGTCGTCCCTCTCTTATTTAAATCCACTTATCCGATATGTATGTTAGAAATAATGTTTAACGTGCTACCAAAGTTATATTCTTTGTAAGTTCAACCGTCCACAACGAGTAACCTCTTGTATTTTGTTCTATTCTCTTAATATTATCACCCTCCATAAAATTATATGTGGCGGGACTAAAAGGTCCTATGATACAACCAAGATCACATATATGTTTCCTTTCATTGTTGTTATGTATATATGCATGAGAAGTTCAAGATCAACCATCTTAACATTCCATAAACATTCGGCAAAAACATGCATCCGCATTTATGCCTAGTATTTTCTTTGTCATAGGAATAGTAGTTTTGAACTATGGAACTGATGCCATGTTTCTATCATTTTTTTAATTAGTGGGGCCAAAGAATGTATTATTATGTGTTTTCTCTAGAAACACAGAAAGCAGCCAGACCAAAAAATCAAGACAAGGAAAACAAGTAGTCTTTCGACCCATGTACACTGGAAAAGGTTCAACAACCTAGCTTAACAAAAACAAAAAACGTGTTAGCTAGTTCCATTTCAAAAACAAACATTCATATTTCACCTGGAAAACAGAGGTACAACTTTATTTCTAAGATAATTGATGACTTGTTAGGAAATATACAAGGTTCCATAGAAATTTAGATAAATCAATAAAATGTTAAGCAGTGCGGTAGATAACACATCTGATTCCATATAGTTGTATAACAATGCTAACGGTGTTGGCCTCAAATATATGTGGCCCAAATTGTATTAAAAAGAAAGTTATTCAATTTGGTGTGCGACAAGATTTGACACTGAACATGTCTATGATATGTTTTATTAGGACCACTTGTGGACGAAAACAAACGATAAATGCACAAACGATATAGACATTAAGTCATGTCTATTTTTTCTTTCATTCCATTTCATCCAGCACACACTAAGGCCTTTTTTTTTGTAGGAATCCTATAGGATAGATTGCTAAAAGAAAATTGCTACTGAGCCATTTGGTTCATAGGAAAGGATTTCTATTCGTATGTAAGATTGCTTCTTGTCCTTCCGATTTCAAAGGACTTTTTTAGCTCAGGCCTAATGGAAACATTCCTATCCCATGAACCAAGTGACATCTCTTTTCTTATAGGAACTCTAATGATTTTCCTATTCCCATGATTTTTCTATCTTATGGACCGAAGGAGGCCTACCTCTTAAAATAGCAAGTTGCATTTGGTTTAGGTTACTTTGTAGTATTGATAAGTATGTATAGAGGGAAGGGGTTGAATAGAGACTACTAAGCAAAGGGAATCTTTTCCCACGTTTTAATTTCTTGGCAGATTTTAGACTTTTCTAGCAATCTATAGAGCACCATATACATGCAAGTCTAGAATACAGCAGTCGAAAGTAAAGACATACAAGTGCAAAGTAAGTGAGGTAGAGTTGAGAGAGTCGCAAACACAATTGGCTTGGTGAAGATTTTTCCCGTGGGTCAGATAATTGGTGCTATCTTACATCCACATTGAAGGGGGCTTCCATTCACAAAGAAACTAATGTCACAAGGATACCAGTTGCAAAATTCCATAGAGGAATAATGTCCACGAAGGACATGCCCATAAAGGGTTCACGAATTAGCAACCCAACTATTCCACCATGGCCTATGCCCATGAAGGACTAGTCACGAAGTAGGCGGTCTCTAAGCCCATGCAAACTTTTTCGAGTTCGTCACAAACTTGAAGACTCCCAAGCAACACATAGTTGATCTAAGAGGCGCACAACCACCAAAAGTAACAAGATAGAGGATCTGAGGATGCTGACAATAAATCCCTTGCCGGCGTGCTTCAAAAGATAATCTCTTCAACAGTTAAACATGTTCAAGATTTGCCTATGGTTGGAGAAGTAGGAGTGGAAAGAAAGAGGGGTTTATTTATCAAAGGGTTTGATTGGATGGTCAGAGTAGAAAGTCCTTTGAAACCAACATAAGGATGTGGCGTTTTCTCTTAGAACAAATGATGAAAGTCCTTTGAAACCAACATTGGATGGTTGAGATGAACTGGCGGGATAGCTGGGGGTATATATAAGCCGGACGAGAAATCTGACTATTACTTA
Source organism: Triticum aestivum (assembly GCF_018294505.1). NCBI lineage: Eukaryota > Viridiplantae > Streptophyta > Magnoliopsida > Poales > Poaceae > Triticum > Triticum aestivum. The sequence goes on along the minus strand of NC_057798.1, from coordinate 639,668,840 downwards.
CCTTTTTGCACATCTCAGAGGCTCCGACTGGTGTTGCTCAGTGGATCAGAAATGAAAACTTCCATATGCATTGATAGGTCTGAATGGAAATCAATCAGTGGTTCTGAAGTGATTACCTCAGTTGTGGTACACTCACTATTAGCACTTCAGAAGTTTCAATTGGAATGGCTCAAAATTTTTGACGTGACAACAAAAGGTTTACCAGGTTGCTTCTGTGGGTTTGAATGGAATGGGGGAGGCTTCGATTGAAATAGGGTTTGGAATGACAACTATATCCTGATGGTTCGCTGGTTTCGAGTGGAAGTGCTTTGGCATCATCAAGTTGCATGGCATTAGAAAGATATAGTGGAAAACTTGAAGGAGTTTGATCTCTAAGCACATTGAGCAAAAGGCTCACACGTTCTCATCCCATTTTGACAGTATCGCCATGCCTATAAACTCAATGCGATATTGGATCACTAAAGAAACGAAGAATCCTTTGGCTTGTCTGACACTTGTTTTAAAGCATTTTAGGGGTCACCTTCCATTCCAATGTTCTTCCTTTTTTTCTTCCTAAAATATACTTTAAAGTAGCATTAGTTCTTTGAGATATGTTGACATGAATTACCAAAGTTCACCTTGGGATTAGATGCACTTTCACCCTTTCACTAGAACATGCATAAAACCCAGTATCGTGAGTGTTTAATGTTCAAACATTGCTATCAAATAGTTCTGTAGTGACAGAATAGTATGTCTGTGTCATTTTTCGCTTTTTATTTGATGAAGCTAGAGAATAGAACATATGGATTTTTCATGAGCTAGACACCATAAATATGGTACCACGCCATAAAGCAAAAAAATGATCAGCCCACTTGTTACTATCTCTTTTGTCTTGACCCACATAAATGTTACTATTTCTGGTCCACAAAAATAGCAACCGCAACAAACTTATAAAAAATAACATATTTCCTTCACTTGTGATGTGGCAATCATGGGATCCTATGTTGTCATATAACATTTGATTAAATATTCAAGCTACCAAGAAATAATTGTTCTTAACCATCCAATCCAACTATGAGATAGAGCTATAGTCACTCAGTAAAATAACATATTTGCATTGGAAAATTTGAGTGGAGACATAGTTTTTTAAGACCGCATCAAATTTGAATAGTTGCATATCATGTTCAATTTCTTAGGCCAGGTTCTGGTGGCTTACAAAATAAGCTACGAAAGGGCCGCTTACTTTAAAAGCCACCAAAAGAATTGGGTGTTACACTGCTACTCTTGCGTTTAAATCTTGTTATCCATAATACGGAGTATATGTTAGAAAAAGATATGTTTACAGTCGGACCCTCTACGATAGGTCAACTCCATTAATTTTATTTTTCCCTATCATTTTCATATTGTCATTGTCGATAATATATGTGACATGACATGACCAAAAGTGCACCTTGTTCAAAGGAGGCTGAACCCCCCAGGGTCGAACGGCCAGGAGAGGGCCACGTCCGCTCGCCCCCGCCGCGAGACATCTGGGTCGTTCGTTGCACTGCGCGACACAGACGACTATGCGGCCACAGGTCCCGGCTCGACCCACGCATCGACACATCAACGGCGCCACAGTGAAGTTGTTGTTCACCCCAATCTGTGACCACCACGCCATGATCACCACCACCGCCTAGCTGCTGATCGAGCTCCCCCCCTAGATTCCCAGCGCCTCCTCCCCATTCCTCTCTCTCTCTAGCCTCTTCTTGTGGTGTTTGTGCGGCGCACGCATGCCGCTGCTGCCGCGCACACGGCCCGAACAGTGAGAGGGGGGGCTGGGCAGGGGAGGGGGGGAGGGACGCCGCCTGCGACTGCAAAGCTGTCAGCTTCTGCCCCCGGGCCTCGCCCCTAATAACAGTGGAGATTCCCGCCTCCCCGCCCCAATTATGGATACCCGCGCTGGGAGAAGAAGATAGGAGGGGAGGACGAGGCGCGAGGCCGCGGCCATTGCTCCGGCTCCAGGTGAGCGGCTCCGACCCCTCCCTCCCCTGCCCGAAGTCCTACCGGAGGCCGGATCTTTCGCTGGACCTTGGGGCGGCAGGATCTTGACGCCGCCTTCCTCGATTTGCGCGGTTTCTTTTTCTGTCCCTCGTATCCCTTTTTCCTTGCGGCCCGTGGTTTCTATTCGTAGGCGGGGCAGCTCGTCCCGTTGGTGGTTGTATTGCCAATCTGGTATACTAGGTTGTTGCTCCCTACCAGTGCCATGGGAATTTCCTGATGCCTGCACAGCAACAGCTTCAGGTGTTCCTCTTCTTATTTCCTTCCGCCTTCCTTGCTGGCCTCGCTTCCGGGGCCAAATGCCACGGAAAGCTTAGCAGCTCGGCCTCCAAGACTCATCGCCACCGGAGTTCCATTGCCGCTCTGGTGTTCCTACAAGCAACCAGCACCAATCCAGCTCGCGTGCCTTCAGTTCAGCTTCAGGTTCTGCGGCCAGATAAAAGTAGCATTGCTCCAGCAAAACCGATTTCAGGCCTGCTATTGGCTGGAACAAGGAGAGAGTGCTTGCTGTTTGTTCCCCCCGATTTCTTGTGGGCGGGTCGTTTCTGATTTTGATTATGCCTTTTCTCTTTCAACAAAGTGCATGATGCCTTTGCCAAACTTCACCAGCGGTGCCGCCTGCTGAATTGGTGTGTAGGCCCTACCTTTTTGCGCCGGTATTTTTGTTATCATCACAAGTAGTTGTGATGTGGATTTATGCTCATTCCTGCTGTTTAAAGGCAGAATTTGTGGCATGCCTTTCGCGAACAAACGGATGGAGACTTCCTTCACCCGCTGGCTTTTGCAGATTCCACTCTCCTGTGATGTTCTCTGCTTGGTTCTACGGCTGATGGGCAACAAGAATATACATATACAATGGGTCATATTCGTCGTACAGAGGATTCCTCTTATGATATTGCCTGCTTTTGTTTGCGTGGTTGCAATCTTGCAAGAACCTATTCCCCGAGAATATCAGGCTACTCCACCAGCACTTGTTTATTCTCTTGTGTATAATAACTTGGATGCTCTTAATTTCAGCATATATTTCCCGGTCCGATGCAAGTTATAGAGCGCAAACACATTTGCTAGATTTGTCCAGTGTCTCTTGACATCTTTACCTGAGGGCATTGGCCTTGGAAAGATTATGTTCTCAGACTTGTTTGTTCTCATTTTTAGGGCCATAGCTTCTCCTGTCCATCACATCTGTCAACTGTTCGGCACAATGAAGCCTTCAGATGACAGGATGCAGCTCTCAGGTTTGACGCAGTCGGAAGAGTCGTCGCTTGACGTGGAGGGGCATTGCTCTCACCATGAGGCATTTCCTTGTTCTCCATCGATGCAACCGGTTGCTTCTGGGTGTGTGCACACAGAAAATAGCGCGGCATACTTCTTATGGCCGACTTCAAACCTGCAGCATTGTGCGGCGGAGGGACGGGCAAACTACTTTGGGAACCTCCAGAAAGGATTACTGCCAATACTCCCTGGAAAGTTGCCCAAGGGTCAGCAAGCAAATAGCTTGCTCGACTTGATGACCATAAGAGCTTTCCACAGCAAGATATTGAAGCGTTTCAGTCTCGGAACGGCAGTGGGCTTCCGCATAACAAAAGGGGTTCTGACAGAAACCCCCGCCATTCTTGTCTTCGTTGCTCGAAAGGTTCACAAGAAATGGCTTAATCCGAACCAATGCCTTCCTGCAATTCTTGCGGTACGAGAATCTCATTTTATCTCTTGTCTTATATTATTGGACAGGCTTGTTTTCAGACTTGGAGTCGTTTTGTCGTCGACTAATATCTTTCACTTGTCTGGATGATTACAGGGTCCAGGAGGTGTTTGGTGTGATGTCGATGTCGTAGAATTTTCATACTATGGTGCGCCGGCTCAAACACCTAAAGAACAGATGTTTAGTGAGCTTGTTAATAAGCTCTGTGGCAGTGACGAATATATTGGTTCAGGCTCTCAGGTTCATACATCTATGCTCTTATCTGTATTGGTTTGCATTGCCTAGATATCATCTTCTTTAAGCAGTGAATGCTGCCATGTGTATAAATTGGATTGGGCACAGACATGCACTGCTAGTTATTCTCTCTATCTTGCCAGTGGGCCGTTCAAATTTTGTCAGGATTCTTTGGACAAAGTGAATAAAATTGCAGTGCCCATAAGGTTATGACACGGGCTGATAGTTACTACATCAGTTCACACTGTTATGCATAACAAAGAGCGACTAGAAGTCCTGCCAGTGCTAACTTTGTTCTTGTTTTAGTTTAAATAAATCTTTATTCGTTTTTCTTGTGGTGGTCTCTAGAGTGCCAACTGGATGTAACTTAAGTTAATCCCATTGTGAACTGACCAGCAATCAGAAGTAACTTTCTCACCAATAGTCTCTAGAGTGTCGTGTCATTTAATGACTAAGTACTTGAATGGTCTAAGTTATCATATGCAGCTTAAGAATTGGGCCCCTGCACAAATCTAGTCACCACTTGTCTTTAAAACTCACGTACTATTTTGAATGACATTTTTTTTTTCCAAAACATAACTGAATTATATACTCCAGAAGTTAGAGCAGCATATAGTGCATTGAATGATTCAATAGGGCATGCTTCTCATTTCCTGCTGAGAGTTCTCCATACGCTGTTTCACTGTCTCAGGTTGCAAGCCAGGATACATTTGGAACTTTGGGTGCAATTGTGAAACGACGCACCAACAACAAGCAAGTTGGTTTCCTCACGAACCGACATGTTGCAGTTGATTTGAACTATCCTAACCAGAAGATGTTTCACCCGTTGCCGCCGAATCTTGGGCCTGGTGTTTATCTTGGAGCTGTCGAGAGGGCAACATCTTTCATCACAGATGATGTTTGGTATGGAATTTATGCTGGAACGAACCCAGGTAGAGCAGCTACAAATTATCTGGTTGATATAGGGAATTCGTGTATTATTCACAGAATTGAACTTCAAAGTATATGTTATAGAGAAATGCCTAGTTAATGTTTCGTCTATTTAAACACAATGTCTTCAATGCATAAAATGAATAAATTAATGCATTCCACAAACACAAAGATAAGTTTGTGAAGCAGGACTTGTCTTTCTGATTGTATCAGTTTTTGTCAGTCAGATCAACACCAACTTTTGCTTTAGACTACTTAGGAACAAAACAATACATATCTGTTTATGGGACAAAAAAAACTTAGTTTATGTTTTATATATGTAAATTTTTATAAACTTATAAGTTTCTCCTTCTGTTTACTGTTGTTTTATATGATGCATATGTGCTGTTCTAATCCCCAAACATATATGCTGCCCCTCTGTGGATCTGCAGAGACATTTGTACGAGCTGATGGTGCATTCATCCCATTTGCTGATGACTTTGACATTTCCACAGTCACAACTATAGTTAGGGAAGTCGGTGAGATCGGGGATGTTAAGATTATAGATCTGCAGTGTCCTATCAAGAGCCTCATCGGGAGGCAAGTTTGCAAAGTCGGCAGAAGCTCTGGTCACACAACTGGGACTGTGATGGCATATGCCCTTGAGTACAATGATGAGAAAGGAATATGCTTCTTCACCGACCTCCTCGTCGTTGGTGAGAACCGCCAAACATTTGATTTGGAGGGTGACAGCGGAAGCCTTATTATCCTGACCAGCCAGGATGGGGAGAAGCCACGTCCTATTGGGATAATATGGGGTGGCACAGCAAACCGTGGGAGGATAAAGCTCACAAGTGAGTATGGCCCCGAAAACTGGACCACAGGGGTTGATCTTGGCCGCCTTCTTGATCGTCTAGAACTTGATCTGATCATAAACGACGAATCGCTCAAAGGTGAGTACTTCAACAGTTCCCTTCATGTTCCAGTGTTGTCCTGGAAATACGTTTGGCATGCAGATTATATTAGTACGTTATTGGCATTTTCATACTTCACTGTTGAATTACGTTTGCTCCAATGGTACAAGGCTGACGTAATTCATGTATAATAAAGATGCTGTGCAGGAGCAAAGAAAAGCTTTTGTGGCTGCAATTACCTCTGCTATTGGGGAGTCCTCTGCGGTGACTGTTACTGCCCCAGAAGCCACCCCAGCAGAGAAGGCTGAAGAGATCTTTGAGCCTCTTGGGATCCAAATTCAGCAGCTGCCTCGTCATGACCTGACAAACGCCACAACCGAAGGGGAGGGCGCAACCAACACCCCCTCTGACATGGAAGAGCGTCAGTTCATCTCGAACTTCGTCGGCATGTCTCCCGTGCGCCATGACCACGATGCTCGCAGGAGCATCGCCAACCTGAACAACCCGTCAGAGGAAGAGCTCGCCATGTCGCTGCACCTAGGTGACCGGGAGCCCAAGCGGCTCCGTCTGGACCCGGAGTCCAGCCTGGACCTTGAAAAACAGCCTCATCCGGACCCGGAACCGAGCCTGGACCTGGAGGAGCGACCTCGTCCAGACCCAGAAATGATGAGCCTAGACCTGGAGAAGCAGCCTCGCTTGGACCCGGAACCGGGCCTGGACCTGGAGAAGCAGCCTTGCTCGGACCCGGAACCGGGCCTCGACCTGGAGAAGCGCCTTCCAGCCGACCCGGAGCCGAGCATGGACCTGGAGAAATGAAGCGCTGATCCGAATGACATTTCTGGAATGAGCTTGTGGACGATCAAGGCAAGTAGATGGAAGAACCCCTGCGGTTCAGCAAACTGAACCTGCGATGTTAGCTTAAGTTTAACTACTACTATTGGCTTCGTGGGAAGCATATGGTATCATGTCATGTACTACTATGGCACTTGTTCAGCCCTTGTAGGATGTTGTTGGGTGGTATAGCCCTGCAGTTTTGCTGTGCTCATAAGATTTGATATACAGAATGCTGAATCTGAATCTCTTTTCTTGAAGAACAATGTGCCGGGACTAATGGGACTCTGGGATGATTGATCATCTCTTTCCAATATGCTAATTATTGAATCTTAAGATGTACTCCGTAATCCAGCCCTTCTTGAATCTAGTAGAATCTAGCCCTTGTTCAGGACCTGTTTTTTTTTAAAACAATTTTAGAACCTGGCCCTTTGGTTCAGCCCTTTTCGAGGACCCCAACCACACACTTCTAATTGATATATTTTGAAAAATATTGGTTGTCAAAACTATAAAAGTTTGACTGGTGTTATAATACCATTCTTGTAAAGACTAGCTGGAGTACTGATAAGATGCCGTTTTGTAAAGACTATCACTTAAGTATTCAGATGAGGAACTGCTGAAAGGGAAACATTGTTGTCGCATATGATCATTTGTCTATACCGCAAGTGATACCACCTGTAACTCCAAACATTGCGTGGGTTTTGCCTATGGAGGGTTGGTCTAAGCTCAACATCGATGGCTCTTGGACAGTCGATGGGATAGCAGGAGCTGGTCTGGTTCTCCGAGACAGCAAGGGTCAGATCATATATACATCATGCAGGGAGCTCTTTTCCTGCAGAAATGCACTGGAGGCAGAACTAAGTGCATGTATGGAGGGTCTCTCGCTAGCTATTCAGAGAACGGAGCTACCTATTCAGGTTGAGATGGACTCACGGGAGGCTTTGGACATGATCACTAATGATTCAATTGATAGATCGATCTTCTCTTCACTGGTGAAGGAAATCAAGCTTCTGAGGAATCTTCGTAGTAGTACTTTTAGTTATGTTCATTGTAGTCAAAATAATGTTAGTGATTTTTTGGCCAAGTTTGCTAGAACTAAGAGTAGACCAGTAGTTTGACTTAACTCTGGATTATCATAGGTCATTGAACTTTGTAATGCAGACTGTGGACTTCCCACTTGAGTAATACAAAGTTTCACCCGCAAAAAAAAAGGAAAAGAATAGACGACATCCTATAATACATACATTCAGATCTCTACTCCCTCCGTTCCTAAATATTTGTCATTCTAGAGATTTCAACCAGTGACTACATACGAAGCAAATGAGTGAATCTACACTCTAAATATGTCTATATACATCTGTATGTGGTAGTTTTTTTTTTGCGAATGGTCTGTATGTGGTAGTTCATTTGAAATCTCTAGAAAGACAAATATTTTGGAACGGAGGGAGTATATCTTTTGACTGCTAAGCAATCTTTTGTTATTTAGTTGTTACACATAAAGATACCATTAAATTCAAAATTGTTTCACAATATATCTTTGTAACCATCTGCTTAGATGCTGGGTTTAGCTCTACACACTGTTGCTATTCTCATAAGATCTGGCAGTATGCACAATGCTGAATCTGAATCTCTAGAATGTGCTGAGATTGATACGGGACCCTGTGACTGATAATTTATCTCATTAACTGAGCCCCCCCCTAAATGTGCTGAGATCGATACGAGACCCTGTGACTGATAATTTATCTCATTAACTCAGCCCCCCCCCCCCCACCCCACCCCACCCCCCCAGTCTTTAAAAAGGAGACGCATGCCGTTTTGGAGATCGAAAGAGTCTTCGAATGAAAGTTTGACCGATAACTTCTACTATACAAAACCTTTTAAATTCTTATTGTGACAAGATATATTTTTGACACAAATTTAAGCAAATGACTTTCAAAGATCCGATGAGAGTACTAAAAAGTGGTATTCAAAACTATAGAAATGTTACTAGAGCTATCGAAAAGCACTCTGAAAATCTCCCATTCTTATTTTCAGGAAATTTGTACATATACCACCGGCTTCAGAATTAATTAGTTAGGGTAACTCCAACCATTAACAGGAAAAATTGGACTCCATTTGCCCACGGGCGGCATTAGGACAATCGCCATTTGCCCACGAGTTCAGACCCCTCTCGGAGGAGGTAAAAGCCCTACGTCTCGGAACCCTGAGGCGGTCGACTGAAATATGTTATGTGTGTGTGTGTTACAGGGGGTGCGAACCCTTGTCCCAGAGGAGGGGGTGGCTTATATAGAGTGCGCCAGGACCCCAACCCACCTTCGTTATAGGGGTTCAATGTACATTAAGATAGGGTGTTACTGATAACGCCAGCTATAAAGTGTATTTAATGACCTTTAAGACTACGGAGTAAACGCCTTACCGTTGCCGTCCAAAGTGACTCCTGGTCTTCTGTACTCCGAGTGATTTCTTGTTTGGTCGAATGGCTTCGTATTGGTCAAGTGACATGGGGGTATCCGAGTGAGGTGATTGGTCGAGTGGATTGCACTCGGTGGCTTCAGTTGATACTCCCTATTGTGCTCTGAATGTCCTTGCTTCTAGGGTAGTGACCTTGGGTGGGGTGTACAGGTCAGGCCTATGACCCTACCCTAGGTCTATGGCATCGTCATTAGCCCCCAAATGGATTGAGGTCCGAGTGGAAAAGAAGGTTGAAGTTGGCCCTGCCTTGACTCTTGTGCTTCATAAATATTCATGTTGGGTTCGAGGTCCATGTTGGAACTTCAGCTTCGTTTCAGTCGCCTTGATCGTTTCAGAAGTTGTCGAGTGAACTTATGTTGACATTCGTCGAGTGTTGTTTCGGCGCGAAATCTTTGGCGCGATTGGTTACTGTGGATCTCAGATCTCACGGGATTCGAAAATTTGGGGAAGCGCGCAGGCCGGAGCATGCCGTAGTGAGCGGGATAGATAGACGTGGGCACCTCGATTTCCGTGCCACCTTTTTCGCCATGTATCCAACGCGCGACTGTTGCGAGATTTGGCAGGATCGCTCGGGCCCATGCGTCAGCCACTCGGAAGTAGGCCCTTAAAAGGTGTCGAGGTCGAGGTATCCATACTATGCGCTCTCGTTCCCCTCCCCCTTCTCTGCTTCTCCATCGAACCCTCCTCTGCCCTTGCCGCCGCTCTACCAGTGCACCGCCCGCCACCATGGTGAAGGACAAGACGGCGGTGCTGGAGCGTGCAAACAAGGCGACGAGGACGGCGAAGGGCAAGAAAATGAATCAAGGGTCGTTGTCGATGTATGGGCTGCCGCCGGGGTGGATTCAGGGAGATTGGATCTGATCCACCCTCTGGCAAGAGGATCTAGAGGATCTGGCCGCCTCTGGTTTGATCGCTGTCGTGGTTCTAAGGCTGGCAGTAGAAAGGGGGGTAGGTATGGAGAGGCAAGATCTCAGCTATGGTGAAGGTGTACACACGAGGTTTACGAGTTCAGGCCCTTCTCGGAGGAAGTAACAGCCCTACGTCTCGGTGCTCGGAGGCGGTCGACTGGATTATATGTGTGTGATATTACAGGGGGTGCGAACCCTTGTCCCAGAGGAAGGGGGTGGCTTATATAGAGTGCCCCAGGACCCCAGCCATCCTCCATTACAAGGGGCTTAATGTACATAAAGTAGGGGCGTTACTGATAACGCTAATCTTAAGTGCTATTAATGACCTTAAAGACTACAGAGTGAACGTCCGACCGTTGCAATGCTGAGTGACTCCTGATCTTCGGTAGGTCGAGTGATTCCTTGTATGGTCGAGTGACAACAAGCAAGAGGGGTATCCGAGTGATACGACGAGTCGAGTGGATTGCACTCGACACCTTTGACTGGGAGTCCTTCGTTGACTCTTGCGCTTCTTATCTTCTATGGTAGTGACCTTGGGTAGGATGTATAGGTCAGGCTTATGACCCTATCCCAGGTCTGTATACTCGTCAGTAGCCCCCAAATGGATTAAGGTTCGAGTAGAAAGTAGGTTGAAGTTGAGCTTGTTCTGAACCTTGCACCTCACGAATGTTTTTCGCAGGATGGAAGACTGACGTTGGTACTTCAGCGTTGATTCAGACGCCTTGGTCCATTCAGAAAGTTGTCGACTGAACTTGTGGCATCATCGGCCGAGTGTTGTCTTGGGGTGTAGAATCTTTGGCGCAATTGATCGCAGTGTATCCCAGATTTCACGGGATACGAAATTTTGAGGAAGCGCGCGGGACGGTGCCTGCCGAAGTAAGCGGGGAGGATAAACAGTAGTGCCTCGATTACCGGGCCACCTTTTTCGCCACGTATGTTGCGCGCGACTGTTGCGGGATTTGACAGGATAGCCTGGTCCCACGCGTCAGCCACTCGGAAGCAACCCCTTATAAGGCGACGGGGCCGAGGCGTCCGCACTGTGCGCGCCTGCTTCTCTTTCTTCTTCCTCTGCTTCTCCACCGAATCTAGTTCTTCTGCTCTCGACGCTGCCGCTCCGCCGCCATGGTGAAGGATAAGACGGCGGCGCTGGAGCGTGCGAAGAAGGCGACGGGGGCATCCAAAGGCAAGAAGCAGAACCGCGGGTCGTCGTCGCACGCGGGGCTGCCGCCGGGCTGGATCCAGGGCGATTGGATCCGGTCTTCGATCCGGCAAGAAGATCTGGACGAACTGGAGGAGTCTGGGCTGATCGCCAAGGGCGCAGCGAGGCTACCTGAGGGGGAGACGGAGCCGCAGCCTCGATCTGGTGAGTGCGTACTGCTCACCACCCACGTCGACCGGGGTTTTTCGCTCCCACCGCACCCCTTCTTCCTGGGCTTCCTGAACTTCTTCGGTGCCCAACTCTGCTACGTCTTGAGCTTGTGTTGGTTTTCCTTGAAGAGGAAAGGGTGATGCAGCACAATATCGTAAGTATTTCCCTCAGTTTTTGAGAACCAAGGTATCAATCCAGTAGGAGGCTCCTCACAAGTCCCACGAACCTACACAAACAAACAAAGAACTCGCAACCAACGCGATAAAGGGGTTGTCAATCCCTTCACCTCCACTTGCGAAAGTGAGATCTGATAGAGATAATATGATAAGATAAATATATTTTTGGTATTTTATAATATAGAAGCAGAAAATAAAGATGCAAATAAAAGTAGATTGAAAGCTTGTATGATAAAGGATAGACCCGGGGCCATAGGTTTAATTGAAGGAAATATGCCCTAGAGGCAATAATAAAGTTATTATTTATTTCCTTATAATCATGAGAAATGTTTATTATTCATGCTAGAATTGTATTAACCGGAAACATAATACATGTGTGAATACATAGACAAACAAAGTGTCACTAGTATGCCTCTACTTGACTAGCTCGTTAATCAAAGATGGTCATGTTTCCTGACCATGAACAAAGAGTTGTTATTTGATTAACGAGGTCACATCATTAGTTGAATGATCTGATTGACATGACCCATTCCATTAGCTTAGCACCCGATCGTTTAGTATGTTGCTATTGCTTTCTTCATGACTTATACATGTTCCTATGACTATGAGATTATGCAACTCCCGTTTACCGGAGGAACACTTTGGGTGCTACCAAACGTCACAACGTAACTGGGTGATTATAAAGGAGCATTACAGGTGTCTCCAAAGGTAGATGTTGGGTTGGCGTATTTCGAGATTAGGATTTGTCACTCCGATTGTCGGAGATGTATCTCTGGGCCCTCTCGGTAATGCACATCACATAAGCCTTGCAAGCATTACAACTAATATGTTAGTTGTGAGATGATGTATTACGGAACGAGTAAAGAGACTTGCCGGTAACGAGATTGAACTAGGTATTGGATACCGACGATCGAATCTCGGGCAAGTAACATACCGATGACAAAGGGAACAACGTATGTTGTTATGCGGTCTGACCGATAAAGATCTTCGTAGAATATGTAGGAGCCAATATGGGCATCCAGGTCCCGCTATTGGTTATTGACCGGAGACATGTCTCGGTCATGTCTACATTGTTCTCGAACCCGTAGGGTCCGCACGCTTAAGGTTACGATGACAGTTATATTATGAGTTTATGCATTTTGATGTACCGAAGGTTGTTCGGAGTCCCGGATGTGATCACGGACATGACGAGGAGTCTCGAAATGGTCGAGACGTAAAGATTGATATATTGGAAGCCTATATTTGGATATCGGAAGTGTTCCGGGTGAAATCGGGATTTTACCAGGTTACCGGGAGGTTACCGGAACCCCCCGGGAGCCATATGGGCCTTCATGGGCCTTAGTGGAAAGGAGAAAAGGGCAGCCCAAGGGGGCTGCGCACCTCCCCCCTCCCCTAGTCCTATTAGGACTAGGAGAGGTGGCCGGCCACCCTTCTCCCTCTTTCCCCCCTTGGGGAATCCTAGTTGGAATAGGATTGGGGGGGAGTCCTACTCCCGGAAGGAGTAGGACTCCTCCTGCGCCCTCTCTCTGGCCAGCGCCCCCCTCCCCCCTTGGCTCCTTTATATACTGAGGTAGAGGCACCCTAGAACAAACAAGTTGATCCACGTGATCTATTCCTTAGCCGTGTGCGGTGCCCCCTACCACCATATTCCTCGATAATACTGTAGCGGAGTTTAGGCGAAGCCCTGCTGCTGTAGTTCATCAAGATCGTTACCACGCCGTCGTGCTGACGAAACTCTTCCCCGACACTTTGCTGGATCAGAGTCCGGGGATCGTCATCGAGCTGAACGTGTGCTCGAACTCGGAGGTGCCGTAGTTTCGGTGCTTGATCGGTTGGATCGTGAAGACGTACGACTACTTCCTCTACGTCGTGTCATCGCTTCCGCAGTCGGTCTGCGTTGGGTACGTAGACAACACTCTCCCCCTCGTTGCTATGCATCACATGATCTTGCGTGTGCGTAGGAATTTTTTTGAAATTACTACGAAACCCAACAGTGGCATCCGAGCCTAGGTTATTTATGTTGATGTTATATGCACGAGTAGAACACAAGTGAGTTGTGGACGATACAAGTCATACTGCCTACCAGCATGTCATACTTTGGTTCGGCGGTATTGTTGGACGAGACGACCCGGACCAACCTTACGCGTATGCTTACGCGAGACCGGTTTCCTCGACGTGCTTTGCACATAGATGGCTTGCGGGCGACTGTCTCTCCAACTTTAGTTGAACCAAGTATGGCTACGCCCGGTCCTTGCGAAGGTTAAAACGGAGTCTATTTGACAAACTATCGTTGTGGTTTTGATGCGTAGGTGAGATTGGTTCTTACTTAAGCCCGTAGCAGCCACGTAAAACTTGCAACAGCAAAGTAGAGGACGTCTAACTTGTTTTTGCAGGGCATGTTGTGATGTGATATGGTCAAGGCATGATGCTGAATTTTATTGTATGAGATGATCATGTTTTGTAACCGAGTTATCGGCAACTGGCAGGAGCCATATGGTTGTCGCTTTATTGTATGCAATGCAATCGCGATGTAATGCTTTACTTTATTACTAAACGGTAGTGATAGTCGTGGAAGCATAAGATTGGCGAGACGACAACGATGCTACGATGGAGATCAAGGTGTCGCGCCGGTGACGATGGTGATCATGACGGTGCTTCGGAGATGGAGATCACAAGCACAAGATGATGATGGCCATATCATATCACTTATACTGATTGCATGTGATGTTTATCTTTTTATGCATCTTATCTTGTTTTGTTTGACGGTAGCATCATAAGATGATCTCTCACTAAAATTATCAAGAAGTGTTCTCCCTGAGTATGCACCGTTGCCAAAGTTCGTCGTGCCCAGACACCACGTGATGATCGGGTGTGATAAGCTCTACGTCCATCTACAACGGGTGCAAGCCAGTTTTGCACACGCAGAATACTCAGGTTAAACTTGACGAGCCTAGCATATGCAGATATGGCCTCGGAACACGGAGACCGAAAGGTCGAGCGTGAATCATATAGTAGATATGATCAACATAAACTATGTTCACCATTGAAAGCTACTCCATCTCACGTGATGATCGGTTATGGTTTAGTTGATTTGGATCACGTAATCACTTAGAAGATTAGAGGGATGTCTATCTAAGTGGGAGTTCTCAAGTAATATGATTAATTGAACTTAAATTTATCATGAACTTAGCACCTGATAGTATCTTGCTTGTTTATGTTGATTGTAGATAGATGGCTCGTGCTGTTGTTCCGTTGAATTTTAATGCGTTCCTTGAGAAAGCAAAGTTGAAAGATGATGGTAGCAATTACACGGACTGGGTCCGTAACTTGAGGATTATCCTCATTGCTGCACAGAAGAATTACGTCCTGGAAGCACCGCTGGGTGCCAGGCCTGCTGCTGGAGCAACACCAGATGTTATGAACGTCTGGCAGAGCAAAGCTGATGACTACTCGATAGTTCAGTGTGCCATGCTTTACGGCTTAGAATCGGGACTTCAACGACGTTTTGAACGTCATGGAGCATATGAGATGTTCCAGGAGTTGAAGTTAATATTTCAAGCAAATGCCCGAATTGAGAGATATGAAGTCTCCAATAAGTTCTATAGCTGCAAGATGGAGGAGAACAGTTCTGTCAGTGAGCATATACTCAAAATGTCTGGGTATAATAATCACTTGATTCAATTGGGAGTTAATCTCCGGATGATTGCGTCATTGACAGAATTCTCCAATCACTGCCACCAAGCTACAAGAGCTTCGTGATGAACTATAATATGCAAGGGATGAACAAGACTATTCCCGAGCTCTTCGCAATGCTGAAAGCTGCGGAGGTAGAAATCAAAATGGAGCATCAAGTGTTGATGGTTAACAAAACCACTAGTTTCAAGAAAAAGGGCAAAGGGAAGAAGAAGGGGAACTTCAAGAAGAACGGCAAGCAAGTTGCTGCTCAGGAGAAGAAACCCAAGTCTGGACCTAAGCCTGAAACTGAGTGCTTCTACTGCAAGCAGACTGGTCACTGGAAGCGGAACTGCCCCAAGTATTTGGCGGATAAGAAGGATGGCAAGGTGAACAAAGGTATATGTGATATACATGTTATTGATGTGTACCTTACTAGAGCTCGTAGTAGCACCTGGGTATTTGATACTGGTTCTGTTGCTAATATTTGCAACTTGAAACAGGGACTACGGAATAAGCGGGCACTGGCAAAGGACGAGGTGACGATGCGCGTGGGAAACGGTTCCAAAGTCGATGTGATCGCGGTCGGCACGCTACCTCTACATCTACCTTCGGGATTAATATTAGACCTAAATAATTGTTATTTGGTGCCAGCGTTGAGCATGAACATTATATCTGGATCTTGTTTAATGCGAGACGGTTATTCATTTAAATCAGAGAATAATGGTTGTTCTATTTATATGAGTAATATCTTTTATGGTCATGCACCCTTGAAGAGTGGTCTATTCTTATTGAATCTCGATAGTAGTAATACACATATTGATAATGTTGAAACCAAAAGATGCAGAGTTGATAATGAAAGTGCAACTTATTTATGGCACTGTCGTTTAGGTCATATCGGTATAAAGCGCATGAAGAAACTCCATACTGATGGACTTTTGGAACCACTTGATTATGAATCACTTGGTACTTGTGAACCGTGCCTCATGGGCAAGATGACTAAAACACCGTTCTCCGGTACTATGGAGAGAGCAACAGATTTGTTGGAAATCATACATACCGATGTATGTGGTCCGATGAATATTGAGGCTCGTGGCGGATATCGTTATTTTCTCACCTTCACAGATGATTTAAGCAGATATGGGTATATCTACTTAATGAAACATAAGTCTAAAACATTTGAAAAGTTCAAAGAATTTCAGAGTGAAGTTGAAAATCATCGTAACAAGAAAATAAAGTTTCTACGATCTGATCGTGGAGGAGAATATTTGAGTTACGAGTTTGGTGTACATTTGAAAAATTGTGGAATAGTTTCGCAACTCACGCCACCTGGAACACCACAGCGTAATGGTGTGTCCGAACGTCGTAATCGTACTTTACTGGATATGGTACGATCTATGATGTCTCTTACTGATTTACCGCTATCGTTTTGGGGTTATGCTCTAGAGACGGCCGCATTCACGTTAAATAGGGCACCATCAAAATCTGTTGAGACCACGCCTTATGAACTGTGGTTTGGCAAGAAACCAAAGTTGTCGTTTCTTAAAGTTTGGGGCTGCGATGCTTATGTGAAAAAGCTTCAACCTGATAAGCTCGAACCCAAATCGGAGAAGTGTGTCTTCATAGGATACCCAAAGGAAACTGTTGGGTACACCTTCTATCACAGATCCGAAGGCAAGACATTCGTTGCCAAGAATGGATCCTTTCTAGAGAAGGAGTTTCTCTCGAAATAAGTGAGTGGGAGGAAAGTAGAACTTGATGAGGTAACTGTACCTGTTCCCTTACTGGAAAGTAGTACATCACAGAAAACTGTTTCAGTGACACCTACACCAGTTAGAGAGGAAGCCAATGATAATGATCATGAAACTTCAGATCAAGATACTACTGAACCTCGTAGATCAACCAGAGTAAGATCCGCACCAGAGTGGTACGGTAATCCTGTTCTACAAGTCATGCTACTAGATCATGATGAACCTACGAACTATGAAGAAGCGATGGTGAGCCCAGATTCCGCAAAGTGGCTTGAAGCCATGAAATCTGAGATGGCATCCATGTATGAGAACAAAGTATGGACTTTGGTTGACTTGCCCGATGATCGGCAAGCAATTGAAAATAAATGGATCTTTAAGAAGAAGACTGACGCCGATGGTAATCTTACTGTCTACAAAGCTCGACTTGTCGCAAAAGATTTTTTGGCAAGTTCAAGGGATTGACTACGATGAGACCTTCTCACCCGTAGCGATGCTTAAGTCCGTCCGAATCATGTTAGCGATTGCCACATTTTATGATTATGAAATTTGGCAGATGGATGTCAAAACTGCATTCCTGAATGGATTTCTGGAAGAAGAGTTGTATATGATGCAACCGGAAGGTTTTGTCGATCCAAAGGGAGCTAACAAAGTGTGCAAGCTCCAGCGATCCATTTATGGACTGGTGCAAGCCTCTCGGAGTTGGAATAAACGTTTTGATAGTGTGATCAAAGCATTTGGTTTTATACAGACTTTCGGAGAAGCCTGTATTTACAAGAAAGTGAGTGGGAGCTCTGTAGCATTTCTGATATTATATGTGGATGACATATTGCTGATTGGAAATGATATAGAATTTCTGGATAGCATAAAGGGATACTTGAATAAAAGTTTTTCAATGAAAGACCTCGGTGAAGCTGCTTACATATTAGGCATTAAGATCTATAGAGATAGATCAAGACGCTTAATTGGACTTTCACAAAGCACATACCTTGACAAAATTTTGAAGAAGTTCAAAATGGATCAAGCAAAGAAAGGGTTCTTGCCTGTGTTACAAGGTGTAAAGTTGAGTAAGACTCAATGCCCGACCACTGCAGAAGGTAGAGAGAATATGAAAGATGTTCCCTATGCATCAGCCATAGGATCTATCATGTATGCAATGCTGTGTACCAGACCTGATGTGTGCCTTGCTATAAGTTTAGCAGGGAGGTACCAAAGTAATCCAGGAGTGGATCACTGGACAGCGGTCAAGAACATCCTGAAATACCTGAAAAGGACTAAGGATATGTTTCTCGTATATGGAGGTGACAAAGAGCTCACCGTAAAAGGTTACGTTGATGCAAGCTTTGACACTGATCCGGACGATTCTAAATCGCAAACCGGATACGTGTTTACATTAAACGGTGGAGCTGCCAGTTGGTGCAGTTCTAAACAAAGCGTTGTAGCGGGATCTACATGTGAAGCGGAGTACATAGCTGCTTCGGAAGCAGCGAACGAAGGAGTCTGGATGAAGGAGTTCATATCCGATCTAGGTGTCATACCTAATGCATCGGGTCCAATGAAAATCTTTTGTGACAATACTGGTGCAATTGCCTTGGCAAAGGAATCCAGATTTCACAAAAGGACCAAACACATCAAGAGACGCTTCAACTCCATCCGGGATCTAGTCCAGGTGGGAGACATAGAGATTTGCAAGATACATACGGATCTGAATGTTGCAGACCCGTTGACTAAGCCTCTTCCACGAGCAAAACATGATCAGCACCAAGGCTCCATGGGTGTTAGATTCATTACAGTGTAATCTAGATTATTGACTCTAGTGCAAGTGGGAGACTGAAGGAAATATGCCCTAGAGGCAATAATAAAGTTATTATTTATTTCCTTATAATCATGATAAATGTTTATTATTCATGCTAGAATTGTATTAACCGGAAACATAATACATGTGTGAATACATAGACAAACAAAGTGTCACTAGTATGCCACTACTTGACTAGCTCGTTAATCAAAGATGGTCATGTTTCCTGACCATGAACAAAGAGTTGTTATTTGATTAATGAGGTCACATCATTAGTTGAATGATCTGATTGACATGACCCATTCCATTAGCTTAGCACCCGATCGTTTAGTATGTTGCTATTGCTTTCTTCATGACTTATACATGTTCCTATGACTATGAGATTATGCAACTCCCGTTTACCGGAGGAACACTTTGGGTGCTACCAAACGTCACAACGTAACTGGGTGATTATAAAGGAGAATTACAAGTGTCTCCAAAGGTAGATGTTGGGTTGGCGTATTTCGAGATTAGGATTTGTCACTTCGATTGTCGGAGAGGTATCTCTGGGCCCTCTCGGTAATGCACATCACATAAGCCTTGCAAGCATTACAACTAATATGTTAGTTGTGAGATGATGTATTACGGAACGAGTAAAGAGACTTGCCGGTAACGAGATTGAACTAGGTATTGGATACCGACGATCGAATCTCGGGCAAGTAACATACCGATGACAAAGGGAACAACGTATGTTGTTATGCGGTCTGACCGATAAAGATCTTCGTAGAATATGTAGGAGCCAATATGGGCATCCAGGTCCCGCTATTGGTTATTGACCGGAGACATGTCTCGGTCATGTCTACATTGTTCTCGAACCCGTAGGGTCCGCACGCTTAAGGTTATGATGACAGTTATATTATGAGTTTATGCATTTTGATGTACCGAAGGTTGTTTGGAGTCCCGGATGTGATCACGGACATGACGAGGAGTCTCGAAATGGTCGAGACGTAAAGATTGATATATTGGAAGCCTATATTTGGATATCGGAAGTGTTCCGGGTGAAATCGGGATTTTACTGGGTTACCGGGAGGTTACCGGAACCCCCCGGGAGCCATATGGGCCTTCATGGGCCTTAGTGGAAAGGAGAAAAGGGCAGCCCAAGGGGGCTGCGCACCTCCCCCCTCCCCTAGTCCTATTAGGACTAGGAGAGGTGGCCGGCCACCCTTCTCCCTCTTTCCCCCCTTGGGGAATCCTAGTTGGAATAGGATTGGGGGGGAGACCTACTCCCGGAAGGAGTAGGACTCCTCCTGCGCCCTCTCTCTGGTCGGCGCCCCCCTCCCCCCTTGGCTCCTTTATATACTGAGGTAGAGGCACCCTAGAACAAAAAAGTTGATCCACGTGATCTATTCCTTAGCCGTGTGCGGTGCCCCCTGGCACCATATTCCTCGATAATACTGTAGCAGAGTTTAGGCGAAGCCCTGCTGCTGTAGTTCATCAAGATCGTTACCATGCCGTCGTGCTGACGGAACTCTTCCCCGACACTTTGCTGGATCGGAGTCCGTGGATCGTCATCGAGCTGAACGTGTGCTCGAACTCGGAGGTGCCATAGTTTCGGTGCTTGATCGGTTGGATCGTGAAGACGTACGACTACTTCCTCTACGTCGTGTCATCGCTTCCGCAGTCGGTCTGCGTTGGGTACGTAGACAACACTCTCCCCCTCGTTGCTATGCATCACATGATCTTGCGTGTGCGTAGGAAATTTTTTGAAATTACTACGAAACCCAACATTAACTAGAGGCTTCTCTCAAGATAGCATAAGTATTACGGTGGGTGAACAAATTACTGTCGAGCAATTGATAGAAAAGTGAATAATTATGAGATTATCTAGGCATGATCATGTATATAGGCATCACGTCCGTGAAAAGTAGACCGACTCCTGCCTGCATCTACTACTATTACTCCACACATCGACCGCTATCTAGCATGCATCTAGAGTATTAAGTTCATAAGAACAGAGTAACGCATTAAGAAATATGACATGATGTAGAGGGATAAACTCAAGCAATATGATATAAACCCCATCTTTTTATCCTCGATGGCAACAATACAATACGTGCCTTGCAACCCTTTCTGTCACTGGGTAAGGACACCGCAAGATTAAACCCAAAGCTAAACACTTCTCCCATGGCAAGAAAGATCAATCTAGTAGGCCAAACCAAATCGATAATTCGAAGAGACTTGCAAAGATAACTCAATCATACATAAAAGAATTCAGAGAAGATTCAAATATTATTCATAGATAAACTTGATCATAAACCCACAATTCATCGGATCTTGACAAACACACCGCAAAAAGAGTTTACATCGAATAGATCTCCACAAGAGAGGGGGAGAACATTGTATTGAGATCCAAAAAGAGAGAAGAAGTGATCTAGCTAATAACTATGGACCCGAAGGTCTGTGGTAAACTACTCACAACTCATCAGAAGGGCTACGGTGTTGATGTAGAAGCCCTCCGTGGTGGATTCCCCCTCCGGCAGAACGTCGGCGACGGCTCCAAGATGGGATGTCGCGGATACAGAAGGTTACGGTGGCGGAAATATTTCTTCGGTGGCTCCCTGGATGTTTTTCGGGTATGTAGGCTTATATAGGAGGAAGAAGTACGTCGGTGGCCGCCCGAGGGGCCCATGAGACAGGGGGGCGCGCCCAGGAGGGGTGGGTGCCCCCCCTATCTTGTGGCCGCCTCGGCTGCTTCTTGGCTTGCACTCCAAGTCCTCTGGATCACGTTCGTTCCAAAAGTCACGCTCCCGAAGGTTTCATTCTGTTTGGACTCCGTTTGATATTCCTTTTTTTCAAAATACTGAAATAGGCAAAAAAACAGCAATACGGGCTGGGCCTCCGGTTAGTAGGTTAGTCCCAAAAATGATATAATTGTGTAAAATAAAGCCCATAAACATCCAAAACAGGTAATATAATAGCATGGAACAATCAAAAATTATAGATACGTTGGAGACGTATCAAGCATCCCCAAGCTTAATTCCTGCTCGTGCTCGAGTAGGTAAATGATAAAAAACAGAATTTTTGATGTGGAATGCTACCTAGCATAATTTCTCAATGTAATTTCTCTTTATTGTGGCATGAATGTTCAGATCCAAATTATTCAAAATAAAAGTTCATATTGACAAAAGAAATAGTAATACTTCAAGCATACTAATAAAAGCAACCACGTCTTCTCAAAATAACATGGCTAAAGAAAGTTCATCCCTACAAAATCATATAGTTAGGCTATGCTTCATTTTCGTCACACAGAGATGTTCCCAACTTCTATACCCCAGATGACAAGCCAAGCAATTGTTTCGTACTTAAATAATCTCAAACTTTTTCAACCTTCACGCAATACATGAGCGTGAGCCATGGATATAGCACTATGGGTGGAATAGAATAATGATTGGGGACTGTGTGGAGAAGACAAAAAAGGAGAAAGTCTCACATTGATGAGGATAATCAACGGGCTATGGGAATGCCCATCAATTGATGTCAACATGAGGAGTAGGGATTGCCATGCAACAGATGCACTAGAGCCATAAATGAATGAAAAGCTCAACAAAAGAAAACTAGTGGGTGTGCATCCAACTTGCTTGCTCACGAAGACCTAGGGCATTTGAGGAAGCCCATCGTAGGAATATACAAGCCAAGTTCTATAATGAAAAATTCCCACTAGTATATGAAAGTGACAACACATGAGACTCTCTATATGAAAAGCATGGTGCTACTTTGAAGCACAATATATGAGACTCACTACATGAAGAATAAGGTGCTACTTTGAAGCACAAGTGTGGAAAAAGATATAGTAGCATTGCCCCTTTATTTTTTTCTTTATTTTCTTTTCATTTTTTCTTTTTTCTTTTTTCTTTTTTCTTTTTTTTCTTTTTTTCTTTGGCCTTTCTTTTTTTTTCTTTTGGCCTTTCCTTTTTTTGGGCAATTCTCTAATAATGATGGTCATGCAATGGCAATATGACAATAGTAATGTGTGTCATGATGATAAACGTAACGGTGGAAAGTTGCATGGCAATATATCTCGGAATGGCTATGCAAATGCCATAAATAGGTAGGTATGGTGGCTGTTTTGAGGAAGATATAAGGAGGTTTATGTGTGATAGAGTGTATCATATCACGGGGTTTGGATGCACCGGCGAAGTTTGCACCAACTCTCAAGGTGAGAAAGGGCAATGCATGGTACCGAAGAGGCTAGCAATGATGGAAAGGTAAAAGTGCGTATGATCCATGGACTCGACATTAGTCAAAAGAACTCATATATTTATTGCAAAAATTTAGAAGTCATCAAAAACCAAGCACTACGTGCATGCTCCTAGGGGGATAGATTGGTAGGAAAATACCATCGCTCGTCCCCGACCGCCACTCATAAGGATGCACAAGCCAGGTACACTTCATGTTTCAAATTTGTTACACAACTTTAACCATACGTGCATGCTATGGGACTTGCTAACTTCAACACAAGAATTCTTTAAATTCATAATCACCCAACTAGCATGACTTTAATATCACTACCTACATATCTCAAAACAATTATCAAGTATCAAGTTGATCATAGCATCCAATTCACTTTTTTGATAGTTTTTATTATACCCAACTTGGATGCTCATCATTCTAGGACCAATTTATAACCATAGCAAATACCATGCTGTTCTAAAAGACTCTCAAAATAATATAAGTGAAGCATGATAGATCAACAATTTCTTCAAAATTAAACCACCACCGCGCTCTAAAAGATATAAGTGAAGCACTAGAGCAAAAACTATCTAGCTCAAAAGATATAAGTGAAGCACATAGAGTATTCTAGTAAATTTCAATCAAGTAGGATTCTACCAAAAGGTGTGTTACAGTAAGTATGATTGTGGTAAACTGAAAAGCAAAGATTAATATAATACACGACGCTCCAAGCAAAACACATATCATGTGGCGAATAAAAATATAGCTCCAAGTAAAATTACCAATGAACGAAGACGAAAGAGGGGATGCCTTCCGGGGGCATCCCCAAGCTTAGGATTTTGGCTATTCTTGAATATCTTGGGGTGCCTTGGTCATCACCAATCTTAGGCTTTTGCCACTCCTTATTTCATAGTCCATCAAATCTTTACCCAAAACTTGAAAACTTCACAACACAAAACTCAACAGGAAATCTCATAAGCTCCATTAGTGAAAGAAAACAAAACCACCACATAAGGTACTGTAATGAACTCATTCTTTATTTATATTGGTGTTTAAAATACTGTATTCCAAGTTCTCTATGGCTCATACCCTTACATACTAGCCATAGATGCATCAAAATAAGCAAACAACACACGAAAAACAGAATCTGTCAAAAACAGAACAGTCTGTAGCAATCTGTAACTAACGCAAACATCTGGAACCTTACAAATACTACCAAAATAGGAAGTCCTAAAAAATTTGTTTATTTAACATCATCAAAAGGAATCAATGCAAAATCTCGTTTCTGTTATTTATTGAATTTTTTCTCGTGAGCGCAAAGTTTCTGTTTTTCAGCAGAATCAAATCAACTCATATCATAGGTTATCCTATATGTTCTACTTGGCACAAACACTAATTAAAACATGAAAACACATCTAAATAGAAAGTAGATGCAAGATTTATTACTAAACAGGAATAAAAACAAAAAACACAAAGAAAATTTGGTTGCCTCCCAACTAGCGCTATCGTTTAACGCCTCTAGCTAGGCATAAAAGCGAAGATAGATCTAAGTAGTGCCATCTTTAGTTTTCAGTTTTTTAGCGGAGTCATGCTCAAATCCGGGAGGTTCTTTACGTTTCCCTTCATACTCAGAAATTTTTAGATCTAAAGAATCCAACCGCTTATTGCAAAGGGTAATCAACATATTCATGCGGTGAAGATTTCCGCTAACACTTTTAAGAGGCTCAAGAGATTTTTGTAAAAAATTTGTTACTTCGCAAATCTTTCCAAACACTTGGGTTTCTTCTTGGGTAGGATGTGATCCTCCCTTTTGAGGTAGTGTTCCCACTATCCCCTATATAATTTGATGCGCAATACTAGGATCAATTTCAATGAAATTTCCCTTGGCAATGCAGTCCAAGAGTTGTCTATGCGTCATGTTTAGCCCAACATAAAAATTGTGAAGAAGAATTCTAAAGTTCACCTCTAGGGTGCACTTGCGATAGGATTCCATCATCCTATACCAAGCATCTTTTAAATTTTCTCCTTGCCTTTGCTTGAAGTGAAGAACTTCAAACTCGGGAGACATAGGAGCGGATAAGGAACTAGCCATAACGATAGGGTAAACGATCTAACACACGAGCAACCAGAAAAGGGCAAGCGAAAGAGAGAAGAAGAAGGCGAGCGGAAAAGAGAGGAGATTGGGAAAGAGAGGGCGAATAAAACGGCAAGGTTGAAGTGGGGGAGAGGAAAACGAGAGGCAAATGGCAAATAATGTAAATGCGAGGGAGATGAGTTTGTGATGGGTACTTGGTATGTCTTGACTTGAGCGAAGACCTCCCCGGCAACGGCGCCAGAAATCCTTCTTGCTACGTCTTGAGCTTGCGTTGGTTTTCCTTGAAGAGGAAAGGGTGATGCAACATAGTAGCATAAGTATTTCCCTCAGTTTTTGAGAACCAAGGTATCAATCCAGTAGGAGGCTCCTCACAAGTCCCACGAACCTACACAAACAACAAAGAACTCGCAACCAACGCGATAAAGGGGTTGTCATTCCCTTCACGGCCACTTGCGAAAGTAAGATCTGATAGAGATAATATGATAAGATAAATATATTTTTGGTATTTTATAATATAGATGCAGAAAATAAAGATGCAAATAAAAGTAGATTGAAAGCTTATATGATAAAGAATAGACCCAGGGGCCATAGGTTTCACTAGAGGCTTCTCTCCAGATAGCATAAGTATTACGGTGGGTGAACAAATTACTGTCGAGCAATTGATAGAAAAGCGAATAATTATGAGATTATCTAGGCATGATTATGTATATAGGCATCACGTCTGTGACAAGTAGACCGACTCCTGCCTGCATCTACTACTATTACTCCACACATCGACCGCTATCCAGCATGCATCTAGAGTATTAAGTTTATAAGAACAGAGTAACACATTAAGAAAGATGACATGATGTAGAGGGATAAACTCAAGCAATTGATATAAACCCCATCTTTTTATCCTCGATGGCAACAATACAATACGTGCCTTGCAACCCTTTCTGTCACTGGGTAAGGACACCGCAAGATTGAACCCAAATCTAAACACTTCTCCCATGGCAAGAAAGATCAATCTAGTAGGCCAAACCAAACCGATAATTCGAAGAGACTTGCAAAGATAACTCAATCATACATAAAAGAATTCAGAGAAGATTCAAATATTATTCATAGATAAACTTGATCATAAACCCGCAATTCATCGGATCTTGACAAACACACCGCAAAAAGAGTTTACATCGAATAGATCTCCACAAGAGAGGGGGAGAACATTGTATTGAGATCCAAAAAGGGAGAAGAAGTGATCTAGCTAATAACTATGGACCCGAAGGTCTGTGGTAAACTACTCACAACTCATCGGAAGGGCTACGGTGTTGATGTAGAAGCCCTCCGTGGTGGATTCCCCCTCCGGCAGAACGTCGGCGACGGCTCCAAGATGGGATGTCGCGGATACAGAAGGTTACGGTGGCGGAAATATTTCTTTGGTGGCTCCCTGGATGTTTTGGGGGTATGTAGGCTTATATAGGAGGAAGAAGTACGTCGGTGGCCGCTCGAGGGGCCCACGAGACAGGGGGGCGCGCCCAGGAGGGGTGGGCGCGCCCCCCTATCTTGTGGCCGCCTCGGCTGCTTCTTGGCTTGCACTCCAAGTCCTCTGGATCACGTTCGTTCCAAAAATCACGCTCCCAAAGGTTTCATTCCGTTTGGACTCCGTTTGATATTTCTTTTCTTCGAAATACTGAAATAGGCAAAAAACGGCAATACGGGCTGGGCCTCCGGTTAGTAGGTTAGTCCCAAAACTGATATAATTGTGTAAAATAAAGCCCCTAAACATCCAAAATAGGTAATATAATAGCATGGAACAATAAACAATTATAGATACGTTGGAGATGTATCAAACTCCACCATTTTTCTCCCAATACCATCAGATATCTTGCCGCGTTCGTGTCGATGTGTGAAAACTTTCTGGGGCGTCGACCGCACTGGGGCCTTTTCAAACACATCTTCACCATCCGTTCCCAGTCAGTGAAGAAAGCGAAAACAAGTGACTCAAAGACCCATGTCATCCAGATGTGTGGGGGATTGGGTATCCAAAAGAGGCATAGGAGTTCCTACCCTGCTATGACTCTCCCTGAATCGGTTAGAGGTTGGAGTCGACCTGGTTTTACTGCCAGGATGTTCCAACTCCAGGTCAGTCGACCGGCCTTCCCCACTTCACTTTTGACCGTGTTCAGACCCCTTCTCCACTAAAGGTGACCGCTGCTGAGAACATGGAGACCAAGATGTTGGTTGAGAGAGTGGTCCAACTGATTAACGAGGGTGTTACTGGCCTGGACCTGCTGGAAGTATTCCTCAGTCGACGCATCCAGCCTCTTCAGGCCCGTGACCATCCCATGTGGTTGTACTCCGGGTCCGACAACACCGCTCGGGTTCATCCAGAGAAGTGTCATCCAAGACTATGACCGTGTGGTTGAAGGGCATCACAGGAACTAGGACAACCCCAGAGGAGCTAGGAGAGTCATCCCCTTTAGCGATGATAATTAGCCTGACAATGCATGCTCTTTATTCCGAATGTATTTGTGTTCATATTCCAACTGTGTTAGATCTCGACCGATTTTTACTTGACTTTTTGTCTTGCAGGTTTTCACTGACATATATTCGATGCCCAACGGTGAACAAATCCTGGAGCAGGACCAGGAGGGAGAGGCCAGCACGGAGGAGGGTGAATGGGAATCTTCGGATGAAGACGTGGTGGAGGAGAGCGAGGAGTCGAATGATGAGGAAGAATTTGACTCGCCGCCGTGCTCTGAACGCCGATCTAAGCAACAACATGACCCGACAGGCGGGCGCGGAAAGAACGTGGCTCCAAGCACCCAGACACAGAAACGCACTCGGACGTCGACTCCGGAGCCGACAGAGAAGGTCGCCAAGCAGCCCAAGGTTGCTCCTTCAAAGACTCGGAAGACTTTGCCGCGGATCAAGATGGACGTCCCTGTTGCTTCGGGGTGAGTATTTTGCTTGCATTTATCTAGGTGACTGAAGTTTTTGTTCTGGCCAACTGGATCATGTGTCTTTCTAGCCCCACCTCTGCTGTCACTGACATGGACATTGACAAGGCCCCAGGAGACGAGGAGACCAAGCTGGTAAGTCCGTTCGACAAGAGTTCATTTAGTCAATTGAATTGTCGGTCTACTGAATTTCCAATGTTTTCTCTCTCTCTGTAGTTCCGCGAGAGGTCGTCGTGCTTCCTGATGAAGAAGAAGAGGGAGTGCCTCTACAGGAGAGGAGGAGGAGGAGAGTGTTGGAAATATGCCCTAGAGGCAATAATAAATTAGTTATTATTATATTTCCTTGTTCATGATAATCGTTTATTATCCATGCTATAATTGTATTGATAGGAAACTCAGATACATGTGTGGGTACATAGACAACACCATGTCCCTAGTAAGCCTCTAGTTGACTAGCTCATTGATCAATAGATGGTTACTATTTCCTGACCATGGACATTGGATGTCATTGATAACGGGATCACATCATTAGCAGAATGATGTGATGGACAAGACCCAATCCTAAGCCTAGCACAAAGATCGTGTAGTTCGTATGCTAAAGCTCTTCTAATGTCAAGTATCTTTTCCTTAGACCATGAGATTGTGCAAACTCCCGGATACCGTAGGAATGCTTTGGGTGTACCAAACGTCACAACGTAACTGGGTGGCTATAAAGGTGCACTACAGGTATCTCCGAAAGTGTCTATTGGGTTGGCACGAATCGAGACTGGGATTTGTCACTCCGTGTAACAGAGAGGTATCTATGGGCCCACTCGGTAGGACATCATCATAATGTGCACAATGTGACCAAGGGGTTGATCACGGGATGATGTGTTACGGAACGAGTAAAGAGACTTTCCGGTAACGAGATTGAACAAGGTATAGGCATACCGACGATCGAATCTCAGGCAAGTACAATACCGCTAGACAAAGGGAATTGTATACGGGATCAATTGAGTCCTTGACATCGTGGTTCATCCGATGAGATAATCGTGGAACATGTGGGAGCCAACATGGGTATCCAGATCCCGCTGTTGGTTATTGACCGGAGAACGTCTCGGTCATGTCTGCATGATTCCCGAACCCGTAGGGTCTACACACTTAAGGTTCGATGACGCTAGGGTTATAAGGGAAGTTTATATGTGGTTACCAAATGTTGTTCAGAGTCCCGGATGAGATCCCGGACGTCAAGAGGAGTTCTGGAATGGTCCGGAGGTAAAGATTTATATATGGGAAGTCATCATACGATCACCGGAATAGTTTGGGGGGTTACCGGTATTGTACCGGGACCACCGAAGGGGTTCTGGGGGTCCACCGGGAGGGTCCACCTGCCCCGGAGGGCCCTATGGGCTGTTTGTGGAGAGGGACCAGCCCCATAGTGGGCTGGGCGCCTTCCCCCCCTTAGGGCCCATGCACCTAGGGTTTGGGGGAAACCCTAAAGGGGGCGCCCCCTTGCCTTGGGGGGCAAGGCAACCCCCTGGCCGCCGCCCCCTCCTTAGATTGGATCTGAGGGGGGCCGACCCCCCTCTCCCTTGCCCTTATATATATGTGGGGGGTGGGAGGGCAGCCGCACCCAAGTTCTGGCGCAGCCCTCCCCCTCTCCCAAGTACTCCTCTTCTCCCGTGGTGCTTGGCGAAGCCCTGCAGGATTGCCACGCTCCTCCACCACCACCACGCCATTGTGCTGCTGCTGGACGGAGTCTTCCCCAACCCCTCCCTCTCTCCTTGCTGGATCAAGGCGTGGGAGACGTCACCGGGCTGTACGTGTGTTGAACACGGAGGTGCCGTCTGTTCGGCACTAGGATCTCCGGTGATTTGGATCACGACGAGTACGACTCCTTCAACCCCGTTCTCTTGAACGCTTCCTCTTAGCGATCTACAAGGGTATGTAGATGCACTCTCCTTACCCTCGTTGCTGGTTTCTCCATAGATAGATCTTGGTGACACGTAGGAAAATTTTGAATTTCTGGTACGTACCCCAACAATGGTATCAGAGCTAGGTCTATTGTGTAGATTCTTTGCATGAGTAGAACACAAAGTAGTTGTGGGCGTTGATTTTGTTCAATATGCTTACCGTTACTAGTCCAAGCTTGATTCGGCGGCATTGTGGGATGAAGCGGCCTGGACCAACGTTACACGTACACTTACGTGAGACAGGTTCCACCGACTGACATGCACTTGTTGCATAAGGTGGCTAGCGGGTGCCAGTCTCTCCCACTTTAGTCAGATCGGATTCGATGAAAATGGTCCTTATGAAGGGTAAATAGGAATTGACATATCACGTTGTGGTTTTTGCGTAGGTAAGAAACGTTCTTGCTAGAAACCCATAGCAGCCACGTAAAACATGCAAACAACAATTAGAGGACGTCTGACTTGTTTTTGCAGGGTATGCTATGTGATGTGATATGGCCAAGAAGAATGTGATGAATGATATGTGATGTATGAGATTGATCATGTTCTTGTAATAGGAATCACGACTTGCATGTCGATGAGTATGACAACCGGCAGGAGCCATAGGAGTTGTCTTTATTTATTGTATTACCTGCGTGTCATTGAATAACGCCATGTAATTACTTTACTTTATTGCTAACCGGTAGCCTTAGTAGTAGAAGTAATAGTTGGCGAGACAACTTCATGAAGACACGATGATGGAGATCATGATGATGGAGATCATGGTGTCATGTCGGTGACGATGATGATCATGGAGCCCCAAAGATGGAGATCAAAAGGAGCAAAATGATATTGGCCATATCATGTCACTATTTGATTGCATGTGATGTTTATCATGTTTATACATCTTATTTGCTTAGAACGATGGTAGTAAATAAGATGATCCCTCATTAAAATTTCAAGAAAGTGTTCCCCCTAACTGTGCACCATTGCGAAAGTTCGTCGTTTTGAAACACCACGTGATGATCGGGTGTGATAGATTCTTACGTTCACATACAACGGGTGTAAGCCAGATTTACACACGCGAAATGCTTAGGTTAACTTGACGAGCCTAGCATGTACAGACATGGCCTCGGAACACAAGAGACCGAAAGGTCGAGCATGAGTCATATAGTAGATACGATCAACATGAAGATGTTCACCGATGATGACTAGTCCGTCTCACGTGATGATCGGACACGGCCTAGTTGACTCGGATCATGTAATCACTTAGATGACTAGAGGGATGTCTATCTGAGTGGGAGTTCATTAGATGAACTTAATTATCCTGAACATAGTCAAAAGCCCTTTGCAAATTATGTCATAGCTCGCGCTTTAGTTCTACTGTTTTAGATATGTTCCTAGAGAAAATATAGTTGAAAGTTGACAGTAGCAACTATGCGGACAGTAGAAGGCTTATGTCCTTAATGCACCGCTCAGTGTGTTGAACCCCAAACGTCGTCTGTGGATGTTGCGAACATCGGACATACATGTTTTGATAACTACGTGATAGTTTAGTTAAACGGTTTAGAGTTCAGGCACCAAAGACGTTTTTCGAAACGTCACGGAACATATCAGATGTTTCGAGGGCTGAAATTGGGATTTCAGGATCATGCCCACGTCAAGAGGTATAAGACCTCCGATGATTTTTCTTAGCCTGCAAACTAAGGGAGAAAAGCTCAATCGTTGAGCTTGTGCTCAGATTGTCTGAGTGCAACAATCACTTGAATCGAGTGGGAGTTGATCTTCCAGATGAGATAGTGATGTTTCTCCAAAGTCATTGCCACCAAGCTGCTAGAGCTTCGTGATGAACTATAACAAATCAGGGATAGATATGATGATCCTTGAAGTATTCGCGATGTTTGACACCACGAAAGTAGAAGTCAAGTAGGAGCATCAATTGTTGATGGTTAGTAAAACCACTAGTTTCAAGAAGGGCAAGGGCAAGAAGGGATACTTCATGAAACGGTAAATCAGCTACTGCTCTAGTGAAGAAACCCAAGGTTGAACCCAAACCCGAGACTAAGTGCTTCTGTAATAAGGGGAACAACCATTGGAGCAGAATTACCCTAGATACTTGGTAGATAAGAAGGCTGGAAAGGTCGATAGATGTATATTGGATATACATTATGTTAATGTGTACTTTACTAGTACTCCTAGTAGCACCAGGGTATTAGATACCGGTTCGGTTGCTAAGTGTTAATAACTCGAAATAAAAGCTACGGAATAAACGGAGACTAGCTAAAGGTGAGCTGACGATATGTGTTGGAAGTGTTTCCAAGGTTGATGTGATCAAGCATCGCACGCTCCCTCTACCATCGAGATTGGTGTTAAACCTAAATAATTGTTATTTGGTGTTGAGCATAGACATGATTGGATTATGTCTGTCACAATATGGTTATTCATTTAAGGAGAATAATGGTTACTCTGTTTATTTGAATAATACCTTCAATGGTCTTGCACCTAAAAGGAATGGTTTATTGAATCTCGATCATAGTGATACACATTTTCATGCCAAAAGATATAAGATAGTAATGATAGTACCATTTACTTATGGCACTGCCATGTAAGTCATATTGGTGTAAAACGCATGAAGAAGCTCCATGTTGATGGATCTTTGGACTCACTCGTTTTTGAAAACTTTGAGACATGCGAACCATGTCTATTGGTGTATACGCATGAAGAAACTCCATGCAGATGGATCGTTTGGACTCACTTGATTTTGAATCACTTGAGATATGCAAATCATACCACATGGGCAAGATGACTGAAAAACCTTGGTTTCAATAAGATGAAACAAGATAGCAACTTGTTGGAAGTAACACATTTTGATGTGTGCAGTCCAATGAGTGCTGAGGCATGCAGTGAATATCGTTATGTTCTTACTTCACAGATGATTCGAGTAGATGTTGAGTATATTACTTGATGAAACACAAGTCTGAATTATTGAATGGTTCAAGTAATTTCAGAGTGAAGTTAAAGATCAGCATGACAAGAGGATAAAATGTCTATGATATGATCATAGAGATGAGTATCTGAGTTATGAGCTTTGGCACGCAATTAAGACATTGTGGAAATTGTTTCACAGTTAATACCGCCTGGAACACCATAGTGTGATGGTGTGTCCGAACATCATAGTTGCACCCTATTGGATATGGTGCGTACCATGATGTCTCTTGTCGAATTACCACTATCGTTCATGGGTTACGCATTAGAGATAACCGCACTCACTTTAATAGGGCACCACGTAATTCCGTTGAGACGACACCGTTTGAACTATGGTTTGGAGAAACCTAAGTTGTCGTTTCTTAAAAGTTTGGGGCTGCGACGCTTATGTGAAAAAGTTTCATCGTGATAAGCTCGAACCCAAAATGGATAAATACATCTTCATAGGATACCAAAAATGGTTGGGTATACCTCCTATCTCAGATCCGGAAGCAAAAGTAATTGTTTCTAGAAACGGGTCCTTTCTCGAGGAAAAGTTTCTCTCGAAAGAATTGAGTGGGAGGATGGTGGAGACTTGATGAGGTTATTGAACCGTCACTTCAACTAGTGTGTAGCAGGGCACATGAAGTTGTTCCTGTGGCGCCTACACCAATTGAAGTAGAAGCTTATGATAGTGATCATGAAGTTTCGGATCAAGTCACTACCGGACCTCGTAGGTCGACAAGGACGTGTACTACTTCAGAGTGGTACGCAATCCTGTCTTAGAGGTCATGTTGCTAGACAACAATGAACCTACGAGCTATGGAGAAGCGATGGTGGGCCCAAATTCCGACAAATGGTTAGAAGCCATGAAATCCGAGATAGGATCCATGTATCAGAACAAAGCATGGACTTTGGTGGACTTGCCCGATGATCGGCAAGCCATTGAGATAAATGGATCTTTAAGAAGAAGACGGACGTGGACGGTAATGTCACCGTCTATGAAGCTCGACTTGTGGCGAAGAGTTTTTCACAAGTTCAAGGAGTTGACTACGATGAGATTTTCTCATCCGTAGCGATGCTTAAGTCCATCGGAATCATGTTAGCATTAGCTGCATTTATGAAATCTGGCAGATGGATGTCAAAACGAGTTTCCTTACCAGTTTACGTAAGGAAAGGTTGTATGTGATACAATCAGAAAGGTTTTGTCGATCCTAAGGATGCTAAAAGGTATGCTAGCTCCATCGATCCTTCCATGAACTGGAGTAAGCATCTCAGAGTTGGAATATGCACTTTGATAAGATGATCAAAGATTTTAGGTTTATACAAAGTTTATGAGAAACTTGTGTTTCCAAAGAAGTGAGTGGGAGCACTATAGAATTTCTGATGAGTATGTATTGTTGACATATTGTTGATCAGAAATGATGTAGAATTTCTGGAAAAGCATATAGGGTTATTTGAAAAGTG
The DNA here is from genome assembly GCF_018294505.1 of Triticum aestivum. Taxonomy (NCBI): domain Eukaryota; kingdom Viridiplantae; phylum Streptophyta; class Magnoliopsida; order Poales; family Poaceae; genus Triticum; species Triticum aestivum. Next base: position 639,634,495 of record NC_057798.1, on the reverse strand, counting down.
TTTTTCAATGGAAAACCTGGATTAAGCTGCTTGAACATTGAGCATCAAGATCTATGAGGATAGATCAAAAACCGCTCAATGGTACTTTCAAATGAGCACATACCTTGACATGATCTTGAAGGTGTTCAAAATGGATCAGTCAAAGAAGGAGTTCTTGCCTGAGTTGTAAGGTATGAAGTTAAGAGTTAAAGCTCGACCACGGCAGAAGAGAGAGAAAGGACGAAGGTCGTCCCCTATGCTTCAGACGTAGGCTCTATAGTATGCTATGTTGTGTACCACACCGGAAGTGTGCCTTGCCATGTGTCAGTCAAGGGGTACAAGAATGATCCAGGAATGGATCATTGGACAGCGGTCAAAATTGTCCTTGGAGTAAATAAGGACATGTTTCTCGATTATGGAGGTGATAAAGAGTTTGGCGTAAAGGGTTACGTCGATGCAAGCTTTAACACCTATCCGAGTGACTCTGAGTAACAAAACGGATACGTATGGTGGAGCAACCATTTGGAATAGCTCCAAGTGGAGCGTGGAAGCAGCATTTACAATATGACATAGAGAATTGCGAAATACATACGGATCTGAATGTTGCAGACCCATTGACTAGAACTTCTCTCACAAGCAAAACATGATCAAACCCCAGAACTCGTTGAGTCTTAATCACATGGTGATGTGAACTAGTTTAGTGACACTAGTAAACTCTTTGGATGTTGGTCACATGGCGATGTGACCTGTCAATGTTAATCACATGGCAATGTGAACTAGATTATTGACTCTAGTGCAAGTGGGAGACTGTTGGAAATATGCCCTAGAGGCAATAATAAATTAGTTATTATTATATTTCCTTGTTCATGATAATCGTTTATTATCCATGCTATAATTGTATTGATAGGAAACTCAGATACATGTGTGGGTACATAGACAACACCATGTCCCTAGTAAGCCTCTAGTTGACTAGCTCGTTGATCAATAGATGGTTACTGTTTCCTGACCATGGACATTGGATGTCGTTGATAACGGGATCACATCATTAGCAGAATGATGTGATGGACAAGATCCAATCCTAAGCATAGCACAAAGATCGTCTAGTTCGTATGCTAAAGCTTTTCTAATGTCAAGTATCTTTTCCTTAGACCATGAGATTGTGCAAACTTCCGGATACCGTAGGAATGCTTTGGGTGTACCAAACGTCACAACGTAACTGGGTGGCTATAAAGGTGCACTACAGGTATCTCCGAAAGTGTCTGTTGGGTTGGCACGAATCGAGACTGGGATTTTTCACTCCGTGTAACGGAGAGGTATCTATGGGCCCACTCGGTAGGACATCATCATAATGTGCACAATGTGACCAAGGGGTTGATCACGGGATGATGTGTTACGGAACGAGTAAAGAGACTTGCCGGTAACAAGATTGAACAAGGTATCGGCATACTGACGATCGAATCTCAGGCAAGTACAATACCGCTAGACAAAGGGAATTGTATACGGGATTGATTGAGTCCTTGACATCGTGGTTCATCCGATGAGATCATCGTGGAACATGTGGGAGCCAACATGGGTATCCAGATCCCGCTGTTGGTTATTGACCGGAGAATGTCTCGGTCATGTCTGCATGATTCCCGAACCCGTAGGGTCTACACACTTAAGGTTCGATGACGCTAGGGTTATAAGGGAAGTTTGTATGTGGTTACTGAATGTTGTTCGGAGTCCCGGATGAGATCCCGGACGTCATGAGGAGTTCCGGAATGGTCCGGAGGTAAAGATTTATATATGGGAAGTCATCATACGATCACCGCAATAGTTCGGGGGGTTACCGGTATTGTACGAGACCACCGAAGGGGTTCCAGGGGTCCACCAGGAGGGTCCACCTGCCCCGGAGGGCCCTATGGGCTATTTGTGGAGAGGGACCAGCCCCATAGTGGGCTGGGCGCCTTCCCCCCCTTAGGGCCCATGCGCCTAGGGTTTGGGGGAAACCCTAAAGGGGGGCGCCCCCTTGCCTTGGGGGGCAAGGCAACCCCCCTGGCCGCCGCCCCTCCTCAGATTGGATCTGAGGGGGCCGGCCCCCCTCTCCCTTGCCCCTATATATATGTGGGGGGTGGGTGGGCAGCCGCACCCAAGTTCTGGCGCAGCCCTCCCCCTCTCCCAAGTACTCCTCCTCTCCCGTGGTGCTTGGCGAAGCCCTGCAGGATTGCCACGCTCCTCCACCACCACCACGTCGTTGTGCTGCTACTGGACGGAGTCTTCCCCAACCTCTCCCTCTCTCCTTGCTGGATCAAGGCGTGGGAGATGTCACCGGGCTGTACGTGTGTTGAACGCGGAGGTGCCGTCCGTTCGGCACTAGGATCTCCGGTGATTTGGATCACGATGTGTACGACTCCTTCAACCCCGTTCTCTTGAACGCTTCCGCTTAGCAATCTACAAGGGTATGTAGATGCACTATCCTTCCCCTCGTTGTTGGTTTCTCCATAGATAGATCTTGGTGACAGGTAGGAAAATTTTGAATTTCTGCTACGTTCCCCAACAGAGAGGTGGAGGCTCGAGCAGGAGAAATCTTGAAGTTCAAGTCCCTCAGTCGATGCCGGAGCTTGAGGCGGTGGTCGAGCGTACCGGAGTTCCGGTTCATACCAACATTACATTTTCCATCCCACTGATGACTGATCGTCCGTCAGGGTCGACTGCTCCGGTTACTGCCGCTCCAGTGCAACTCCACTCATCTGACCCAGTAGCTGCTTCGACTCCCTTGGAGCCATCACTCTTTGCTGCATATCAAACCCCAGACGATTCGCCAAGGGCTACCAGAGAAGCTCTTCACCAAGTGAACCTTGTCATGGAGCAGGTGAAGGTGATGCACGAGGCCAGTCAGGTGGCTTATAACGCCAGCACCGCCCTTCAGACCAATGTTCAGGTCAACAAACTCCGACTGAATTTTTTGAATGTTGTTTTATATCCGATCACCCCCTGGGGTGTGCATGTGTTTAGAGTTTAGGAAATCCTCCACTTCACTCGACTTGTGCTGAGTCTTAGTAATCTGTTAGGATCAGTGGGGGCATGCTAAGTGCACCCACTAGGTGTAGTCCCCGAGACCACGGTCGACTGCTGGTAGTCGACTGAGGTTTTAGAATCTTCTCTCTTTTTTTTTGACTCGCGCTGGGCAGACCCTGCCGAGTGTTGATCTGAACCAGTGGGGGCACGCTAAGTGCACCTACTGGGTGTAGTCCCCGAGACTACTGTTGAATATTTGATTCGACAGTAGTCTTAGAGTAACTTATCACTATCCTTGTCCCTTATTTCTGTCGACTGACATATCTCTCTTGCTGACTGCAGAGGTCTTGTGATCTTGGAGCTCGACTTTCTGAGTTAAAGAAGAAGCATATCAGCGTTGAACTTGATCTTGAACTTGCGAAGAAGAACCTCAAGACTGCTCAAGAAGAGACGACCATTATGGGAGGTAACCAATCGACTCTTGTCCACTTAGTAGCTTGCATCTTTCACTGCTTTTTCTTTCAGTCTCTTTGAACCGAGTGACTTCACACAAGCAGATGTGCGTAGTGAAAATCATCAACTTCAGGCTCGTCTGAAGAGTGTTGTTTCTTTAGAGAAAATGAAGGAAGCTTTGGAGAAGAAGGACCAGGATCTTGCTGCTGCTCAGAAGAAAGCACGTGAGAAGACAACGCTTGCGGACAAGAAACTGGCTTCAGTTGGAAAGTTGAAATAGGAGAATGCGAAGTTGAAGACCGCCATCTCGGACGCCAATCGGGAAGTCGAACAACTAAAGAAGGACAAGGAGAACCTGACCACTGAAGTTGGAGGCCTCAGAGCCAAGACAGGCAAGCTAGAGTCCTATCTGGGACAACTTGCCGCGAGACTGGTTCTGAAGCTTGAAGGTACAACTGCTCGACTGGTCAATTGTCGTCGATTGAAGTATGTAGTAATATTGTCGACTCACTATTTTCCGTGATGGGACAGAACTTTGTCGGGACTTTGAAGTTGAAACTGGGCGGGTTGAGATAGGTCTCGACCCCATCAATTGTCCAGTGAAGGATGACGTTGCGATGAACTTGCTGCAGTTGGAATCATGCTTGGACGGCGCCGTTGCTTATCTGGCTCGACTGAAGGCTGTGATGACCCGGGTGGACGCTGAACTCTGGCCTCAGGCGGAACTTTCTCAAGACCTCAAGTCACTGATGACTCGACTCAATCAGATTCCTGGTCGAGTGCAGGAGTGGAAGAAGTCATCCGCTCGCTGTGGTGCCGACGTCGCCCTGTCACTGGTTCGAGTGCACTGCAAGGACGCCAAAGAAGACAAGTTGGCGGCTCTCAAGGTTGCAAATACTAAGAAGCACTCTTTCCAGTCCTTCATGGACACCTTCCTTGAGGCTGCCACTCGCATCGCGGACATCATTGACCTTGACAGCTTCTGCGCAGTCCTTCTCCCGCCGAGTGATCGAAAAAATATTATGCTTCACCCTTATTTGCCTCGGAATGCCGAGTGAATCTGTAATCGTTAAAAACTCCTCCGGCCTGACACCCAAGTACTTTTAATTCGCTGTTAGAAACCTTTGGATTTATTTGAACTTAGCTTATCTTAGAATATGTTGCGTTTGTACTCTTGATGCAGTTTCCGAGGAAGGGGCCCCAGTCGACCTATTGTACAAGCCTTGAGCGGTATTGATCATCTCATCAGCGAGGCACTCGGCAATGGATTTGACGTCCCTAAAAGCAGCTAGCTATTGGATGAGCCTTTGGCAGCATTGATTAGCTCATCAGCGAGGCATTCAGCAATGGTCTGGACATCCCTGAAAGCAGCTCGCCCTGGCGTCAGTTCGCCTCGGTGGTGCGCACAATCTTGTCCTTCTTCTTGACGGTGCAACCCCGGGGGGAGGGGTCGTGGTCGACCCATACCACTCGCCACTCGGTAGGATTTTTAATACTTAGGCGAGTACTGGACTGCAGCTAAGCCCCCCGAGTGAGAGGATTGCTCATCACTCGGTGGGATTTTCAAAACTTAGGCGAGTACTGGACTGTAGCTAAGCCTCCGAGTGAGAGGATTGCTCACCACTCGGTAGGATTTTTAACACTTAGGCAAGTACTGGACTACAGCTAAGCCTCCGAGTGAGAGGATTGCTCACCACTCGGTAGGATTTTTAATACTTAGGCAAGTACTAGACTGCAGCTAAGCCCCCGAGTGAGAGGATTGCTCATCACTCGGTAGGATTTTTAACACTTAGGTGAGTACTGGACTGCAGCTAAGCCTCCGAGTGAGAGGATTGCTCACCACTTGGTAGGATTTTTAATACTTAGGCGAGTACTGGACTGCAGCTAAGCCCCCGAGTGAGAGGATTGCTCACCACTCGGTAGGATTTTTTTATCACTTAGGCGAGTACTGGACTGCAGCTAAGCCCCTGAGCAAGAGGCTGGCTCACCACTCGATAGGATTTTTTTATCACTTAGGCGAGTACTGGACTGCAGCTAAGCCCCCGAATGAGAGGCTGGCTCACCACTCGGTAGGATTTTTTTATCACTTAGGCGAGTACTAGACTGCAGCTAAGCCCTCGAGTGAGAGGCTGGCTCACCACTCGGTAGGATTTTTTAATACTTAGGTGAGTACTGGACTGCAACTAAGCCCCCGAGTGAGAGGCTGGCTCACAACTCGGTAGGATTTTTTTATCACTTAGACGAGTACTGGACTGCAGCTAAGCCCTCGAGTGAGAGGCTGGCTCACCACTCGGTAGGATTTTTTTATCACTTAGGCAAGTACTAGACTGCAGCTAAGCCCCCGAGTGAGAGGCTGGCTCACCACTCGGTAGGATTTTTTAACACTTAGGCGAAAACGGATTCGCAGCTAAGGCACCCACTGGGGGATTTTAGAACATGTAAAAAATGAATAACAATCATTCGGAAGACTATAAAATCATGTCTTTTATAATCAAAATAAAATGTATTTCTTATTACATCTCAATAGTCTGAATGCTTAAGAGTAAAAGGGGCGAAGCAGATCTGCATTCCAGGCGTGTGGCTCATCTTTATTGTGCTCGACGTTGAAAAGACGATATGCTCCGTTGTGGAGCACTTTGGTGATGATGAAGGGGCCCTCCCAAGCGGGAGCAAGCTTGTGTGGTCTCTGCTGGTCCACTCGAAGAACCAAGTCTCCTTCCTAAAATGCTCGACCCCTTACGTTTCTGGCATGGAATCGACGCAGGTCTTGTTGGTAAATGGTCGACCGGATCAAGGCCATTTCCCTTTCTTCTTCCAGGAGATCGACTGCATCTTGCCGAGCCTATTCTTCTTCTGCTTCCGAGAAGAGCTCGACTCGTGGCGCATTGTGGAGCAGATCACTCGGGAGTACGGCTTCAGCTCCATAGACTAAGAAGAATGGAGTTCTTCCAGTCGGCCGATTAGGAGTTGTTCTTAATACCCAAAGTACTGATGGAAGTTCGTCGACCCAAGCACTTGCCACATGCTTGAGGTCACGCATCAATTGGGGTTTCAGTCCTTTGAGAATCAATCCATTTGCTCTTTCAGCCTGCCCATTCGACTAAGGATGGGCAACTGAAGCGTAATCGACCCTCGTGCCTTGGGAAGCACAAAAGGCCATGAACTCATGAGAATCGAAGTTTGACCCGTTATCTGTGATGATGTTGTGCAGAACACCATATCTCAGTATTAATTCTCTGATGAAACTCACAGTCGTACTTGCTTCAAGGTTTTTAATGGGCTTGGCTTCGATCCATTTGGTAAAGTTGTCGACTGCTACCAGCACATGGGTAAACCCACTCCTGCCGGTCCTCAGAGGTCCAACCATGTCCAACCCCCAGACATCGAAAGGTCAGATGAGTGGAATAGTCTTCAGAGCTGATGCGGGCTTATGGGACATGTTGGAGTAAAACTGACAACCTTCACATTTGTCTACTATTTCTTTCACCATCTCATTAGCATGAGGCGAGTAAAATCCAACTCGGTATGCTTTGGCCATGATGGTCCGAGAGGACGCATGGTGACCACATGTCCCCGAGTGAATATCATTGAGGATCATTCGGCCTTCTTCTGATGTGATGCATTTTTGGCTGGCTCCAGTTACACTTTCTCTGAACAACTGCCCTCTTATAACCGTAAAGGCTTTGGATCATCGGACGATCTGTCGAGCCTCTTCTTCATCCTCTGGAAGTTCTTTCCTAAGAATGTATGCAATGTATGGTACTGTCCAGTCGGGAGTGATGACCAAAATCTCCATGATCAAGTCGACCACGGCTGGGACTTCGACTTCAGTCGGATCTGTAGCACTCTTAGGCTGTGGGGGCTCTTCAATGAAGGGATCCTCCTGAACTGAAGGCGAGTGGATATGTTCCAAAAACACATTGCTAGGGATGGTGTCTCTCTTGGATCCTATCTTTGCCAATTCATCTGTAGCTTGATTTTTCAGTCGGGGTATATGGTGAAGCTCCAACCCCTCAAACTTCTTTTCCAGCTTTCTTACCGCATTGCAATAACCAGTCATGGCTGGGCTCCTGACATCCCATTCTTTCATCACTTGATTGACCACCAAATCCGAGTCACCGTAGACCATAAGGCGACGGACATCGAGTGAAATGGCCATACGTAACCCGTACAACATCGCTTCATATTAAGCTTCATTGTTGGAAGAGTCAAAATGAATTTGGAGAACGTAGTTAAGCTTGTCCCCACAGGGGGATACCAACACTACCCCAGCACCAGAACTGTTCAGCATCTTGGAGCCATCGAAGAACATGGTCCAATGCTCCAAGTGAACTTGGGTCGGCAGTTGCTGCTCAATCCACTCGGCAAGGAAATCCGTGATTGCTTGGGACTTGATAGCTTTCTTTGCCTCAAACTTGATATCCAATGGAAGGAGTTCAATCACCCATTTTGCCACTCGACCAGTTGCATCTCTATTGTTCAGAATTTCAGATAATGGTGCGTCATTGACGACTGTAATGGAGTGATCAGACAAATAGTGTGCAACCTTCTTCATGATCATGTAGATTCCATAGACAAGCTTCTGATAATGTGGATATCGTTGCTTGGATGGAGTCAAAACTTTAGAGAGATAATACACTGGGCGCTGAACTTTGTAAGCTTTTCCTTCTTCTTCCCGCTCGACCATGAGTATTGTACTGACAACTTGTCCAGTGGTTGCAATATCAAGCAGTAAAGGCTCCTTGGTGATTGGCGCAGCAAGCACCGGCTGGGTGGAAAGCAGGGCTTTGAGCTCTGCAAATGCTGTGTCAGCTTCTTCAGTCCACTCGAACTTATCAGATTTCTTCATCAATCGGTAAAGAGGTAAGGCCTTTTCACTAAGATGAGAAATGAATCGACTCAAGGCGGCCAAACAACCATTAAGCTTCTGAACGTCATGCACACGCATAGGGCGTTTCATTCGGAGGATGGTATCAAAGTTTTCTGGATTTGCATCGATCCCTCGTTCGGAAACGAGGAATCCGAGTAACTTTCGGCCTGGAACTCCGAATGTGCACTTTGACGGATTAAGCTTGATATCGTACCTTCTTAGGTTGGCAAAGGTTTCTGCGAGGTCAGCCAGTAGGTCGAAACCTTTGCGTGACTTGACCACAATGTCATCCATGTATGCTTCCACATTCTGATTGATTTGAGTGAGCAGGCACTTCTGAATCATCCTCATGAATGTGGCTCTGGCATTTTTAAGGCCAAATGGCATGGTGACATAGCAGAAGCACCCAAATGGGGTGATGAAAGCTGTTTTTATTTCATCAGGACCATACATTCGGATCTGATGATACCCGGAATATGCATCTAAAAAAGACAAGCGCTCGCACCCCACAGTCGAGTCCACAATTTGATCGATGCAAGGGAGAGGGAAATGATCTTTCGGGCAGACCCGATTGATATGCTTGAAATCGATGCACATACAAAGTGAATCGTCCTTCTTAGGGACCATGACCACATTGGCAAGCCACTCAGAGTGGTAGATCTCTCGAATGAACTCTGCTGCTAGGAGCCGAGCCACCTCCATGCCAATTGCCTTTCTCTTTTGCATGGCGGACCGCTGAAGATGCTCCTTGACAGGTTTTATCTTGGGATCGACGTGCAAATGGTGCTCAGCCAGTCCCCTGGGTACACCCAGCATGTCAGAAGGTTTCCATGCGAAGATGTCCCAGTTCTCACGGAGGAACTGGATGAGCGCTTCTTCCTATTTTCTGTCGAGTGTTGTTGAGATATGAGTCGGTGCAGCATTGGGATCGGTCGGGTGAATATGAATCGGCTTCATTTCACCGGACGACTGAAATGCAAAATCTGTGGCAGGTCTCTTAGTTCGGAGTAAATCGCTCGGATCTGCATTCTTCTGATATTCTGGAAATTCAACTGTTGCCATTTGCGCATCGGGAATCTTGGAACCCTTCTGGAAGCATTCCTCCGCCTTTTGCCGATTGCCAGTAACTGTGGTCACACCTCTGGGACCAGGCATCTTCAACTTGAGGTACACGTAACATGGCCGAGCCATAAAACGCGCGTAGGCAGGCCTACCCAGAATGGCATGATAAGCACTTTGGAAATCCACAACTTCAAATGTCAACTTTTCCCTACGGTAATTCTTGGAATCACCAAAAACCATGTCAAGGGTGATCTGGCCGAGTGATTCGGCTTTCTTCCCAGGAATAACACCATGGAAACTCATATTGCTCTCGCTAAGTTTGGACATCGGAATGCCCATCCCCTTCAAGGTTTCAGCATAAAGGATATTCAGGTCGCTACCACCATCCATTAGCACTTTGGTCAGTCAAGTACCTTCGATCACTGGGTCGACCACCAACGCTTGCCTCCCAGGGGTGGCTATACGCGCAGGGTGATCCGACTGATCGAATGTGATGGCTGTTTGGGACCATTTCAGGTATGTAGTCGTCGTTGCCAGGGTGACCATATTCACTTCTCTGTTGATCATTTTCAATTGACTCTTGCTCTCAACATTAGCAAAAATCATCAGGGTGGAATTGACTTTGGGATAACCGTCGTCTTCTTCCTCATCCTAGTCTCTGTCCAACTCCTTTCCTTTTTCACTGGGTAAATTCTCTTGGAACTGCTGGATCAGGAGCCGACACTGTCGAGTGGTGTGTTTAGGGTAAATCAGATTACCCTCTTCATCCTTCTTCGTGTGAATGTGACACGGCAAATCCAACACATCATTTCCTTCTTGGTCCTTTACCTTCTTAGGGGGCCAGGGTCCCTTAGGTTTTCCTTTAAACTCTCCTTGATCTACTGCCGCAATTTCACCGGGCGCCGCGGGCTTGGCCTTTCGTTTCTGTTTCCGGCTGGAATTGACTCCGCCCGTGTCATGGCCGACTGGTTTGCCCTTTCCGTTGCGGAGTCGATCTTCTTCTTCTCCGTTCGCATACCGGGTATCTATCTCCATCATTCGAGTCAGAGTCATATCCCCAGTCCGACCGAACTTCAGGACCAATTCTCGGTATTTAACGCCTTCCTTGAAGGCACACACTGCTTGATGTTCAGATACATTCTCCACTGTGTGATGCAAAGTGGCCCACCTCTGGATGAAATCCCTCAGAGTCTCACTCGGTTTCTGTATGCAGTGCTGCAATTCCGTTAATCCCGCTAGCCGCTTGCAAGTGCCCTCAAAAGTTCTGACGAACACTCGAGCAAGCTCTTGCCAACTGTATATACTGTTCGGGGCTAATTGAGTCAACCAGGCTCTGGCTGATCCTTCCAACATCAAAGGGAGATGCTTCATTGCCACTTCATCATTCCCGCCACCAATCTGCACAGCCACTCGGTACTCTTCAAGCCAAGTTTCAGGCTTGGACTCCCAAGTGAACTTGCTGGCTCCAGTCGCCAACTTGAAGTTGGGGGGAATCACTGCTACCCTGATGGCTCTGCTGAAACACTGTGGGACTGAAACATGAACCATGCTGCTAGTCGGGCGATCTCTGCCAAGGTCATCCCTATGCGCCCTGTTCTGGTCGACCAAATCCTGAACGAGAATAGATCTTGCATCAAAGCCTGGCTCCCTCCGGTCGACTAGTGCTCTACGTTCACCGCTGTGAAGGCGCCTGTCATCGTACTGTCGAGACACATATGATGTACTCCTCGGAGGAGGTGTGGGCATCCGACAACGGTTCTGGCGGTCGAGTCGGTGATCGTACTGCCCATGGCCCTCACGGCGCACGGGCGATCTTGGACTGTGGGCCAACTGGACAATATTCGCCACCACGGATCTGCTATGAATTCTGTCCCACGACTAAGACACCGCTGTGTTCAGCTCTCTTGCCGCTCGGAGTAAGGCCCGGATCTGCATCAAACCTCTGCCAGCCTCTGACTGGGAAGGTTGGATCGACTCTGCGATTCGGGCTGCAGCTGTGAGATTTTGAATCGGAGTGCGGTATACCTTAGGTGGAGGTGGGAAAAGCTATCGTCGACTTGACTCGTGAATTCGTTCCTGAGCACGCTCATCGAGAGCGTGTTGGAGGTTCTCTAGTTGAGTGTGCTCAGTCAAATTAGCCAAACGCACCGCTTCCAGGGCCCGAGCCTCGGGGGTTTCTCCAATGACGGGCGTGTGGAGTGCATCCATGTTGCGGCGACGAAGTTCTTCTCTCTGCTGTGAAGAGAGGGGTTCGGGATGGTACTCCTCATGGACGCGCAATGGATCGCCGCCCCCGTCCCCGCCGTCTTCGCGTTGGAAACCAGCTGGACTGTGTGGTCCATCGACCATCAAGACTTCAGCCGCAGGGTCGCTGCTATCGCACTCGGATGGGGTCTCGACGGAGCCAGTCGACAGATCGAACATGTTGTAGAGAGTTTCATCAGGCTCGATCGCCGCAACTTGATGAGTGGCGAATGTTGAGCCACTGCGTGTTTTACCCACCGATGGAGCCGCGATCGACCGGATCGCTTGCGGCGGCGAATAGCGGAGGGAGACGACGTCATTGGAGCCGACCGATACTGAGTCGATGACTGCTAGAGAAGGACGTCGCGAACGCACGCGCGAAAGTGCGTCGCCCCTCAAACGGGGAGCGCCTCAACGTCAAAGGGAGCTTCTTGAAGCCGAGCGGAGTCGTCAGCGATGAAAACGAGTGTGCCGAGACGTATCTCGCGCCCCTTAGCCAAATCACCACCGGAAACCATGATGATGGGGATCAGAAAAATTGCAACTTCACCAACAAGTTGCTAAGACACCTGCCCCAAGGTGGGCGCCAACTGTTGTGGTTCTAAGGCTGACAGTAGAAAGGGGCGTAGGTATGGAGAGGCAATATCTCAACTATGGTGAAGGTGTACACACGAGGTTTACGAGTTCAGGCCCTTCTCGGAGGAAGTAACAGCCCTACGTCTCGGTGCCCGGAGGCGGTCGATTGGATTATATGTGTGTGATATTACAAGGGGTGCGAACCCTTGTCCCAGAGGAAGGGGGTGGCTTATATAGAGTGCGCCAGGACCCCAGCCATCCTCCATTACAAGGGGCTTAATGTACATAAAGTAGGGGCATTACTGATGACGCTAATCTTAAGTGCTATTAATGACCTTAAAGACTACGGAGTGAACGTCCGACCGTTGCAATGCTGAGTGACTCCTGATCTTCGGTAGGTCGAGTGATTCCTTGTATGGTCGAGTGACAACAAGCAAGAGGGGTATTCGAGTGATATGATGAGTCGAGTGGATTGCACTCGACACCTTTGACTGGGAGTCCTTCGTTGCCTCTTGCGCTTCTTATCTTCTAGGGTAGTGACCTTGGGTAGGACGTATAGGTTGGGCCTATGACTCTATCCTAGGTCTGTATACTCGTCAATCGCCGTCGTGGCCGCGAGGCTGTCGGAGGGAGAGACGGAGCCTCGACCCCGGTCGGGTGAGTGTGTCCTACTTGCTACCCACGTCGACCTTGGTTTCTCCCTTCCTCCGCATCCTTTTTTTGGGGATTTCTGAACTTTTTCGGTGCTCAGCTTCACCAGTTCTCTCCCAACACCATCACATATCTTGCCGCGTTCATGTCCATGTGCAAGAACTTCTTGGGTTGTCGACCGCACTGGGGTCTTTTCAAACATATTTTCACAATCCGCTCCCAGACCGTAAAGAAGGTGAACCCGAGTGACGAGAGAACACACGTGATCCAGATGTGCGGGGGTCTAGGGATCCAGATGAGGAAGAGGGGCACTTTCCCCACCATGACACTTCCTGAGTCGATCAGGGACTAGCAATCGACCTGGTTCTACTGCCAGGATATTGCGACCCCCGGTCAGTCGACCGGTCTTCCACCTTTTTCCCTAGATCGTGCCCAGCAGCCTTCTTCACTGACCGTGACCACAGCGGAGAAAGTAGAGACGAACATGTTGATTGAGAGGGTAGTCCAGTTGGTCCGTCAGGGCGTAATTGACATGGACTTGTTGGAGGTGTTTCTCAGTCGACGCATCCAGCCACTCCAAGCTTGTGACCACTCGATGTGGCTGTACTCGGGTGCCAATGACACCGCTAGGGTTCATCCGGAGGAGGTTACGGATGAGACGGTGGCCTTGTGGCTGAAGGGTATTACCGGGAACAAGGATAACCCCAGGGGAGCCAGGAGAGTCGATCCATTTGACGCTGACAACCAACTGGACAAGGTATGATCTTTGCTTTCGAGTGTACTTCAATCTATCTTGTATCTGTTCTCTGGATCCAATTGATGTTTGATTGACTTTTCATTTTGTAGGTTTATACTGAGATGTACTCCATGCCCAAGGGTGGACAAGCCCAGGAGAAAGACCAGGAGGGAGCGGACAGCGCCGAGGAAAGCGGCGAGTGGCAGTCCTCAGACGATGAGGAGGAGGAGGAGAGCGATGAGTCATACGCCGAAGAAGAAGTCGAGTCACCGCCTTGCATAGAGCGTCAATCCAAGCAGCTCCAAGATCCGGCGGGCGGGCGTGGCAAGACTATGGCTCCGAGTACGCAAGCACATAAGCGCACTCGCACTTCGACTCCGGAGCCAACAGAGAAGGTCGCCAAGCAGCCCAAAGTCGCCCCTTCGAAGTCTCGGAAGACCTTGCCCAAGATCAAGATGGACGTGCCTGTCACTTCTGCGTGAGTATCCCATTTTTTCGTGTTTCCTTACTGAATCATACTCCTGCTCTGACTGAATGAATGATGAAATTTTCAATGCTGCAACCTCTGCGACCTCCATGGATGTTGACAAGGCCCTAGGTGATGAGGAGGCTAATGACACGGCTACTTCCAAAGCCGATATGCTCTTGCCACCTTGAACTTGTTCTGTCGACTGGGTTGTCGGTTGATTGAACTCTTACGGTTTCTTTTTGTTATAGCTCCACGGGACGTCATTGAGCTTCCAGACGATGAAGAAGAAGAGCCTCTAAAGACTACGGGAAGGAAGGGCAGGGCTTCAAGCAGGAGGACGACTACAGGCCAGGGGTCTGAGTCGACAACAGCACCAGAGATGGTGGTCCAGCGATCCGGAGATCCGGCTCGGGCCAATGTTTCTTTTTCCAACCCACTGTCGACTGAGCATCCCTCGGCAACGACTGCTCAAGTCTCTGCTTCGTCTGCCCAGCTCCATGCTTCAGATCCTATAGCAGCTCCGACTGGATTGCCGCCATCACTCTTTGCTGCATATCATACTCCGAACGATGTGCCGAGTGCCGCCAGGGAGCCCTTCTCCAGGCAAACCTTGTGATGGAGCAGATGAAGGTGGTGCACGAGGCCAGCCAGGTTGCCTACAATGCCAGCACCCCTCTGCAAGCCAACATTAAGGTTAGTTGGTTTCCGACTGGTCTCTTGACTAGTGATAGTTGTAATTGTTGCTTCATTGTCCATGAGGTGTCCTTGGATGAGCGTCTTGGAACTTTTATGTGCATCTATCATGGATCGGCATTTCGCATCCAACCACCCACTGGGGTGTTCTGACTTAGTGTTTAATAGCACTTCCACCTGAGTCAACCAAGTGGAGTCGAGTGTTTTTCTGAACCAGTGGGGGCACGCAGAGTGCACCCACTGAGTGTAGTCCCCGAGACCACGGTCGACTGTTGGTAGTCGACTGGGGTCTGAGAAGCTCTCTTTCTTTTTACTCATGCCGGGCAGACCATGCAGAGTGGAAAATTGGACCAGTGGGGGCACACCAAGTGCACCCACTGGGTGTAGTCCCTGAGACTATTGTTGAATGTTTGATTCGGTGGTAGTCTTAGAGCAATTGTCGTTGTGATTGACTTTTGTTTCTGTTGACTGACATATCTTATTTGCTGATCGTAGAAATCTTGTGATCTTGGGGCTCAATTTCCTGAACTAGAGAAGAAGCAGATCTACCTCAACTTAAATCTGGAGCTGGCCAAGAAGAATCTCAAGAAGGCCCAGGATGAAGCAGCCACCATGGGAGGTAATAATTCATCGACTGTCCATCATATAACTTTTTTTAGTCACTTGAACCGAGCGACTCCGCTCGAGCGGACGTGCGTAGTGAAAACCGTCAACTCCAAGATCATCTGAAGGATATTATTTCTTTAGAGAAAATGAATCAGGCTCTCGAGAAGAAGGACCAAGACCTTGCCGCAGCTCAGAAGGAAACGCGAGAGAAAACAACACTTCCGATAAGAAGCTGGCCTCAGTCAGCAAGTTAGAAGAGGAGAACTCCAAGCTAAAGATTGCTGTTGTTGAGGCCAACCAGGAGGTTGAGAAGCTGAAGAAGGACAAGGAGATCCTGACTGACGAGGTTAGAAGTGTCAAGGCCAAGAAAGGTGAACTGGAGGCTTATCTGGGACAACTTGCTGAGAAACTGGTCTTGAAGATCGAAGGTATTTCTCTTTGTCCGACTGATTCGTCGATGTCGACTGATGTATCTTATCGAATTGTCGACTCACCGCTTTTCTCACTATGCAGAACTTTGTCAAGATTTCAAAGCAGAAACTGGGCGGGTCGAGACAGGTCTTGACCCCCAAAACTCTCTTGTCCAAGATGACGTCGTGATGAGCGTGCTGCGATTGGAGGCTCGTTTGGATAATGCTGTGAACTATCTCGCTCGTCTGAAGGTGGCAATGTCGCAGATCGACACTGAACTCTGGCCTCAAGCGGAACTCCCAAAAGATCTCGAGTCCCTAATGACTCGACTGAATGAGATCCCTGGTCGAGTGCAGGAGTGGAAGAAGTCATCTGCTTGCTGTGGTGCCGATGTTTCTCTGTCGTTGGTCTGAGTCCACTGCAAGGATGTCAGAGAAGACAAGTTGGCGGCTCTCAAGGTTGCCAGCACTAATAAGCTCAGCTTCCAGTCTTTTATGGACACCTTCCTTGACGCCGCCACCCATATCGCAGACAACATCGACCTTGATAGCTTCGTCAAGCCAGCAAGTTCTTCCCCTACTGAATGAACAAACATTTATGCCCCACCTTTATTTGCCTCGGAATGCCGAGTGGTTATGTAACCATTAAACTCTTTCAGGCCTGATGCCTAAGTACTTCCGCCCGTGGTTCTGAACTTTTGCGGGATTTGTCTTGAACTTGATTTCTTTGAATACCTTTGGTCTTTATCGCCTTTGGATGTTTTTGATTCCGAGTGGGACTGGATCTTTCCACTCCCCGTCGAGTGGAACTGATGATGTGATCGAACGTCACCTCATCATCCTTGCAGACTGGGATGGAGCGTACATTGTTCTTGTGACGCAGCTCAGAGGATGTGTTCAATCGACACCTCGTCGTCCTTGCGGATCGGGATGGAGCGCATGTTGTACTTGTGACTCAGCTCAGAGGATGTGTTCAATCGACACCTCGTCGTCCTTGCGGAACGGGACAGAGCGTACATTGTACTTATGCCGTAGCTCAGAGGATGTGTTCAATTGACACCTATTCGTCCTTGCATACAATGTACTTGTGACGCAGCTCAGAGGATCTTTGTAACTTAGGCGAGAACGGGGTCACGGCTAAGCCCTCGAGTGGGAGGATCGCTCTCCACTCAGAGTGTTTATTAACTTAGGCGAGTACGGGGTCGTAGCTAAGCCCCCGAGTGGGAGGATCGCTCTCCACTCGGAGTGTTTTTTAACTTAGGCGAGTACGGGGTCGCAGCTAAGCCCCCGAGTGGGAGGATCGCTCTCCACTCGGAGTGTTTTTTAACTTAGGCGAGTACGCGGTCGCAGCTAAGCCCCCGAGTGGGAGGGTCGCTCTCCACTCAGAGTGTTTTTTAACTTAGGCGAGTCCGCTGTCGCAGCTAAGCCCCCGAGTGGGAGGGTCGCTTGTCGGTGTCAAAACCGGCGGATCTCGGGTAGGGGGTCCCGAACTGTGCGTCTAAGGCTAATGGTAACAGGAGACTGGGGACATGATGTTTACCCAGGTTCGGGCCCTCTTGATGGAAGTAATACCCTACTTCCTACTTGATTGATCTTGATGATATGAGTATTACAAGAGTTGATCTACCACAAGATCGTAGAGGCTAAACCCTAGAAGCTAGCCCATGATTATGATTGTTCTTGTCCTACGGACTAAACCCTCCGGTTTATATAGACACCAGAGAGGGCTAGGGTTACACAGATTCGGTTATAGAGAAGGAGATCTAACATCCGAATCGCCAAGCTTGCCTTCCACGCAAAGGAGAGTCCCATCCGGACACGGGACGAAGTCTTCAATCTTGTATCTTCATAGTCCAACAGTCCGGCCAAAGTATATAGTCCGGTTGTCCGCATCCCCCCTAATCCAAGACTCCCCCGGTAGCCCCTGAACCAGGCTTCAATGACGATGAGTCCGGCGCATAGATTGTCTTCGGCATTGCAAGGCAGGTTCCATCTCCGAATCCTCCAAAATAAATTTCGAACACTCGAATCGTGTCAGGCTCTACAAAACAAAGTTCACATACCACCGTAGAGAGAACAATATCCCACGAATCTAATCTATTGACAACTTTACATGGTGTGACGTCACACCACGGCCCGATCATTATTCGAACTATTTTATTTTGAACCAGTCACCGCACATATTGTGAGGCGGTTTCCTTGGCACGTCTTGTCAAAGCAGAGACCGTGTCCCCTTATCATGGGATTCTCATCAATACGGGTATGGGTAACCCAACCGTGCCATCAATCGTGGCGCTTTGGAAAATAAGTGATTTTAACAGGCAAGTGGGGAGGCACACAGTTTCTACCGCCTTTATATAGAGATAAGGATCCCCCATCTTCACCCATGCCTTCTTCCTCCTTTACTCATCCATTCTCGCACCCTCGAGCCCCAGCGCCCAAGTTCTCACCTTCTCCATAAGACCATTCACAACATGTCTAGAGCGGGAGGCAAGTGGATGGCCTCCTCCGTTAAGGAGGAGAACATTACCAAGCTTCGGGAGGCCGGATACCTGGCTGCAAACATCGTGCACAGGCTTCCGGCGAAGGGGCAGATCACCCCCACTCTGAAATCTCAGTAGAGAGTAGTGTTCCTCTCTCATTTCATCCGTGGACTGGGATTTCCACTTCACCCATTTGTCTGCGGGCTCATGTTTTACTATGGGCTAGATTTTCATGATCTAGCCCCAAATTTCGTCCTCAACATCTCGGCGTTTATCATCGTGTGCGAGGCCTTCCTCCGCATCAAGCCCCACTTTGGACTATGGCTACAAATCTTCAACGTGAAACCGAAGATAGTGAGCGGCCAGCAAGCGGAGTGCGGAGACGCCATGGTGGTAAAGATGCCCAACGTTACCTGGCTTGAAGGCTCCTTCGTGGAGACTGTGAAGGGGTGGCAATCGGGGTGGTTCTATATCACCAAGCCGCGCGACGCCAACTGGGCGGCGGCCCCCGAATTCCGATCCGGCATCCCCATGCGGCTCACCTCCTGGGAAAAGAAGGGCCTGGCCTGGGGCGTACCTACAGAGCTGACCGGACTCCAGAACTGCATCAAAAATATGATAGACAAGAAGATCAACCTTGTCAATGTGGTCCAGGTCATACTCTTCCGCCGGATCCTCCCGTGTTAAAGACGGGCGTTCAATATGTGGGATTTCGATCCGGCCGAACACCAGATGCCGCGAGAGCTCTTCGACACGACGCATAAAGACGTCTGGAAGGTGTTGTTCAAGGCCGCCGAAATACCTCCTCCCACTTCCGATGACCGCGGACTCAGCGCAAAGCGCCCTACCAATCCGGTAAGCTCTCTAAATATCACAAAACATGCCTTTCCCAGTATATTTGTGGGAGGATTTAAGCCACCATGCTGACAAAACAGAAATATGTGGCGATGGCGGAGCGGATCGACTGTCCGGCTCCGCTGCCCGAAAATATAGCCACCGCACTCCTGACGAAGATGCTGGTTCCGGCGCCTTACAAGGTGCCAAAGAAGAAGGTCGAAAAGAAGGCTACGGGGACCAGGAAAGGTCTTCGGCGCAAGGCCACGTCGGACGCCTCGTCCGAAGACGAGGGGGAGGGAGAGGAAATGCCTCCCCCGACCAGGGGGGAGAAGAGAAGGAAGACCGCCCCATCTGGGGAGGCCGAAGGGTCCAAGAAGGCGGCCACAGGGACCAGAAAAGGTGTCTGACATAGGGTCGTAGTAGACTTGTCGTCCGAGGACGCCGAGGTAGATTCCTCCCACGGAGACGGGAGGAGAAGCAGAGAAAAGCCGCCCCGCAGGGGGAGGCTAGGACGCTGAAGAAGGGAAAGACATCCCTTTCGGACTACTCCGCCACGACCGCCTATAACGAGGAGGAGTGGTTGCCCAGGGGTAAGCCCCTGGTGAAATCGTAAGCATCCGTACTCCATAGTACGTTTAATGCATTTTAGCTTTATTGTTTGTTATAACGCCGAACACGCATATGCAGTCCGGTCGGGTCCCACCTCGAGGTATCCTCTTCGGATGGGTCCTTGAGTGAATCGAAGATGAATAGCGGTTCACTCCCGACGGCCACCTACCCACGGCCTGCGAATGACACCAAGGTGTTGTCCCAAAGGATACCGGAACAAGGGGCGACGGTTCTGGAGACGCCCCAAGGCAAAATCCCAGACGCCGGGCACATGGGGGGTAAAATCCCCATGGATTATGCTGACGGGAGCCGCAGCAAGTATGGCTCCCAGCCGGATATTGCGCCGGAACCCCTAAAGGTTCCGGATTCAAGTAGGCAGCCCCTCGCTAAGGAGGGCGAGCCGGTCGTGCCGATGACCTCCATCCAGCCGGAGGCATCGGATAATTTGTTGGAAGTGCTTTGCGGCGCTTCCATTGACGAAGAGCACCGTACTCTTACGAGTACGGTGATTGAGAAGGTTTGGTCCGCCAAAAGCGGATTGACCGAATCCTGCACCAGCCTCCTAACAGTCTTTGAGGTAAGTAATCAAAAGTGTAAGAAAATATCACCCGATAGACAGTAGCCCCTAATTCTCTGTTTGGTGTTCGAAAAAAACCAAACAGAGGGTCAACTTTTATCCGCAGGAGTCTAACAGTAAATGTCTAAACGAATAAGCAGGCGTTGCTGCTGGCCGCTGCCACCCGTACTACGGAGGTCGACGGACTCAAGCGGGATCTGAAGCGGGTCGAAGAAGAGCTCAGCCTCATGAAGAGGCAGCTCGAAGAGAACAAAGGTAAGTGATACCCCGTCCGTGTGTCATATAAAGGAAGAAAAATTGGTGATGCTAACAAAAGCATCATGATTTTTAATAGGGGCCACGACCGAAGTGGCGGCCCTGAAGAAAGCGCTATCCAAGGCCGAAGACAATGCGGCCAAGGAGCGCACTGAGCGTGAAAAATAGGATGCTCGGGTAGGCGAGGTACATCAAGTGCTCCAGGACTTCGGCAAGAAATTCGAGTCCTTCGAGCATGACTTCAAGACGCACGAGTCTGAGCTTGCGAAGGCCCTCCAGAGCATGAAAGACGCCAAGGCCGAAGCCTAAAAGGCCCTCCAGGAGATCCAGGCGGCCAAAAAGATAGCGGCGGGTAAGGCATTCATTATGCAAAGCAAGCATATGGAGGAGACATTTCTTTTACTTACCCGAATTCAGAGCTCTCTAGGGGCATTCGCAGATCTGCCACGTAGCATATCGGATGCCACGAAGTTCTACCGTGTTGAAGAGGGGAGCTCTACGGAAAAGTTGTTCTGGTCCCAGTATGCTGGGGCCGAACACCCAATGCCCTTGAGTGACCAACTGAAGCAATTGGTCGAACTCCACAAGGTGGCCGAACTGGCCATGAAAGACTTCATGGTCCGGTTGTGGCCTAGCGAGTCCCTCCCCGACAGCTACTTCGGCCTTATAAAGCGGATGGTAAATGCCTGTCCGCGGCTTGAAGTTATTAAGCACTCCGTCTGTATTGAGGGTGCCCTCCGGGCCTTTGCCCGTGCGAAAATGCATTGGGTCAAAATGGATGCAGAGAAGCTGGTGAAGGATGGACCGCCGGAGGGCAAGGTGCATCATTACCCCGAGAAGTATTATGACGGTGTTATGAAAGGTGCCCTCCTTGTGGCCGATGAATGTACCAAGGATGTAATTTTCGAGTGAATGTACTCATGTCGCCTTGTAATATGAAAACTAGTTCATGTGCGCTATATAATGCTTTTTGATTTAAAATATAACTTCTGTGCGGCTGTTGATAAAATTCTGAAAGTTGGCCAGTCGTCGGCTTCCGCCCCCGTGTAACTAGTACTGGGGTGTTCGTGGAAAACCCAAACACTCTTTATCCAAATATTTGGTCCTTTAAGGAGGTGTTTAGCGCAGCAAACAAGGCAATCGGACTATTCGGCTTTATCACTCTCACTTAGCCATAGAAGTCTACAATTTTAAATTTTGGTGAAGCCCCTAGTATTCGGAAGGCCGAACTTGGGGCACTATACACGCCTAAATCGTACAAGGCCGATTCCTCGCTTGAAGTGGAAAAAATCTTTAAGGATTTAAGACCTCTCGAATAGCAACCAGCTCTCGCCGCATCATGACAGTCAGTTTTCGGCTTTCTCTACTAAGGTGCTTGTCTGGAAGAACCGAGACACAATCGCAGTAGTTCTCCCTGCGCTACCTTAGCCGATATAATGGAACGTAAGGTACCAAAACAAGGGAGCCGGGCAAACCCAACTATTGACCCAAGACAAGATTCGGAGCTGATGCATATAATGCTATAAGTTCGGGGTGCCGCACTGTCGAAAGTGTTCGGACTTTTCTTGTCGTGTTATGGGGCACAGTAAAGCCCCTGGCAAACTGAACATACCAAAGTGTACGGGTGCAATATTAAAGTATGAAGAAAGTAATAATAAGCTGATGTTGCATATTGTTTCCCGTTGTTATTTAAATAATACGTCAAAGCGTATGTGTAGAAGTAATGCGATAAGCAAAAATAGGACTATTTGACATGTCCTATCCAAGGGCAGGTTGCGTGTGGGTATGTAAAATAGGTATAACGATCGTTAACAGAGACCACCTGGGTATTCCCTTGTATGCAAAGCCTCTTGCCTCCTTGGTTTTCCTTCCCCTGATTAGTCGATGATCAGGTTCTCTGAAGGGGCAGCCCAAAAGTAAGGTCCTGAAAAGAAAGAAGATGATGAGGGTATGCGGGTCTCGTGACGGTTGAGCCGCACTGTGGACCGCATCGTCATCGTGCCTCCGCCTATGCCCATGGTATTTTGAGTGCGTAATTGTGTATGCATGGCAAAGATGCCGCCTGGATGGGACTAGGACGGAGGCCGAATTGCTAGTCGAGCTCTAGTCACGCCGAACGATCCTGTTGCAGAGTACTCCGGACTCGCTTAACGGTGTTCGAGGTTTTTATCGCCGAGTTGACGGTCTGCCGAAGAAGGCTGCTTTGTACTTCTGCTGCGAGGGCCGCAGTGTGCTCCTCCGTACGGAGAGAGCGGCCTGTGTTTCCATTGACTGTTATAACCCCGCGAGGTCTTGGCATCTTGAGCTTGAGGTATGCATAGTGTGGTACCGCATTAAATTGAGCAAATGCGGTCGTCCGAGTAGTGCATGATAGCAACTACGGAAAGGGACGATATAAAAGATTAACTCCTCGCTCCGGAAGTTATCTGGAGATCCGAAGACCACTTCCAGTGTTATTGAGCCTGTACAACAGGCCTCTACGCCTGGGATTACACCTTTAAAGGTGGTTTTGGTGGGTTTGATCCTTGAGGGATCGATGCCCATTTTGCGCACTGTGTCCTGATAGAGCAGGTTTAGGCTGCTGCTACCATCCATGAGGACTCGCGTGAGGTGGAATCCGTCAATGATTGGGTTGAGGACCAATGCGGCTGAACCGCCATGATGGATACTGGTAGGATGATCTCTACGATCAAAAGTGATCGGACAAGATAACCATGGGTTGAACTTTGGGGCGATTGGCTCCATCGCATAGATGTCCCCTAGTGCACGCTTTCGTTCCCTCTTGGGAATGTGGGTGGCATAGACCATATTTACCGTTTTCACTTGGGGAGGAAATTTCTTCTGTCCCCCTGTGTTCGGCCGCCGGGGCTCCTCGTCGTCCTCGCTATGCAGCCCCTTGTCCTTGTTTTTGGCATTCACCTTGCCAGCCTGTTTGAAGACCCAACAGTCTTTGTTAGTGTGGTTGGCTAGTTTGTCAGGGGTGCCGTGAATTCGACACGAGCGGTCGAGTATGTTGTCTAGACTGGACGATCCCGGATTGTTTCTTTTGAATGGCTTTTTCCGCTGAATCCGGCATTGACTGTCGTGTCTTCGGTGTTGTCGCCATTGTTCCGACGCTTATGCCTGTTGCGCCGTGGCTTGACGTTGCTGTCGCGGATATCTGAAGTGCCAGAGTTTCTTGGCGTGGTGCTACTGCGAGCTAGCCAGCTGTCCTCGCTCGAAAAGCGGGTCATGAGAGTCGTGAGGGCTGCCATGGACTTTGGCTTTTCTTGGCCGAGGTGTCGGGTGAGCCACTCGTCGCGGATGTTATGCTTAAAGGCCGCTAGGGCTTCGGCATCCGGACAGTCGATGATTTGGTTCTTTTTAGTTAGGAACCGAGTCCAGAATTTCCTGGCTGACTCTCCGGGCTGTTGGGTTATGTGACTTAAGACATCAGCATCCGGTGGCCGCACGTAAGTGCCTTGGAAGTTGTCGAGGAATGCGTCCTCCAGGTTTTCCCAACTACCAATGGAGTTCCCCGGCAGGCTATTCAGCCAATATCGGGCCGGTCCTTTGAGCTTAAGGGGAAGATATTTGATGGCATGTAGGTCACCATCGCAGGCCATGTGAATGTGGAGAAGGAAATCTTCAATCCATACTGTGGGGTCTTTTGTGCCATCGTATGATTCGATGTTTATGGGTTTAAACCCTTCTGGGAATTCATGATCCATTACTTCATCAGTGAAGCAGAGGGGGTGTGCGGAGCCACTATTTCGGGCTATGTCACCACGTAGTTTGAATAAGTCTGGTCTGTTGTGTTCGGCCCAGCTGGACTTGTTGTTAGTATATCCAGCATGACGGTCATTGTCACATGTTGTGGCGCGCCCCCGCGATCCGTAGATCGATCTTGGCTGTCCTACTTTGTTTTCCAGTATGTCTAGCAAGTCGTGTGTATTGCCCCCGGCCATAGTGTATTGGCGTCGAGGTGCGGGCTGGTGTTCGGGTTGATACGCCGCTTTGTCTCGGCCACGAGGTGGCCGGTCAACCTCGTCCTGTGCTGGTAGTGTAGGCTCTAGGGCCTCCTCCTTGAGTTGAGGTAGCAACTTGTTCTTTGGGTAACCTTTCGTTGGGCGCTTGAGTTCGTATTCCTCGGCTGCCAGGACCTCAGTCCATCTGTCTGTGAGCAGATCTTGATCAGCTTGGAGCTGCTGCTGCTTTTTCTTTAGGCTTCTTGCAGTGGCTATAAGCCGGCGCTTGAAGCACTCCTGCTCGACGGGATCCTCAGGCACGACAAATTCATTGTCGCCGAGGATCACCTCGTCTTCGGAGAGAGGCATATAGTTGTCATCCTCCAAGTCTCCGCCCGTCGCTTGTTCATCTGGGATAGCTTGCCCGTCCTCCTGTTCGGCCTGCTCGAAGTTAGGCTGATCGGGGTTGTATTCGTCTTCAGCGCCATCCGTATTGTTGTTGTCTCCTGTGCCAGTATTGCTGGGGCGGGGCTTAGAGCGGCGCCGATGACGCCCATGCTTTGATTGCTTCCCTAAGGGGTTACCCTCTGTTGCCTCATCGCCATTGTTTTGTTTGGGGGTGTCCACCATATATATATCATATGAAGAGGTGGCTGTCCAGTGCCCTGTGGGCGGTGGTTCCTGTTCTTCTCCTGCATCATCGTCCATACCGTCGATGTCTTCGGAGTCGAAGTCGAGCATGTCGGTTAAATCATCGACAGTGGCGATTAAGTGGGTGGTGGGTGGGTAACGAATTTCTTCGTCATCCGCTTCCCACTTGAGCCGGGCATAGTTCAGCCAAGAGTCTCCTGACAAAGAGAGAGACCTTAATGAATTTAGCACGTCACCGAGGGGTGAGTGCTGAAAGATGTTCGCGGTGGTGAGCTCCATGATCGGTGCCCAATCAAATTGGATGGGCACGGATGCACGCGGTCCGGAACCTAAGACCGGAGACAAGTCCAGGGGTCCGGTGACACAGATTTCCTTAGAGGTGGAGTCTGTGTTCGGCTCCAATGCCGCTGAGTGTGCAGCCTCCATGGCGGGGTCCATCCGCCCATCCTCGGATGGCGCGATCTGCTCCAGATTGAAGTCCGGAGCTGTAGCAGGTGCGATATCCTGAATACAGTCCGATGACAGATCTAAGTCATGCTCGTCGTGACCATTCGGTGCTCCTGACGCAGGCCCGAATCCGTCGAAGGTCAAGTCTCCATGGATGTCGGGCGTGTAGTTCAAGTTTCCGAACCTGGCCTGATGGCCAGGGGCGTAGCTGTCGATCTGCTCCATATGGGGAAGCGAGTTGGCCCGCAGTGCGAAGCCGCCGAACACGAAGATTTGTCCGGGGAGAAAAGTCTCACCCTGGACCGTATTGTTGTTGACGATTGAAGGAGCCATCAAACCTTGCAGCGACGACACAGAGGAACTCTCAATGAAAGCACCAATGTCGGTGTCAAAACCGGCGGATCTCGGCTAGGGGGTCCCGAACTATGCATCTAAGGCTAATGGTAACAGGAGATTGGGGACACGATGTTTACCCAGGTTTGGGCCCTCTCGATGGAGGTAATACCCTACTTCCTGCTTGATTGATCTTGATGGTATGAGTATTACAAGAGTTGATCTACCACGAGATCGTAGAGGCTAAACCCTAGAAGCTAGCCTATGATTATGATTGTTCTTGTCCTACGGACTAAACCCTCCGGTTTATATAGACACTGGAGAGGGCTAGGGTTACACAGAGTCAGTTACAGAGAAGGAGATCTAACATCTGAATCGCCAAGCTTGCCTTCCACGCAAAGGAGAGTCCCATCCGGACACGGGACGAAGTCTTCAATCTTGTATCTTCATAGTCCAACAGTCCGGCCAAAGTATATAGTCCGGCTGTCCGGAACCCCCCTAATCCAGGACTCCCTCATCGCTCTCCACTCGGAGTGTTTTTTAACTTAGGTGAGTACGGGGTCGCAGCTAAGCCGCCGAGTGGGAGGGTCGCTCTCCACTCAGAGTGTTTTTTAACTTAGGCGAGTACGGGGTCGCAGCTAAGTCCCCGAGTGAGAGGGTCGCTCTCCACTCGGAGTGCTTTTTTAACTTAGGTGAGTATTGGGTGGAAGCTAAGCCTCCGAGTGGGAGGGTGGCTCTCCACTCAGAGTGTTTTTTAACTTAGGCGAGTACGGGGTCGCAGCTAAGCCCTCGAGTGGGAGGATCGCTCTCCACTCAGAGTGTTTTTTAACTTAGGCGAGTACGGGGTCGCAGCTAAGCCCCCGAGTGGGAGGATCGCTCTCCACTCAAAGTGTTTTTTAACTTAGGCGAGTATGGGGTCGCAGGTCAGCCCCCGAGTGGGAGGATCGCTCTCCACTCGGAGTGTTTTTTAACTTAAGCGAGTACGGGGTCGTAGCTCAGCCCCCGAGTGGGAGGATCGTTCTCCACTCGGAGTGTTTTTTCACTTAGGCGAATCAGGTTTGCGGCTAAGCACCCACTAGGGGATTTGAACACAATTGTTTGTGAAAACAAACAATTTGTGATTGCGGAAATGATGTCTTTGATAAGCAAACTGAAGTACTTTTATTATAACTCATCGATTCGAGTGATTTATGTGTAGAAATGGTGGAACAGCTCTGCGTTCCACGCACGTGGCTCATCCATCTTCTTGGCTATGTTGTTGATGTGGTATGCTCCGTTGTGAAGCACCTTGGTGATGATGAAGGGGCCTTCCCAGGCCGGGGCGAGGTTGTGCAGCCGTTTCTGATCCACTCGGAGCACAAGGTCTCCTTTCTGGAATGCTTGCCCTCTGACATTGTGGGCATGGAACCGACGTAGATCTTACTGATAAATGGTCGACCGGATCAGAGCCATCTCTCGTTCCTCTTCTAGGAGATCCACTGCGTCTTGGCGTGCCTGCTCAGCTTCAGCTTCTGAGAAGAGTTCCACTCGGGGAGCATTGTGCATCAAGTCGCTCAGAAGCACAGCCTCAGCACCGTACACCAAGAAGAAGGGGGTTTGGTCAATTGACCGGCTTGGCGTTGTTCTTAGACCCCATAGGACGGATGGCAACTCAGTCACCCAAACTCCAACAATGTGCTTGAGGTCGCGCATCAGCCGGGGTTTCGGTCGTTGAAGGATCAAACCATTCGCCCTTTCTGCTTGCCCATTTGACTATGGGTGTGCAACGGATGCAAATTCGACCCGGGTGCCTTGGGAAGCACAGAACGCCTTGAATTCAAAGTTGGAGCCATTATTCATGATAATACTGTGAGGGACTCCATATCTGAATATCAATTCTCTGATGAAACTGGCGGCAATGCTTGAGTCAAGGTTTTTGATAGGCTTGGCTTCAATCCATTTGGTGAACTTGTCGACTGCTATGAGCAAATGAGTTAAACCACTTCTGCCGATCCTGAAGGGTCCAACCATTTCTAACCCCCAGACTGCAAACGACCAGACGACTGGAATAGTTTTCAAGGCAGATGCGGGTTTGTGGGACATGTTGGAGTAGAACTGACATCCTGCGCACTTGTCGACTATATCTTTCGCCATCTCATTCGCATGAGGCCAATAAAATCCCGCTCGGTATGCTTTGGCCACAATGGTCCGAGAGGACGCATGGTGACCATAGGTCCCCGAGTGGACCGCGTTTAGGATCATTTGGCCTTCTTCTGGGGTGATGCAGTGTTGAGCCACTCCTATGACACTTTCTCTGTAGAGCTGCTCTTTTATCATGGTGAAAGCCTTTGATTGTCAGACGATCTGTCGAGCCTCATCCTTTTCCTCTGGGAGCTCCTTCCTAAGTATATATGCAATATACGGCACTGTCCAGTCGAGCGTGATCACTAAGACATCCATGATCAGGTCGACTACAGCTAGAACTTCAACTTCAGTCGGATCGGCTAAACTTATCGGCTGTGGGGGTTCTTCCTTGAAGGGATCTTCCTGTACTGACAGGGTGTGGATATGCTCCAAAAACACATTACTGGGGATAGGCTTCCGAGTGGAACCTATCTTCGCTAGTTCGTCAGCCGCTTGATTCTTGATTCGGGATATGTGATGGAGCTCTAACCTCTCGAACTTCTTTTCCAGCTTCCTTACTGCATTGCAATAACCGGTCATCGCTGGACTCCTGACATCCCATTCCTTCATCACCTGATTGACCACTAAGTCTGAGTTGTCGTATACCATCAGGCGTTGGACGCCGAGTGAAATGGCCATATGCAACCCATACAGAAGTGCCTCATATTCAGCTTCGTTGTTTGAAGAATCAAAGTGAATCTGGAGGACATAGTTGAGCTTGTCGCCTCTTGGGGACACCAGAACTACTCCTGCGCCGGATCCATTCAGCATCTTAGAGCCATCAAAGAACATAGTCCAGTGCTCCGAGTGAACCTGAGTCGGTTGCTCTTGTTTGGTCCATTCTGCAAGGAAATCTGCTATTTCCTGGGACTTGGTGGCCTTCTTTGCCTCAAACTTGATATCTAACGGAAGGTGTTCAATCGCCCATTTCGCCACTCAACCAGTTGCATCTCTATTGTTCAGGATTTCTAATTGTGGAGCATCACTGACAACTGAAACCGAGTGGTCTGAGAAGTAGTGTGCTACTTTCTTCATGGTCAGATAAATTCCATAAACTAGCTTCTGATAGTGTGGGTATCTCTGCTTGGATGGAGTTAAGACTTCAGAAATATAATACACTGGGCGCTAAACTTTGAAGGCCTTGCCTTCTTCTTCCCGCTCGACTGTGAGTACTATGCTGACAACCTGTCTAGTGGATGAGATGTAAAGCAGTAAAGGCTCTTTGCTGATTGGAGCAGCAAGCACCGGCTGGGTGGAAAGCAGGGCTTTGAGCTCTTCAAACGCTGCTTCAGCTTCGTCATTCCACTCAAACTTATCATAATTATTCGTCAGTCGGTAAAGAGGCAATGCCTTTTCACCGAGGCATGAAATGAATCGACTCAATGCGGCCAAGCAACCAGTAAGCCTCTGAACATCATGCACACGCACATGGCGTTTCATTCGGAGGATTGTGTCAACCTTCTTTGGGTTCACGTCGATCCCTCATTCTGAAACGAGAAAACCGAGTAATTTTTCGCCTGGGACTCCGAATGTGCACTTTGATGGATTGAGCTTGATATTGTATCTTCTCAGATTGGCAAAGGTTTCAGCGAGGTCAGACGGTAGGTCGGAACCTTTGTGTGACTTGACCACTATGTCATCCATGTACGCTTCCACATTCTGACTGATTTGAGTGAGCAAACGCTTCTGAATCATGCACATGAACGTGGCACCAGCATTCTTGAGGCCGAATGGCATGGTGACATAGCAAAAACATCCGAACAGAGTGATGAAAGTTGTCTTTATCTCATCGGGTCCGAACAGATGGATGTGATGGTACCCGGAGTATGCATCCAGAAAGGACAAGCGCTCACATCCCGCAGTTGAGTCGACTATTTGGTCGATGCGGGTAGAGAAAAATGATATTTCGGGCATGCCCGATTGATATGCTTGAAATCAATACACATACGAAGTGACTTATCTTTCTTGGGGACCATGACGACGTTGGTGAGCCACTCGGAGTGGTATATCTCGCGGATGACCTCTGCTGCCAGGACCCGAGCCACTTCTTTGCCAATTGCCTTTCTCTTCTCTGTGGCGGACCTACAGAGATGCTCGTTGACAGGTTTTGCTTTTGGGCCGACTCACAAACGGTGCCCAGCCAGTCCCCTGGTTACACCCGGCATGTCTGATGGTTTCCATGTGAAGATGTCCCAGTTCTCACAGAGGAACTGGATGAGCGCTTATTCCTATTTGCCGTTGAGTGTTGTTGAAATATGGGTCGAAGAAGCATTTGGATCGGTCGGGTGAATGTGAATCGGCTTTGTTTCCCCTGCCGACTGAAATGCGGACTCTGAAGCGGGTTTTTTGGCACGCAACAAATCACTCGGATCTGCATTCTTCTGGTATTCTTGAAACTCTACTGCTGCCATCTGTTCATCAACAATCTTATAGCCCTTCTGGAAGCAATCTTCTGCTCTTTGTCGACTCCCAGTGACCATGATCACGCCTTTGGGGCCAGGCATCTTCAGCTTGAGGCATACATAACACAGTCGAGCCAAGAAACGAGCATATGCAGGCCGGCCCAAAATGGCATGGTACACACTTTTGAAATCCACTACCTCAAAGGTCAACTTCTCCTTGCGATAATTCTTCTCATCGCCGAAAACCACGTCAAGAGTGATCTGGCCGAGTGAATCGGCCTTCTTTCCTGGGATGACTCCGTGGAATCGTATGTTGCTTTCACTGAGCTTGGACATCAGGATGCCCATCCCTTTGAGGGCCTCAGTGTACAGGATATTCAGACCACTGCCACCGTCCATCAAAACCTTGGTCAGTCGAGTGCCCCCAACGACTGGGTCGACCACCAACGCTTCTCGCCCAGGGGTGGAAACATGTGCTGGGTGACCGGACTGGCCGAATGTTATGGTTTTTTTATCACTTCAAGTATGTCTTTGTTGCCGGAGCAACCATGTTCACTTCCCTATTGATCACTTCTAGTCGACTTTTGTTCTTGACATCAGCAAAAATCATCAAAGTGGTATTGACATTGGGGAAACCGTCCTCATATCCTCTTACTTGTCTTCTTCTTTATCATACTCTTTATCCTTCTCACTAGGCTGACCTTTCTTCTGGAAGCTCTGAATTAGGAGTCGACACTGTCGAGTGGTATGCTTGGGGAGAATCAGATTCCCTCTTCATCTTTCTTAGTGTTTATATGACATGGCAAATCAAGTACATCATTTCCATCTTGATCCTTCACCTTCTTAGGGTTCCAGGGCCCCTTGGGCTTCCCTTTAAACTTTCCCTGGTTCAACATTGCTGCCCTAGTAGGGCCTACTGCCTCAGCCTTTCGCTTCCGCTTCCGATTCAAATTCCCACCTCTGGTGTCTTGGGGGATGATGTCTACTACACAACCTTCTTCTTGTAGACGTTGTTGGGCCTCCAAGTGCAGAGGTTTGTAGGACAGTAGCAAATTTCCCTTAAGTGGATGACCTAAGGTTTATCAATCCATGGGAGGCGTAGGATGAAGATGGTCTCTCTCAAACAACCCTGCAACCAAATATCAAAGAGTCTCTTGTGTCCCCAACACACCCAATACAATGGTAAATTGTATAGGTGCACTAGCTCGGCGAAGAGGTGGTGATACAAGTGCAATATGGATGGTAGATATGAGTATTTGTAATCTGAAAATATAAAAACACCAAGGTAACTAATGATAAAAGTGAGCGTAAACGGTATTGCAATGGTAGGAAACAAGGCCTAAGGTTCATACTTTCACTAGTGCAAGTTCTCTCAACAATAATAACATAACTGGATCATATAACTATCCCTCAACATGCAACAAAGATTCACTCCAAAGCCACTAATAGCGGAGAACAAACAAAGAGATTATGGTAGGGTACGAAACCACCTCAAAGTTATCCTTTCTGTTCTATCTATTCAAGAGTCTGTAGTAAAATAACATGAAGCTATTCTTTCCGTTCAATCTATCATAGAGTTCATACTAGAATAACACATTAAGACACAAATCAACCAAAACCCTAATGTCACCTAGATACTCCATTGTCACCTCAAGTATCCGTGGGCATGATTATACGATATGCATCACACAATCTCAGATTCATCTATTCAACCAACACAAAGTACTTCAAAGAGTGCCCCAAAGTTTCTACCGGAGGGTCAAGACAAAAACGTGTGCCAACCCCTATGCACAGATTCCCAAGGTCACAGAACTCACAAGTTGATCACCAAAACATACATCAAGTGGATCACGTGAATATCCCATTGTCACCACAGATAAGCACGACAAGACATACATCAAGTGTTCTCAAATCCTTAAAGACTCAATCCGATAAGATAACTTCAAAGGGAAAACTCAATCCATTACAAGAGAGTAGAGGGGGAGAAACATCATAAGATCCAACTATAATAGCAAAGCTCGCGATACATCAAGATCGTGTCATAGAGAGAACATGAGAGAGAGAGAGATCAAACACATGGCTACTGGTACATACCCTCAGCCCCGAGGGTGAACTACTCCCTCCTCGTCATGGAGAGCACCGGGATGATGAAGGTGGCCACCAGTGAGGGATGCCCCCTCCGGTAGGGTGCCAGAACAGGGTCCCGATTGGTTTTTGGTGGCTACAGAGGCTTGCGGCGGCGGAACTCCCGATCTATCTTCTGCGTCGATGATTTTAGGGTATATGGGATTATATAGGTGAAAGAAGTCGGTCGGGGGGGGGTGCTCGAGGGGCCGAGGAGACACGGGCGCACCCAGTAGGGGGGCCTCCTATCTCCTGGCCTCGAGGCTTTCTGACATGAACTCCAAGTTTCCCGGATCATATTCTTCCCCAAAATCACGCTCCCGAAGGTTTCATTCTGTTTGGACTCCGTTTGATATTCCTTTTCTTCGAAACACTGAAATAGGCCAGAAAACTGCAATATGGGCTGGGCCTCTGGTTAGTAGGTTAGTCCCAAAAATGATATAAAAGTGTAAAGTAAAGCCCATAAACATCCAAAACAGGTAATATAATAGCATGGAACAATCAAAAATTATAGATACGTTGGAGACATATCAAGCATCCCCAAGCTTAATTCCTACTCGTCCTCGAGTAGGTAAATGATAAAAATAGAATTTTTGATGTGGAATGCTACCTAGCATAATTCTCAATGTAATTTTCTTTATTGTGGCATGAATGTTCAGATCCAAATGATTCAAAATAAAAGTTCATATTGACATAAGAAATAGTAACACTTCAAGCATACTAATAAAAGGAATCATGTCTTCTCAAAATAACATGGCTAAAGAAAGTTTATCCCTACAAAATCATATAGTTAGGCTATGCTTCATTTTCGTCACACAAAAATGTTCCCAAATTCTACACCCCTAATGACAAGCCAAGCAATTGTTTTGTACTTAAATAATCTCAAACCTTTTCAACTTTCACGCAATACATGAGCGTGAGCCATGGATATAGCACTATGGGTGGAATAGAATATGACGATGGGGATTGTGTGGAGAAGACAAAAAAGGAGAAAGTCTCACATTGACGAGGATAATCAGCGGGCTATGGAGATGCCCATCAATTGATGTCAACATGAGGAGTAGGGATTGCCATGCAACGGATGCACCATGCAATGGATGCACTAGAGCTAAAAATGAATGAAAGCTCAACAAAAGAAAACTAGTGGGTGTAAACTTGCTTGCTCACAAAGACCTAGGGCATTTGAGGAAGCCCATCGTAGGAATATACAAGCCAAGTTCCATAATGAAAAATTCCCACTAGTATATGAAAGTGACAACATATGAGACTCTCTATATGAAAAACATGCTGCTACTTTGAAGCACAATATATGAGACTCACTATATGAAGAACATGGTGCTACTTTGAAGCACAAGTGTGGAAAAAGAGATAGTAACATTGCCCCTTTTTATTTATTTTCTTTATTTTCTCTTTTTTTTCTTTCCCCCCATTTTTTTGGCCTTTTTTGGCCTTCCTTTTTTTCTTTTTGGGGACAATGCTCTAATAATGATGATCATCACACTTTTATTGATTACAACACATGAATTACAACTCGAAACTAGAACAAGATATGACTCTATATGAATGCCTCCGGCGGTGTACCGGGATGGTGCAATGAATCAAGAGTGACATGTATGAAAAATTATGCATGGTGGCTTTGCCACAAATACGATGTCAACTACATGATCATGCAATGGCAATATGACAATAATAATGTGTGTCATGATGATAAACGTAATGGTGGAAAGTTGCATGGCAATATATCTCGGAATGGCTATGCAAATGCCATAAATAGGTAGGTATGGTGGCTATTTTGAGGAAGATATAAGGAGGTTTATGTGTGATAGAGCGTATCATATCACGGCGTTTGGATGCACCGGCGAAGTTTGCACCAACTCTCAAGGTGAGAAAGGGCAATGCACGGTACCGAAGAGGCTAGCAATGATGGAAAGGTAAAAGTGCGTATAATCCATGGACTCAACATTAGTCAAAAGAACTCATATACTTATTGCAAAAATTTAGAAGTCATCAAAAACCAAGCACTACGTGCATGCTCCTAGAGGGATAGATTGGTAGGAAAATACCATCGCTCGTCCCCGACCGCCACTCATAAGGATGCACAATCTAATGACACTTCATGTTTCAAATTTGTTACACAACTTTAACCATACGTGCATGCTACGAGACTTGCTAACTTCAACACAAGTATTCTTTAAATTCATAATCACCCAACTAGCATGACTCTAATATCATTACCTCCATATCTCAAAACAATTATCAAGTATCAAATTGATCATAGCATCCAATTCACTTCCTATGATAGTTTTTATTATACCCAACTTGGATGCCTACCATTCTAGGACCAATTTTATAACCATAGCAAATACCATGCTGTTCTAAAAGACTCTCAAAATAATATAAGTGAAGCATGAGAGATCTACAATTTCTACAAAATATAACCACCGTCGTGCTCTAAAAGATATAAGTGAAGCACTAGAGCAAATGACAAACTACTCCGAAAGATATAAGTGAAGATCAATGAGTAGTTGAATAATTGTGCAACTATGTGAAGACTCTAACATTTAAGAATTTCAGATCTTGGTATTTTATTCAAACATCAAGCAATACAAAACAAAATTAAATTATGCTCCAAGCAAAACACATATCATGTGGTGAATAAAAATATAGCTCCAAGTAAAGTTACCGATGAACGAAGACGAAAGAGGGGATGCCATCGGGGCATCCCCAAGCTTAGGCTCTTGGTTGTCCTTGAATATTACCTTGGGGTGCCTTGGGCATCCCCAAGCTTAGGATCTTGCCACTCCTTATTCCATAGTCCATCGAATCTTTACCCAAAACTTGAAAACTTCACAACACAAAACTCAAAACAAAACTCATAAGCTCCGTTAGTATAAGAAAATAAAACCACCACTTAGGTACTGTAGTTAAATCATTCTTTATTTATATTGGTGTTATATATACTGTATTCCAACTTCTCTATGGTTCATACCCTCCGATACTACTCATAGATTCATCAAAATAAGCAAACAACACATAGAAAACAGAATCTGTCAAAAACAGAACAGTCTATAGTAATCTGTATCAAACGTATACTTCTGTACCTCAAAAAATTCTGAAATAACTTGGTGGACTGAGGAGTTTTTCTATTAATCATCTGCAAAAAGAATCAACCTAAAATCACTCTCCAGTAGTGGACCTGAGGAGTTTTTCTATTAATCATCTGCAAAAAGAATCAACCTAAAATCACTCTCTAGTAAAAAAATGACAGGTAATCTCGTGAGCGCTAAAGTTTCTGTTTTTTACAGCATGATCATAAAGATTTCACCCAAGTCTTCCCAAAGGTCCTACTTGGCACAAACACTAATTAAAACATGAAACCACATATAACCAGAGGCTATATGAATTGTTTATTACTAAACAAGAACAAAAAGTAGGAAACAAAAGTAAAATTGGGTTGCCTCTCCCAACAAGCGCTATCGTTTAATGCCCCTAGCTAGGCATGATGATTTCAATGATGCTCACATAAAAGATAAGAATTGAAACATAAAGAGAGCATCATGAAGAATATGACTAGCACATTTAAGTATAACCCACTTCCTATGCATAGGGATTTTGTTAGCAAACAACTTATGGGAACAATAATCAACTAACATAGGAAGGCAAAACAAGCATAACTTCAAAATTTTCAACACATAGAGAGGAAACTTGATATTATTGCAATTCCAACAAGCATACGTTCCTCCCTCATAATAATTTTCAGTAGCATCATGAATGAATTCAACAATATAACCAGCACCTAAAGCATTCTTTTCATAATCTACAAGCATAGAAAATTTACTACTTTCCAAATAAGCAAAATTCTTCTCATTCTGAATAGTGGGAGTATCATAAGCGACTTGAACACTAAAAATTGTTTCCACATTAAATGAGTAATGTTCAGAAAAAGGGTAATCAAAATCATGACAAGTTTTATAAATGTAATCATCACTACTTTTTATACCATAAGTTTCATCACAATAATCATCATAAGTAGCAACTTTGTTCTCATCATAATCGATTGAAACCTCTTCCAAGATAGTGGAATCATCACTAAATAAAGTTGACACTCTTCCAAATCCACTTTCATATTCATCACAATAAGATTCAACATCCTCCAAAATGTTGGGATCATTACTTCCTAAAGTTGACACTCTTCCAAACCCACTTTCATCATATAATCATCATAGGTAAGAGGCATGCTATCATCATAACAACTTTGCATATCAAAACTTGGGAGGCTAAAAATATCATCTTCATTAAACATAGCATCCCCAAGCTTGGGACAAACATTAATTTCAGCAAATATATTCTCAAATATTTCATCCTCATCAAACATAGCTTCCCCAAGCTTGGGCCTTTTCATATCATAAGCATAATCACTCTCATCATTAATAGTATGGATAGCACCAATAGTATAGCAATTATCATCATCACAATGATTAGTAGGAGCAACATCATTTGGGAGGGATACCTTTTAACCTTTGCTGCTCCTTCTCTTCCTTTTCTTCTTCACATTATGTGTGGGTTCAACCCTCTTCTTTGAGCTCCTTATTGATGAGATTGGTTGAATAGAAGGCTCCTCCTCGATACCTGATTCATCATAAGAAACAATAGGAGGATATTGAGAAGTCTCTTCCCTTTCATTAGTATTCTCATCATCTTCTATTTGCTTTCTTTTCTTTAGGTAATTGGCAATATAAGGATTTTCAGTGCAATTCACCGCACAAAACATATAAATATTCTCTAGATCAAAATCAAGAAATCTATCAAGATTAAATTTTGGAATAACCTCAGTTATACGTTTCGTTTCTTCATACCCCAAAATAAGACTAAGCTATTTATGATGCTCAAGGGTAATCAAGTTATCACAATTTTTGGACACCATTTGATCATGAAACAATTTGCATTGGAGATTTAAATGACCATGTTCATTGCAAAGTTCACAAGGAGCGCGAAAAATATTGAATTTTTCAGCACAATCATCAAGACTTTCTTGCAACCCTTTAGTTTCTAAATACTTATGCCTCTTGCAATATCTATTTTCCCTATTTGGTGTGTACTTGCAAACCCAATCTACTCCACAAAAATTGACATGCTTATGGGAAACATTTTCATCATAACTAGTGCAATCATCATTAGTACTATGAATATTCAAGGAGTTCATACTAGCGACATTGCAATCATGCTCATCATTCAAAGATTTAGTGCAAAACATTTTATAGATTTCTTCTTCTAGCACTTGAGCACAATTTTCCGTACCATCATTCTCACGAAAGATATTAAAAAGATGAAGTGTATGAGACAAACTCAATTCCATATTTTTGTAGTTTTATTATTTTATAGACTAAACTAGTGATAAAACAAGAAACTAAAAGATTCGATTGCAAGATCTAAAGATATACCTTCAAGCACTCACCTCCCCGGCAACGGCGCCAGAAAAGAGCTTGATGTCTACTACACAACCTTCTTCTTGTAGACGTTGTTGGGCCTCCAAGTGCAGAGGTTTGTAGGACAGTAGCAAATTTCCCTCAAGTGGATGACCTAAGGTTTATCATTCTGTGGGAGGCGTAGGATGAAGATGGTCTCTCTCAAACAACCCTGCAACCAAATAACAAAGAGTCTCTTGTGTCCCCAACACACCCAATACAATGGTAAATTGTATAGGTGCACTAGCTCGGCGAAGAGGTGGTGATACAAGTGCAATATGGATGGTAGATATGAGTATTTGTAATCTGAAAATATAAAAACACCAAGGTAACTAATGATAAAAGTGAGCGTAAACGGTATTGCAATGGTAGGAAACAAGGCCTAAGGTTCATACTTTCACTAGTGCAAGTTCTCTCAACAATAATAACATAACTGGATCATATAACTATCCCTCAACATGCAACAAATAGTCACTCCAAAGCCACTAATAGCAGAGAACAAACGAAGAGATTATGGTAGGGTACGAAACCACCTCAAAGTTATCCTTTCTGTTCTATCTATTCAAGAGTCCGTAGTAAAATAACATGAAGCTATTCTTTCCATTCAATCTATCATAGAGTTCATACTAGAATAACACCTTAAGACACAAATCAACCAATACCGTAATGTCACCTAGATACTCCATTGCCACCTCAAGTATCCGTGGGCATGATTATACGATATGCATCACACAATCTCAGATTCATCTATTCAACCAAAACAAAGTACTTCAAAGAGTGCCCCAAAGTTTCTACCGAAGAGTCAAGACGAAACGTGTGCCAACCCCTATGCATAGATTCCCAAGGTCACGGAACCCGCAAGTTGATCACCAAAACATACATCAAGTGGATCACGTGAATATCCCATTGTCACCACAGATAAGGACGACAAGACATACATCAAGTGTTCTCAAATCCTCAAAGACTCAATCCGATAAGATAACTTCAAAGGGAAAACTCAATCCATTACAAGAGAGTAGAGGGGGAGAAACATCATAAGATCCAACTATAATAACAAAGCTCGCGATACATCAAGATCGTGCCATAGAGAGAACACGAGAGTGAGAGAGAGAGAGATCAAACACATAACTACTGGTACATACCCTCAACCCCGAGGGTGAACTACTCCCTCCTCGCCATGGAGAGCGCCGGGATGATGAAGGTGGCCACCGGTGAGGGATCCCCCCTCCGGCAGGGTGCCGGAACAGGGTCCCGATTGGTTTTTGGTGGCTACAGAGGCTTGCGGCGGCGGAACTCCCGATCTATCTTCTGCGTCGATGTTTTTAGGGTATATGGGATTATATAGGTGAAAGAAGTCGGTCGGGGGGTGCTCGAGGGGCCCAGGAGATAGGGGGCGCACCCAGTAGGGGGGGCGCGCCCTCCTATCTCCTGGCCTCCTCCAGGCTCTTCTGACGTGAACTCCAAGTCTCCCGGATCATATTCTTCCCAAAAATCACGCTTCCAAAGGTTTCATTCTGTTTGGACTCTGTTTGATATTCCTTTCTTCGAAACACTGAAATATGCCAGAAAACAGCAATATGGGCTGGACCTCCGGTTAGTAGGTTAGTCCCAAAAATGATATAAAAGTGTAAGGTAAAGCCCATAAACATCCAAAACAGGTAATATAATAGCATGGAACAATAAAAAATTATAGATACGTTGGAGACGTATAAGGCGACTGACTTGTGCTTGCCGCTCCGGAGTCAGTCTTCTTCTCCACCCTTAGCATATTTTGTGGCAATCTCCATCACCCGAGTTAGAGACATATCTCCGGTCCGACCGAATTTCAGATTGAGCTCTTTGTAGCGAACGCCTTATTTGAAGGCACAATCTGCTTGGTGATCAGATACATTCTCCACTGTGTGGTGCAGAGTGATCCACCTCTGGATATAATCTCTCAAGGTCTCATTTCGGTTCTACACACAGTGTTGTAATTCCAGCAAACTAGCAGGTCTCTTGCAGGTGCCCTTAAATGTTCTGGTAAACACTCGGGCCAACTCATCCCAACTGAGAATGCTTCTAGGGGCCAATTGATTCAGCCAAGCTCTGGCAGAACCTTCGAGCATCAAGGGGAGGTGCTTCATGGCCACCTCATCGCTGCGGCCACCAATGTGCACAGCCACTCGGTAGTCTTCCAACCAAGTGTCGGGCTTCGATTCTCCTGTGAACTTACTGATGCCAGACGCCAATCTGAAGTTGTGAGGGAGCTCAGAGGCTCTGATGGCTCTTCTGAAACACTCAGGGCCAAAAACATGGACCCTGCTTCCGCTGGGCCTGCCTCTCTGTATGCTCTGTTCCGGTCGACCAAGCCCTGAACAAGGACTGACCTTGCATCGAACCCAGGCTCTCTTGGGTCGACTGGAACTCTGCGGTCATTACCATACAGGCGCCTGTTGTCGTACTGCCTTGGGCGCAAACGACCCGCCCCTCGGAAGAGGCGAAGGCACTCGACGGTGATGGTCACGGGCGTACTCATGATCAAAATCTTCATGAGTTTTTCCCAGGTGCCGATCCCGGCGGCGATCGCGCTCTTCACGCTGCAAAGGCGACTTGGGACTGTGTGCCGACTGGACTGTATCTAACCTTACAGACCTGCTGTGGATCCTGTTCCACGACTGAGAAACGGCGGAGTTTAGGTCCCCTACCGCTCGGAGCAGCGTTCTGATCTGTTCCAAACCCCTTCCAGCTTCTGAACGTGATGGCTGAATAGACTCTGCGATGCGTGCAGCAGTTGCGAGATTCTGGATTGGAGTACAGAATACCTGAGTTTCCAATGGAAACAGCTGTCGTGAACGTCGACTGGAATCGGGGATCAGTCGACGGGCACGCTCGTCGAGAGAATGTTGGAGATTCTCCAAATGAGTGCACTCAGCCAGAGTGGCCAGGCGCACTGCCTTCAAGGCCCGGGCCTCGGCGGTTTACCCTATCATGGGGGTCTGGAGGGCCTCCATGTTGCGGCGGTGTAGCTCCTCCCTCTGTTGTGAATTGAGAGGTTGGGGCTCGTACTCCTCGTGGTCGAATGACGCGCCATCGCCGCTGTCGTTGCCGCCGCCATGGTGAAAACCAGGCGGGCTGCAACGGGGGTCAACCATGAAGACTTCTACCGCGGGGTCACAACTCCTGCTCTCGGAAAGAATATCTGCTGTCCCAGTCGACAGGTCGACTGGACTGTAGTGAAAATCGTCGGGCTCGATTACTACGACCTGGGGGGTGGCTGTCTGGCAAGCCACCGCATGCCTCACCCATTGTTGGAGCCGCGGCCGACCGGATCACTTGTGTCAACGTCCAGCGGAGTGAGAAGGCGACGGGAAAGCCGACCGATACGGAGTCGACGGCTGCCGCAAGAGGACGCCATAGGCACTCGCGCGTAAGTGCGAAGATCCGCTGATCGGGAGAGCCTCGATGTCAAGGGGAGCTTCCTGAAGCCAGGCGGAGTCGTCGGCGACGAAAGTGAGTGCTCCG
The DNA here is from genome assembly GCF_018294505.1 of Triticum aestivum. Lineage (NCBI taxonomy): Eukaryota > Viridiplantae > Streptophyta > Magnoliopsida > Poales > Poaceae > Triticum > Triticum aestivum. Next base: position 639,592,955 of record NC_057798.1, on the reverse strand, counting down.
AGTCGGAACTCGTGGCCCATGATCAAACCACCGGCGGAACCCATGCCGATGAAGGTCGGAGAAATCACAACCTCACCGGAAGTTGCTAAGACGCTTTGCCCCACGGTGGGCGCCAACTGCCGTGGTACTAAGTCTGACAGTAAGAATAGGGGGTACTATGAGGGGGCGAGGCCCTAGCTACGGCGAGATTGTACACACGAGTTTACGAGTTCAGGCCCCTCTCGGAGGAGGTAAAAGCCCTACGTCTCAGAGCCCTAAGGCGGTCGATTGGAATATGCTATGTGTTTGTGTGTTACAGGGGGTGCGAACCCTTGTCCCAGAGGAGGAGGGTGGCTTATATAGAGTGCGCCAGGACCCCAGCCCACCTCCGTTACAGGGGTTCAATGTACATTAAGATAGGGCCTTACTGATAATGCCAGCTATAAAGTGTATTTAATGACCTTTAAGACTACGGAGTGAACGCCTGACCGTTGCCGTCCAGAGTGACTCCTGGTCTTCTATACTCTGAGTGATTTCTTGTTTGGTCGAATGACTTCGTATTGGTCGAGTGACATGGGGGTATCCAAGTGAGGTGATTGGTTGAGTGGATTGCACTCGGTGGCTTCAGTTGATACTCCCTGTTGTGCTTTGAATGTCCTTGCTTCTAGGGTAGTGACCTTAGGTGGGGTGTACAGGTCAGGCCTATGACCCTACCCTAGGTATATGGCATCATCACCTCCCCCATCCAACAGCAACCCTCGCCTGCCTCCTTCGTCGCCGATGCTGCCACCCATTTTTGCCGGCGACTCTGCCAGCTGTTGGCGCCTCCACATCCGCCCAGCAACGCCGCCCACTCACACGTCGCCGCCACCACCATCTTGCCACCAGGGAGCCGACTGCTTCCCACCCCCGTGCCCCCACCACACAGCCACCCCCGACCAAGAAGCCGCCTCGCCGCCCCGGCCAGATCCTCACCGGCACGCTCGTTGGACGCCGACAGGGCAGCTAGCTGGTCCATGCGTGCCGCGACTCCCTTCGCCAGTCGTCTCCTTCGTCGACGCCCGCAAGCTGTTCGATAGTTTGCTAAGGTACAAAATGGACTCCGCCGACGAGTTCTTTTTTCACAATTTCCTTTGCGACTCCGACGATTCATCGTCCGATGACGAGGATAAGATATTGGATGCCGTGTTGGTCCATCACCACCTCAATAGCCAGCGGCCGTTGTTCCGTGGCTCCATTTCGGGCCACCTTCCGGCGTTGAATCGCAACCGAGGGAGCGGGCATTTCCTTCTTTGGAAGGACTACTTTGATACAACAAACCCGTTGTTCAAACATCAAAAATTCCGCCGCTGTTTCCGTATGAGTAGGCATCTTTTCAACCGTATTAGAGAGGGGGGTGGTCGGCTATGATGACTATTTCAAGTGCAAAAAGGATGCCGTTGGCAAGATTGGTTTCTCCTCTTATTAGAAATGCACTGCCGCCATCCGAATGCTTGCATACGGAGTGCCCGGTGATCTCATTGGCGAGTACGTCCGTACGAGCGAGTCTACATTCCTAGAGTCCTTGTATAAGTTCTGCAAGGCTGTTATTGCTGTGTTTGGCCCTAAGTACTTGAGAGAGCCGACTGCTGAAGATACAACCCGTTTGTTGGTGATGAATGCCAACAGGGGCTTCCCAGGGATGCTTGGTAGCATAGACTGCATGCACTAGGAGTGGAAGAACCGCCCTTCTGCTTGGCAAGGGCGGTATAAGGGCCATGTCAGGGCTTGCACTGTCATACTAGAGGCCGTGGCGTTTCAATATCTCTGAATCTGTCACTCTTTCTTTGGCATGGCCGGATCACACAATGATATCAATGTGCTTCAGCGCTCGCTTGTGTTTTCTAGGCTTGCCGAAGGCAACAACACACCGGTGAAATTTGCTGTTAACGGCCACAACTATGACAAAAGATACTACCTGGGTGACGGTATCTATCCTCAATGGACCACTATTGTCAAGACAATACCCAACCCTGTCGGAGAGAAGAGGAAAAGATTTGTTCAAGAGCAAGAGAGTGCTAGGAAGGATGTCGAGCGTGCCTTTGGTGTTTTGCAATCTCGACGGGGCATCATTCGGTATCCTGCTAATACCTGGAGCACGCAGAAATTGTGGGAGGTGATTACTACTTGTGTGATTATGCACAATATGATCGTAGAAGACGAGCGCCTGAAACGTCTGTACGATCAAGGATTTCAGTTTCAGGGTGAGAATGTTGTGCCTGAGCATGGAGGAGCGGCAACGTTTGAACAGTTCACCCAATTTCATCATGACATGCGTGATTGAGAAACTCACATGCAACTGCAAAATGATTTGGTTGAGCATATGTGGGCTCATGTTGGCAACCAATAGATGTATCTTCTTTTATTCGTTTGCAAAACTATGTGAGGACTATGTGAGACATTTTTATTTTTATTCGGCTTGTAAAACTATGCTATTTTATTCGATTCAAACTATGTTATTTGACCATATGTTTAAATGCAAATTCATCAATGCAAAATAGGGCGGCCAGCCGGCCACGCCAGCGCATATGGGTCGGCGCGTTGGGCGTGCTGCCGACCCATATCTAAAACAGGGCGGACGCCGGGCGGGGCGGCCGACCCAAACGGACGAAATCGCCGTCCGTTTGGGTCGCCCCATTGGAGTTGCTCTTAGGACATGCGTCCAACTTTATACTAAATCAGCTACACTTAGTTTGGGACGAAGGGAGTATCACATACATCATAGCACAATATAGGACAGAGCACATTGCTCAACAACAAAAGGACATAGCACATTGCTCAACAACAAAAGGACATGGTACATTCAACATAAAGTGGAACATCTTCACCGGCGTTTCCCCTTCCCATTAGCATCTCTGCCACGGTAGAGAGCTCAAGAACGGCGTAGGGGAACTGCCGTGGAGAAGCTGGATCCGGCCTGGGCCGTGACCTTGGCGTGCAACAGCTAATAGACGATGTAAGTCTTTGTCAAGAAACTCATCACCACAGAAGGTTAAATATGCAATCTCTATCTAAAAATTCATCGCTCGATCGGCTCTTGGGTTGCACTATTTGATGCCACGGGCAATATTGTTTTGCTTCAGCTAATACCATGGATGAATTTAGCTCAATGTATGAGAGCGGCGTTACCGCAGGCTAAGTGTTCGAGGAATTGCGTGAACCAAAGGTCTACGTCTAGTGGATTAAGTTTAGGGAATTAGCTAGCTATAAAATTTGACTTCTTAGAACAGAAAGAAGGTTTAATCGTTTAAGTTTAAATTTAAGGGAATCCGTTAAAGATGCTCTTACTAATCTCCATTTTAAAATGCACAACGTTCTACTTTCTCCGTTTCAAAATAGATGACCCAACTTTTATTAACTTTAACAAAAGTTGGATCATCTATTTTGAAACGGAGGGAGTTCAAAATATACAGCCAAACTTCTCTATCTTTCTTTCGAAAATAATAATTCTCTCTTCTTATCTCGCAAAGAGAAAAGTTCTCCATATTTGACTGCTAATTAATACTCCCTCTATGTCTAAATATAAGACGTTTGTGCTCTATTTGAACAGCAAAAACGTCTCATGTTTAAATACCGAGGAAATATTTAACTATTAAAAAATAAAATAAAAATATACACACAAGTAGTCCTGCTTTCAGAAGAGAGCGTGTGTTGTCTGTGCTCTTGCGAGTCCCCGCATCCTTAGCCGTACAAAAAAATACAACTCCTGGCGCTGCAGCGTGGGGCTTTGTTGCTAGAAATGAATCTGGACAGTTCCTGGCTGCTGCTGCAGGCAAACTAGAATACGTCAGGAGCCCTCTTCAGGCGGAGGCAAACGCATGCCTGAAAGCAATCGAGGGCGTTTCGAAGCTTGGGGCGCAGCGCATCATTCTTGAGTCCGACTGTCTTACTCTGGTGAATGCACTGAACGGGCGGGAGCACGACGCCTCTGAGCTGGGAGTTCTTTTCAGGGAAGCTAAAAGCTTGTGTATTGCATCCTTTCAGTCGCATGAGTTCATGCACTGCAACCGTATGTGTAATAAGGTGGCGCATTATCTAGCGCAGTTTGGTTTGGGTCGGATGACCCTCTCTATGTATGGGTGTACGATGCCCCAGACTTTGTATTACCCCTGCTGGATGCCGATTTGGCGGGCCTGGTTCAAGTGAATCCAAGTGGTTCTGCTTCAAAAAAAAATAAAAAAAAATACAACTCCACAGAGCCCGAGCCGTCGTACCGCGCCGTGCCCTAGTCTACCTCTCTGACAACCGGGACGAACAAGGTTCGGCTACCACTGTCAGTGAGACGGTGGCGAACCCGGGCTGGTAAGCCCGAGTAGGCCACGTAACACGTTTGCTTGCTTCCCGTTCGTTCGTTCTTTGTTTTTTCCCTGGCGATTAGCGTACGGAACGGGACTGCGAAACCCTCACGCCTTCTCCCTCCCGGAATCCCCGCCCCCGTCCAAACCCGGGCAGAGCATATACTCCAGCCACCGCCGCGCAGATTCCCGGCCATCCGCCGACGCCACGCCACGCCACCCCCGTGCCGCTCCGATTCCGAGCTTGCCGGAGCCCCGTTTGGCTGGCGGGAAGCCTCGCCCCCTCCTCAGCGCCCCGGCCGATTTGGGGCTTGGAAGTGTTTTTTATTTAGGGCGGGATTCGGGCGGCGGGGAAACAAGGCGCGACGCGAGCATGTCGGTGCTGGAGGATTTGATCCGGGCGATCGAGCTGTGGCTGCGGATCGCCAAGGAGCAGGTGCCGCTGGTCGACCCCAGCCTCGACCCGGTGCTGCTCGTGCCCGGCATCGGCGGCTCCATCCTCGAGGCCGTGGACGAGGCGGGGAACAAGGAGAGGGTCTGGGTGCGCATCCTCGCCGCCGACCACGAGTGCCGCGAGAAGCTCTGGGCGCAGTTCGATGCCTCCACCGGTATGTGCAGAGCACCTCTTACTTCCTTGTCTCTGTCTGTTCACCTGCTGAATGAGTTAATAGATTGCTGAATTGCTCGAGAACGTTATATGAGCTTGATTGTTTTACATGCTTATCTAAGTAAGCAAACAATGAAGGGTAAACTGTTTTTGTGTGCTGGAACGCTTTGCTTGTGTGATGATTAGAAGGCAAGTATCTGGAAATTGATGCAGCTTGTGTGGTTTGGTAGACACTTGCAATATCGGCATACTCTATCTGAATTAATGTTTTCCGTTACGTTTGGATTAGTTATCTGAGCAGCTCGTAGGTATTAGACATACAGTGACTTTCATTGAAAAACTGCCGACTCGTAAGGCTTGTTCCTTCTTGTTGCATGTTATCTAGTGCTGATTCAGCAGAGCATTTCCTTTCGTCATGTCATTTGATGTCAAACTACTATAATGGAACAGGCAAAACCGTTTCTGTGGATGAGAAAATATGCATCACTGTCCCTGAGGATAGGTATGGATTGTACGCCATCGACACATTGGACCCAGACATGGTAACAAACTTATTTCACTTTTCATCTTCCGAATGAAGGTTTACCTTTGCTTTTCATTTACTTATGCGGTCTGCTGGTCGTCAAACAATAACTCTTTGTAGAACTATAAGTATTATCTGATATGCGTCACTGATATACTTCTAAATTTGCAGATTATTGGTGATGACAGTGTTTACTACTATCATGACATGATAGTGCAAATGATTAAATGGGGATATCAAGAAGGCAAAACTCTGTTCGGATTTGGTTATGATTTCCGCCAAAGTAACAGGTAAATTCCGCATCTGTATCACTGTTTTGTATATGTCATCCCGTGTACAGCTGTATATATATATATATATATATATATATATATATATATATATATATATATAGCATGCTATTTGGTGGTCATGCTAGTAGGTGTATACTAGAACATAATCTTTACGGGGTTGCTTTTTCTTTCAGATAAGCCAATTCATTCAGTTCCTCCCTTATTTTGATACCCCTTCTTCTCTGCAGGCTTTCAGAAACACTTGACAAATTTTCTAAAAAGCTAGAGTCAGTATATACAGCTTCAGGAGGGAAAAAGATCAATCTAATAACACATTCAATGGGGGGATTGCTTGTTAAATGCTTCATGTCTCTTCATGGTGATGTGAGTACTTCTCCAGTTCTCCTTATATTTTTGGGCCTCTGATGAAGTTTGTCATGCTTCGTGCCATGCTTAGATCTTGTGGTTTGGTTTCAATAGGTCTTTGAAAAATATGTGAAGAGTTGGATTGCAATCGCTGCACCATTTCAAGGTACGAGTTGATTGAGTATCTAGATTCTCAGGCTCTCTTATTTCTACATTAATTAAACTCGAAATATCTATTGGATGTTCTCAGTTGCTACAGTGAAAGCTTGATAATTATATCGTTTTTCATGGAATACCTGTCAATTGCGCAACCATTGGTTGAATGCCAACGAAAAATATTCCAAGGGATACTAATTTTAACTGCGATTGCCTTTAAATCTTGAGCTGGAAGTAACTTGCTGCTGCATGCCAGGTGCGCCTGGGTACATAAATAGTGGTCTGCTGAATGGAATGTCTTTTGTGGAAGGATGGCAATCAAAATTCTTCATTTCCAAATGGACTATGCAGCAATTGGTATGCTTTGATAGCCTATCCATCTGTCTCATCGAATGCATGTATTCATGTGGTCACCATGATTTTGCCTTTTGAGAAAGAACTGAAAATAACTTTTGTGCTTCAGTTGATTGAATGTCCATCAATATACGAGTTGTTGGCTAGCTCAACCTACCACTGGGAAGATACACCATTGCTACAGATCTGGAGAGAGAGCTTAGATGACAATGGCAAGAAAAGTGCCATACTGGAGTCATATGAACCAGATGAAGCAATAAAGATGATTCAAAAAGCTCTTTCCAAGCATGAGGTGAATCATTTGCACTTAAACTAAATTTAGCCACTATTGATGCTTAGATTTCTGACAATGAAATTATCATTGCAGATTATCTCTGATGGAAATCACATTCCTCTGCCCCTTAATGAGGATATATTAATATGGGCAAAGGAAACTCAAGATATCTTATCCCAGCCAAAGCTTCCAAAATCAGTGAAGTTCTACAATATTTATGGGATTGATTATGACACTGCTCATACTGTTTGGTACTTTACTATCTTTTCTACTTCTGGTTTTAGTTCTTTTCATGTGCCAATTAGAATTTTGATTGGTTCCACTGAAGTTTGGTTGACTGATGGATTAGTTGGGGTTTATAAATTTCTCAAGAAATAAGAATTGACTGGATGTTGTCTGCCTTCGCATGTTCTGGGGTTAATAGTGCTTAGTAAAATGAGTTCTGAACTTTTTCCAAAAGAGGTTGTCCTTTCTCTTGCTATGTTTGTTCAAATGTGACCTGTTTCAGAAGATATGTTGCCTTTTGTATGAAGCAAGTCTTATAACCTAAAGTTGTGTAATGCGTATGCCAAGGTAGTAATACCCTTCTCTTTGCAGCTACGGGAGCAAACGCCACCCTATTTCAAATCTTAGTCACCTCTTATATACCCAGGTTAGTTCATTTGGTAAATGTTGTATTTTGTCTATACCAAATTTCGGGATTCTTGGAGCACCAAGTAGCCCCCATTTGATTTGTCTGAACTATGTGTTCTGTCAGGGTAAATACATCTGTGTTGATGGTGATGGATCCGTTCCTGCAGAATCAGCAAAGGTATGATAATCTTCTTGTCCTCCTTTTTTCTTACTGAGCATCTGAAAAAATAGAATATGCACTGGGGGAAATGAGCGTAATCATCCTTTTTTGTCAGGCGGACGGCCTTGATGCAGTGGCGAGAATTGGGGTTGCTGCTGACCACCGAGGCATCGTCTGCGACCACCGCGTGTTCCGCATAGTCCAGCATTGGCTGCACGCGGGTGAACCTGACCCGTTCTATGACCCACTCAACGACTATGTCGTCATCCCAACCATCTTCGAGGTTGAGAAGCACCACGAGAAACGCGGGGACGTCACCTCGGTCAGGGAGGACTGGGAGATCATCTCCCACACCGACGGCGACGAGGCCAAAAGGCCGGCGGAGCTCCCCGCTATGGTCGGCGCGTTGTCTGCGTCTCGCGAGGGCAAGGATGGCCTGCTGGACGAGGCGCAGGCCACCGTGGTGGTCCACCCGGAGAGCGGAGGCCGGCAGCATGTGGAAGTCAGGGCTGTCGGAGTCAGCCACGGTGGCTAGTTACGGGCTTACTATATACTCCCTCCGTTCCTAAATACTTGTCTTTCTAGGCATTTTAACAAGTGACTACATACGGAGTAAAATGAGTGAATCTACACTCTAAAATATGTCTACATACATCCGTATGTGTTAGTCATTTAAAATGTCTAGAAAGACAAATATTTAGGAACGGAGGGAGTACTTGTACTATATATAACTTAAGTAGCTAGGGCGATTGCACATACTGTAAACCGTTGATGCACATAAGATGTGGCCAGGTAGGGAATGTGTCTCTGTAAATACGGTATACTGCTGCTTGTAAAAATCTGAACTTGGAAGCACAACGTGCACTGGCTATGAGCACCAAGGAGGAAGGAAATAATCAGAATGGATTACCAGCTTGTGACCTTGTACTGTCTGTCTGTTGGTTGAAATGTTACTACTATACTCGTATTTCTCCTTGTTTAGGTCCAAGCCATACGATCTGACCCCCTGTCCTGTGTCGCTACCGATTTAATTAGCTTTTCCGTATTAGTTTAGTTATTATGTCAGGTAGTGCTTTTATAGTACAGCTCACGGCATTGCTTAAGCTGTAAATATCGAATATTTCCAAGATAGCACGTCTTTATTATGTTTGCCGTTTCTACCTATGGACAAACAAGAGAGGTGTCTGACATTTGGCACCCTTGGCATTGCCGTAGGTTGCTTTGTGACATCCGAGGAACAGCAATTTTTTGTTTCCTCTCTGATCGCAATGGCAAAGACTCAACAGAAAAATATACCGAATGCTGAAAATAACTCGCACATATCCAATATAAAGAAGCAACAAAGCAAATCGACTACTGGTGACTGAGCGACATGGTGATACAGAATTAAGCCAAATCCAAGATGTGAAACGACGATGATGCCGAGCGGCTGTATGTGTGATCGATCAGAGGCACATGTCGAGCAGGCAGCAGCAGCAGATTGCGGCGCAGCTGCACGCAGATCAAAACAAACAAAACATAGAGATGGATCAGACGAACAGCTACTAATACGGGCAATGGAGTTAGGTATGCATGCATGATGCACGACGCAAGTATACGTGTCATCTTAGAGGAGTGGTCTGTGAATTACCATCCTTTCCAGAAGCCGTCACTGCCGCGGCTCTGCGCCTCCGGCGGCGGCGGCGGGGCCTGCTGCTGCTGCGGCGGCGGGTAGTAGTTGGCGGCGACGGGCGGCGGCGCGCCGTACGCCTGCTGCTGCTGCTGCGGGTACGCGCCGCCGTCCTTGGGCTGGTAGTAGTCGGCGGCGACAGGCGGCGGCGCGCCGTACGCCGGCGGAGGGTAGGCCTGCTGCTGCTGCTCCTGGCCCGGAGGAGGGTAGCCGTAACCGTTGCCCGGCGGCGGGTACGGCTGCTGCTGGCCCGGCGGAGGGTACGCGGTGCCCGGCGGCGGGTAGCTCATGGCGTCTCTCTCTCTCTCTCGATCGATGCCACCCACGAAACACAAGTGGAGTGCTCTGAACTTCCTTTGTGAGATGTGTTCTTCTGCCGGAGCCCTGCGCTTTATATAGTCCTCTGTGCCGCGAGGCATATGCTGCCAGTGGAGTGCTGCCGGATTAACTAGGATTTGTTTGGACGCGCAATCCAAAGCTGGCACTCATTTACTCGGTACTATACAAATCAGGGGGCGCCGGCCGGTCGCAGCTGCGTGATTAATCGCGTCACATATTAGACGGCTGCTATTTTGGTTCCTCCTCGTCGTCCACAACTTGAAGCCGCTTCCGTCCCTCCTCCTAATTTCGGACTTGTGAAGGCGCGCACTTCTGCTTCCAAAGCTACTCTTTTGGAAATATATTCTAAGCCAACAGGCGTGGCCTGAGAATTTTTCTTCGGCTCACAGACTTAGCCTCTAAGAGCATCTCCAACAGCCGCGGTAAGCGTCGCGCGCAAAAATCCTGTTTACCGCACGCGCTTCGGCTGGTTTAGCGCTGCCGCCAGTGCTGGCTCCAGCAGCCGCGCTATAATGCAGCGCGCGCGCCGCTCCAGCAAAGCTCAAAAATACAGCGCGCGCACCGCACAAACCACATATACATTTCAAAAAAAAAGAGCAAAAATGATCAAACAAACAAAATAAATCAACAATAAATAGTTCAATGTTGTTATCATTACAACTCAAACAGATAGTTTATCGTTCAGTACAACAAATAATGCAATAAACACAACAAATAATGCAGAAATCATGATGCTCTTTGTCGTCCATACCATGCCCAGCACTCTTCAATCAGATCATTCTGAAGTTCATTGTGCGTTGCGGGACGCCGAATGGCATGATAGGAGACAATAAAGCGGGCTACCCTTTCAGCCCTCCGTCGCACTTGCACGGGATGTCCCAAGAGTTCATACTGTGAGTAGTCTAAATCTTGGCCACGCTCATTCTCGATGATCATGTTGTGCATGATCACACAAGCATGCATGATGTATCAAAGCATTTGTTGATCCCAAAATCTAGCCGGTTGAAAGATCGAGGATGTCGCCTAGAGGGGGGGGTTGAATATGCGCTTTAAAATAATTACGGTTTAGGCTTGAACAAATGCGAAATAAACCTAGCGGTTAATTTGTCAAGCACAAAACCTACAACAACTAGGCTCACCTATGTGCACCAACAACTTATGCTAAGCAAGATCAACTATGTGATAGCAAGATATATGACAAAGAACAATATGGCTATCACAAAGTAAAGTGCATAAGTAAAGGGGCTCGGGTAAGAGATAATCGAGGCACGCGGAGACGATGATGTATCCCGAAGTTCACACCCTTACGGATGCTAATCTCCGTTTGGAGCGGTGTGGAGGCACAATGCTCCCCAAGAAGGCACTAGGGCCACCGTAATCTCCTCACGCCCTCGCACAATGCAAGATGCCGTGTTTCCACTAAGGAACCCTTGAGGGCGGTCACCGAACCCGTACAAATGGCAACCCTTGGGGGCGGTCACCGAACCCGTACACTTTGGCAACCCTTGGGGGCGGTCACCGGTACCCGTCAAATTGCTCGGGGCGATCTCCACAACCTAATTGGAGACCCCGACGCTTGCCCGGAGCTTTACACCATAATGATTGAGCTCCGAACACCACCAACCGTCTAGGGCGCCCAAGCACCCAAGAGAAACAAACTCAAGGGTACCAAGCACCCAAGAGTAATAAGCTTCTCAACTTGTAACTTCCACGTATCACCATGGAGAACTCAAACCGATGCACCAAATGCAATGGCAAGGGCACACGGAGTGCCCAAGTCCTTCTCTCTCAAATCCCACCGAAGCAACTAATGCTAGGGAGGAAAATGAGAGGAAGAACAAGAAGGAGAACACCAAGAACTCCAAGAACTAGATCCAAGGGGTTCCCCTCACATAGAGGAGAAAGTGATTGGTGGAAATGTGGATCTAGATCTCCTCTTACTTTTCCCTCAAAAACTAGCAAGAATCCATGGAGGGATTGAGAGTTAGCAAGCTCGAAGAAGGTCAACAATGGGGGAAGAACACAAGCTCAAAAGATTGGACTCAATGGGGAAGAAGAACCCCTTTTATAGGAGGGGAGAAAAACCAACCGTTATCCCCTCACTCAGCCCGCACGACGCGGTACTACCGCAGGGAGCTGCGGTACTACCGCGGTTGGCTGCGGTACTACCGCTGCAGGTTGCGGTACTACCGCACGTGTAGCTCTGACCAGATGAAGGCCTGTTGCACAGGGCAATGAGCGGTAGAACCGTCGGAGCGGTACTACCGCGCGCCCCTACGGTACTATCGTAAGGCAGGCAACACTAGGCGCAGAGAAAGCACGGACGTAAAAAATTACTTCCGTACCTACTTCCGCTGAGGGAGGACCTGCGCAAAACTCTGGCACGGTACTACCGCACACGAGGAGCGGTACTACCGCGTAGGGCGCGGATGTAAAAAATTACATCCGCCCCTACTTCCGCTCATGTTGCTAAGCCTGGCCAGAGCCCACGGTACTACCGCGTAGGGCGCGGATGTAAAAAATTACATCCGCCCCTACTACCGCTCGAGCAGTTGCGCCTGGCCGGAGGCCACGATACTACCGCTCCGGAGAGCGGTACTACCGCATGCCCCAGATCAGCAACACTAGGAGTCCTTCATTTTGCAGAGAAGACAACAGAGGGTAACAATAAAACCAGAACTGCCATAACTTCTGCAAATGAGCTCCGAATTGAGCAAACTCAAGCTTGTTGGATACAAGACAACGAGTAGCATCAAAACAGAGACAGGGGAGGTATGCCTAACAAGAGAGGAGAGAAACCTCCAACAGAGAAGAACCGGCAGAACCTCCAACATCGAAAACATCATAGAAGATGCATGTGAACTCCGTTTTCGATGAACTCGAGCTTGTCATGAAATTGACCAAAAGCTCTAAATCTCGCAAGGAGAAGAACCAAACAAGAACCAATAAAGATGATGCAAGGATGCAATGGTTTGAGCTCTCTACGAACGAACCGATCAAGGCAACTCATCGAGAGCCCCCCTTGATAGTACGGCAGTCGATCCTATAACCCGGTCTCCCACAACTACCATGAGACCGGTAAAATAGAAAACCTATCAAGGGCAAACATTTGCCTTGCACAAGGTCCACTTGAGCTAGATGATGACGATCTACTCCTCCTCAAGATGGACCACCTTTCTTGATTGCGTTGGCTCGATGAAGACTACTTGATTGCTCCCCCATACTCCACTATGGGTGAGCCACTCTTCCGCTCATCTTCACAAGTCCATTGTCACCACAATGGACGGCAAGCTTCAAGCACTTGATCTCTTCGTGATACATCACTTGAACTTGCACACCGTAACCTAACCCCACAAAGAACTCTCACAAAGACCATGGGTTAGCACACAAAGCGTAATGGACAATGCTTACCATACCATGGGATCACTTGATCCCTCGGTACATCTTGTGCGCTTTGTTTGTTGAATCTTTCCAACTCTCTTCATTTGGATGATGTCTTGAAGGTGGACATGAATGATCACACAATCTTATTCTTCAAGACATGCTTGCAATAAGCTCAACACTCACATGACCAATCTTTGGATAATTCCTTACTAGCACCTTGGTCAACTCATAAACTCCTTGAAACCAACACATGGACTTCAAGAAATGCCTATGGACAGATTCTTCAAATACAACTCAATGCAACCATTAGTCCATAGAGAATGTCATCAATTACCAAAACCACACATGGGGGCACCGCATGTCCTTTCACCGGTCCTCTCACAATAGCAAATTTTGCTTGCAAAATCCCAAATGCTCTCTCCACATCTTTTCTAGCCGCCGCCTGAGCATTGTGGAAATCAAGATATTTCTTACCTTCCGGCTTTTTCAACGGCTTCACGAAGGTTTGCCACTTTGGATAGATGTCATCCGCTAGATAATAGCCATAATTGTACGTACGGCCATTTGCTACCAACTGCACAGGTGGCAACTCACCGTTTGCAATCTTATTCATCAGTGGTGTCCGGTTGACAACATTTATGTCATTCAGAGATCCAGGCATTCCAAAGAATGCATGCCAAATCCAAGTCTCCTGATCGGCCACCGCTTCAAGGATTATAGTGGAACCCTTTTTTTGGCCATGGAATTGCCCATGCCATGCCTTTGGACAATTCTTCCAACTCCAGTGCATGCAATCTATTGAGCCAAGCATGCCAGGAAAGCCACGCGCTTTGTTCATCGCCAATAGCCTTGCGGCGTCTTCAGCAGTGGGAGATCTCAAATACTCCTCGCCAAACACTTGCACAATTCCCACTGCAAAGCACTTGACACACATGATGGCTTGACTCTCACCCATAGCTAAATGATCATCAACTAGATCAGCCGGGATACCGTATGCCAACATACGCAAAGCGGTTGTCACCTTCAGAAAGGTGCTATGCTCGAGCTCTCCGGCGGCATTCCTCCTTTGCTGGAAAAACCGGTCATGGCTCGCTAGTTTCTCTGCAATGCGCCTGAACAAGTCGGTGCTCATCCTAAACCGGCGACGAAAATACGACTCCGGGTATGTGGGATTCTCCACGAAATAGTTCTTCATCAATCTGTTATGGGCATCAATCCTATCTCTCCAAATTTTCTCTCGACCCATAACCGAACCACCGTACTTCGGTTTTTTATTGATATGCATAGCTAGGATCATTGCAAGATCCTCCTCCTCTTCCATATCAAATTCTTCTTCGGAAGAATCAAACGACGAACTCATCTACAATGTTCAATACTATACTATAAAAACTACAATTCAAAACATGCCCCAAATTCATGAAGTTTGAGCAATGCATACCTTGTAGGCGTTTTGTCGAACACCTTGCGGGCGCGCCGCGGCAGCGAGCGCTCGTGCGCTGTTCCTTGGACGATGGAGACACGCGAGCGCCGGCGGGACTAGGAGGGGATGGGGCGGAAGTGCGGCGGCGCGGGGATAGGCCGGGGAAGCGCCTGAACGGTCGCCGGGGGGCACGGGCGATGGCGGCGGCACGGCCGGATGGGGGTGGAAGCGGGAGAGGAAGTGCGAGAGCGAGCGCTCGACTGTGCCGCGCGCTGCAGCGGGCGCCCGAAATACACCGCGAGGGGCAGTGTTTCCGACAGCGCGCCCAACTCGTTTTAGCGCGCGCGCGGTTTTTGCGCGTCCGCTGGAGCGACCCGCCGTGTTGCGCGCGCGCGCTAAAACCGACTAATTTGCAGCACGGCGCTAGCTGAAGATGCTCTAAGGACCCTGTCGGTGTACTATAGTAGGGGTACCCTACTACCCCGAACTTGTGCACGGGCAGTTGCAGCACCCCGCGGCAAGGCTTGCCGGGCGACCGCCAAGGTCCTCCATGGTTCCCTTGGAGCCACTCAAGAACAAAGTATTCAAGCCAAGGAGACAAGGCCCCGGCAAGAGGAGCTTGCCGGGAAGGTCAACCAAGGCATTCCAAGGAACTTGCCGCGACGCGCCGCGCGTCCCGGCAAGGCAACAAGGCCCCGGCAAGAGGAGCTTGCCGGGAGGACCAACAAAGGCATCTCGAGGCCCGGTGAGCGACAAGCTTCCGGACCCGACAAGACAACGGCCGCGGCAAGGCGCTTGCCGCGGCAAGCGGCCACTCTGTACCCACGCTCCAGCACATCCACCAACGTGTCGCTCTGGGGACCTTTCCAGACGCGCGTGGCGGGAGGCTGTGCAGCCAGCGGTGCGCGGTGGCATGCGAAGCTGACAAGATCGCCATCGTGGCGAACGGTGGCGCCCCTAACGGTCCCTTTCTGCACTGTTTGGGCGACACAGACGGGCATTTAATGCCCTTGTCCCCTGCCGTCAGGGTTAGGTAGGAAACACTGTACAAGTAACTGTGCCAACCACCTCGCTTTTTTACATTTGTACCCTTCTTTGCGTTGCCACCTGTCGGTGACCCCTTGAGCATATAAAAGGAGGCCCATGCGCAACGTAGAGGGGGTTCGGACCCAGAAAAACATTTAGCTCTCTCGAGCAAGAACAGAATAGAATCAGACAAGCAGCAGTAGGAGTATTATCTCTCCGGAGAGCTCCGAAGCTGGGTAAACTGCTCGTGTGCATCGCCTCAATCTGCTCTTCGTGCTACCTCCGCCCCCCGCCGAACCGAAAGGGGCTCGGTCCGCCGGTCCCATAGGTGTTCGTGGATCAGTTTCCCCGACATCTTTGGCACGCCAGGTAGGGGGCGTCGAGATTGCGTGAACCTGATCCGGCGTTCACACGAGCTAGATCTTCATTTTCTTCATCAACATGCCACCGAAGAAGAAGGCTTCGGAGGCAGCTGTTCCATCCGCGTCACTTCCACCACCACTGGAGCAGACGGGTGGTGGAATGGACGCCGGCGGAAGAACGGACGTCGACGAGGAAGCTTATGATGCTGCCAGGTCCAAGGACAAGGCTGCACAAACCTCGGCGACCGAGCATGTTCCACGCCCATCTAAGGAGGCGCAGGACCAACAGCGTCATTGCACTCGCAGTGCCATACGCATGTTAGGCCAAGATGAAGCTGGTGGATCTCGGGGCGTTCAAGACCAGCATGCGCGCCAGCGTGTTGGCACGAGCGAGACACGGTCGCCTGGACGGGATACTGCTCCTTCTGACATAGTTAGAAGTCCGAGCACATCCCGCTCCTCGCGCCATCCGCCACTGCCACCCACCACTCCAGCAGAAGCTTTGGCGCGAGCTCAACTGCTCCTGGATTACCCTCCGACGCCAGACAAGATCGATGAATGGAGGGCCACCATTCAGAGTCTCATCGGCTACGCCAACGGCGACACTCCGCAGCAGTCGAGCGCGTCGCTGCCGCGGCAGGGTTGCCAGGAGCGAGCCGGTGGCGACGAAACTGGTGGGGGTGCAACCACCATGCACTCTCCCTCCCGAAGGCCAAGATCGCCGACTCGTTGGATCCACCTCGACAGCGACTCCACCGCTTCGTCGGATCCACGAGCTCGTCGCGATCAGCGCCAAGTTCTTCATGATCGACAGCAAGAAGACACTCGTACCCGCATCGAGCGCCGAAGAGAAGCGCGACGTCAATCCGACAAGCGCGCTGGGCCCTCTGTTGACATGCACGCGCCAGGGGAACCAGGCGACTTGCCGTACGCGGTAGGTTGCCCTGCGTTCACTCGTGAGCTGCGGCAAGTCCAGTGGCCCAGCACGAAGAACTTCAAGCCAGACGTACCGGAGAAGTACGACGGCAAGACGCATCCGTCGGAGTTCCTCAGCATCTACACCATTGCGGTGCAGGCTGCCGAGGGACGGGACGACAAGATCCTTGCCAACTACTTCCCGCTGGTGCTCAAGCCCAATGTCAGATCCTGGCTCATGCACTTGCCGGACAACTCCATATCCTCCTGGGCAGATCTATGCCATCAGTTTGTCAGCGCCTTTACAGGCGGCCACAAGCCTCATGGCCAAGAGAGTGACCTTCATCTGCTCGCCCAGAAGGAAGGAGAACCCCTGCGCAAGTACATTCAGAGATTCAGCAATGTGCAGCATAACATCCTAGACATCCACCCTGCCGCGGTGATCAGCGCGTTCCATCAGAACGTGCGAAACCGCAGGATGCGGGAGGAGATGGCGATGTGCAAGATCAGAGACGTCAGTGAGCTATATGCCCTGGCCGACAAGTCACGTGCTGAGGAAGGGAGGAGACTCCCCGGAGAGAATATTGGAGCAGGAGGATCTGACAGTGAGGATGCTGCCCCGGCAAAGAAAAACCGGCGGCGAAATAACAGGAAGAAGAAAGGCAAAGAGGTGCTGGTCATTGAGCAGTCCGGCAAGAAGCCCAAAACTGGTAGCTCCGGCAAGGAGGTTGCCGCGGATGTGGCGTTTGCCGACAAGCAGGACGGCACCAACAAACAGTATTGCAAGATCCACCGCACCAAGGGCCACGATCTCCAGAGCTGCAAGAAGGTCGAGCAGCTTGTTGAGCAACAGAAAGCTGAATACGAGCGGCGCGACAAGGAGAAAGCCCAGGAAGGTGCTGGAGGATCCGGCAAGAAACGTCCCGGCCGAGGAGGACGCCGCGGCAAGGCCAAGCAGCGGCAAGGAGACAGACCTCCTCGCGGCCGCGACAAGGATGAAGATGACGACGACGATGAAGACATGGATGATGAGGAGACTGATGAGCAGGAGTTCCAGAAAGCCACAGAGGTCCTGTGCGTTGACGGCGGTGCTTCTCTGCATACTTCGCACCGTCAGCTCAAGCAGTGGGTGCGAGAAGTTAATGCAGCAGAACCACCCGTCGAGTCACGCAGGCCTCTAAAATGGTCCAGCACGCCTATCATCTTTGATATTGAGGACCACCCTGATCGCATAACTGCGGTCGGGTGCTTGCCGATGTTGGTCTCACCAACTATCCGCAACCTTAAGGTCACTAAGATGTTAGTTGACGGCGGGGCCGGCTTGAACCTGATCTCCTCCGCGGTGCTCCAGAAACTCCAGATCCCTGACAGCGAGCTCGAAGAAACCGGCACATTTCAAGGAATCAACCCGGGAAGGAGCAAGCCGAAGGGAAAGATCACGTTGCCGGTAACATTTGGCAGCGAGCTCAACTTCAGGACTGAGAGGGTCACTTTTGATGTTGCCGACTTTTCATTGCCTTACAATGGAATCCTTGGCCGTCCAGCATTGGCCAAGTTCATGGCAGCCTCTCACTATGCATACAACGTACTGAAGATGCCAGGCCCGATAAGCGTCATCTCTGTCCCTGATGACAAGAAAGATGCCCTTATCTGCGCCGACAAGATTTACCGGGAAGCAGCAGCCGCAACAGATCGCGAATCACTTGCCACTGAAGCTCCCGAGGGGAAGAAGAAGACCAAGTCCGGCAAGAGTTCTGATGCCCACTCCGGCAAGTGCACCTCTTCGGAGTGCTGCGCTACCGTCGAGGATGCACCATCGAGCTCCACCGGCAAGTGTAAGAAGGCAATGGCAGCTCCACCAGAGACCAAGAAGGTGCCCGCCAAGGAGGACGGCACTGGTGGTACTTTCACCATCAGTGCCACTCTCGACCCCAAATAGGAAAGCGCGCTCGTTGCTTTCCTGCGGGCGAATGTCGACGTGTTTGCGTGGCAACCGTCTGACATCCCCGGTGTTCCCAGGAAAGTAATTGAGCACCACCTTGCCGTCTGTCCTCATGCGCGACCCGTCAAGCAAAAAGTCAGGAAACAAGCAGTGGAGCGCCAAGAATTCATTGCAGAAGAAATCAAGAAGTTGGAAGCAGCAGGCCTTGTCAGAGGAGTGCTCCATCCTACGTGGTTGGCCAATCCTGTAGTCACGCGCAAGGCTAGCGGAAAATGGAGGCTTTGTATCGACTTCACTGATGTCAATAAAGCTTGTCCTAAAGACCCATTTCCCTTGCCGCGCATTGATCAGATTGTTGACTCCACGGCCGGATGTGATTTGCTTTCATTTCTTGATGCATACTCAGGATACCATCAGATCTTCATGGCAGAAGAGGATGAGGAGAAGACCGCGTTCATCACCCCGTGTGGCACGTACTGTTTCGTACGGATGCCTTTCGGTTTGAAGAATGCTGGTTCGACATTTGCAAGGGTTGTCCATCACGCTTTTGAGCCACGAATGCACAGAAATGTGGAAGCTTACATGGATGACATAGTGGTCAAGAGCAAGGACAAGGTAACTCTGGTCCAAGATTTGGACGAAACATTTGCAAATCTGCGCAAGATCAACCTCAAGCTTAACCCCGAGAAGTGCGTGTTTGGAGTCCCTTCCGACAAGCTTCTCGGGTTCTTCGTGTCTCAGCGCGGAATTGAAGCCAATCCCGACAAGATCAAGGCCATTGAGAGGATTGAAGCACCGAAGCGCGTCAAGGATGCACGAAGGCTTGCCGGTTGCGTGGCTGCTCTCAGCAGGTTTATCTCTAGATCTGCTGAGCGCACCCTGCCGTTTTTCAAAATATTGAAAAAGGCAGGTCCAATGAAATGGACTCCGGAAGCGGAGGCTGCGCTGCAGGACTTGAAGAGATACCTGTCCTCCACTCCAACACTTGTCGCACCTAAGCCACAAGAGAAGTTGCTGCTGTATATAGCGGCAACCAATCAAGTGGTTAGTGCTGCGTTAGTGGCGGAGAGGGAGGCAGATGATGAGCCAGCAACCACGGCAGATGCATCCAGCGACAAGCAGGGGGCTTCGCCGACAAGCTCTGGTCCCGACAAGGATGGATCTGCGCAGGAGCATGATAAGGTGCAGAAGAGAATGGTGCAGCGCCCAGTTTACTTTGTCAGTTCCCTTCTGCAGGGGGCTAGGTCAAGGTACTCTGGTCTGCAGAAATTGCTTTTCGGCCTTCTCATGGCCTCGAGAAAGCTGCGCCATTACTTCCAAGCACACGAGATCACAGTTGTCACTCGCTTTCCGCTAAAGAGGATACTGCAAAATCCAGAAGCAACAGGCAGGATTGTCGAGTGGGCACTGGAACTGTCAAGCTTTGGCCTCAAGTTTGAGAGCACTTCAACTATCCAAAGCAGAGCATTGGCAGAATTCATAGCAGAGTGGACGCCAACACCAGATGAAGAAATCCCAGAGACGAGCATTCCCGTCAAAGAAGCAAGCAAAGAGTGGCTGATGTACTTTGATGGTGCCTTCTCGCTGCAAGGCGCCGGTGCGGGCGTGCTGCTTGTCGCACCCACCGGAGAGCACCTCAAGTACGTAGTCCAGATGCACTTTCCCAAGGAGCAAGCAACGAACAATACTGCAGAGTATGAAGGGCTGCTTGCCGGTCTCAGGATCGCGGCAGACCTTGGGATCAAGAAGCTCATTGTCAGGGGTGACTCACAGCTTGTCGTCCGCCAAGTGAACAAGAATTACCAGAGTCCATTGATGGAAGCTTACGTTGATGAAGTGAGGAAGCTAGAGGAGCACTTTGACGGCCTGCAAATGGAACATGTTCCAAGAGCTCAGAATGACATTGCTGATGGCCTGTCGAAGTGCGCCGCACTAAAGTTGCCTGTGGAACCAGGGATCTTTGTGCTCAAGCTGACTCAACCGTCTGTAACACCATCAACTAAACAGAGCAAGAAGAGGAAGTTGATTTCTGGTGACTACTTTCCGGCAGAGCTCCCCGAAGCCGCCGCCAAGAAGGTCCCCAAGATCAACGCCAAGGATGCCGAGGAGCAGTCTGCTCCGACAAACCCTAGGGTTTGTTCCGTTGAAGCAGACGCTCCCGACAAGTTTTGCTCCGGCAAGCTTGCCGGGGAACATCAAGCTCCGGCTGAGCCGCAGGTTCTTGCCGTAGAAGTAGATGTTCCCGCAGCAGCAGATGCGCCTTTAGTCCTTGTTGTCGAGCCGCAAGCTCCAACATGGGCACAGCAGATTGTCCATTTCCTTCAGACAGGAGAACTTCCCGAAGAGCAAGAAGAAGCGGAAAGAGTAGCCCGGCAGTCAAGTATGTACCAGTTTGTTGACAACACACTGTACAGAAGGAGACTCAACGGTGTGAAATTGAAGTGTATTTGCCGGGAAGACGGACAAAAGCTGTTGGCAGAGATACATGGAGGCATATGTGGCCACCACATTGGCGCAAGAGCACTTGCCAGCAAAGCGTTCCGGCAAGGTTTCTTTTGGCCAACAGCCCTCCAGGATGCAACTGCACAAGTAACCAAGTGTGAAGCGTGCCAGTTCCATTCCAAGCAGATACACCAGCCAGCTCAAGCTCTCCAGATGATCCCTTTATCCTGGCCATTTTCGGTCTTGGGGCTCGACATCCTCGGCCCTTTTCCCTGAGCTGTCGGGGGCTTTGAATACTTGTACGTCGCAATTGACAAGTTCACAAAATGGCCGGAAGTGGAACCAGTGAGGAAGGTGACAGCACAGTCAGAAGTCAAGTTCTTCAGGTCGATTGTTTGTCGTTTCGGGATCCCTAACAGGATCATCACCGACAACAGCACGCAATTCACGAGCCGCACCTTTATGCAATACGTCCAAGATCTTGGCGCCAAGGTCTGCTTCGCTTCTGTTGCTCATCCGAGAAGCAACGATCAAGCGGAAAGGGCAAATGCTGAAGTGCTGCACGGGCTCAAGACCAGGACTTTCGACAGGCTACGCAAGTGTGGAAGAAACTGGATCGAGGAGCTGCCGGTGGTTCTTTGGTCGATCAGGACGACGCCAAATCGAGCCACTGGCTAGACACCTTTCGCTCTAGTCTATGGAGCAAAGGAAGTTCTCCCCATGGAACTCGTATACGGGTCAGCTCGAGTGCTCGCTTATGATGAGTTTGAGCAAGAGCAGCTGCGACAAGATGACGCGCTGCTCCTTGAGGAGGATCGTCTTCAGGCTGCTATACGAGCTGCTCGATACCAGCAAGCTTTGCACCGCTACCATAGCCGCAAAGTTAATGCCAGAAGCTTCGAGGAAGGCGACCTTGTTCTTCGGCGCGTTCAGTCCGCCAAGAATTCCAACAAGTTGACGCCAAAGTGGGAAGGCCCTTACCGGGTGAAACGAGTCACTAGGCCTGGCGCTGTCCGCCTTGAGACCGAAGATGGCACTCCGGTGAGCAACTCCTGGAACATTGAGCATCTTCGTAAGTTTTACCCGTAGGGCGCGGTTGCCGGAACCCGTTCCGGCAACCACCTTTTGTACGAGTCTTGCCGATGTTGCATGTAATCCTTTGTACAAAGCCGGGCGCAGACCCCGTGCATAAGTAAAGCTCATGTGCTCCGCACACCTTGTCAATTTCATGCATTATTTTCTTTCTTGCATGCGTTATCTGACACTTTGTGTAGCACCTTCCCCCGGTAAGCAATAACGAGCCGGAAGGCACAATATCTTTATTTTTCTCTTCTTTCTTTTTCTCAACAAGGGAAAGGAAGGTTCCCTCGCACACAAGTTTGCCGGGGGGAAAGGAGAAGATAATGATGTGGACCAGGCATCGTTCAAACAAGAAATGATGTGGACCATGCATCGTTCAAGCGAGATTCGCCTTGCCGGAAAGCAAACGACAGAAAAGCTAAGTTGCCAAAGTTTGAGCAATTGGTTTTTAAATTTTTAAGTTATCTTCCTCGAACGACCGTGCTTTGTATGGAAAACCTGTGCGCGGAGGAACCAACTCGTAGCTAGTTGCGCCCTTACTTTGTTTCAAGTCCGCTCAACAACTTAAGTGTGCTGCAACCAGTCGCGACAAGGTTTCTTGTCGGAAGCGGCACCGCCAGCAGGTTGCTGACGTCCCGCACTCAGCGCTCGCGGCTCGGGTGCCTGCGCCGACAAGTTCCCTAAAAGCGTAGGGTAAAAACATACAAAGGAAGGAATCTAGTAAAGGAAATAACGTAGAAATTGATACCAGAGATAAAGTTATATTATAGAATAACTTGTCGCAGCTCTAACAAATTGTTCTCATGACATGATTAGCAGCGACAAGGAAAAAGATGAAACGGGCGGCCTAGTCTACGCGATCGCCCTCAACCCTCTTGATCTCGCTCACCTTGTCCGCAATGGGTGCGACAAGGGCCTTGAGCGCGTCCGGATCGGCGTCAGGCGGCAAGGACCTGAGCACGTTGGTGAGGTTGAGGCCTGGATTGCGGAAGGCCACCTTCATCAACACCTTCTGGAGAGCCCCCGCGCAGATCTTGCGTGACTCATCGGCCAGCTGCTTTGGGATCCTCTCCCGGAGTCGCTGGAGTGCCGTCGCCACGCCCTTGAAGAACAGGCTGAGCTTGGCGCTGGGTTGGAGATGCTCGTCGGAAGGATACCCGAAATCCTCCATCCCCAGCTGCGCCAGCTCCCCGTCGATGACCGCGGCGATATTCACCAGACCCTCGGTCCAGTGCTCCACCGTCTCCCTAAATGAGTTCTGGGTAACGGTGATGCTCGCCAGCAGCGCCTTGTCGGCCTTGATCTTCTCCGACAAGGTCACCTCTCGCTCCTTGGCGGCGTCCAGCGTCTGAGTCAGCGTAGCCAGCTTCAACTTGAGATCCGCGTTGGAGTCCTTGGTGGCGCTGAGCTCCTTGTTCCTCTCAGCGAGGAGACCTTGCAGCTCACCATGGGTGGCAACATCCTTCTCGCGCTCACTCTTGAGCGCGGCAAGCTCCTCGCCGCTCTTCCGGATATTGGCCTCCAGCTGTGCCACCTTCGCCTCCAGCTCTTTCTTGGCGGCTTCTGCAGCTGCGGCTGCGTCCTTTGCTTCCTTGAGCGCCCCGCCAATCGCTTGCTCGTGCTCGGCAAGCTCCTCCTCGTAGCTATCAAGGTTGGCCTTCCGCTGCACCAACTCGCCTTCTCGCGCGGACTGCTTCTCGGCAGCAAGCCTTTGTTCCTCCTCAGCTTCGGCCTTCTCGAGAAGGAAGGCTGTACGCTCCTCATCGAGTCGCTCCCGCTCCTGTGCCAGGGACCGGAGAGCTTCTTGATTGAGGCCCCGGAGCTCCTCCGCGCGTTTCTCCATATCGACTCCCGCCTTCGCGAGAAGCGCTTCCCGGGAAGCCAGCTTGGCTTGTCGTGCGCGGTAGAGTGACAGCAGCTTCCGCAGTAGCTGCTCCTCCTCAGGCTCGCCACTGTTGCTGCTTGGTGCATCGACCAATGACAGCCCGGCGGAGGCGAGCACCTCCTCGTCAAAAGCTTCTCCTTCGATCGGCGCCCTGGAGCTCGACGCCCAGGGAAGCTTGATGAAGATACCGTCGCCGGCCTTCAAGTAGGCGCCGGGCTGGGGCTCTTCGGAGCCTAGCTCCGCGGCAGCGGCAGAGGGATCGGCGGTCGGCGCAGCGCCTGGCGCTCCTGCGGCCTCAGGGCCGTCAGTGCGATCACCCGACCCCTCGCCTGCTTCTGCAGCGGCAGCCTTGGCGGCCTCTTCGCCGGCGGGCTCATCAGCACCGGCCCCTTCTTCGTGGGCGGCGGCGTCGTCGTTGCTGCCACGCGCGCCTTCCTCGCCGGCGTCCTCAGTCTCCATTGGCTCCGCAGTATATGGATCTGAGGAACGAAGAAGGAAGAGAAGTCAAGCAAATGTGTAAGAAGAAATTCAGAAGAAGAAGAACCCAAGGGAAGTTTTCAGGCAAGAAGATTACCTGTACTAGGATCCGCGGCCGCAGTCTCAGCCGCCGGAGGATCACTGGTGCCGTCCCTTGCCGGAGAACTGTCCCTTGCCGGGGAATTCTCCCTTGCTGGAGAGCGCTCCCTTGCCGGGGACTCCTCCCTTGGCGGCGTAGTCGAAGCAGATGGCACTTTGGGGGCGGCTTCCGGGCCCTCCTGGTGAGGCTGTTCTGCTCCTACACAAATCAACAAGCAAGATATTAGTAAAGAAAAGAGCACTCATGCGCGCCCGACAGCAGAAAGTGAACTATAAACTTACGCTGGGGGCTGCGCTGGGGGCTGTGCTGGGGGCTGCTTTGGGGAGTAGTTGCCGGGTCCGTCAAGGTGGTCTCAGACACACCACCTGCTGACGCGGTGGGATCGTCTTCGATGACAATCACCGAGGCCTTGGCTCTCTTCGCCGCTCTCTGGGCCAGCTTCCTGAAAAGGAATGGATTCAGATCGAAGCAAGTCAGATACAAGACAAAAACAGCAAGAATCGAAGAACTACAAAAGCACCAAAGAAGCTTACTCCTCTTCCTCCTCGTCGGAGCTGAGCACGAAGAGATCGAAGTCCGGCTCCCCTCCGGTGCGGTGAGGCGGAGGAGTAGGATCCCTTGCCACAGGGGCTGTGGCGGTGGACCGGGAAGACCCCGCTCCAGTTGCCGCAGCAGCGTGAGGCGCTCCCGCGGCAACATTGCTTGCCACGGTAAAGCGTGTCGCACGGCTTGGCGGCTTTTGGCCCGTTTGCCGCCCCGCTACGTCCCCGGCCCTGCGGAGACGCCTTCTTGGCGGGGCCGGGGGCTCCGCCTGCGGCAAGCTGTCTGAAGGCTCGGGCTCTTCCTCGCTGGCCTCGCTCGGCTCAGCTTCAGGGCCGGCAAGATCTTCCTCGCCAGCAAACTCCGCGTGTTCGGCAAGATCTGCCGCCTCTGCTGCCTCCGCCTCCTCCAAGGTGAACCCGAACGCGCCCGTGGTAGCTGCTGCCGCAGCCTCTTCCGCCCTCGTGGCGATGCACTGCAGCTCCGTGTCGGTAGTGTCGCGGGTGAGACTATTCTGTTCGTCGGCGTGGACCGGCACTTCTACCAAGTAGTCGAAGAACGCTTGTACGACGTCATCCGCAGGTTCTTGCCAGGTTGGGGCGATTCCGTGCGAATCGCACAACGGCATCATCGCGCGGATCCGGTCAAGCGACGAATTGTTGCACAACGGAACGACATTCCGCGGCAACATAAATGGGTGCTGAGGGTCACGCTTGAACAGCTCCAGGAGCATCGCATCCAGCTCCAGGACGGTGAAGTTGAAGTTGAGGCCCGGGCACAGCCTCATGATGTCCGCCGAGTTCTTGAACTCCCAGGCAGGTCTCCCTCTCTCCTGTTGGGGAGCGATGCGGCGGCGAAGGAAATCTGCGCCTACAGCGCCTACAGTGAGCCTGGCAAGCCTGAGGCGAAGAATCCTGGTGATGGCGATCTTCAGCCTGTCGTCTTCCGGAGCCACGTTGCTCCAATCGTTGCCGCGTACTATTGGGGCTTGGCGTACGGCAGTGAAGGGCTGCGGGTTCTCCTCGACGATCCAGCACCACTCCGCTCTCCACTCCTCCCACTTGCTGCGGAGCTCACCCTCCAGATACGCCTCCTTCTTGCCGACTCTCGAGATCCAGGCGATCCCTCCGGCAAGCGGCTCTCCTCTCTCGACCCGAGGCATGAAGAAATGGCGGAAAAGGGCTACGTTTGGGTGGACTCCGACAAAGTTTTCGCACAGATGTGCGAAAACCGCCATGGTCAGAACGGCGTTGGGGGTGAAATCAAGGAGGCGGAGTCCGTAGGTGTTCATAATGTCGCAGAAGAACTCCGAGAAGGGCGGGCAGAGCCCGCAATAGAAGAACAACGCGAAGAAGGGGTACCCATTTGGAGCCAGCCTCGAAGCGGTGGCCGGAAGTACCCTCGTGCGCGGATGCGCCCGCGTCTCCGTCGACCAGAAGAGGTAGTAGTACTCCCTCAGCTCCTGCGCACTGAGCTGAGGGGGGAAGAGGGCCCGCTCCTTCCGCAGCGCCGCGAGCCGCTGCGCCTCGGCCGATTTCACGCCCTTCCCCTTGTCGGCTTTTGGAGCCATGGCGGAGGTGGTGGGGAAGATCGGCGGCGTTGGTGGCGTCGGTGGTAATGGGGGGCGGAGCGCTGCTCTCTTTCGGCCTTGAGAAGAAGGGGGGAGTGGCGGAGATTTTGGAGAATGGAGTAACGACCGGCGAAGTGGGGAAACTGCCCCTGTTTCCCCTGCTTATAAAGAGGGAGGGGGCGGACGTTTCTCCCTTCCGAATAAAGAAACCACCCACGATCTCCCCCACGATGCCGCAGTCAGCGCGTGCCGTTGGGGGAAGGCGCGGTGGATATGGAGTAAGATTCGGCATTGCCCAGGCCGCGTGTGCCCGTGCCCTGTTTTGGGCCTGGCCCAACAGCGCTCGGCACCGTGTGTGGCCCAGGCCCGGGGGCTCCTGTCGGTGTACTAGAGTAAGGGTACCATACTACCCCGAACTTGTGCACGGGCAGTTGCAGCACCCCGCGGCAAGGCTTGCCGGGTGACCGCCAAGGTCCTCCGTGGTTCCCTTGGAGCCACTCAAGAACAAAGTATTCAAGCCAAGGTGACAAGGCCCCGGCAAGAGGAGCTTGCCGGGAAGGCCAACCAAGGCATTCCAAGGAACTTGCCGCGACGCGCCGCGCGTCCCGGCAAGGCAACAAGGCCCCGGCAAGAGGAGCTTGCCGGGAGGACCAACAAAGGCATCTCGAGGCCCGGTGAGCGGCAAGCTTCCGGACCCGACAAGACAACGGCCGCGGCAAGGCGCTTGCCGCGGCAAGCGGCCACTCTGTACCCATGCTCCAGCACATCCACCAACGTGTCGCTCTGGGGGCCTTTCCAGACGCGCGTGGCGGGAGGCTGTGCAGCCAGCGGTGCGCGGTGGCATGCGAAGCTGATAAGATCGCCATCGTGGCGAACGGTGGCGCCCCTAACGGTCCCTTTCTGCACTGTTTGGGCGACACAGACGGGCATTTAATGCCCTTGTCCCCTGCCGTCAGGGTTAGGTAGGAAACACTGTACAAGTAACTGTGCCAACCACCTCACTTTTTTACATTTGTACCCTTCTCTGCGTTGCCACCTATCGGAGGCCCATGCGCAACGTAGAGGGGGTTCGGACCCAGAAAAACATTTAGCTCTCTCGAGCAAGAACAGAATAGAATCAGACAAGCAGCAATAGGAGTATTATCTCTTCGAAGAGCTCTGAAGCTGGGTAAACTGCTCGTGTGCATCGCCTCGATCTGCTCTTCGTGCTACCTCCGCCCCCCGCCGAACCGAAAGGGGCTCGGTCCGCCGGTCCCATAGGTGTTCGTGGATCAGTTTCCCCAACAGACCCGTTTGGTCGGAGCGGGACACGGTTCATCTTCCCCGGCCGCGTCCTTCGGCTCAACAGCGTCGGCTTGTGCAGAGTATGCGGGTGTCTCGAGTGTGGTGTGCATATGGCGACTTGTGGCGGCACTCTTCTTCTTCAATCACGTTGGAGGCAGAGGCACCGTCAGGACATAGTGGACTTGGAGATGATCCCCGGTCAACATGCCACAATGACTCGCTTCAGTACGAGCGTTTGATTGTGCGCCGAAGAACATAGGATTATACACATTAGGTTGTAGTGATGAAATTTTTACTATGAAAACTAGTACTAATGGATCTTCAGGCAAAATATTTATGAATTGCAATCCTACAAATCAGCCAAGTTATGTATGAAAAAATCCTAAGGATTAGAATGCGCCAAATTTCCTTTACAAATCCTTTGAATTGAAGATGCCCTGTATCCTATGGAAAATTTTCATGGACTGTAATACTACGTATTAAACAACCCCACATAGGAAAAAATCCCGATGATTAGAATCCTCCGAAATTCCTTTAGAAATTCTTCAAATCAAATGGGTCCTTAACCTATGGAGGATTAGTTACATATTGAGCCTCTTTTGATTCAAAGGAAAAAGTGAAGGAAACACATAGGAATAAGAAACACGCAGGGCTCCTTTGTTACAAAGGAATGTACCAAAAAAATATGTACATGTTTCTTTGATGTTAGTTTCAGAAAGAAAAACGCAAGAGTTTTACAATTGCACGAAGAACGAAATTGAGATTCTTTTTACAATTGAGATTCTTTTACAGTTGCATGAAGAACGAAATTGAGATTCTTAATGGCGTAATAAACATGTTAATTATACCTTTCCATGTGGTTTGACTTTGACTTGACTATTTATTAGGATTCATGTGTTTTTCCTATTCCTTTGAACCAAATACCCAATCCTGTGAAATTCTATGTTTTTCAATCCTCTATTTTACACATGCATTTTTTCCCTTTCCTGCATTTCTTTTTATATCTTGTGAACCAATGGAGGCTTGGATCTACAAATTGACGTGCCCTCTTCCCCTAACGCTCCCTTTTCTCCACACTGGGCCTCTCAGATTTTCACCGTGAACCAATCACTTCATCATGTTAATCAAATCCGCGATTTCTTTTCCATAGGTGTGGGATTACTTGTGTGAAATAGGAAAACACGATGTATTCCTATTCTCTACTTCTTTTTATTACACAACAAATCTTTATGCCTAATCTCATGCACAAATCACGAGGAAGCAACCAACTGTAGATACATACTACCTCTGACCGGATTTATTAGTCCGCTTGTATTTTGGGTCAATTTTTGACCTTCGATTGAACTATAAAAAATAAGTCATATACCACAAAGATAGTATCATTGAAAGCCACTTTCGAATATGAATCCAACCATATAACTTTTATGACAAATAACTTATATTTGTTAGTCAAATCTACGGTCAAACTTAGATACAAAATATGAAGAGGACCTATAAACCCAGACAGAGGTAGTACATACTTAGGTATAGCGCATATTAAAAAAAAAATCCTCTTTCAAGCAAACTGCTCCACTACTAGATGTTGTGTTAAGACAATTATCAGATAACATGCCTCCCAATTGAAATAGGTCAAATTTAGAGTTCTGTAACAGGTGAAGTTCAATATTTTAAGGTGGGGTCCAATATGTTCTTTTGGATGAGGACAATAATTCTTGACATTGCCTACATTGTGTCTCCGAAATACGGAGTAGCTAGCTGGTCAAATTTGACGATCCACTCATAGTTGACATTCAACACTCACCATGGGCCATGACCCGCCACGGAGCAAGTTAACTTGCAATCACTTATCTTAAGCCAATGCTTGGCGATATTTTTATCCTACCGGCCAGCTCCCTAGCCTTTCCATCGACTCAATTCCAACATAAAAACCCCATGCAACATGTTTGCCGTGAGACAGCATTTTTCATTCTGAACACGTGCATGTGGTATACAAAATTACTGTATGTGCCAACAAAAATTAAAAAATTAACCCTTTGCAACAAATAATTGGAGAAATTGCGACATATGCAACAAGCAAATCATCGGAAGTAACATATGCAATAAAATAACAACACAAAACACTTCTGGAGCATGAACCAAATCACTCGAACAGACAATCAGAATCCTCTGAATGTCGCCTGGAATCCTGGTACACTGGTGTTACGTGTAATTCGTAGGCAACGAAATGAAGAGACCAAGGACTCTGTCGATAACAGTATCAATGATACAGTATGAGGCCAAAACCAAGATGCAAAATTAACTAGTAATTTAAACTAAAACGTCATTTATTTCCGAACGGAGGTAGTAGTACACCGTCATACAAATCTCGATCCGAACAGCACAAATAGTACGTACGATAAACCGC
The DNA here is from genome assembly GCF_018294505.1 of Triticum aestivum. Lineage (NCBI taxonomy): Eukaryota > Viridiplantae > Streptophyta > Magnoliopsida > Poales > Poaceae > Triticum > Triticum aestivum. The sequence goes on along the minus strand of NC_057798.1, from coordinate 639,562,458 downwards.
AAAAAAAAAAAAATTTACTACGTACGATAGAAACAAACTATATATGAGCAGCTCTTAGTAGATGTAGATCATCGTAGGATTGCATGGTGTTGGCGGTACGAACTCTTGTGATCAGCAGCACGTGTCGAGCAGACAGCAGCAGCAAATCGCAGCACAACTGCAGATGAAAACGGACCACGTCAGATTAGAAGAAATCAAAACAGAAAAGCAGTGGGTAATCTTAACGATCGAGTGGCCGTACCATCCTTTCCAGAAGCCGTCGCCGCTGTCCTCCGGTTCCGGCGGCGGGGCCTGCTGCTGCTGGTAGTAGGCGGCGACAGGCGGCGGAGCGCCGTACGCCGGCGGCGGGTAGGCCTCCTGGCCTGGCTGCGGGTAAGCGGTGCCCGGTGGCGGGTAGCTCATGGTCGAAATCGCACAGAGAAACGCAACAGTAGAACTAGTGCAGTGGCGATTGCTGTGCAGGTGCTCTCTGCTCTCGAGTTTGTGATGCTCTTCTACTGGAGCATTGCGACCCTTTATATAGTGATTGACACCACGATGGCGATATTCCTTAGCCGCGTAAACCTAAGGCGGTTGCACACATACCCAAATTTCAAAGGGTCGCAGGTCCGGCGATCACACGGATGCATCGATTCGCGCACGGCGGCGACGGCGGGTTTCATTTACTCTGGTAACGCGTCGTTGAAAGGCGTCACTCAGGAGAGACATCGGTCCACATTTGCGTGTGTTCACGCACTCCACGCCTCCACCGAACGTCGGCTAGCTAGCTGATTCCCATTTGGATGTGTGCTGGACTGGACTCGGTTCCTTCGGGTTCTGCGCCGCCGTTTCGAACTGGTCCACCGTTGAGACGGTACGTTCCAAACGAATCGCGTTTCATAGCTGGCGAGGTTTGATTTATGTTTCGAGTTTGTAGAAATTTTCTCTGAAATTTCATACTACCTTGTGTGGCGTGAGCTACCGTGCCGCTCCAGGGCGTCACCGGGGCGCCCCAGCCCTAAACCAGCGGCCACCTCCTCCCCTCTCCTCTCCCGCCGCCGCCGGCATGCGCCGCCGGGCTAAGCCCGTGTGGTGCCGGCGGGAGGGGAACTGCTCTCTGGCGGCGGCCGTCTCCCCTGGCGTCGCGGAGCTGTGGGCGGGCACGGCCAGGTGCGGATTTGGCGAGGCGACAAGCGGTGCCTGCGGTACGCATGGGATGGTGGTGCTCGGCTCGGTAGCGTCTCGGTGGTGCTCCGACAGCTCCTCGCGTTGTGGATCCGGCGGATGGCGGCGGCTTGGTAGCTCTTGGCGCGTGGATCCGGCAGTTGGGGTGGCGGCTGGCGGCTTCTGCCTGTTCGGCGGCGCCCTCTTGGCGGTGCAGCGGCTGCTGCGGGCTGCGGGCTGCCTGGGCTTCGGCCCGGCAGCTCTGCGCTGCGGGATGGGACGGGGTGGCGCCCCCCATCCTGGCTTGGTGCCGTAAATCTGGCCGGCTTGCTAGCCCGACGGCCTTGTCCGTTCGGTGACTGCAAGCGGCTGGGGTTCCGCCGTGAGGCTAGATGGTGATCCGGTTGCGGTCGGATCTGGCCCGGCATGCTGCCGGCGAGGTACGTGGTGGCTCCCGTACGACGACATCGCGGTTGCTGCGTGGGAGGCGAGCGGGTCAGCGGATTGCGACGCGTGGGGGTGGTGTTCGAGATGCTCCGAGTGAAGACCTGCCCGGTTGTTGCTGGCCGGCAGCGGCGGCGCCCGTTGTTCCCCTCTTTGGAGGCGCTGCAATGGAGATCTGCGACCTCCTACCCTTGGTTCAAGATCATCAGGCAAATGCCGAAGGCCCGACGTCGGGTCGGGTGAGGGAGACCTGGTTTCGGGGGTCCTTGATGACCCACAAGTGTAGGGGATCTATCATAGTCCTTTCGATAAGTAAGAGTGTCGAACCCAACGAGGAGCAGAAGGAAATGATAAGCGGTTTTCAGTAAGGTTTTCTGCAAGCACTGAAATTTTAGGTGATAGATAGTTTTGTGATAAGATAAATAGTAACGAGTAACAAGTAAACAAAGTAAATAAAGTCCAGCAAGGTGGTCCAATCCTTTATGTAGCAAAGGATAAGCCTGGACAATTTCTAATAATGAGAAAGGAGCTCCCGAGGACACATGGGAATTATCGTCAAGCTAGTTTTCATCACCTTCATATGATTCGCGTTCGGTACTTGGATAATTTAATATGTGGGTGGACCGGTGCTTGGGTACTGTCCTTACTTGGACAAGCATCCACTTATGATTAACCCCTATTGCAAGCATCCGCAACTACAACAAAAGTATTAAGGTAAACCTAACCATAGCATGAAACATACGGATCTAAATCAGCCCCTAACGAAGCAACGCATAAACTAGGGTTTAAGCTTCTGTCACTGTAGCAACCCATCATCTACTTATTACTACCCTCTGCCTTGCTCTAGGCCCAAATAATGGTGAAGTGTCATGTAGTCAACGTTCACATGACACCACTAGAGGAGAAGACAACATACATCTCATCAAAATATCGAACGAATACCAAATTCACATGACTACTAATAGCAAGACTTCACCCATGTCCTCAGGAACAAACGTAACTACTCACAAAGCATATTCATGTTCATAATCAGAGGTGTAATAATATGCATTAAGGATCTGAACATATGATCTTCCACCAAGTAAACCAATAAGTATCAACTACAAGGAGTAATCAACACTACTAGCAACCGACAAGTACCAATTTGTGGTTTGCATACAAGATTGGATACAAGAGATGAACTAGGGTTTGAGAGGAGATGGTGCTGGTGAAGATGTTGATGGAGATTCACCCCCTCCCGATGAGAGGATCGTTGGTGATGATTTCCCCCTCCCGGAGGGAAGTGTCCCCGGCAGAACAGCTTGACGGCCAACGTTCCGCCTCGTGGCGGCGGAGTTTCGTCCCGTAAGCTTGCCCACGATTTTTTCCAGGGTAAAAGCCTTCATATAGCGGAAGATGGACACCGGAGGGCCACCAGGGGGCCTAGGAGACAGGGGGGCGCGCCCAGTAGGGGGGGAGGCGCCCCCACCCTCCTGGCCAGGGTGTGGGCCCCCTGATGTACTTTTTTCGCTCAATAATTCTTAATAAATCCAAAAAATATGTTTCGTGGAGTTTCAGGACTTTTGGAGCAGTGCAGAATAGGTTTTCAATGTTTGCTCCTTTTCCAGCCAGAATTCCAGCTGCCAGCATTTCCCCTCTTCATGGTAAACCTTGTAAAATAAGAGAGAATAGCCATAAGTATTGAGATATAAAGTGTAATAACAGCCCATAATGCAATAAATATTGATATAAAAGCATGATGCAAAAAGGACGTATCAACTCCCCCAAGACCTCGCTTGTCCTCAAGCGGAAGCCGATATCAAAAAATATGTCCACATGTTTAGATATAGAGGTGTTGATAAAAATAAAATATGGACATGAGGGCATCATGATCATTCTTATAACAGCAACATATATAGATTCCATCATATGATTTCTTATGCTCAAGTAACAATCAATTCACAATGTCAAGTATGGTTCAGAAACTTCATTGAAAGCCAACAAACTATAATCTCAGTCATTGAAGCAATTGCAATTTATCGTAACATCACAAAGAGTCAAGAATAGAGCTTTTCAGCAAGTCCACATACTCAACTATCATATAGTCTTCTACAATTGTAACACTCACGCCATACTTGTGGTTATAGAGTTTCAGTCGGACACTGAGAAAGATAGGGGCTTATTATGTTGCCTCCCAACGTATTCACCTTCCGGTGATGTCAACAATAATAGTCTATGCTAACGAACATCCAATTGGATATATATATCATGACCTTTCTAACACGAGGAGCTTGCCAAAGGATAAAATGAAAAAGGGAAAGGTGAAGATCACCTTGACTCAAGTATAAAATAAAAACAAAAAGTAAGAACATAAAGTAAAAGATAGGCCCTTCGCAGAGGGAAGCAGAGGTTGTCATGTGCTTTTAGGGTTGGATACACAAAATCTTAGTGCGAAAGAACGTCACTTTATATTGCCACTTGTTTATGGACCTTTATTATGCAGTCTGTCGCTTTTATTGCTTCCATAACAAGATCGTATAAAGCTTATTTTCTCCGCACTAATAAGTCATGCATAATTAAGGAGCAATTTTTATTGCTTGCACCGATGACAACTTACTTGAAGGATCTTACTCAATCCATAGGTAGATATGGTGGACTCTCATGGCAAAACTGGGTTTAAGGGTATTTGGAAGCACAAGTAGTATCTCTACTTAGTGCTAGGAATTTGGCTAGCATGAGGGGGAAAGGCAAGCTCAACATGTTTGGAAGGTCAACGACAACATACTTTAACTGAGATGTGAGAAAACATAAACCATTACGTTGTCTTCCTTGTCCAACGTCAACTCTTTTAGCATGTCATACTTAATGAGTGCTCACAATCATAAAAGATGTCCAAGATAGTATATTTATATGTGAACCTCTCTTTCCTTATCACTTCCTATTAATTGCAACGATGACCAAAACTACGTTTATCAACTCTCAACAATTTTCATGCCTCATACTTTCTATATGTGAAGTTATCACTATCCATAAGATCAATATGAACTCTTTTATTCTTCTTATTCTTTCTATTTTTCTCAAGATCATAGCAAAAAGAAAAGCCCTTGACTCAACACTAATCTTTATTATAGATAGCTCACGGGCTCGATTACAAAAAGAGATCACAAAGCAAAACTCAAAACTACTTGATATCAAAACTTCAATCTACTAGATCAAGATACTACTAAAAATGATCGAACTAAATAAAACAGTAAAGATAGGAGTGTGATGGTGATATGATACCGGGGCACCTCCCCCAAGCTTGGCAGTTGCCAAGGGGAGTGCCCATACCCATGTGATTATATCTCCTTCTTCACGGTTGGCGTTATGATCTTCTTGGCGATGATGCCCTTAAAGATACGGTTCTCCTCCTCGAGTGTATTGACTTGTCGTTTGAGGTCCATAATTTCTTTACGGAGCTTACCCGTTACGGCCAAAGCTCCCTTTACCCAAGGATGCTGCATAGCTTCTGGAGAACAAGTGAAGCTCTTTTTCATATTTTCATAAGAGAGAAATCTAAAGTTGGAAGAGATGATCGAAGTTGGAATAGCCAAGCTAGGTAGTTCCCTCATCATGAATTCTTCTTGGGGACGAGAGGTAACTTCTTGATCTTCCTCCATGGCATCTATCATTTTCAAATCGGCCTCCATCTCATCCTCCGTTGAAGGTCCAAAGTGATGAGCATAGCTATTTGCTCCTGGTACCGGTGCTGGGTGAGATACCCGACTCTCCCCGACTGACTCTTGAGAGGACATCTTGCTCTTGATCTGCAACAGGAAACAATTCGAAACGAAAACAGAGGATATTTGCATGATACAGTGGTCAAAAACTTCGGGAGTATATATAATGAATTTTTATCGACCAAAATACGTAACGTGCAAGAAAGCGGAGTCCGGGAGGCACACGAGGTGCCCACGAGACAGGGGGGCGCGCCCAGTAAGGGTGGGCGCGCCCTCTACTCCCGTGGGGGCCTCGTGTCCCTTTCGGACTACTTCTTTCTTCCTAAAATTCTTAAATAATCCAAAACTGATAAAAATTGCCATTGGAATTATTTTGGAGTCGGTTTACTTACCGTACCACTTACCTATTCCTTTTCGAAGTCTGGAACGTTCTGGAAAGTGTCCCTTATGTATTCCTCCGGGGTTACGGTTTCAATAATATTGGTTTCAACATTAATAGGATTACCTGAAATATAATGTTTAATTCTTTGACCGTTTACTACCCTCGGACTTGTGCCTTCGAAGTTGTTGATCTTTATGGCACCAGAACGATAGACCTCCTCGATAACGTAAGGACCTTCCCATTTAGAGAGAAGTTTCCCTGCAAAAAATCTTAAACGAGAGTTGAATAATAACACATAATCACCTACGTTAAACTCACGCTTTTGTATCCTTTTATCATGCCAGTGTTTAACTTTTTCTTTGAATAGCTTGGCATTCTCATAAGCTTGGGCTCTCCATTCATCAAGTGAGCTAATATCAAACAACCTCTTCTCACCGGCAAGTTTGAAGTCATAATTGAGCTCTTTAATAGCCCAATATGCTTTATGTTCAAGTTCAAGAGGTAAATGACATGCTTTTCCATAAACCATCTTATATGGAGACATACCCATAGGATTTTTGTATGCAGTTTTATAGGCCCATAATGCATCATCAAGTTTTTTGGACCAATTCTTTCTAGATCTATTCACAGTCTTTTGCAAAATTAATTTGAGCTCTCTATTGCTCAACTCTACTTGACCACTAGACTGCGGATGATAAGGAGATGCGATTCTATGATTAACATCATACTTAGCAAGCATCTTACGGAAGGCACCATGAATAAAATGTGAACCACCATCAGTCATACGATAACTAGGGACTCCAAACCTCGGAAAAATAACTTCTTTAAGCATTTTAATAGAAGTGTTATGATCAGCACTACTAGTTGGAATAGCTTCTACCCACTTAGTAACATAATCATCAACAACTAAAATATGTGTATAACCATTAGAGGCAGGAAAAGGTCCCATATAATCAAAGCCCCAAACATCAAACGGTTCAATAACAAGAGAATAATTCATAGGCATTTCTTGACGTCTACTAATATTACCAATTCTTTGGCATTCACCATAAGATAAGACAAACTTACGAGCATCTTTGAAGAGAGTAGGCAAATAAAAACCAGATTGTAGTACCTTATGTGCAGTTCCAGCTCCAGCGTGGTGTCCTCCATATGATTCAGAGTGACACTTGCGTAGGATCTATTCGTGTTCATGCTGAGGTACACAACGTCTAATAACACCATCTACTCCTTCTTTATAAAGGTGTGGGTCATCCCAGAAGTAATGTCTTAAATCATAAAAGAACTTTTTCTTTTGCTGGTATGTGAAACTAGGTGGTATAAATTTAGCAACAATATAATTAGCATAATCAGCATACCATGGAGCAGTACGAGAAGCATTAATGACCGCTAATTGTTCATCAGGAAAGCTATCATCAATAGGCAGTGGGTCATCAAGAACATTCTCTGACCTAGACAAGTTATCTGCAATGGGGTTCTCAGCTCCCTTTCTATCAATAATATGCAAATCAAGCTCTTGGAGCAGGAGAACTGATCTGATGAGTCTAGGCTTAGCATCTTTCTTTTCCATAAGATATTTAATAGCAGCATGATCAGTGTGAATAGTAACTTTGGAATCAACAATATAAGGTCTAAACTTATCACATGCGAACACAACTGCTAAGAATTCTTTTTTAGTAGTAGCATGATTTCTTTGGGCAGTATCAAGAGTCTTACTAGCATACTGGATAACATTCAATTTCTTATCACTCTTTGCCCTAGAACGGCACCTACAGCATAATCACTAGCATCACACATAATTTCAAAAGGTAAATTCCAATCAGGTGGCTGAACAAATAGGTGCAGTGATCAAAGCTTTCTTAAGTATTTCAAATGCTTCTACACAATCATCATCAAAGACATACGAAATATCTTTTTTCAATAAATTAGTCGGAGGCCTAGAGATCTTAGAAAAGTCCTTAATGAACCTCATGTAAAAACTGGCATGACCAAGGAAACTTCTTATACCTTTTATGTCCTTGGGACATGGCATCTTTTCAATAACATCAACTTTAGCTTTATCAACTTCAATACCTCTCTCGGAAATCTTATGCCCCAAGACAATGCCTTCATTAACCATTAAGTGACACTTTTCCCAATTCAGAACGAGACTAGTGTCTTCGCATCTCTGCAAAACTCGATCAAGGTTGCTCAAACAATTATCAAAGGAGGATCCATAAACAGAGAAGTCATCCATGAATACTGTTGGTGAACGTTGCAGAAAATTAAAATTTTTCCTACGGTTTCACCAAGATCCATCTATGAGTTCATCTAAGCAACGAGTCATGAGAGAGAGATTGCATCTACATACCACTTGTAGATCGCGTACGGAAGCGTTCGAGAGAACGGTGATGATGGAGTCGTACTCGCCGTGATTCAGATCACCGATGACCAAGTGCCGAACGGACAGCACCTCCGCGTTCAACACACGTACGGAACGGATGACGTCTCCTCCGTCTTGATCCAGCAAGGAGGAAGGAGAGGTTGAGGAAGAAAGCTCCAACGGCAGCACGACGTCGTGGTGTTGGTGGAGAAGCAGCACTCCGGCAGGGCTTCGCCAAGCTCGTGACGGAGGAGGAGAGGTGTTGCGGAGGGGAGGGGCTGCGCCTTGGATCAGGTGTTCAGCCCTCCCCTCGCCCCTCTATTTATAGGGGAAGGGGGGAGGGGGCCGGCCCCCTCTAGATGAGATCTAGAGGGGGGGGGCGGCCAAGGAGGGGGCTTGCCCCCCAAGCA